>NC_055699.1:5645380-6281630 GCF_017639745.1 Melanotaenia boesemani
AACCCATGGATGTTGCCTACATGGAGAATGGGGGTGTTTTAGCACACACTCTTTTTCTGGTGAGAGGGTTCCACATTGCGTTTTTTTTTTTATGAATCAGCTGAGAAAGAGGAAACTAGTGGTTCATGGTTCACACCCTCACATATTTACCCCAAAGTATTGTTTTTGGCAGGACCTTCTCTAACACAGTAGCTGACTAAAGGATGTAACTATAGAAAGGGTTTATAATTCAGTTATGCCGAGGCAGGTCTAGAGAAGTTCTGCTGGGGTGCCAGGCAGTCGCACTGGTCAGGAAACAAATATAAAAAAGTGAAAAACAAAAAAAAAAAAAAAACTAGTAAAACAAACAGCCAATGATATAGTTTATCAACAGTTGTTTATTTTGGGTGATGCTGCTGTAGGACTTTTATCACTGCTGTAAACACTTAGACTTCATTAATAAAAGGAAAAATTATATACAGATCATCAGTTTTATCATAGTATCTTCATCAATGTTGGCTGTTTGACTTCAGTCGTCACATCTGCTGGTTTTATGACAGAAATTATCACTATGGAGACGGTTGGTGAGATGATGATATGTGAATTCTGAATTATGATCTGGAACACGGTAGCGATGATTTAGAACAACATAAAGGTGTGTTCCAATTCAGGGTCTGCACACAGACTACATAGGCTACAGAGTGTCCTCCGTAGTCTACACACTTTGAAGTCTGCTTTATGTTTGTGAAATGGGACAGCCTACCTAGCCAACAAGAATTTCCAATAGCAACAACACAGGACATTGAATCATTAAAACCACTGAAATTACTCATGGTAAATGGTCTTTATTTATATAGCGTTTTTCTGTACCTGGAATGATACCCAAAGTGTTTTACATTATACATCACATTCACACACACATTCACACACTAATTGCAGAAGCTGCCATGCAAGGCGCTCAACCACGACCCATCGGGAACAATTTAGGGTTCGGTGTCTTGCTCAGGGATACCTCAGCATGTGCTCGACAGGACAACCACTACACCCACTGACACCATGCCGCTCTGAAATTAGGACACTTCAGTGAACTTTAACACCGACAGTTAAAAAAAAAAAAAAAAAAAAAAAAAAAAACAGAAAACACGGTCTGAGGCTCTGTTGTTTTCCAACCGGATAATACAGCATGTATTTACTGACTATTGGATATCTGAAGTTTACCCAAGGGAAGGTAACAGCAAATATTTGTAGCATTGACTCTTTCTGTTGATACAATACAGTAAAAACAGGCAAATTTCAGGCATAAAGAACTCGCGAATGGGAGGCGAGTGGAGGAGGAGACAATGAAGTAAAATAAAATGCTAACAGCCAGAATGCAAAGTGTGTCAATGACACATTTAACTTGGTGAATCATAATTTATTGTTGTTTATTGTGCCTGTTTGATTAATTTGTGTTAAAAAAAAAAAAAAAAAACATGGGCATCAGTTATCCGAAGAGTAATATTCAGAATTTGTATATGGTATGATTGATCAATTACAGTGGTATTTTCTTATTGGTATGTGACCTTGTAAGATTTGTAATTTTATTTCTTTCATTTCATATACAAACATGAATGTGTCTGTTAATTATAACCATGTCATACCATACCACCATCAGAGGAGTTTAACACTACAATTTAAGAACTAGAATAATATAAGAAATAGAAAAGAATACATTTTTTAAATTGGGACCCATTGAATTTACCAGGGATCCACTCAAATGCTGCTAAGAAGACCATTTGACTAAAGTTGTGATGACAGAATTTAAGAATGAGACAAGTTTGATTGCATGGATAGTGGAAGTGACAAAGTGCATCAGCATGAAAAGCCAAATACCACATAATGAGGACAGACATGAGAACAAAGGTCTTCATAATTGAACTCATGCATAAGCTACATTACATGATAAAGATTCAAGATTTGGGTATATTCATTGCATAAGGGACACAGCTTTAGGTACCCATGGTCTTCAGGGCCTCAGGCAACTTCATTAAAACAGGCATGATTATGTCATGCCAAATCACTGCAGGGACTCAAGAACACTTCCAGAAATGACTTTCTAAACAGGGTTCACCCACAAACAGATGTTAATGCTTTATAATGCAAAAAATAAGCCATGTGTGAACATGAGCTGGACATGCTGCAGTCTTCTTTGGACAGAGCTCTTTTAGAATAATTTATATGTAGGAAACTTATATGTATGGTCAAATCAAAATGTGGAAATCTGTTTGGAAATCATTGACACCACATTCTTTGGCTACAGAAGAGAGGGATCACCTAGCTTGTTATTAGCTTAGTGTTAATAATTATAACCATATCTAATGGTGTAGGACTGCATCGGAACTGGTGACTTGCACATCAGAACAGGCACCATTAATCTGCTGAATAGTATTTACAGTTTCCAAATAACATGTGTTCCCATCCAAATGACCATCTTTTTCAGAGAAGTTCTTGCATATTTTAGGAAGACAATAGTCATCTCGCGCATCATTATAATGCTGTTAGTCACATAACAAAAGATTTCAAGGGCTGAACTGGCCATCCTGCATTAAAGTCTTTTATAGGGCTGTGCTGAGAGATTCAAGTTAAGCTTATTTATTGTTGTGCAGAGCCACAGTGATAGAGAGCTGAAGATCACTGCCACCACTTTCATTTCCTGTGTCCGTTTTATATCAAATAGATGCAAACTTTTAATAGAGACAAGTGGGATTGAATGATAAACTGCTGCCTCTGCTGATCACAGTCAGATTGACTCTCTCTCAGCTTTGATCCTCATGTTATGCCAGCAACTGTTGCCACCCACATCATCAGCAGGAGATGCCTGCCACTGAGACAAGGTTGCCTCTTATGTTCAGTTTATGATTATTTATTCTTATTTCACTTATGTCTGGTCTCCAATACTACTTTGCAGACTCAGCAAATTTAAAAAAAATATGTCACCACCACAAGTTGGCAGTCCCTGTCTTCACAATATTTTAGCTTCTCTTCATTATTTGGAAGATGTAGTGACACCGTCTTTTTTTATATGGTCAATGGGACACAGCCAAAAAGCATTTTTATATATTTTCAGGCATATTGGAAGTTAGCCAGCTGTTGATGCCAATTTTACTCATGTGGATAGGTGCAGATGAGAGTGTAAACCTATATAACCCTTTTATGCTGTTTCACTGGGTCCATAAAAGGAGAATTATAACTTGCGATCATTGTTATACTGACATGGAATACTGTTAGCTCTAATTGTTTGCTACTAGATCAAATTTGCCCGGAATAGACTCCCTGCTGTGCAGGGCTGTGATCCAGTTAATTACTGAAGCAGGCTTGAAGTTGTCGACCTGTGATGTTTTGTGTATGTTGGTTTGTCATGACATGAGACATCAGTCAAGGAGCAAAGTTTGAATTCAGGCTTGTGTGATCACGACTCCAACACTGTACTTGCATCTCTATGGCGACCCTTTCAAAGACTGCTGGTATCATGTCCACTCATTAGCATATTGTAAAGGTGATAAATTGTTCTCCAGCCATCTGTTTTGACCAACTTTCAGCACCAATCATTAAGCAGTGGCTACACACACACACACAAATGTGTGCATATATATCAAACAGTCACATGCTCAGACTAAAAACAGGCTTTAGCAATGCGACCGTGGGCTTCTCTTTGATCCATATTGGACTCAGTGCTACTGTGAATTCATTATAAATATCAGAGGAGTGAAAACATTGCTTGCTAAAACAATAGGTCACTGAGTGCATTGCCCTTTTAAGTATTTAATCATTGTCTTACTTGGCAAGTAAAGTGAGCCAGTAAAAGTGTTTGTCTTATTACATACTCATACAGATGAGAGGATTCAGAAAAATGGATTACATTTGTCAATGCTACATTTTTGAAGTATAGGCTTTCATTTTATTTCATATGTTATTGTGAAGATAGATGATGCCAGACAAAGGCAATATGCATGCATTGCTTTAGTAAAAAGTCCTGCCAGCATGATCTTTGTTTTGCTGTTCTTTGGTTTGGATTCATCACTATTAAAATATTTTCTTTCTCAGCTTGCACCTGTACTTTAAATACATACATATACAAATGTAAGAGTACCTTTGCATGTCATGTTGAGGTGCTGTGCCTCTGTGCGTTAAATCTGCCTGTCTTTTTCCCTGTGCATGTGTATTGTGCTATGCACAGTTTCTGACTCCACATCTAATTATGCACCGAGCAAAGAGACTGTTTAATCTTTTGTAGTAAATGATCCTTCCACCTGAGGGCAGTACTTTCTAATCTAATATCAGATAAATCTGTTTCACATCTTCAATTAAATTGCAATATGGGACTGGCTTTCAGTTTGAGCTCACTTGCATTTCTTAGTTCACCTCATGGTGTGGAAAAGAAATAGGATACTGGCTTGTAAATCCACCTTATACCTGAATTAAGAGCAAACAAAATCATGTCTTGTAGAAAATTCTGAAAATATTTGTCAGTGTTTCCAATGCTCAGTACAGATTTGTCTACATCTTACTATGTGACAAACAATTAAAGAAGAAAAAGTAATGATTTCCAAAGCCAAGAAATCTTTATTGAACTTCAGAGAACATGCTATTTCCACATTTTTTTCTGTTGTTATTGTTGTTGTTATGTCATTCTCTTCAGAAACAATTACGTTCTCTTTACATGAATCAATTATTTTCACTGTACAAAACACATGCCTGAAGCTTCACTCATCCACCTTTCTTCATCCAGATGCAATCTTTAAGCTGATTACGTACATAGCCACCTATCACCACAAAAATTGTTTTCTTCATGAATGGAAAACAATAATTTCAATGACTTATTTTAGAGTGACAATTTAATTTAGTTTGTGGTGTGAAAGTTACACGCAGTGATATACTGTAACACCAAGGTAAATCTGTTATCTTTGACTTAGTGGTTTTGAAAAAATATATCATGCAATTCTTTACATTAATCTGCCACTCCCACTCACTCTGGACATGTCAGAAACTGCTCCTTTAACTGGTACTAATAATTCTATGCCCTGCTTTAAACTCAAACTCAAACATGTAATATTGCTTTTTTTTTGTTTTGTTTTGTTTTTTAACATTAAACTATGTCTCCAGTCACACTTGCAAAACAGTTGTTAGAAAATTAGCAGACTCTAAACCTGCCATACTAAATGAGATAAGAGAGACAGAGAGAAACATTAAGAGAACTTAGAAGCCAGACTAACATATGGTAAATATTTTCAACAGCAAGAAGATGACTTATTTCAAGCTGCAGCACAAAATGGACCAGATAGACCAGCTTGGGAATGTTGTTTAGATAGATGCACATAAATCAGTGTTGACATATGTTGTTTGGGTTGTATTGGTTTACAGTAAGAATGATGATGAGTAGGGTAGGAATATTTAGGCATATCACAATTTGATTAGATTCTGATTCAGACTGTAGCAATTCACTCATAAGATGATAATTGATGCATCTTTTTCCCCTGTGTTATTACTTTACTAGTATGATTTTTTGAGTAGAAACTTGCACTATGGTTTTTTCATTGACAAACAGCAAAATAAAAAACTCCATCTATTGGTCAATGCTGGACAACATTTTTTACCACCACATACAATAAAACAAAACACTCCTTCGGTTGACTGTATTTCTCTCAGAACTTTTACCATGTTCTTCCACATCTGGACAAGAGACATTTCTACTGGACAGAGCAGCCTATCAACATACACAAGCTTGTGATTTGGTTTGCTTTTTCCAGCAATGTTATGCGTTAAGCCCACAATACCCTTTGTGATGTAGTCCACTTCCTGTACTTGATTCACTTGAAGCAAACTCAAGAGCTGAGTTTGAAGGTGGACCAGAGTTCACTTCTTTCATCTGCATCAGAGTTCATTTACATCCACACCTCCCCAAACGTACCACAATTTCCTAACAAACAAAGCCTTCCATGGAAGCCAAAGCACTTTTACACACCAGCTTTTATTACAGAGGATGCTGGTCCAATTTCAAGCTTAGCCGTCTTGTCTGTTATGTGCACGCCACAGATGGTTTATTCTGCTTTAATTTATAGACACAATTGCCCGTAAAAAGCAGGGTGATCTTTTTTTTTTTTTTTTAACCCGCTGTCTTTGTTACATTTAAATGCATTTAAATGACTTCCTTTCATGTGTACTCCAAATTAAGAGGTGATTGGTTTACCCAAAAAGTAGCAAATTTAGCTTTAGCTTAGGCATGAAAAACTATTTGGTAAGGCTTAGATGCTGAAACTGACTTGATTAGGAAATCACCAAAGCTTACTTTTATACAGATAGTGTCATAATGGCCTCTGCATCGTAGAGTCCAGGTTTAGGTGTGAAAAGGATTCTCCAACTGAAGTACAGTGCAATGCTTAGAGTCATCGTCAATAAAAACCACCTATGTCTTATTCACCTGCAATAATAAATGTATTTTTGTTCATTTTAACTGTTCTTTATGGTCTGTCACTATACAAAGATGTGGTTATGGCTCAGTCATTTCAGTGATTTTTCAAGTAATATTACTTATTCAGTCATTTAAGAGTTGACCTCCATCTACCTGGAAGACAGTATATTTAAATTTCTTGGTATTCTATTCTAAGTAAAACTTACCTTTTTCTGTAATTTTGTTTCAATGCTGCAACATCATTCACTGACAGACATTCTTTCAATATAAATATTTGTAAAAGGAAATTCTAAGAAACTAGCTTTTCCCGCTTCTTTGGCCTTGTAGTCAGCCATTTTTTTTCTTTGCGTTTCATTTATCACCTCTCTTCTAAAAACATTATTGAAGCTTATTACTTCCTTTGATCATTCACTAATGGGATTAGTGTTTTAATTGAACAAACCTTTAAATAAGCTTAATGATAATGACTAAAGATCAAAATCAGGTATTTCAGGAAGACATAATCAACTGTAATTATCTCATTTAGAATGTACTGAATAAAGTTTGTAATGAAGAAAATTAATGGACTGCCACAGTTTTTTAAAAAGGTTAAAAGTTGGAAGTTATTTATAATTGCAATTATAATTGATATTATATGCTAAATAATCAGTAAACGAAATTAAATAGTTAATTCTCATGATTTTGAAATACTGGTCATATCATGGTGCTTTAGTGAAGAAAATTTGTGATACACAAGAAAACATTGCTCTTTAAGATTATTTAATGTGTGCTTAAGTCAGATTTAATTTTACTGAGGGGTTAACAACTAGAACATAAAGTCCTTTGGTACTTATTTTAAAACCAAACAAATTCCCATCCAGATGTAGTACAGACCCATGGTGCCCACTGAGGTGTGCAGGATCAGTTGTTGCTGTATCTATGAGTGCCATAGAAAAATACATATTGTACCAAGTACTGACAAAAAGTGATAAGCACACTTAATTACTTCCATTCCTCATACAGCAAAACATTCACAATTGTGCCTGCAATAATTGTAATTGTAACAACTGAATATGAAATACGGACTGTTTTTATCTATATAATGTTAACTTCTGCAAAAGAGTTTTGGCAGCTATAATTTGACCACACATTTCTACAAGGTCTATCCAGAGTCTTTCTAGGTCTTTTTAAAAAAAGAAAGCAGTAAAAAGAAAGATTCCCCTTAGTAGTTAGGCAGCCAGAATATAATTCTGTCTTGAATTTGGCTTTAACACCAAAATGAGGCTAGCAGGTAGAATGTTAAGCCCCTTAATAAACACTCCACACAAAGTGTAGATGTTATGTAGATTTGCATCAACAAAGAGAGGTATATGAGGTTAAACAGTTTAAGAAAAACAGTCCTTTGTGTATATATGCCCATTAGCTTTGTTTGTGGGAGATTTTTCTATTGGGTCTGTTCTCCTTTATATTTGCCACATTAGTACAGGTGCCTCAAACTTTGTTAGTCCATTAAAAGACCAATTATACATTATCACCTCGGTAAGAATGTTTGATTCTGGCTAAACTTCAATGAGCAAGTGGATTTATTAACAAGTCAAATCATTGATTTATAAACACAGAATTATCCACATTATGTAGAGATGTTTTCAAGTCATATAAAGGCCGGTGTCACAACTGTCATTTATAAAAATGGAGAAGCATCTTACAAATGGTAAAATGTACTAACTTGACCTTACTTTAACTATTTAGATGCATTGTTTGGAATACTTTTCAGCTTTAAAAGGTCATAAACATCTACTGAGCCTACTATGAATTGAAAAACAGACTCTACAAGTCAAATCTGTTTGAATAATATTAACTACTTTGGCCAATTTAACAGGCTTTAAGAGGCTTTTGGTGCTGTCTGTAATGGGTGTAGTCTGTCCTAGGGCCAACAAAAGATGTAGTAGCCAGCTGCTGATGAGAAACCAGTAGCAAACAGAAAATAGAGATGAGAGGAATGTAGTGAAAAGCACAGTAATTACTGCAATAAAAGAAGCTCCTGGCAAGCAAACATTACCTGTTCTACCACCACCTCCCACAAAGAAACCACATTCACCAGCTAAGATGTGAAATGATGAAAAATAAAAGAGCCCAAACAAGTATAAATATTGGCTTTGGATACAGATTTTTGAGCAGTCAAGGCTGAAATCAGAACTCCAGAACTCACAACTTTTCTGGAACAGTAAGTAAACAGCTTGTTAATGATGTGGATGCAAGTCATGTTGTAGCTCCATTTTTTTTTTTTTTTTTTTTTTTTTCTTTCAGCTGATGTCACAGTGCTAGCTTGTCATGTGCATTAATGTAACACTGTTCTGTGTGGTATGTTTTAATTAACTAAGTGACAGACTAAAAGGGATCATGTATCTAACAATGGAGCAGAATGCACATGTGAAAAGGGATCCAGTGTTCATGTTTGCAGCCAGGGTTGGCAAATTGTATAACATACACTATACACATTAAAAGGAACCCCAACTAGGAGGAGAAATTAATCAATGAGTCATGTCTGATGGTTCAAAGGCTGTGATGGGGGAGCGGCTTGTTTACATCCCAAAAGTACATCCAGCATTTCCTTTACCTAATCCAATCAAACTTTATTTATAAAGTGTTTTTCATGCCAGAGGCAACACAAAGTCCTTTACATGATAAAAACAATTCATGCATATTAAAATAAAACAAGCCTTCACACACCACAATCAAAAACATAGCAATTTAAAAACACACTTATTATATCTCTTTTACACACAGTCACATGCAGACATATGCATACACAAACAAGCAAAGCAGATGATAATAAGGAAAAAGTAACAATATCTTGGGGATCCGTCCACACCAAGAGCCATTCCACCCATGTCCATAGAGGCCGCTGCCATAGCAACCACCCAGATCGGGGCAGAATGGGCTCCACACCATAGCTGTAGAACTGCAGTGTAGGATCCCCAGCCACACAGACAAGAGCGATCAAAACCCCCTGTGGAAAACACTGGAGTTTAAAACAATAAGACAACATCCCCACAAAACCACTGTAGTATATATTACAAGGCCGTGGGGGGCGCTAAAGAGTAACACTCCAAAGCTAGAACAAAACAACGCATGCGCAGATAAAGGCTCACTGTGCGTTGCAGCAAGTTCACACACCAAAAGAAGAGAAGAGAAGATGGCTGAGGATTCACTGCAAGGCAAAAGAGAGGCAAAAGCTGAGCTTCTTCTTCAAGAAAAACCGGCCTACAGAGCAAAAAAAAAAAAAGAAAAAAAAAAATCTTGAGGAAGGGTGGCTTGGGAATAGACACGTGTTCGTCACACTGATGTCACATCCTCTAGTGCTGCAGCTACGCTGTCCTCACACTACCACAGACGGTAGAGGTCTCTAACCTATCCACCTTGGTGCCTGGTTTCAGACATGATCGGTTTCATGGAGGCTAACCCCTGGTTTCGTGGGGATGAAAGGGTGGATAGCTAAAATACTTTTATGGTTTTGCTCCAATTCAGCGTCATGGGGATGGCCCCTTATAATCCACTAAAAGAACCTTAAAATTAATACTAATGTTTCCCATTGTGTTTTATGCTCACTAGCAAACTGAGATCTGGCATCTTGTGGATGTGTGTTGTTGGTTTTAGCCGTCGTTTGTAACCACCAGCCCCATTAGCTCTTTTAGGAGCTGTGGTTGAGGAATTGACTCAAAGGAGGAGAGAAGTGTCCAGATCATAAATGTGAATCTTTATGTAGTTGTGTCCGTCCACCGCCTTCTTCTCTTCTTATCACCCAGAAAGCAGCGATGACTTACATCACTGTTTTGCTTTCTTTTGACTGGAAAGTCCAACTCCAAAATTTATGTAGATACATGCTTCAAGAAGAAACTCTACCCATAAGCAAGTCACATAGGCCGTCACTTGCTTAGAGTCTTGTTTTGAGAACAACCCTGAATCCGCTTTGTTCCAGAATGCATGTGCAAGTAAAATAGTAGCTACCTTCGTGGGTCAAAAACATAGTAAACTCATAAGATTTTGTCGGTAACAATGAATTTTATTAGAACGAGACAAAACTATTAGCACCAACAAGTGCTAATAAAACAATCAGGGTTCCTTTTAGACAGTTGGGTTAACATTATTTGCCAACACTGGTTCAGCTGCAAGATTAAAAATGGAGAATGTTTCAGTTATTTTAAGTTTTCTGTCTGTTATCTTTTGTCACTTTGAATGTTTCTTGCAGTAAATATAAAATTAGGATATAAACTGGCCTAATTAATAAGGGTTTGGCTTTTTATTTGTTTATTTAAATTTTGCCATCTCATTGTCACTGCTTAAGATGAACAAAACAAATCTATGAAAGTAAACCAGTAAGTTAATATTAAACAGGAAGAAAAACATACATCTTCTGTGTTTAAACTGTGTTCTCTTGTGGTGTTATTTCTTTGAAAAGCAAAGTTGTAAAATCCACCTTTAAGTTTTAAATATAGCTTAGAAAAAATGTTAGACATTGATTGAGTTTTTTTTTTAAATTTTATTAAATCAATTACACATTTTTATACTGAGTATTTGAGTTGTGACAGCAGTGTGCTCTGTTGGATGTGATGCAGCATAGTGCAACACTTGGATGATCAGAAACCAAGCATGACCACATAGTGCATTGCATCTTAGTTGTGTACACTCCTTAGAAGACCAAACCGATTTCTATTCAGTGCAGAAGCTCTCATGAAATTCTAATTGAAATTTCACATCTTCAAGTGGAACCATGACAGTCTGGACTGGAGAAGACAATGAATTGATAAGAAAAATAATATAAAAGACATTCACTGTCTTTTCAACAGTAATTTGAAGAATTCTTCTTATGATTTACTGAAAGAGCTAAGTACTATTATCATAGATGGTTGTTACAGGTACTTGGAGGACATCCACATCATATACATTTGTAACATTTAGTTAAAAGCGCAGTCGATAAGCAATTTAAGCAAGGCTTCCAGTTTTTGACATCAACTAATGAAAGCAGTAAGTGCAAAGACAAGACAGAGTGATTTAAGTTGGAGCTGTTACACTGCTGTTACAACTGATTAAGGAGAAGGACCACCTTAATTATAAACCTCAGTTTCCTGCTTTTAAATTTCTTCAGTGTTTTTTATCTACTTTAAAAAAAAAACTGTTTCTTGCTGAACTAAAGAATGAAAGAAAGAATTTTATTGGAGTTTTAACCCAAACTATATGTTTGTTGTAATAAATTAATTTTGTTGTCCAATTTATTATTTGTGAATCTTTTTGCCCAAAAATAAATAAATATTATATGGATAATATAAAGCACAGAAAGCCCTGAGTGTTACAGAAATACATGCTTAACCAAATGTGAAATATCTATCTGTCTATCTATCTGTCTATCTATCTATCTATCTATCTATCTGTCTATCTGTCTATCTATCTATCTATCTATCTAAAGATATGTACACTGCCACTTTGATGCCAGTGAGACAAGGACATGACTGTATTAAGGCTGTGTTGTGAATGCGTGGGGTTAAACAAATACATCTGGATCAGATGTTAACATATTAAAACTATTTGTTTAAGGGATAATTCAGCACATTGAGGAAATACCATTACCAGTGTAAGTCCTGCACTTAGCTCTTGTGGATCAGTGATGTGCTATGAATAATTATTCTACTCTTCTAATCTTCTGTTCGCACTTAAACACTTCTCTGCAGCTGTGATAAAGGGTTAAGTGCTTCATGTGTTAAATGGTTGGGCCATTTATTTATCTATCTATTAATTTATTGAAGAAGTACACGTGGCAGGGTTCATGGCAAATTATAATAACTGAAAATTTAGTTAAGAATTAAAATTTAGAATTTAAAGTCATTATAATTTCAATTTGACCCAGCCAAGTCTATTTCTTAGCAATTAAAACTCAGTGTGATGCCGTGATTTTTTTTTCCCCCTTTTTTTAAAGCAAATTTTATTTAATTGAATCTGAGAGGAATCAAATTATCAGCATATCCTCTTTAGTCTAATTTCAAGCTACACCATATCAAACTAATCAGAGACATTTGCAGAGAGAATAGCCAGGCTGATCTGCAGATGAGTGCATCTGGACTTGTGCAGAGCTTGTCAGAGACACACTTATTTTAAATCAGGTGTGCTGGAGCAGGGACACATTGAATACCTCCAGGATACGGGACTTTGTGTACCAGGGCTGAAACAGAACTATTTCATTTAAATGGTAAATGGTTTGTATTTATACAGTGCTTTTCTGTACCTGGAAACCATGACCCATCAGGAGCAATTTGGGGTTCAGTGTCTTGCTCAGGGACACCTCAACATTAGCTCAACAGGCCGACAATCGAACCGGCAACCCTCAGGCTACAAGACGGCCACTGTAGCCACTCAGCTGCATTTGAACTTGAAACCAGAATTCAGTTGAAATAACAGAGCAAATTGAAATAATGGCACTAACAAAGATGTTAAGAGTAGCAAACTTAATATTTTTTGTGAATGTGTATTGTATGTAAAGGTTTAGTAGACTGCCGGCTTTATAAGTTCCAGATCCTAACTCCGGTCTTCTTTTAATTATACTATAGCTTCAAGAACCTACAACTAACTTCTAATTCTCTGTATTACCGGGATGCTAAGTGCTATAGCTGATTGTCTGATAACTGGAGTTTAGGGCAGATGTTTAGCTGATTTTGCTTTACTAAACTTTGTGCCCTGAAAGTTCATGTTTGTATTACAAATATAAATTCAAAAGTGAAATCTTACCATGTCAATCTAAAAGTTTTAAGGGCACCGCAGGAAACTTGACACCCTTAATGCCCCACCAGTAGCTACACATGCTACATTTTGATTCTACTTTAAGTCCTTTACTGGTACTGTTGCGCACTGTTACCCTAATTGAAAGCTTTTAAAAAGGATCACTTACATGCTAAGGAAATACAACTATTCCCCTATGGGTGTGGTGTCTTCCAGGATTACTAGTGTTTGCTTTCATCCCCGGGGTGTGAAGTCATTAAATGGCTGGGTGAGCATAAAAAATATGTAAATAAAATGGCCACCTTGGAGTGACTTGAAAGATATTCTTATGGGAGTTTAAAGCAGCACTTGACAGCTTATTCTTTCTGTAAAGCAAACTATTGAACCTACCATTAGGATAGAAAGTCACCTTGAATCAGGATTACTTTTTTTTTATTTATTTTTCTACGTTTTGGGAGCATATGCTGGCCTCTTTTTAAAGGAGCAGTCTGGATTACAACCAAAACCAATGCGCACACACACACCTTTAGAGAAACCCATAACACATGCATATACATATATATATATATATATATATATATATATATATATATATATATATATATATATCTTTGAGGTAGTATAATGAGATATATTACTATAGATTTCATTGTGTTGTATTAAGTTATTCAGTCATCAATACTTGACAGTTTTATTGTGTCACACCATCTTTATTCAAATTTACTTTAGTCGTATTAATTTTAAATTGTATTAGTATTGCAATGTCCCTATTAAATTTAATTATTTCCTGTTTATTCCTCAGCCATGTAAAAATTTCATTGCTTCATACATCTTTGGTGAAATAATTGAAATGTGGATATAAATGATTGTTTTAAAAAAAAAAAGAAAAAAAAAAGAAAAAACAGCATCCAGAACAATCTGGAGGAACGAGTACACTAAATATTTAAAGATGGTTCCCTTTCCTCTAATATCCGTATCTCTAAAATTTCAGTGTTTCTGTCCTTTCTGATTTGTTTCTATACTCTCCATTACGAAACCATAACATATGCTCAATTCTCATTTGCATACTGCTGTTTGTGCCTATTATCAGTTGCGCCCACATTCTTAGTTCATCACCCGCAAACCATAAACAACACATGCAATCTATGTGTCTGCAAACAACTTTGCGCTCTTAAATCAGGCCCTTGATGTTCTATAATAAAATATTATGATTTTAGTAAAACTTTACAGGTGTAATCAGTAATTATGATAAATCTAAAGTGTTTTAGTCTTCAATATCACAAAAGCTCAAGATTTTGATGTTTGTGAGGTGTTTTGCTGCTCTGCATCATAGCTGTCATTTTTAGAGATGACTGATATCTGTCCTGTACCTTAAATTCTTTTTCTGGGCTTATTTTGAGAAATCTTTCTAAAATTTAAGCCTAAGTTTTTCTTTCTTAGAAGGATAGTTTTAGAGTAAAATGTTGCAGCATGCTTCTATGGAGCTTGTTTTGACTTACATATGAGAACAATCAATAAATATACGGACAAATATTTCTTCTATTCAACTGAAATCAATCTGATCACAGATTCCAGCTGAAATGTTTACATGGATGCTGGATAAAGTGATTTGATAAGTTGTGTGTTGGCATGATGTAAAAATTCAACATGACCATAATGCTTTAAACACTCACATTGGTGTGGACTGATTTGGAAGAAGAAAAATACAACAAACAATGTATGATCAACTTTGATGTCATACCTGCTCATTTAGAGTCTTTCAACTATCAATATGGTCAATGATCTGTAACAATAAGATTTTTCAACTAAAACATTGTATCCTCCACAGTTCGGTTGTGTTATGCTAACAGCCACTTTCAAGTATTTTCTGAAACTCATTATGGTACCTATCCACTATCAGCATGAGTGTAGACATGCTTATATCTGTTGATCAGCTCGTGGAAAGGCTTAAACTACCACTCTTAATCAAATTAAAAATGAATTCCTATCAAGGCCAATCAGATAAACATGATGTATTTATGTTGATTGAACATTCGGCTGAATCAAGAGCGATCCATGTAAACCCAACTAATGTCACCCTGTCTATACCTTTTGACCCTCCTTTGCTACACCAGGTAAAGTTTTCTAGCCACTGTCCAGGGTGAGCTGTGCAAACAGTAAGGCATGGAGTCTACTGTACTTTTGACAGCCAAGAATTTGTGCTGACTTGTTAAAGTTTTATAAAGAATATCTTGTTATTTCTCAAACAGCTAAGGAAAAAAAAGGGACTGCATTCTACAGTAAATATTCAGATGTGGCATCCAACTGCTTGGCTTTGAATTTGATTCAGACAGAGATTCAGCCATCCCAACATGACTTTAAAATGGTTTCCTGATCTGATGCAGGCGTATTTATCTGTAAAGATAAAAAGAAAAATACTAACATAAGGCTGAGTATTTGTGTTGATGCATCTAAGCTCCCTGTATATTTTCCTTTGTTATAACATTGCTGTATTTTTTATTATTTTATTTTATTTATTTATTTATTTATTTATTTTTATTTTATTTTATTTTATTTTATTTTATTTTATTTTATTTTATTTTATTTTATTTATTTATTTTTTTCTTTAAACACAACCCCCATGAGCATACTCATGATAGCTCAATTTAAAAATACTATGAGCAGATGTTCATTAACATAATACATACCTTTAGTATTGGTTGATTATTGAAACTTGACAGTTGACACATTAATGTCATTAATGTGCTAAAGAGAAAAAATATGTTGTATGAATAAAGTAGAGCTAACAAAAGTGGTTAAATTGGGAAATAGGCATTTACCAAGTGATTTGTTAACTACCGTTGGAATTCTCCACTTCTGAATTTTGTTTGCATCATCCATCTCTTTTTGGAGCCAGGAGTGTCATTGTTTGGACATGAAAGTGGAGCTGGAGAGTGAAAATTAGAGCCTCATCCATCTATCTGTTTTCCAACACTCATCCAGGGTCAGGTCCCAGGGGCAGCAGCCTCAACAGAGAATCCTAGACTTCCCAGCCACTTCCAGCTCCCCTTGTGGAATTCCGAGGCATTCCCAGGCCAGCCGGGAGACATAATCCCTCCAGCAAGTTCTAGGTCTTCCCCAGATTTTCCTCCTATTGGGACTTGCCTGGAAAACCTCTCCAGGAAGGTGGAAATGTTTCTGGTTAGAAGCCTTCTAGAGAGGTTTGCCATAGGAGGCTGGAATATACGTCCTGTGAACGCAAGCGAACACGTCAACGTCCCGCTATGTTTGAGTATATACTTGCTGCAAACAACAAAAGCACAGCCTGGCAAAAATGCTCAATACTGGAGGTCACCCCAAGGGGGAGTACACAGCACTAAGACTTTGAAATAGAGAAAAGGTCTCCTATTGTTTTTACTTCCAACCTGTCAAGTTCATGCTGTTGTTCACATAAGCACCACTAGTGTTCAAGTCAATATTGCAACTCATGCACACGACATGTTACCTTGCGTCAGTGTGAGCGGTCTATGTGCCAAACAAATGCTAGACCGATGCAGAGTCTACATCACTGCAGATGCCGCACCAATCCGCCTCTTGATATCATGCTCTGTTCTTCCCTCTCTCATGAACAAGACCCCTATATACACGGGGGAGGATGTCATTACTGACCCAGACAGGGCACTTCACCCTTTTGTGGTTGGGGGCCAGGGTCTTTGATTTGAAGGTGCTGATTCTCATTCCAACCGCTGATTGTCAAAAAAGAAAAATGCATTTTATGTCAAAGTAACTATTTAATGATACCCAGGAAATATAAGCCCAGAACTCATTCGTCACTGGTCTAATGCCACTAATAGCTAATTGGCCATAGATTAAAATGAAACTTCCTCATGTTTATAATTTGTAATAAAAGAAAAGAATATGTCACATTCCATGGGAAATGGAGGTGAGAACGACCTAATTATTGGACTATGAAGCAGGAAACAGGCAAACAAAGGAATTAAGATGTATTTGAGAATAGAAAAAAGGCACTGTGAAGGCAGGATGTACTGGAAATAAAGTAGAACTAAAAAAAAAGATAAAATCTCCAGCAAAAGACAGTATTCACACCAATAAATTTGTCAATAACAATAACAACTTGATAATAACAGCGAGAAAAAGTCAATTTCAATTCAAGTCAATATGTTTATTCTCATTGTCTCCAAGACAACGAGGCAACTCCTGGGCAACAAAGTGCAATTATAAACAACAAATGATAAAATGATAAAAACAGAATAATACAAAATTTTAATAAATATAAATGAACAGTATTGCAACTGGAGTGCTTAAAAACAGTGTGAAGAAGTGTTTGGATTTGAAAAGTCTGTATTTGGTATGAATTGACAAACAAAATATTGGACAGTAAGTAAATAGAAGCACATTCATTGTAACCAGTAGCAGCATTAAAATGAGGCATGACAGAGGTAGCTTAGCGTGTAGGTAGTATGTTGTTAACTGGTCTGACTGCCTGTAGGAAGTAACTGTTTCATCATTCAAGTGGTTATTGTTGTAATACACCTGTACCTCTGTCCTGAGCACTGTTGCCAACCACTCAGTAAGAAAAGTAGCCCTCAAAGTCACTGAAAAGTCGCTAAATGACGTCATCATGTAATTTGCATAATCAACCTAGTAGGAGGCAGTTGCCAAGAGGAATTCATTCATTGACATTAATAGACATTACTATCTGATGAAGCAAGGGCAGCATAATCCAGAAGCAGGTTTGCACATTTCATTTTCAGCCTGGTTATGAAACAAAGGTGATCATCTCCTGCTTTGAATGCAGCTGTGTGCTGCTGCTGCGTGAGGACCAAGCCTCTTCTGAGTGCTTTTGGATGTGGGAGGGGCCTGTGTAGATTATTCTACTTATTGAGGACTGGGTCCTCAATGAGTAGAATAAACTACATTCTTATAAATCAGTCTCCAAAAGTCTCCAATAATACCAGAAAAAGTCGCTTGATTTGTCACTAGCTGCTTAAAAAAAAATAAAGTTGTTGCTAAGTTGGCAACACTGGTCCTGAGGGGAGGAGGGGAAACAGGTTATGGCCAGGGTGGGATGAGTCCTTAATAATCCTGAGGGATCTGCAGAGACAATGGGAGTGAAAGATGGCAGATATGTCTGTGATGATATGTATGTCTGTCATCTCCATATTTAATAATGGTATTGGTGAGGAAGGAAAGTGAGTAGTCAAAGGTGTACAGGATGTAAAGAAGCGGACAGAGCATGCAGCCCTAAGGCTCTAGTGTTCAGTGACAAGGGAGTTTACCCAGCCTCTGTGTGGTTAGGAAGTCCAGTGTCCAGTTACACAGAAGGGCTACTGAAGCTTAAGTCATGAAGTTTAGGGATGAGCTTATTTGGCAATATGCAATTAAAGGCAGAACTGTAGTATGAATGAATTGCATCCTTGCATAAGTCTTATGTTGACATTACTCATGACAATCTGTACTATTTACTATGAGGTTAAAACAACTATTTAGAAGTCATAGCCAGCCCACATCATGTTTCTGCTACAGCAGAGCTCCCAAAACACAGGTAGAAATGATCACATTTTCTCTGTTATTTAAATTCTAAAAATTAAAACTAGCTTCAATGAAAAGTCAAATAATTTTAGGAATAGTCAGAGACCAGCAAGGCTTCATAATCTTGTGTGATTTAGTTGTTGAATATGCAAATTTTAAAATGGCCAAAATGACCGCCTTGGATGTTTTAGTGTTAAAGTAAGACTTAACACACTGTAGGTAGTTAGGTTTGTTACCAAACACTGGTAACAAACAATGATCTGGCAAGAAAAAAGCAGGCAGATGAGATACTGAATGACTAAACACTGATAACACCAGGGGGCTGTCCCCATGACGCTGGATTGCAGCAAAATCACAAAAGTATTTTAGCACACCACCCTTTCATCCCCATGAAGCCAGATATTAGCCTCCATGAAACCGATCATTTCTGAAACTAGGTACCAAAGTGGATAGGTTTGAGTCCTCTGCCATCTGCGGTACTGTGCGGACAGTATAACCGCACCATTAGAGGATGTTTCTCTTTTGCCTCGCAGTGAATCCTTAGCTATCTTTTCTTCTCTGCTTCTAATGTGTAATTCCTGCAACACACAGTGAGCCTTATGGGCTCGACACACAGGAGACGACGTTGCTTCTTCTCCATTAATTTCCTATGGAACCTGCTTATTGAGGCGAAAATCGCTGTCCTCCTCCAGCCATGTGACAGGCGACATTCGTGCATGTGAAATGTTGCACTCGTTCATGTGTACTTGCATACGGGGCTTGTTCGATGTTCGGTTTCACGAAGGTTGCATTGAGTTTCGCCTGTCGCTGTCGTTGGTTGCTTCCCGTGTGTCGAGCTCATTAATCTGTGCATGCGTGGTTTGCTCTAGCTTTGGAGTGTTACTCTTTAGCACCCCCCACAGCCTTGTAGTATGTACTACAGCAGTGTCGTGGGGATGTTGAAGCCTTTCTCCTAGTTTTCGCCACCGTTTTCACACTTGAACCAGCTTCGGTGCCATGTGGATATAGCCTAAAACTACCACCCTACGAAAAATTCTCATCGGCCATGGTCTCCAGTGGGCTGTTAAAGATTCATTTAGCTCCATACTGTCTACTTTTATCCAATAAAGTCCTGGGCTTCACGCTGTGGCAGACACGAGCACAGTGGACACGAGTGTGTTGCAACCGATAAGAATATGAAAAATCTGAATTTAAGCATAAGATATAAGCAACTATACTTGCTACATAAAGGGTTGGAATTTTAAAAATCAGAAGTCATTTATGATCAGAGCTGCCAACTATCATGCTGATGGTCTGCAAACAATGCTAAGTACCCTCAAAAGAATTCAGTGGAAAATATAAAGGACAGGAAGGACACGGAGCAAGCGCTTTGCTTTGACTGTGCCGAAATAAAGTTGTGTGATCAGAATGCTGTAATATTGTATAATCTCACAAGTTTAGGCAGCAACAGAGGCTGCAATTTTCTTCCAGTATTCCTTCCTGGCTGAAGCAACAGTGTTCATTTTGGCCTGGATGAAGTGTTTACACACTTGATTTTTGAAAACTAATTGTTCCTCCATAGTAAAGTAGACTACTCTCTGCAGGGTTTCTCCATGTTTGTGATTGGGCAGAGGCAACAAACACCACCTCTTTTATGTGAGTGTGCACATATCAAAACTGGAAAACCCTATTTCTAATGACTGAGTGGACAATTAGCTTTGTAAAACCGCTTATCAGAATTGGGAATATTTAGGTAAATCAACCCAGATAACAGAGAGATATCCCGGGTATGTTAATCCCGCTTGGTAGTACAGGCCTCAGGTATGACAGGGAAGCAGGGAGTAAACAGTGCACATTAGAAAATTGTCTACAAAATAAACCAGTACACAGATTTATGAAATTTTCCCTCCTGCAAAAAAAAAAACAAAAACAAAAAAAAAAAAAAAACAATAACTTGCATGTACAACATGTTAAATTGAACCATGTTTTCTAATCATGTTTCTAAACCAAACAAGTAAGATATGTCCATCCTATCCTATTTAAACAGGCTGGGATACAATATTTATTTTTGAAGCTGATATCGGTCAATACCGATATCTTGCATCTCTATTTAAAATTGTACAAAAAGTCATTTTTTTTCTAGAGTTAAGTCCAGCATTAACTAAGTCTGGTGCCTATACTGGTCTGGACCAGATTGGAATTCATTTTATTGTCATTGCACAAAATGTTGTCACTTTTACCTTATTCACACATAAGACGCACAATAAATGTTTCACCAACTGTAAATAACAGCTTGGATACACAATATTTCAAACTTTGTTAAGCCACACTAACTGGCTGAAAAGTATTGTTTATTGTTCTCTTTCCATCTAATCACATGAATAAATGTTTGTGTTCCCATGTTTGAAACATAATGCATGTTGAAAATCTCTGAAGTCTGTTATTTCCTGATTGCCAAAAAAAGACTTATGGAAATGCTCACACTAAGAGCAAGCATTTGTTCACATAATACTACAGCATTTCTATAGACTTTGATATAATGGAACAACAGCAGACTGAACTTAATGCCTGATGAAAAATTCTATTTCACGAGTAATAAACATTAAAACAGTGTGATGTACCACAAGAAGAACAGGACTGACTGGGCTTAAGCACAGGAGCCCACAGCTAAATCCCATTTCTTCTAAAATAGGGATGTGTTAACTAAGACAAACCTGGATACCTCATGTTCTCTAGCTCTCATTGTAATTGGAACAGATCAATTGCACCTTTATTACACGAATAAGATGGATAACCTTGTCCGCCTTCCTTGCTATTTTAATGGCCCCACTCACAATCCCTGCTCCTTGCCTCTCACTAATCCCTGTGGATCCTATACACTTTTAATCCTCCCTGTTGGACCGGTAACACAATACAGGCTCATCATCCATCCAACCATAATACTTCCAGGACACTGCAAAAATTAATGGTTCCAAAGGGTTCATCGGAGAGCCTTGGGTCCCTAAAAGATCAGATCTGTGTCTGAAACTTGAGTTTATTCAAAAGCTGATAAGGATCTGAAAGAAACATCAAAAGCTCCCAGGAATTGTCCAGTTTTGTTGTTCTAAAAACTCCCATACACAAGCCAAGACACACTCAGACAGTGCAACCCAGTCTCATATGTCTGAACTTAGCCTATGAAAAATAAGGGGCTCCCTGTTTGGCCTTTTTCGTCATGATTTCAGGGTTCTATGGGTGATGCCTTTTAATGTTATTAGAGTATTGGTTAAGCCAGGTGCACACCTGCATATGGGATTCCGATAGCTAATTTATAGTAGGTGTTTTGGAACCGCAGGTTAAGACGTCAGAAGATTTGGCAAAGGTTTTATCACAGCATTTGTTAAACCTCCATTCTGGACCCCCACCCAGAAAAAAAAAAAAAAAAAAAAAAAAACATTATCAGAGCCACAGTTGACTCTCTCAAAGCACAAAACTGAATAAAATACCAACAGAAACTAAATATACGATTACCAGGATAGATCAGAGCTGAACAGATAAGGAAATACACTGAGCACATGTAATGACAATCATTCAGCTGTGATTTTATAGTTCCCATCTGTACGCTTATCCAGTCTCAAAATGAAAGACAACACACACAAAGAATGTTTCCAAGAGGAAGTGTTTCTTTGAGCTTTCCAGCAAGCTTGATGTTGCAGAGCAAAGAATATTCTCAGGGTGCAGCACGGATAGTGTTTGTTCTACTCTGCATGGACTGTATAACATCCTGTGTTCCTGCTGTATCCCTGTGCATTCAGCTGACTGATCAGAGAAGACAGACTACCAGTGCATGCAGCCCTGTACATTCACAGAATAAACACTGCAGAGGTTGAGCAGTGCAAAGCTTTTTTATCTGATGCGCTGCATGTGGTATGATTAGATGAGCTTCGCTGCAAACTGTTGCCTGACATTTATGCACTAGTGATGAACAAACACTAATCCAACCTTAAACAAAATATCATCTTTTTATTTAATGAGAAAATCGGTGTTGTGTTAATCTTGACTACTTGACTTTTGCTCACATTTTTTCATGTTTGAAATCTTAAAATACAAAATATACTCCATCAGTTTAGGATTTTATTTATTTATTTATTTTATTTATTTATTCATGCAAAACTGAGCAAAAGGAAGAAGATATGTTATTTTTCCTTACTTTTGTGTGTTTACTCTTTTAAATGAATGCACTGGCCTAATCAAATTAAATGAAACTTTGAGCTTGAATTAATATTTATGGATAAATGAGTTGCCATGCCTAGGAACCATGTGTTTGTTGACCACACAGTCTCAGAGCCAAGTAATTGGGATCAAGCCTTTAATCTAATAAGTATCTTCTCTCCATCAACATTACTAACTCTGCATTTGTGTCAAACTGTGGAGTACAAACAGGCAAAAGATCAATAAATTGCCATGGTTCAATAAGTGTGTAACCCCAGGCCTTGGTTTAATACCAACCTCTGAGTTATAAGCCCCAATCTTGTGTACCTTGGATTCTGTTATCAGACAGGCTGTTATATCTCCTTCCACAAACTGTGCCGATCGCCGTATTCCGCTCCTGTCCCATTTACTCTGGATTCTTGCAGCTTTTCACTGGAATTACAGCTTTGAATTTCTTTCCAGGTTTCTTTTTGTGCTTGTCGAGCAGTCGCAATTTTGACCAGTGACTTATATTTGTCATTTAATAAATGGCTCTGCATGCTTAGCTAAATGTATTAAAGCTAGAAGAGAAATTAAAAGATTAGCAGATACTGTGAATATTTGGGTTGATTATGTTAAAGTAATTGCATGTAAAAGAAAAAAAAGTAGCTACTGAGGGTGGTTTAATTCATCTCTAATTACCTGTATAAAATGTGATCAAAGATACAAAGCACTTCTAATGAATGGGATTTCCAATATGGATGCTGCAGGATGAAGCTGTAGCTCTAGGTCTTCCATGCGACACTGTCACTACTAATTTGTTTTGCCTTATATGTTTTGAGGGAAATGTAATTGCTGCTTAGATCAGTGGTCCCTAAAGTGAGTCCCACAAGATTGATTTTTTTCTTTTTTCTTTTTTTCTGCTTTACATTTAGACTAAACTATGCCAACATTTAACTGCTGTTGAACTGGAAGGAACAGGAACAATGAGTGCTACAAAAATTACCTGGAATGCACAGTTATGACTTAAAACTTCTGTCTGAATAAATAAAATGAAATGCACAAAGGAAAAAAAAGTAATCTGCAGACAGACAACACTTTTTTTTTTTTAATAATGAAGCATTGATGGTTGTCACTCAAAAGACAAACTCTCTTTATGCAATTGAAAAGTCTTAGAAAAATAAAAAAAATTACAATGTAGACCTGAGATCTACATATCCATATTTGATTTCAAATACACTGAAAGTTTATAAAGAACTGTGGAGTTTGTATTATGAAGCTTTTATTTGTCTATTTTTTATTTATTTTTTTTTTTAGCTGTTCTGGATGCTTTAAGTGAATCATAATTAGTATGACATAATCTGTGGCTACAAATGTCCAGTTTGGCCATGCCTGCAGAGTCCTGTTTGTTCCAAACATTTTATATTTAATTATGTTAATCCTGTGTGGGTCTGTCCAAATCATGTCTAATATAATAAATCTACCACAGGTGGACTCTAATCAAGGCACAGAAACATGCCAAAGGTTGTGAAGCTAAATTGCAGGTATTTGAGCTGCATTTACAGTTTACATTATTTACATTTGATCACATTTTATACATGCATTGTCTTTTAAATCACTGGGTGCAGAATGATGAGAGAAAAATGCATCTGAATGTCATGAGTATGGTTCTGTATTGATAATTCACTGTGTGTGTGTGTGTGTCTATCCTGTGTAAGTTGGCATTCCTGTAATCATGCAGGAAGACCCAAAGTAAATGTAAAAATGTTCCAGCATTATTTGTAAAACAGGCATGGTTGAGGTGTCTTTTCAAAGATAACAATCTGAATTTATATCTGTTACGTCCCCCTTTACGTCCAGGGGTCAAAAGGACTGTAACACAGGAATGGCCGGACCAAGGGTAAATGAAATACAATAATGTTTATTAACAAAAATGGGTTCCAAAACACAAACAACCCTTAACCGGCAAATAATACAAAATAAACAACTCAAAGTGTCCCTGTCGGGTATTTAACAATTAGTCTTAACTCTACTTAGTAACAAAACAAACAAACAAACCAAAAATGTCCCCAAAACGGGCTACACGCACACAGGCGGACTAATTAACAAACAAAATAAACACACGCTCTCAGGCGGACTTCTATCAAAACAAAACCAAACTCCTAATAAACTAAACACAAAAACCTCCTTCTTTCAGGCAGGGACGGCACTAAAGCTCAGAACACAAAAAGGTATTTATCACTAAACCAAATCGCTAACTCGCACAGAAAAGTCTCTTAAACCACACAATCCACAATCTTTCTCAAACTGGCAGGCATGTGTCCCACAATCCACAGCTGCCCCGAATGATGGTGATGACTCTGTCTTAAAGGAGGCCTCTTCTCCGGATTGGACAGCTTGTTTGGGAAATGAGTGGTAAGGCGGCCAATCAGGGATCAGGGGAGGCGGGTGCTGGGCATCCTCCACTGTCAGCGCCTCCAGCACGTCCTGCAACTCTCTCCTGGCAGGCTGATAAGCCGGCGGGCGTCACACTCCCCCCCTTAAGACATGGCTTCTTAGACATGTCAGTCTTCACCACCTGCATACACCATTCTTTTTTTTTCACACAATGCAAAGTTTAAAGCACACATTTTTCACATTTCTCTAAACCCTGGAGAGGGCATCAGCAAAGAGATTCTCTACTCCCTTTTTGTGATGAATCTCAATGTTGTATTCTTGTACAATCAGTGCCCAGCGCATCAGCCGCTGGTTGTGATTGTACATGCGACTCAGGAAGGTAAGCGGGTTGTGATCGGAGAATACGCGGACCGGCACAGGAGAAGATCCCACATAAACCTCGAAGTGCTGAAGCGCCAACACCAATGACAACGTCTCCTTCTCTATTGTAGAATAATGGAGCTGGTGCCGGTTGAACTTCCTCGAGTAGTAACTCACGGGATGGTCAATGCCATCAGGACCGGTCTGAAGAAGCACGGCACCCGCCCCCACAGCACTAGCATCTACATCCAACTTGAAGGGCCGGCCCAAATCCGGCGCCCTTAACACAGGAGCGTGTACTAATAACGCCTTTACACTTTCGAATGCATGTTGACATTCTGGAGTCCACTGGAATTTGCGTTTGGGACTCATCAGCGTGGTTAACGGATCAACCACTGTGGCGTAATTTCTGCAAAACGAGCGGTAATACCCGGTGACACCCAAAAACCTGCGCAACGCTTTACGAGAGTCAGGGACAGGGTAAGCTGCCATAGCTGCTATTTTTGCGGCTATCGGTCGGACCTCCCCTTGTCCCACCTGGCGACCCAAATATGTGACAGTGGCTTTCCCAAATTCACATTTAGCTAAATTCAGGGTCAAAGACGCATCTTGTAACCGTGAAAATATGTCAGTCAGCGTAGCCATATGTTCCTCCCAGGTATCCGTATGAACGACCACGTCGTCTAAATAAGCACTACAATGGGGAACATCTCCAAATAGGGTGTCAACTAAACGCTGAAAGGTGGCTGGGGCGTTGCACATACCGAACGCCATCACAGTGTACTGAAGAAACTGATCCGGGGTCACGAAGGCAGATATCTCCGATGCCCTGTCTGTAAGGGGAACCTGCCAATAACCCTTCAGTAAATCTAACTTGCTCACAAATTGTGCTGAACCTACAGCATCAATACAATCATCTACCCGCGGAAGGGGGTACGCGTCAGGTACGGTTACCGAGTTCACTTTACGGTAATCCGTGATGAACCGGGGTGATCCATCGGGCTTCATCTCCACTAAACAGGGGGAACTCCAAGCGCTATGACTGCGCTTCGCCAAACCGTGTCTTAACAAATACTCAGTTTCATTTTTCATTAATGCGCGTTTAGTTGGATTGGCACGGTACGGATGTTGCTTGATGGGGACAGCACCTTGCACATCAATGTCGTGTTTGACAATGGTGGTTTGTGTTGGGACGTCATTGAACAAACCCGAGTAGTTAGAAACTAGACTTAACACATCGGCCTTTTGTTCTTTAGACAGATGCTGCAGCGCTGCCGGCAAGGCTTTCAGCATCTGGGAATTTGGCAGACGAGGTGTCAACACGGCCTCTACTCGCGAGGGTAGTCCAGCATCCGTTTTAGTTGAACCAGTTACCACTAACGCAACACTATCCGAAATATCACCAGAGTTTCGGTCGCTCACCACTTCTATTTCACGGGACCGGTACGGCTTAAGCATGTTGACATGGCAGACTCTCGTCTTCCGTTTCCGATCGGGAGTCGCTATTATGTAATCAGTGTCACTTAGCTGCTTGCGAATAACATACGGCCCTGAAAAGCGAGCAGACAGGGCAGTACTGGAGAGAGGGAGCAACGCCAAAACCTTCTCCCCTTCTCTTAAATGTCTAGTGACAGCTGTTTTGTCATACTTGCGTTTCATGGTACTTTGTGACTCTTTCAGCGTAGCTGCTGCGAACTCACGAGCGTGAATAAGACGATTGCGGAAGGTTGTCACAAAGTCTAGAACGTTACGGTTCGGAGTTGTTCGTAGATCCAACAACTCCTCCTTGAGGAGTTTGAGGGGTCCACGAAGGCTGTGCCCGAAAACTAACTCGGCAGGACTGAACCCTAAAGATTCCTGCGGGGCCTGACGAGAGGCGAACAACGCGTAAGGGACTCCTTCATCCCAATGTTTGTGGTCGGCACAACAATATTTACGTAACATCGCCTTTAATGTTTGATGCCACCTCTCCAGAGCTCCCTGGCTCTGCGGGTGGTATGCACTAGAGGTTACGTGACGAATGTTTAGCTCACGCAGCACCTGGGTAAACACTTTAGACGTGAAATTAGTCCCCTGGTCGGTCTGGATTACACGCGGGAGCCCAAATGATGAAAAGAACTTTACCAAAGTTTTAGTCACTGATCTAGCAGTTATTCGGCGTAGTGGGATGGCTTCTGGATATCGCGTGGCTGTACACATCAGTGTCAACAGGAAAACCTTCCCAGAGCGAGTTTTTGGCAATGGCCCTACACAGTCGATTATCAGTCTTTCAAACGGCTCTCCTATAGCCGGAATCGGGTGCAATGGAGCTCGAGGAACTGGCTGATTAGGTTTACCTGCCACCTGACAGAGGTGACAGCTGTTTATAAATCGCACTACGTCTGCCTTCATGCCCGGCCAGAAGAAATGCTTCAAAACCTTCTGATGGGTCTTACGGATGCCTAAATGCCCCGACCATAGTTCATCATGAGCTAACTGCAAAACACGTTGCCGATACGCCTGCGGAATCACAATCTGTGTTTCTACATTCCAGTCCGCACCAGGGAGCACAACAGGACACCACCGCCTCATTAATATTCCTTCATGCACGTAAAAGGAAACAGTGTCCGCCTCAGCACTCTCAGCACTCACCACCTTGGAGTAGTACGAGCGCAGTGTGGGATCCTCCTCCTGCGCGGTCCTCAGCTGATCACGAGAGAGCGGCAACAGAGGGACAGCAGGGGAGATCAGGGCTTTCCGAGCTTTTATGTCGGGGTCCCTGCTCTCCTCCACTGGCTCTGTCACGGCTTCGTCCGTATCTGTTGGAACAAGAAAGCTGTCAGCGAGATGAATTTCATCATCACGATGGTTACGTTTCTTACGTGATCTTCTCGCTTGTGCGCGTGTTACCACACCAGTCGGTGCTTCCCCCGTTACGGCATGAATTTCCCCTGGATTGCTGATCACCTCTAGGGAAGGCATCACTTGTCCACCTGCAATGTCGTTCCCTAAAAGCAATGTCACATTAGCAACGGGAAGTTCATCACACACTGCCATGGGGAAAACTCCGGTGATTAGATCAGTACTCAAATGTACTCGGTGCACTTCACGGGGAACATAACCCATTTCCACACCTCTCAGCATAACACAATAGCCTTCGGATGAGGCTTCAGAAAACGGCAAAGCACCCGCCAAAATGAGGGTTTGTGATGCTCCAGTGTCACGCAACACCTGCACTTCTTTCTCCTCCTCACTCCTGCCATTCAGTGATATTTTTCCGGCCATTATAAATGGCTTAAAACAAGGATCTATGTGGTTACTCCCCCTTTTCACCACTGATTCAGCTTGTTTTATAAAACCAACTTCTTTCTGTACCACGGGGTTTTGTTCTTTCTTAGCCAACAGTCGACAGTTGGCTATTAAATGACCCGGCTTCTGACAGTAAAAGCATTTTCTGTCGTCAGGTTTTCTCACTTTCTCAGTTTCAGTGGTTTTTCTAAATGTGGGTTTGGTTGGAGCCGAAAACACCACTTTGTGAGTGAGCACGTATTCATCGGCTAACGTGGCCGCAGAAGTTATGTTATCCACTCGGTGCTCATTAAGGTGTACCACCAACCCTTCTGGTAAGCGGTTCTTAAACTCTTCAACCAGTATAAGTTCTCTGAGCTTTTCAAAAGTCGTCACATCACAAGACGCACACCAGCGATCGAAGAGCGTGCTCTTCTCTCGCGCATATTCTACAAAAGTTTGAGAAGATTCCTTCTTGTGGGCACGAAACTTCTGTCGGTATGCCTCCGGAACTAGCGCATACGCTTTCAGAACCGTGGCTTTCACGATATCATAATTCTGGCTGGCTGCAAGAGGGAGCGCTGCTACCACCTCCTGAGCTTTACCAGTCAACCGGCATTGTACCAATAATGGCCAGCATTCTTTCGGCCACCGCAGCGCAAGCGCAATGCGCTCAAACGCCGGAAAATAGCAGTCCACATCAGACTCACCAAACACCGGAACAAAAGGAATAAACTTTGCTATGTCATAGGGGGCCGCGGGACTCTGAGACCCTGACGGGGCAGCAGAGATCCACGGCGAGGTGGCCTTGGCCTGGGCATCCAGCTCAACCTGCCGCAAGCGCACAGCTTTGTCGGCTTCAATTTCCAGCTTTCTGATCTCAAACTGGAATTGTCGCTGCTGGGCCTTCTCCTGGGCTTCCATGCGAAGTCTGGCCAGCTTAAGCCTGTGCCGTGCCCCCAACGGGGAAGCACCAGAGCTGCTGTCGAGTGGAAGAGGCTCAAAACGGGGAAGCGTGACAGGTGTCGCAGGCCTATCACCGTCCTCGCTATCCTCCTCCATATCAACCAGATCCAGCTGAGTGCTCTGCTCAGCTTCCTCTCCACCCCCACTGGTGGAGGGAACAGCCTCATCAGGAGAATCCTCCGATTTCCCAGCAACTGCAGGCACCTGAAGCACCTGCCGTTCCACCAAGCCTGCCACCACTAATGACATTAACTCCTTTTTCCGCATTTGTTTCGGCCTTGGAATGTCGTAGTGGTCAGCTACTAAGGCTAAATCATCCTTCCGACACGCCTCCAGACAATCCAGAGTCGGTTCCACTATGAACCGATCCAGATCAAACGGAGTGCGCCGCATAGCCATATCACAAAACTACAATTAACCTTACCTGTACAATGCCAACAAAACTGAGTTCAAAATTACCTACCGTGCCTGAAAAGAGCCACACAAACACGCAGCAGTAAGAGCAACCACTCTCACCACGAGGGGTACTCAAACCACGCACCACACACACGTATCTAAATCTAATAAAGTGGTATACAATAATATATACTATAATATTACAAAAAAGCTCCCGGACGAGCCCCCACTATGTTACGTCCCCCTTTACGTCCAGGGGTCAAAAGGACTGTAACACAGGAATGGCCGGACCAAGGGTAAATGAAATACAATAATGTTTATTAACAAAAATGGGTTCCAAAACACAAACAACCCTTAACCGGCAAATAATACAAAATAAACAACTCAAAGTGTCCCTGTCGGGTATTTAACAATTAGTCTTAACTCTACTTAGTAACAAAACAAACAAACAAACCAAAAATGTCCCCAAAACGGGCTACACGCACACAGGCGGACTAATTAACAAACAAAATAAACACACGCTCTCAGGCGGACTTCTATCAAAACAAAACCAAACTCCTAATAAACTAAACACAAAAACCTCCTTCTTTCAGGCAGGGACGGCACTAAAGCTCAGAACACAAAAAGGTATTTATCACTAAACCAAATCGCTAACTCGCACAGAAAAGTCTCTTAAACCACACAATCCACAATCTTTCTCAAACTGGCAGGCATGTGTCCCACAATCCACAGCTGCCCCGAATGATGGTGATGACTCTGTCTTAAAGGAGGCCTCTTCTCCGGATTGGACAGCTTGTTTGGGAAATGAGTGGTAAGGCGGCCAATCAGGGATCAGGGGAGGCGGGTGCTGGGCATCCTCCACTGTCAGCGCCTCCAGCACGTCCTGCAACTCTCTCCTGGCAGGCTGATAAGCCGGCGGGCGTCACAATATCCTAAATAATCAGATTCTGTCTAGTCACTACTAGCACTGAGTAATAGTATTTTCACTACACTACAAAAGAATAATGTCATGTCTGCCTTTTTCTTGTTCAAAAACATTTGTCTTGCGTAGCTTGGAGTGGTTTCCTGAAAAACACAATGGAGTTACAGTCTGAAGTCATACCTAGTCACACGTCAAATATGGCTGTAATAGCACAGAAAATCAGACTTTCACAGAAATTCAAATGAAGATAGAACCAGGTGTACCCAAAGTTTACTATTTGGAGACCTCTGGTAAACATGGTCCCATACTTCAGAAAAAGGCTTTTTTTTAACCATTCAACATACAGTTGAATGTCCTTTCCCACCTCCAGATCCAAGAGTATGTGAAGCACAAACATTTCTGTCCTCAAAGATTTGTGCATGCAAATGAAAAGAGACCAAACGGTGCACTTTGAAATAAAATTATTTTATAGGAACACACTACTTACACTGTTTACACAATTTGCAGGTTATGCCTTACAAATCATTTGCAACACGCCAGCACCGGAGCAGTCCCAGGGTGGTATAAAGCACAGCACAACACGGCATGTGCTACACTTGATCAAAGTCTTTGTGTGACATTACCTGCAGCTCAAGCGCCCAGCAGCACTGTGTCCAGATAAGTGAGCTGGCCTGTGACGTGTAACACGAGATGGTCCAGGGTCTGCTGGGCTGGGAGACCCCACGTCAGCCAGCTCCATGACTATGTCTCCCTGAATGCTTTCTGGTGCAAGGTCTTCCTCTGATTATCTATTACATGAGAGAAAATTAAATAAAATTTAAAAAAAAAAAGTGAAATTGTTATGAAAAAAGGAAATAAATAAGTAAAACTTGTTCAGATCAGCATCCCTTCCCTCTTCAAATGACGTGTCCACAGCCTCAGGTTCAATGAAAGAAACCTCACTGTCTTCTTCAGTGTTGTAGTTATGTGCGCTCTGAGCAACCGGTGTCTTCTGTTGCGCAAAGGTCTATATCAGTGGGCTGAGCCCACTCATTGACCCAAATATAGTTTTCTATAGCGTCTCATTAGCTATTCAATGTGTCAGTCATAATTAGTCTGCTGATATTGACTCAACCATAAGTTGTCAGAATATGGGAAGGTACTTCCTACAGGGCTCAGCCTTGCTGTTTGCTATGTGTTGTAGTGATGTAAATGGCATAGGAGGCTACTGATGGGCCAAGGGCGGTGTCAATAAAAAGTTGAGAGGTTACAACAGTTGTGGTATCACAGTTAGCCTAACAACAGTAAGCTAGTTAATGTTAGAATTTCTGGTCTGACTTTCAATTAGATCTCAAAAGACATTTTGGTATGATCTCTTTTTAAATGAGTCTGATGAATTACTTAGACATTTTAACTTCTCTAAAAATGATTGGGGGGGTATAAAATGAGTACTTGCATTACCAGCTGATCAGCTGAGGGTGGCAACATATTTAAGCAGGCATGGATCAAGCACTCACCTGGTTGGCTGTTCACCTCACCTGACTTCCAGCTGTCACAGAGATTCCTGTTGCTACCACGCTGAATTGATCTGCACACCTGAGTCGCTGTGGTAAACCTGCGAGTCATGCTACCTCCTGCTCAGTCGAGCTAAACTGTCGAGTAGTGGTGCAATTCAGTGGTGACCCACCTTGAGGGCCTTGGCTTCCATCCTCAGCATTAGCCTCCCTGAGCCTGGCATGGCATTTAACAGCTGACTTTTATTTCGATTATTTACATTAATGCAGTTTTATTTAGTTTTTGTGCTGTCATTTTATTGTTTTTGTTTTATTCAACGCCATTAACATTGCTTTATTTCTTCTTTTCAGTGGTCTTAGAGCTTGGGGTGGTGGTGCTTCCTTGGTGTCGGTTTCCTGTCTGGTGTGAGACTCCCCTCTTCAGCATGATGATCACATGTGCCCGTGGTGTGCGCTTGTTGTGTTGTGTGGTAGCGTGTATGTTCAGCACGCATGCTTGGGGTGGCCTCACCTTGTTTCAGCCCACCTTGTTCCCTGGTAAGCCTCAGCTCTCTTTTTTTATTTTTATTATTTTTTGTTTCTTTTTAAAATAAAGATTGTTTTAAGTTAACTGGATCCTTGTGTCGTGCCTCATAAGGATAACGAACCTGAATGCCTTGTGTTGAGTGGCGTTGTAATTTTATTTTGACTGAAGTTTACATAGTACCCCTGTCTCACCACATGAAGTTCTACTTTCTCCAATTCAGGGTTTCAGGGAAAGCTCTTTCCAGCAGGCGAGAGGCTGGGTACCCCCTGGACAAGTCACCAGTCCACCGATGGGCCATCACAGAGAGGGAAACAACCATGCTCAACCTCATGCTCACATTAACACCTAGGGAGAATTTAGAGTAACTTAACATGCTTGTCTTTGGGTGGTAGGAGGAAGCTGGAGTACCCAGAGAGAACCCACGTATACAGGTGGGGAACATGCAAATTCTACACTGAAAGGCCGCTGTTGAAACTCCTTTCCAGTCAAGGCTCAAACCAGCGACCTTGCTGTGAGGTTGTGTTGCTAACCACTTATCATATTTAATTACATCACAAAATAATGCATAACCTCTATTATCTTATACACCTTACATTATCTCAGAACACACATCTAAATTCAATTAAACACACATTGAGTTGGCACTGCCTGTAGTGAATTAAAATTCAAAACCTGAAAGACTCCATAATTTAAATACAGATAGGCATATACTTTGAGCATGTTTAATTCTAGCTCATTAAATATGTTTTATAACCTGTTTTTGCATGTTTATAACCCCCTGTGCTGTGCCCGGGTGTCTAATTCAAACGACCAGCTTAATCAGCCCCATCGATTCCAGTGACAGGCTCATAATGCTTTTAGTGTTGTTCTTGCCAAACACTGCAATAAATAGAGAGAGTGTAACTGTGTGAGAGCTGGAAAGATATAAGGCTAAAGGGAATTGTTCAGTGCAAGTAAGTAGCACTGAATCCTCAGAGTATATTTTAAACTAACACCAAAGAAACAAGGAATGTGTTCCTTTCAGTTAGGTTCTGATGTTTTCATTGTCTTCATTATTCTCTTTTAAGATTATTGGGCTGTAATTCCATCAGGTCCAACGAGTTTATTTCTGTAAATCTGCACCCTGTATCAATCATACAAGCTGGAACTTTGATCTCGGTGCTGAAAAGAAGCATTTTGGCTTAGGTTTACAGTCAGTTGTGTTATCATTTTCTTTGACCTCGTTGCTGCTGAGGAAATGGTGCATGATGACTAAAAAGATATATTGTGAATAACCAGTTACCTGAATTTGCAGCTTTACACTAGTGATGTGCAGATTGTTACTGAAACATTGATACCTCCAATACCAGCTTTTTATGTTCTAAAATGATATTCAGGTTATCAATGTTTTAGTAGTCTGGGGTAAATATGAAGTTTATTATGAATTTGAATACAATGGAAAGTAACACTAATATCAGGATCCTGTTCAAATTATACCCAGTTAGGAACTATTTTTTCTTCCGCCTGCTATGCATGCCTATCATTCACTCAGACCACAAACCTCCTTAAACCTCTGAGAGTCATTCATAACATAAAGTTTAATTAAATTATGATGAGGAAGAGGAGGAAATTAGAGGGAAAGGTGCTGCAAGGATGAGACAGACGTCACTCTTGAAGTTCTTTGATGCTGCAGACAGATGCTATCATGTACTATCAGGTACTAACCACTATTCAGTCGTACAGGGAAAAAAATTGAAGCTGTGTACCACTCATGCAGAATTTTTGGAATGACATTTTCATCTCTATGTTTAACCAGGTTTTCATATGGTTTAGGCTTTTGTGTGGATTTTCAAACAATGAATCCCCTTCTTTTTTAAGACTAAGACATTGTGTCTTGTTGTGTACAGTGTTAAATATAGTTATGAAAACAAATACTACAATAAATTGCTTTATGATTAGTACTTGAAGTGATATATGTGTCCCTGAGATCAACTCACATCAATTTAACAGGCCTAGATTTAGTCGGTAAGGTTGCTTGCAGAGACTGGGTGTCATTAAATATTAAGTAAAACAGCCATAGCGTTATAAATAATAAAAATACAGCTGAAAAATATATAATTGAAAGGATAGATAGATAATAACATCAGTCATTCTCATTTGTTTAGACTGATGGTTAACTGAATATTTGGTGTTGACAAATATATGCACATATTATTGTGGCATTTATATACTTATTTATGCATTTTACTGAGAATTTCATTTTAAGTACACAGTATTGCATAAAAATGTAACTATTATTTCCTTTCCTTATGCTGAAATTGATTTTCCAAACATAATTAAGGCTAAATAATTAGGATTTTTTCTGTAAAAATAATTTAAAAATGTTTTCATTTGTTGTGATGCTTCCCCATAAACAATCTGTCTCTCTATATTAACAATGTTTTTATCAAGTTTTTCTCCTTTCAGAGTAAGAGTTCCATGACAGAATTACTTCAGTGCACTGTAGCGCTTTCCTACATCCTGGTTGCTTAACCAATCATATGCGACTCCCCACGGTTGCCAAACAACAGCAGCATTTAGTATTTTATATCAGCAAAAAGAGCAGCACGGTGCAGGTATGGAAGCTAGTAAAAGAAGCGGACCAGAAATAGTTTTAGAAAAACTGAAAAAGCCTCAGCATCCTACTAAAAAAGCAAATGACCAAAAACGGAATAAAACGAAAATCAATCAAGGAGAATCTTTTGCAAGGTGGAGAGGTCTGAGAGACCAAATTAATTTCAAGATGGATGTAGAGCTGGCAAAGTTTCTCCTCAACAAGTTAGCACCAGAATTTTGCTTAAATTAACTGAAAAGTTTATCTTTATTTACAAAGATTTTAGTCTAATTTTTTTCTCTGCACTCATTAAATTAATTTGTATGACTGTATAGATATGTTAGTTGAGAAAATTGGTGGCCTATTAGTTTACAACAACAAATGTAATGATGTTTTGGCCCAGTGAACAGTGTCTTTGTCTTTATAAACTTATTAAATTAATATCAAATTAATTTATTAAGTGAGACTAAGGGAAAACAGCCACTGCATGGCATTTGTTCATTAATGTAGCTTTTGTTTACACTCTGTTTTATGCTAACATAAATTAGCGCTAGCATTGCAAAGCATAGAGGGGGCGCTCTCTGTGTTTTTCTCTTTCGACTGCAGTTCTGATTTGAAACGTTAGGTGTCAGTGCTGCTTATTTCACCTTTAAGTTTTTTGTACAACAAATCGGATGGGTATCGCCAATGCTGGCTTGTTTTACTTGGTATTGAATTGGAAAAGAAACGAGTGGTATTGCACAACACTAGTGCACAGGCAACTTAATGACAACTTTTTAATCTATTAAAATGAAACACTAAAAACCCAAAACAGAATCTGCTCTTACTTATTGGTCCCCTCCATTGATATTTGGTTGTGCTCTTGCTAATGTGATTAAGGTTATGATTCATCTTTTGCCAGTTTAAAACCATCTGTCTTTATGTTTTTAGCCATCCCGCATTGTAGAAATATATGCATCAGCTCATTTTATTGCTGAAAACCTTTATCTTAAACTAGTCCCAGAGCCAGGACATAGTAACAGGCCAGGCAATTGATTGCTGTGTGCAGACTCCATGCACAAGACACACGCATGTGCACACACACAACTTACAAATGGCTTGAGTGGTAAGTTTTCCCAGTGCGCGAAAAGCACATACAGGATCTGAATCTAATTAGGATTATTGAGTACCACTATAAATATACCTGTTAAATTATTATAAATCAAAATAATATTTAAGAGTAAAAAAAAAAGTCTACTCACTGGGAAGGAGGGCCTGCTTTGTGGATGGGCAGGTCTTGCCCACTGGGGCTATTTTATTTTTTATTTTTGACATTTATTCTAAAATGCCTTGCTAATTTTTGACTGTCAGCAATCTTTTTATTTATTTATTTATTTTTTTAAACAAACAAAGTTTTATGGATGTTGTGCATGTCTGCTGTTGCACCAACTACATCGGCCTTGAAACTTTCACTTTTTGTTTCCTTTTAGCACCACATCTTAGAGGCATTGATTCAGTTTCTTATTTTTACCTGTCAGGGGTTGCCATTTATTATGAACAGAACCTAAAAACCAAAACCTTCACTACTCTGAATTTGATAAAGCAGGTATAGAAAATAAATGTGTGGATGCATGGATTAATCCATGGAATCATCTTTTGTTTTCCACATCAAATCCACAGTTTTTTTGCTTGTAATATCCATGATGCTGTTGCAGTAATAACTAAACAGGATTCTATCCAGGAAATAGAAATTGACTGCTGAGAAAGCCAAATGTATCCCAGACCTGACAAGCATTCTTATTTGAAGATAACTTACATCATTATTCTATGTGCATTTGCCTTTAGTGTGAAATAAAAAGAGGTTTCACACGGGATATATATATATATATATATATATATATATATATATATATATATATATATATATATATATATATGGTATGACAGGAATGCCATATTATTATGTCAGTGATGACTTATTGTATTTAACATTCAGTACTAGCAAGTCGTAAATTGCTAACCTGATGCCAAAAAAGCTCCCTCTGGAATTTAAAATGTAATCATCTGACAAATGTACGACCAGAATGTCTTATTTACTGGTGTGTAAATGGTGTGTACTTGTTCCCCTATTGTGCATTTGCTCAGAAATACTTGTCAAAGTAAAGTCCGGCTGGCTCTACACATACAAAATGTTTATTTTCATTTTCAGTGTATAATCTTAAAATTCTTTCAACACTTGTGTTGTTTGCTACATCTTTTTAAATTTAAACTTGTTGGTGAGTTGCAGTTTCACAAATATAATACCCAAAAGATTTGCAATGTTTAAGAAATCTTTTCTTCTTTTTACATGAATACCTGAAACTATCATTAAAATATACATCTCGTTTTGGCTTATTAGTCCTCAATGGTACACTACACCTCCACAATAGATTAAAACCAAATAAGTATTTTATTATTAGATGATATTTGACAATATTTCCAATTTTATGAAACAAGTAAAAATTCAAGCAAAAAAAAAAAAAATAAATAAAATAAAAGAATCTACAAAAATCTAAATACATCAAGCCTTCAAAAAGAGTTTGCACTTGATTGTGCTGAAACATGACATTTGACCTCAAATAAAATTTTATAAATAGCTAAATGCATGTCTTCCCTTCTGCAGCAATCCACATTGAGCAAGTTTCCCATGCTATCTAAATCCCTTTCCAGGCATTGAATGCATCAAATTAATGGCTTCATCAATCTGTTAAAGTGAAGGTATTCAGTCATTCAGACATAGGTCACCTTGAATTCCATGTTCTTCATGCCATCATTCTGACATACCCAAGACAGTGTCACACGGCAACAGTAAGGGTGTAATATTTTCTATTGATGTGAAAGTGGATGAAAAACCAGTCAGACTGCATGAGGTTGAAAAAAGCTAAGGACACTTGATTCAACAGTTTGTAGAATGATCGATGGCAGAAATAACTTGCAGTACCCAAAGTACAAATTTTCTGTATGACATTTTTCATTTCTCATATCATTGTGGGTAATTGTGGCCCACCTTTTTACTTTGTTTCTAAATTGCTGCAATTTGCAGCATTAATTTCTGCACAGCTCTCTCAATGTCCAACCACAGCATTTCAGTGTATTTAAAGTCTTGATTTTGACTGGATCATTGCAACACATTGACTCTTCTTTTTCAGACATTCTGTTCTAGATTTGCTTCTGTGTTTGGGATTATTTTCACAGTGTAAGATCCAACTGAGCTGTAACTGTCAAACATGGCTTCAAATTAGACTTCACAGTACTTTGGTATACTGAGAAGTTCATGGTTGACTTAATAAGTGCATGGTGACCCTTGGCAGCAAAACAAGCCCTCCACCACCTTGGTTAACAGTAACTATGAAGTATTTGCTCTTGAATTCTGTTTCTCCAAATCTAAAACAAATAGATAATTTCCTCTTTGTTCCCATTTGTCCAGAAGACCTGTTGTTTTGTTGAAAGGCAAATTTGCTAACCTAAGTTGTGCTGTCATTTTCCTTCCAAACTAAGTGTCTTTCTAATTGTACCCTCAAAAAGTTTAAGATTTTACAAGCTAACTTAGGCCTTTATAGTTTATGTATGTAGCTCTTGAGGTTTACAGCATCTCTAAATATTGCATGGTCTGACCTTGGGCTTAACTTGCTATGATATCCAGTCCTGGAAATATAGTTAATTTTCTTGAAAGTTTTCCACTTACAAATATTTTTTTTCTCATTCTAAAGTGGATGCACAGCAACAGTTGCTTCTCAAATATCATTGCTGATGTCTTTCCTTCTTGACACTGTGTTAACAAACATATGAACGCTCTTGACCAGTAAAGCTGCAAGGGTATGTTTGCAATCAGGTTAAATCTGGCTCTTCTAAGTGATTCTTGTGCAAATTTAGAAGAATCCACCATGTCTGTTTAAAACAACCAGTGAAAGCCATAAAGAGTTCCTAATCCTGCTGGGGCAGCACTGACTCAGCTGGTAAAGGTCATCTTCCAGTGGGACAATCAATGATTTGACACTCAATTATAATACAGAAATCCTTCCTACCTTCTACAATCAGACTTTACAACTCCTCTACCTCTGTCAGATAGTTAGACCAGGTGTGCAATTGTGGCTCTGTCACCTTCTGCACACACCCATCACATTGCAGTTATGTATCTTTGCATATGTTGCACATGCTAAATATATGTGTGTATATAGGAATAAAATTATAGGTGTGCATATATTATTATTATTATTATTATTATTAACTGTATTATTATATCTTTAAAGGCCACCACCCTCAAGGTTCAAACCTGGGGGGTGGTAGCTGGGGAGATGTCCGAATGGCCAGCGACCTTTTTGCTGTGAGGCTGTAGTGCTAACCACAACATTACTTTGCTCACCAATAAGCATATTGTCCTCAATAAGCTTATTGGTGTGTGCGAATACTTAAGGGAGTGAACGTCTATATCCCAGGCTTATTTTCTCCATATATGTTGATCAATGTTTGAACATTTTGAGTTGCAAGAAACCAAAGGAAGAAACAAACAATCAAAACAACTTATTTAGTCTGTGTATGAATTTGTCTCTTCCTTTATATCCACTTCTTATGCAAAGTGATTCTAATGAACCTCATATGCAGCCATGCATCTGGTTCTCAAAATGTTGGGTTTTATATTGCATTAATAAATACGGGAGGGGGGAAAAAAATTTAGAGCATCTAACAATGCTCTGATATGTTAAATGTGTGTATTTCTGTAAAACAGCAACAATGAGGTGACAGAAAATGTTAATTGTTATTGTTACAAAAACTGAATCTATCTGGAATTATTCTAAAAGAATTTTTAAAAAGAAAAAGAAAAAAAACCTACAATATTTAAATTTCCCTCTAGCACAAGTAAGTTTTTTTTCATTTGATTTTATTTATACTGATTTAGGAACCATACTAGGAATATTCTTTAGCATAGGCAAAAAAAAAAGAAAAAGAAAAAAAGAACCCATTCAAATCATTGACAGATTGATGGACACCCCATCAAGCGATGTCTTCACACCATATGCCACCTCGTGTTGATAAGCTACAGGCAATTCATCATAGTCAGGAAACACATCTCCAGCCTGCATGCTTTAATGGTTTGTACACTCTGCAATCCTAAAATATGAAAAGAAACCTTTATATTTTTGATTTAGCGAGTGTGCATCACAAAATGAAGTTTTTTTAAATAATTTTTTTATCTGCTCTTCTACTGATAATGTACACATCTGTTGAGCCTGCATTTGGTCTCATGCTTGAGAGCTGAGTGCATGTCAAATCAAATGTGATTATGGCTCTAAATTTACCTTCTGATTGGCCGGATCAGTGAGCACAACCGTGGAGTCTTTGCTAATTATATTAAACCCTTATGAAAACAAAGGGCAACAGTGATTACGGTCTGCAGCATGGGACATTTTGTCTAATATTTTCTATTCAAATATAGGTTTTATTGATCTACTGTGTAAAATAAGTCAAAATATGGAAAGCTAAACCTAAATGACCTGTCTGCTCATTTATCCATCCATTAATCTTCTTTACCATCTTATTCTAAATCTGAATTTTTGGGAGAGTTGGAGTCTATCCAGGCTACCTCATATTATTGGAATAATTTTTGGAGAGCTGGGGAAGTGCAATGTCAAGTTTGAGTTCTTTTTGATAAACAGCTCTGGACAGATAGTAACAGTAGTGCAGAATCAAAACTGAGGCTACTGCTAAAGATCACACACATGAGCTTTATACATTGAACAAACATTGAACATCAATAATTATTTGGCTCTATAATCTCACATGTAGCCACATTCGGCTCTTGATGGTATTAAGGCCAAATGTGTGTGCATGTTTAACCCAATTTGCATGGTTTTCCACCAAATACATGTGCGCTGCGTTATAGCTGTGCCGTGACCTCCACAGCTGTTTGCGACGATTTTAATCAGTGGTTTGGTTCACACCAAGCTTTGCAGTGTTGCATGTCAGAAGCATCACAGTATCACCTTGTCGCGGCCCACCGCTAAACATACGCGCCGACTCTATTTTTGACCCTTCCTTTAAACTGGGTGCATGTGTGACACATTACGACTGCCGTGGCCGCCGGTGCTTTTCATGGCCATTTTAGTCAATGGTTTGGTTTCCACCAGATGCGCTGCAGCGCATATCAGAAGCGTCCCAGAAGCGCATTGTTCCAGCGCTCTGCTAAATTTACGTGCCAAGTCTATTTCTGATGCTTCATACCCCAGAATGCATCAATATCCATTTAGATAGGGGCAGACAGGAAATCAGACATGGGAGCAGTTTCAAAGTTTCTGGTATTTTTCAAAATAAAAGCCCCCGTGCAGATTTCAATGCTGAACCATGTAAACATTACATGTTTAACCAGTCAGGTTGTCTCAGTGTTTTTTTTTTTTTTGTTTGTTTGTTTGTTTTTACTCTGTTGTAATTCTCCACTCCTGTGGTTTTGTGATCTCACGGATCCTGCTAGGTGGACTACATTCACGGGCGCTCCACACCTGAAATGCTCCCAGTTCAAATTGCTTTGTAAAAAATTGCAAAAGCACACCGGCACATAAATCCAGCAGTTTGCCAGTGGCCGCTGACAGTGCCCAAATTTTGCGATACATCTGGAACCACCTGCTCCAAACAGCAGAAACCCAGTTATACATCCAAATGTGTAGATGTCTCCACATCCTCAACGGAAACAATCGACAGACACATGACCCTCCACACCTCCCAAAAGTTCATCACATATCCAGCCGCGAATGTTCCGCCAGGACAAGCAGGCTCCGTTACGCCCGTTTTGAGATTCAAATAAATTAGCTCAATTGCATTGAGAGACCAGCTGATCAGATCCATGGTTCAAGATGGTTTGGATTTAGAACAGAAATGCAGAAGGAAGCTCAGATGAGACAGGACGTATAGCAAGACAGCAAGAGTGTGGGGTGGAGAGAGAAGAAAAAGCGTCCACCTTCGTCGAGAGCAGGAAGAGAAAAAGTCATTATGTCATTAATCTGACAGGGTGTCTCACTTTTTTTTTTTTTTTTTTTTTTTTTTTTTATCAAGGACAATGAGATGTTTATCCTGGAAGTGGAGAATCACAAGATTTTCCAATTCCCCTGGGATGTCATGATCTTGCAGCTCTAGCTAGGCAGACTGCACTCATGGGTGCTCTGTATCTGACACGCTCCAGCGGGAATTGACCCATCGCGGAGGTCAGAATGAAACCGCTGCAACCAGAATGCTGTACACATGCACCCGGTGGAAATTGGGGGTTAGGTTAGCCTATCTACTTGCATACATTGTGAATCCTTAACTTAGCTGATTAGATTGTGCTGAATTTAGAAATATTTCTGTTTTTTTTTTTTTTTTTACCTCTTGTCTACAGAAGGAGGAGGGTGTGGTTGGTCAGTGAGCTGAGAACTGCTAGATTATTACTGTCATTACTGCTTCCTTTTACCTCTTGCAGCTTACCATTAGCTGCTTCTGTCCATGACAGGGAGCCAAATAATAGTTGTTTAATTTGTCGATCAATTTGTTGCTATGATCTGATTTTGTCAAGTGGTAAGTGATGTATTACCAGACTCCCATAAAGAATTTATTAAATAAATAAATAAATTGATGTCACACTGTGTTCAAGTTTGGTGTGTTCAAGTTTAAAGGTTTGTTTGCAGACTGGGTTCTAAGAATCTGCTGGAACCAAGGGTAATTGTTGCAGGTATGAACCCTACATTTTCATTCTAACACTTAGTGTGTGTTTAGGGTCATACTAAGGACTAAAACTATTTTTCAGTCTACTTCTACTTGATACACCATGTACTAAATTTACTTGCACAGCAAATGGAAAATAATTTGACAAATGCAACCTCTGCTTATGCTTTAATAAAATAAATGTATGATTGAATGTTTTGGGAAGTTTTATCATCAATGTGCATATATAATTAGGGCAAAAACAAGGCTGAGATTTTGCAGGGTTGTGAATTAGACACAACAAAAACCTCTGGTGATGTTTAATTGAAAAACTCATGCAAAGTGCATTTATTCAGTCGTGCATCAGCCTATAGATCATTGTTGTTTATTTTGCTTAATTGTCCATACACTATTGCTTGTCATTGGAATGCTAATTTCTCTCAGAGAGGCTTATTTTCTTTCTCCTTATTTCGTCCATATTTCTTCCCTTCTACATTAGATTTGATCATTGTCACCAAATTCTTAGCTAAAGAAAATTAAAACTAAAACTAATCAGGTAATAATGGTAGGAGTTCACGCTCACATGCCATTTTCACAGTCCTAGAAATATTATAGACAAACATGGATGAAACCATCCACATAAAGCCTCTTGTTTGATCATCCGGATCACCACTAAGAAGATTTTATGTTGTGTTTTGTGAGTAATTTGTTCACTGGTGCTGTGAATCCAAATGATTTATGCACCGCTGCATGTTAGCACTTATTTGCTTGCATGTCATCAGCTGTTTTATAGTTTGTTTGGCTCCTTTATCAAAGTTAGGGATTTTTTTGCTTTTCTTTCTAATGAAGATATAGGACAAATTTCCCACCCAAGTACATGCAAGCAGAGTCATTACCTTACTTTTCAGGGATTTCGCTGTAGGTGCACTTAGTTATGACCTTACAGTCCATTTCAGGTGATAGATTTAGGTAGTAATAGCCATTTTGATATTGCTGTTTGTTACTAAGAGCATCTGAGTCAGCAGGGCATAGCTTCAAAGGCCTAATGGGGCAAAATAAATTGCCATACCAAGGGAAAGATACAGCACTAATCACACCATTAACATTGAGCATCAGCCCAAAGTGGTCATGTTTGTTTGAAGCGTCAAGAATTGAACTCGGGTCAAATCAAATTAGCAGCATGGATACATGAATAGAGAATATTGGTCCCTTTCATTTTTGAAAATAGTCCTTTTTTTCTTTGCCCTCAACCTTTTCTCCATTAGATTTCAGAATGGGCTTTGTGTATGTGTCTGTGTCCTTCAACAAATCTCATTGTATGCAGCCGTTTCTCTCATCATTTACCATAGGAAGCTAGGAAACATTATGTATAGTCATATGTAATTACTCTGAGGCCTTGTTTTATGAGTCTTTGGCCAAATAGCGTTGTCATAGAGGACTGTATTGCAGTTTCACTTAGCCTCACACTGCCATTAGTTTTTATGTGAAGACATTTTCAAGCCCCATTTAGGGCTTTTGTGTAACTCAATTATGTTTATAAAAGAAAAAAAAAACAGGACTAGAATATCACATTCAACAAGTCATAAGGTCTCTTATGCAATATCAATTCATTTTTTTTTTTTTTTGCAATAAATCTAATTTGTGAAAGACTTACATTCTCCTTATTGTCTTTAATAGCAATGTTCTGGATATTCAAGGGTAATAACTGCATCAACACTTTACAGAAATATGTAGAGGACATAAAATGATCAATCCTTCCTCAGACTTTATGTTGCCTCGTCCCAACAAATAACAGAGCAGAGTTCTCATGGGCTCCTTACCATGTCAAACACAACATGGAAGACTGTAGAAAAAAGAAAATATCTGTAAATTTTTTTTTTTATTTTATAGAGCAAAGACCTTGGCTCAGGTGTACTAACTTGACAGCTTGCTTCTCAGGGAGAAACCTTGACAATGCCTTTATAGCCTTCAAGGCTCAAATCATCTGAATATAATGGGTACATGTTCATCTTACAGCTTTGTGGCGGCACTAGAGACCATTAGAGTTCTTATAGTTGGAATGTGTTAACTCCTGACCTCCTCCTAGCAAAATTGTGGAAAATTACTCAAAAGCTTTATAACATCCAAGTCCTCACAGAAAATGTGACCGTGTTAAAAAGATGACGATAATGGTGTTTAGTTATTACGGTATACATTGTGATGGAAAATTGAATGTAGGGAATGCATTATTTTTGTCAAGGGTAGATTTTTTGAATTTGCGATTGAAAAGCCAGCTCGGGTGCTTTTTCTATCCCATGCAATGGCAGTTTGAAATGAACTAAAACATTAATTAATAACAAACAACCAACATGGTCTAGTAAATAAACTAGGCTGCATAATGTCATCAACGGGTGGTGGTGTAGGCAAACAGTCTTTAATCCAAAGCAAACTTTTGAGGAAGAAGACACAAACAAAACGGTCCTGTAAAATAAAAAATGGAATCATTGTGTTTGTGTGTGTATTAATTAATGTCTGGAAATTGGGTTAATCTTTTGGAAGCAGCAACAGCCATGTTACATCAGAAGGATGTAACATGGCACCATCAACTCTGATTTATTTAATGAATATGCAATGACAGTGGATAGAAAAGCACATTTAAAAAGTACAATCCCAGAAATTAAATAAACGAAGGATAAAAACAAAATTGAACTAGGAGAATGTCATTGTCACACAAGATGTAAATCTTGTCAGAGTTTAGCAATATGAGTATGGTAGTAGCATGGAAGCTTGCATGAGCTAATTGATCTTAAACATTTCCAACATCCAATGGGATGGGCCTCAATTTATTTCCTGTGAACCAGATCTGCCTGGATTCTTTTTCTGATGCTGTGATCTATAAGCTTCTGCAACTGTCCTTGATTGACTGACAGAGAAAGAACAACTCCTTCATGGTGCTAAAAGAAAGGGCAACATGAATGCATAATGCCTTTTTCACTGTGTTGATGCCTTGGGTATTCAAATTGTGTTTGCAGGAAATAGGAAACCAAACCAGGGTTGTGCATAAACTCCCTTTGATTGACTGTTGATGAATTCTTTAGAGATCACTGGAGGTAAACTACTGTATAATGGAAAGGCTTGATATTGACAGATATCCAATAAAGTTCATTCTAGGATCCGGAATTCCCTCCAGGTAAATAAACAAGGATTTCCACTGAGTGCTATGCTAATTAAATAAATAAAAACCTTACCAACTTTGCGTTTCTTCTTGTATGAGTATGCTGGCTCTACTGCTACACTGTTTTATTTGTTTTTATTTAACCAGGAAAAACCTCAAGACAGCAGCAAACCAAGTTACAAATCAATCAAAACCACCAATAAAGTTACATATAAAATCACAAACATGCATCAACACTTCAAGTTACAAAATAATATTAGTCGAAACATTTACAACCTAAAGACTCGCCATTTAATGCTCTTAACTTACATCTGACTTCTTCTTTATTTTACCTAAATCGACATCTTAAAACTCTTGTCAGGAATGTATTGGTTTTACATTAAAACATGACTGAAATTCTGTTTTGTGCTCTATTAAAATAAAATGTAAAAACAAAGAAACAAATCTGCAGCATCTTGAGCTTTCTGTTAGAGTGCAAAGACTTTAAAAAAACACTACAAAATTAAACTTCTTCACAAAGTGTCTAAAAATGTGTATGGTTTATAAAAAGCTCTCAATAATTTTTACCAAGGTTATATGTATTTGGTGTCATGCTACCGAGAAGCAATAGCATGACAACCATTGTTATTTAATCAAGACTTGGCGTAGTCTGAGATGAACTTGCTTAATGTCACTGAAGGGGGTAAAATGGTCATGGTGTGTTGAAATCTGGTTAATCCCTACATCTATGTTGCACAATATATACGCCTGTGTATTCGCCTTAAATTGAACATGTCATGTGAAGCAAAAGCATGGTAACCCTAACTTGTACTTTACCTTATGATTCTCAGAGGTTTACATCACATGAGAATCCATCTAACAAGGCTCAAAGCTTCTATATGTGTTCATGACCAAAATACATTGGGTTATGTCCATGGGGACAAAAAAACAAACAAACAAACAAAAAAAAAAACACAAGTACAGAATTGTGGGAATCTGGGGATGGAGAAATAAAAATGTCTGTGCACTAATCAAAAGCATTTTGGTTTGAAAACCTGGCTTTTGAATCTAACAATGCACCTTTAATTATAAGTACCTGTTACATTTCTATCCAATTAAACTGCAGCAAATAACATATTCGAAAGGGAAAACCGGGTTGTTGTGTATTAATACTTGCCCAGGCTCATCAGAAAACTTAAAATATGTATCATTAACCAAATAAAATAAATTCCTAGGTTTTATAGGCAATGTGCATCAGCAGTGTTACGAGTATAGAATTAGGCAGACTTGCCAATTTGACCATTATTATCACACAAGCAATTATGCTTTAAGACTAATATTATGTTTGTCCACGTTTCCAAACATAGTAATCTTAAAATTCAGGGTTAAAAGCTGTGAGATGTGAATGCATCTGTACAAAGCAGCTTCCACATCACATGACAAGCTCTTTGGTGTAAGTGCTACTTTTTTTTTTTTTTTTTAACTCTGTTTGTGTTTTTTAATATCTAATCCAAGACATTAACATTAACTTAAACCATAACCATAACAAGCACGTATAAGTTCTAACCCTTTGCAGGTGAAAGAGATTTGAAAAAGTGAAACCGTTGTGGAAAATGTTGAGTAGGAACTGAATGATTTGACATTTGAAATTCTACAGGCTGTTATTTGTCAAACCCCTCTTTATCCACTAATTCACAATTTAATCTTAGTTAATGGTGATTTATGCCATGAAAGTAATAAATGTCAATATTAAGCATCACTTCATCAGCTGTGTAACAAAAGCAACGCCTGTCAAATAAAAGGATACAGAAACATGGCTGCACTTTTTCTTTTTAATCTTCATTACAAAACAGATTTGCACCATGGAGAACGTATCAGCAGATCTGGTTGACTGCCAGGTTATGAAGTGGGCAGAATGCAGTGTGATAAAAATTGCAAATAGACCAGTGGTTATATAGATATAAATCTGTAAATCTGACACATTCATGCTTTAGATTGTGTTTTTGTGAGTGTTGTGAAGAACTGCTTTTATTAACTTTAAAATATAGCGAAATGTTTTTTTTTTCTTCTTCTTCTTTTTGCTTCTAAGGACCTGGGAACAGCTGTTAATGCTTTTATCACCTGTCAACTGGACTACTGGATTTCTTTATATGCCAGCCGCTCTCAGGAGCAAATTTTTCAAACTGTGGCTTTAAGTCCTTTAAGTGGAGCAAGGAAAAGGTAACACATAATTGCTTTTCTGGAGAATTGTAGGGCTGGTTTTAGGTGCTACTCTTCTGGTTAGCATTTGTTTGGGTAGCTTAAGGTGCTCCTTTTCTTTTTAAACCAAGGGATTATCATCATTTAGTCCTTTAACTGTGGACTGAAGAGCCTGTGAAAGGCCATGAAAACTATGTTTTCACTCTTGCATAAAAAGGAACATTCTACAAAACCATGCCATGGATAAAAAAAAAATAAATAAATGGGAGTTTAAAATCAAGGTGGGCTGATTTGGACTGAATCAACTCACACCAAAAGGTGACATAGAAAATGTGATATGACTTCAACAAAAGATGGGGACCATGACATGATTACTGCATCGATCAGTTAGTAACTGTTGGTTTCTAACATTAGAAAACCATGTCAAAATATGACATTTTAATTAGTTTCTTACATCTTTATTATTGAACATTATTGAAAAAGATTACAATCATAAAATTGATCATCTCAAATAACAGCAATAGTTATGTACTAATTGTTGTATAATGTCACGTTTCACCAAATTTCTTGAAAGACCATGTTGACCACTTTGTTTTAAGAGAAACTTATTAATTTATGCAGATAACCATCCAATACATTTGTGATTTTTTTATTTTTAATTTTTTTTATGTTTTTCAGGAAACAAAGACATTTTTAGATAACTGTGTGGCACATAATTTACTTAATTACTGTTTAAAAATAATATTGAGGACAATGAAGTTGGCTCACTTTCTGAGTTAAGATTCAAAGTTTTCGTCCTCAAATGGAAATTATGGTGTTGAAACACAGTGTTGTTTTCTTTAACCATATTCTAAATGCAATAAATAAAACAAAGCTTTGCAAATTTAACTGACTGAATGACTTCCAACATATTTAAATCAAAAGTTGAATTGTTTAGTGATTACAAATTTGTTAGCCATAATCATGCTCCTGTGACATAAGCTGTCAGAATAATCATGAAAGAAATTCTGCATCGTCATGTCCCTTTGCGTCTTTTATTTCCACTGTTGATATTGCTCCTCCTGGTGTGAAATCTCTGTGTCATCATGAACTAGCACTGCATGAGCAAACACCTTGGGTCTAATTTCTCAGACTGAGTGCAACTCCCACTCCCTCTCCTAAAAGCAAATAAATTATCAATCAGTGCCTCACTCAGGGAGGGGAACTTGTGGAACCTGGGGATCAAAATGTCACCATCGTCACTTAATTTATATTTATTTTTTATTTGTGCGTGTGAATTAGCTCAGAACATTTCACACACAGTAACCAGAAGACACACAAGTCAGTGATTGCTTTGTTGTTGCATCAGTATGATGAGGAGGTTGCTCTGTAGCCCTCTGTGTGTGGTGTTTATTCATTAATTTATGTAGTACTTTCTCTGATCCCACTTCAGAGAGAATACAGAGGCCTTGTCCTTTTTGTGCACGCAGATCTCAGTAACTGCACCACAGGTGGATTCGTCATCCTTTTTGATATTTCTGCACATCCATGCAGGTGAATTACTCGTATTGTGTAAAATTCCTGTTTGGCAAAGTTTTAATATCTAAAGAGTTTTGGGATTTTATTAAGAGCACACTTTTTGATTCTGTGTGAATACTGCTTTGTGTAATTAATGAAGAAGCTACGTGATTCAGGCTGACAATGAACAACAGTTCTCAGAAATTATTTGCCTTTGCTTGTCTTCCCTGCAGCATATTCATACTATAATTTCCCAAAGTTTCTGAAAAAGGTTATCAGCTAAGGTTTGATATTTTTTACATTTTATTTGTATGAATTGTTGAATGAAATAGTTGGGAAATGATTAGATTACTGCCTAAGATGTGTTGTTTTAAAGTGTTAGCCATCCCCTTTTCTTCATATTTTGCTTCTAAGCACCCAGATATTATTGTAATCTTTTTTTTAAGTGGCCTACAGCTATTTTTTCCAGGCTTTCTGAAGGTGTTTCAATGTTCTCTTTGGGTATTGGTATCTTTCACTCAGTTTCATTCCAACTCTTGAACCTAACCATTTTCAGCGTCCTTCTTTTGTGAAACCAGATTAAGTAGCCTCAGCATCTGGTTTAGGTGCCTCCGGAACCTCTCTAGTGAAGCGTTCTAGGCATGTACCACCAAAAGGTGATCCTGGGGAAGATCCAGGACATGCTGGGGGGGCTACTTCTCTCAGGGGATATGGGAACCCACGGGATTATACCATATGAACTGGAACAAATGGCTGAGGGAGGAGAAGTTTGGGCATTCCTGTTTTTTAGAAGCTGCTTTAATGACCCAACCTTGGATAGCAGTATAAAATGCATGGATGGATAGATGGATGGATGGATGGATGGATGGATGGATGGATGGATGGATGGATGGATGGATGGATGGATAGAGGGATGGATGGATGGATATTTAAGACTGATTGATAAATTATTGAAGCATAAAAAATCTACCTAATTCATCTCCATCTCCATTAATTTAAGGGATGAACCAGTGCTTAGTCGCAATGTAATAGATAACTTACAAAGAACCAATTAAATAGCATCTTCAGGCACGTTGCTATTAGCAGCCTGTCACAAAGACAAATCATTTGTTCCCAGTTCTATGACAACTGCCAAAGATAACAGTTTAACAGATATAAAATAGCATTTTAGCACAATCATGGTTATTTCCAAAAAGATGCAGCTAAAAACTTGGCATATCAAAGTGTGCCCTTAAAACAAGAAAACTGAAGTGAAGGATGAAAGAAAAGACATGCCTAAAAAATATCTAGATGAATATTGTCCTAAAATATTTTCCTAAATAATCCAACAATCTAACATACAGTATGACTTAAGAGTTGCATCTGGCTAATCCAGTAGATCAGTTAGTCCGTCTACTGCTCATTGAAGTCTTTGGCGTCCGTCTCCATGGACAGGTGACTGACAAGAAGCATTCTTAAGGAAAAGAACAGGGGAGAAAAGATGTATGCCAAATGACACAAGAGCTGGACTAAACAACAGTGGCAGCTGTTCTGGAGTGAGGAACCCTCCCTAGAGCCTGGACCTCAGCTTTATTGAAGCAGTGTGGGATCATCTTGACAAGGAACAGAAAAAAGGAAGCTAACATCCAAAAAGCTTTAAAAAAGTCCTCCAAGAAGCCTGGAAAAGTATTTCTGCTGACTTAAAGATGTCTCAAAAAAGCTTGCCTAAAAGGGTTCAGCCCTTTGTAGAAAATATAGGTGCACATACCAAACATTGACTTCCAAGCTCATGGGAATAGCACAACCTTAGCTTCTTTTCTTAAAACCTCATACAAGATGTTAACACACCTTAATAAAGTGATACAGTTAAGTCCTGTTTTCTTACAGCATAAAACAATGAAGGGTGGTCAAAACTTTTGCACAGTACTACAGGAAATATGTTATTTTGTATTCACGTTTTGGCTTCTTTACAGACAGAAATGTGTATTAATATTCACACAAGAAAACTCAGAATTACTGCAGCTCTCACAGATATGTTGACATTTAGCTTGGAATGCTTGTGGGTGGCTTGTGTGAGCTAAACACACTGACAAACATAAATTCAGAAACCACAGGGGAAATATTGGACTATACTTATCATTTAATAGGATGCCATTTTCACCAGAAAGATGACAATGAAAAAGACTTTTTCTCACTAAATAACCTTACACACACAAATGCAAAGCGAGCCCATATGACACCTGACTTAAGCAAACTGTGAGGAAAATGGATTACGCTTTGTAACCGAGCTCAGCTTTAGGGTTGTTTGACAACATGTAGATGAAAACAAGTATCAGAGCTTCTATCAGAAGAGGATGCATTGTGACCTTTTGATGAGAGGATGTGATGGCTAAAGAGACTTAATCAAATGGAACCCTTCCTACCGCAGCATGCTTTGACAGGCGCTGTGCATGAGCAGTGAACCAAACTATGAAAACCTGGTAAATGATTAATAATAGCCTTTAGCTTTATGTGTGATGAGACAAAGGGGAATGGGCTATTGGCAATCTTTCTGCTGTCTAGTATTCCTCTCTCCCTCTCACACAAACATACAAACAAAGACCTTTGGACTCCCACAGCTTGCACCACCTGCAGTGTGTGAGCTTGTATTAGTTGGCAGCGGCCCACAATGCAAACTCAAGCTCAAAGCGCTTCTGGCCACACAGCACATCTGCTCACCCTGCCCCTGAGAATCAGCCATTGCTCATGTGCAATTAGGGATCAGAGATCCCAGATCAGGGTGTCACACGTACACAGCGTTGTGTTTTGATCAGCATAAATAGAAGAAGCGAGGGGTGTTAGCGGGTGGCTGCATAAAAGCAAGGCACACGTTTGTTGTTGTAGAAAAAACAACTCCCAGTAAATATAGATAAGTAACGAGGCCCGCTTGTTTAATTTTTTAGCACTGTACTGAAATGTGAGTACTACTGTGTCAAGCATAAACTTGCTTGCTGTTGGAAAACAATCCATCCTCTTGTCGTGCTGGGCGGCATCGTCCATCCATCATATTTTATAATGCACACAGGGTCATTCAGTAATGAAGAAATCTTTTAACAGCTAAAAATTTGCAGAGTGCACAAGTGCAGGCCTATAAAACAGGCCTGTATGTGTGCCCACATGTAATAGAGCATCAATACTTTGAGAGTAAATGTGTTTTTGCGTGCTTGGTTGTACCTTTTATGCTGCCAGAGAAGGAGCATTTTCATTCTGCTCAGAGAGGAAAAAGCCTAAGGGAAATCAAAGTAAGCATTTTCCCCATTCTAAAGCACCACCTTTAATAGGTACAACACCACCCAAGCATTCAGCCCTGTCCTTTGGACTGTGAACACATCATGGCCAAAGCTGCCAATCGATTCCACATGGCATTATATAAAATTTACTTTATTTCTCCTGCTTATTCAGTATTTACATAATATAAAGCAATAAATAAATAAATAAAATACTGGAGTTCAGTTTTCTTGCAACCAGCCATCTAAATTAGAAAAAACACACTGCTTTCAAACTCCTTTACTAGCTTCTTTCGGAGTTTGATCGCTCATGAATCATTACATACATTAAGTGCAAAGTGAGTAAGACCTACCAAAGCAGTTAAGGAGCATCTTGATTTACTACAGTACCTTTGAGGACAGGTTACCCAACTTTAAAAAATGAACAAACCCACTTGCAACACTCATTGCACTGCCTTATCCTGGGGGAAAAGTGCATGGTGTGTTGCTTTGTAAAAGAGCACATTAATAAGGGAAGAGCTTGTTCCTTCTTGTCGTTTAAGTGTTTCTGGAGGGCATCCTCCATGTCCTCCACGGTCTTTGGGGTTGGAGGTAGGGATATGTCCCATTTCTTAATGGATACTCCACATATCAGGATTCCCTTTAGGGATTGAACATGTTTTTCTTTTTCTTCCTCTTCTTTTTAATTTTAGCTTATAGTGTACATAGTTTACAGCTTCCCACAGGAAAAAAATGTAATATATCACAGGACAATATTTAGTAATACATTTCATGTTATAAACTGGTTTGAAATTCATCTGGGAGAAATTATTTCACTAAATTGAAGATGTTTTCACTTTCCAGCTTTGACATTGTTATGAGTGTGATTTTTCTATTTCTGGTAAGAAAACTGGCTACTTTAACCATCTTTTTATTTTTTTTATTTTTTGAAGGCAATTTATTCAAAAAATGTGTCAAAGGAAGTGGAGGACAGGCCTGCAGACCGACATTTTTCATGTTTTTCTAACAGCCTTTAGGACTTTATTCAGTCATGCTTGAGCTCTCAACATTTTTTCTTCATTTTTGCACCTTTTTCATTGCACTCATTGTAGTGTGAAAAGCACAGAAACTGAGGTTAAGAAAAATGTGAACTTATGTACAACTGATTTGAACAAAAGTAAACGGTTGCAGTAGTTTAAATAGCCAGACAAGGCTGAATGTTGGGAAAATGTATCTGGAGAGTTCTGAGAGTGGAACCTCTTTCAGTGCTTCCTAAAGGCCTATTTATGCTCTACACTAAAGACGCCTGTCGTCCATCTCCTGCATCTTTTACGTTCATAATTTAATCTGTTTTCAGGGCTCTTGTAGATGCGTACTCAGACGCAGCGAACAGAGCAGCTGGAAACCATGGGCTTACGTATGACCAATGAAAGGAACAAGTGAAGACCACCATCGTCTTCTGCACTTCCTTTTGTCATCTCTATTTCTGAAGAAGTACATTATCATAATCTCCTGTTTATGTTTATCATGTTTGTTATTCTGACGTCGAAAGTTTCAGGTTAACTCTAAACTCTGCTCTCGATGTATTTTTAAACAACAAGGCCAACATAAAGGATGCATGGAAGTCTGAGGGCAGGAATGTATGAAATGGGTGTACGTGTTTATGCACATAAAGGGAGCATAAATGAGCCTTAAGCTGTTTTCTTGGGGCCTGCTAGTCCTGGTTTGGAAAGGCTGGAGTGCGAGTGACTGGGGCATATACAGAAAAAATGTTTCAGGTTTTAAGTGTTGAAGAAACATCCATGTGGTTTTATCATCAGAATATTGTTTTGTGAGAAGAGGAGCTGTGTGTGTGTGTGTTTGTGTGATTGGGGGTAGGGTGGCACACTGTTTTCACACTACCCAGTGTGTGTGCCAGTGAAGGTGGGAGGGTGTCACCTTCCTCTTTCCAGTCAGTAAGTATCCAGCTTTCTAACAAGGACAAACTAAAAGATCAGCAGGTTATCAGGCCAAGATGGACTTTGCCAATGAAATGAATAGAGCACTTCATGGTAATAGTAGTGTATTCCAACATCCAGACTCTAAAGGCACCACCAACATCATGGTCAGGGTTTTAGTCATTTTCTTTAGGCTGTTTTTAATTCGCTGGAACTAGTTTTTGGATCAATGTTTAGCTTTTGGTTAATGTTTAGTCTATAAGTAAGTATATATATGTATATATATATATATATATATATATATATATATATATATATATATATATATATATATCTGTGATTTTAAAAGAAGAGCTTTTTAAGCCCCTGTTTTTAAGCAAGTATCATTTGGCTCCCTGTTTAATTCAGATTTTTTTTTTTTTTTGGCTTGCAAGTCAGTTTTACCTCCCACATGCTTTTATCACCTAATTGCCCCACACCTGTGTTTCATTTGTTGCTGTACCCCTGGAAGTATTTAGTTCTCTTTGTTAATCATACTATCTTACCCTTGAACAGCTCTGTTCTTGACCCATTTAAAATTTTCTTTGTTTGGTCCTGGGGTTTTCTGTGACTGCCTTCCAATGGTTTTGTTACTCAGTTTATTACAGTCCTGCATCCCTTCCTTGACTGGTTTCCAGTTTGCGCTTCATTTTGGTTATCTTCTTACAAGGTGTCACATTAAACAAAAAAAAAAAAAAAAATCACTTCTTCACCTTTTTGGAGGGAGACCAAAAATCACAACAATAGTTATAAATAGTTTTTTATTTTATTTTATTTTTTATTTAACCTTTATTTAACCAGGTAAAAAATGTTTGAGAACCAGTTCTCATTTGCAAAGAGCTTACTTTACTATATAACGAATAATGCTCTAAGTACATGTTTTATATACTGACTTAGAAACCAGACTTATACTTGCAGTTCTTAAATTTATTTTTTAAACAGATAGTTGTGAAATATATGTTTCCATTTGTCACTGAAAACACCAACAATAATAACAGCTTTTGCTGCTGTTATAAGCAAATATTGGTTAGGTAATTAGTAATCTATATTAACAATAGTTCCTAACATTAGCCTTAGAAATGTAAACTGAATTGAATTAGAATGACAGTAATGCCCAGAATATATGGAGCCAGTTATGTACCAGAAGAATTACAAGCTGGATTCTGGCCAATGTATTATGTTATATGATTATAACACGCTCATCTATAGTGCTGTATCTTCCCAAACTTGGTCAGAAGAACACGTTACTCAACATCGAATTGTTCCTAAAAGTGGGATCAGGTCCATGACCTTGTCCATCTATATAGAATTACTGCCGAATTATGTTTCTGTCAAGTTGACGTGGTCATTTGAACTCACAGGCTAGGTACTGTAAATTCTCTTATTTGGTATTGTGTGCTTCAGGGATTATTGATTCCAGTTTTTGTTGTTTACATGGTAGCCCCAAGCTGTTGAACTGAACTCAAATATACCACATTCCTTTGCAAAACAGAGATTAAATAAGTTGAGCTCTTTTTATGCTTACTTTATGAATATAAAGGGTAAAATGTTAACTCAAAGTTTACATACTTCCATTTGAGATTAGGATAATGTTCATACTCAGAAAGAGACATTAAAAAGGCAGCACAGCAGCTAGCGTTGGTCAGTGCGGTCATTGTAACGTCTTCGTCGTTCCTCTAGCTGGTTGCACTTGAGCTATACTGTTCAACACTACCTTCATGACTTTCCAGTGGTGCTGGTACTGTTCTGTTTGCTGTGTTTGGCTACGCATCTGTAAAGTGTTTGAGAAGGAACTGAAATATGCAGAAAATTAATTCAGAAGACAGGTTGAAGGCTTCTTCCTACTGTGTAGCCAACATTGAGCATCAATGAGCCCCGTCCTGATTAACTAATTGCTAACAGCTAACAGCTATAAATTCATGGTTGAAAGCTTTGATGTCATTTCCCTGCTGTATTTTGACCAAAGTGCATAATATAAATTCTATTAAGACGTTGGGAAGTTGTTTCAACTTGTTAAAAAGGGCATAATGTGTCTGCTTTAATGTATTTGGTCTGTGTTTTAAAAAGCTCTGTTTTTTTCTAGTGAGATAAAAGTGAGATATCAGTGTTTGCATAGATATAGAATATCTCTATTTACCACCAAAGAATGCATCAGTTATGATGAAAAAAATTTGAATGTTTACATTAAATGTTAAATTTATTTTGGCAAACTAAATATTGTGATGGTGATGTAAAAGCTGCCATTTAAATAAGTTGGTCTGGAGCAGAGTTGTCTGAGGACTGTGGTAATCTCTTTTGAAAAGGAAAGCTGGTCCAACATATTCTGCCAGACCAAATAAAACATGAACTCTCAGATTTATCTGGTTCGCAGGTGTAGAAAATGGGACAATGGAGCAATGTTTTAAGCCTAAGGTTCACTGCACCTGTACAAATCTATTGAGCTCCAGTTCAGCATAGATGCCTTAACTTTGGCAAGACTGAAACCAATTTCTCCTCTTGGTTTCATTGAGGTTAATAGTGTCCAGACACACCAGCCATTAAATTAATTAAAGCAAAAATAGAGTACCCACATAACAGAGATGGATGGGGCTCTTGCAAAGATATTTACAGGTAACTTAATTACATTCACCAAATAACACACATCTAGGTCACAAAGAGGAGAATTCTAAATAGGCAATTAAGCCAGTGGTAAGAGCCTTAATAAGGCAAGCAAAGTACATAAAATGAGGGGAAGTAAGTGAGTGTCAGTGCAAACGACTTTGCCTAACACTATTCATCATGGGACTAAGTGGTAAGATGGTGTTGAGCTTCTAAATTCAAACAGCATTTATCCCAGATAGCAGGGCTCATACAAGCCAGTATCAATAATGGCAATAATAACTCATCCATCTGGAAGTCATCCAAACCCTGACTGGTTAATTATGCTTCCCTCATGAATATGCCTTCCGGTTTTTAACAGCAAGAGAGGAAGAACATGGCAGGAGGATAGAGAGAGGCAACAATAGAGCAGTCTCACATCTAATAGCTTTTGTTAGCCAGTACAGAGGCATCTGACTGTTATGTCTCATGATCATAGTGACATCAGCTTCAGGGATTGTCCCTTGCACCAGCTGGTGGACATCAAGGGACCTTGAGTCTTTGAAAAATGTGACAAGAAAAACTTTTATTAGACAGCAACCTTGACCAGGCAATTGTCCCCAAACTTTAAATTGTCTTTTCTGGTTGGAGAAGCTTGATCCTTTTTGTATGACATAAAAAGACTTCAGCAAAGTGAATGAAGGACAAAGCAAGGCCTAATGGTCTCCATGATTTGATTTACTATATGCGGGCAAGGCACTGCTTCAGACACATGTACATTATCCACATAAAAAAAAAAAAAAAAAAAGTTATCATTTTTGTCTGTTTGCTATTTTAAGAAGAAGACAAACTAATTTTTGTATACAACAGAGAGTTAAGCAAGTTTTATCATTCAATGATGCATTAGGCTTCAGAAACTGTGTCAAATATCATTTTATCATTGTTTAATTTAGTCAGACATTTTATATATCAAATCAACTTGAAAATCCACTACTGATGAGAGGGGTCTCCTTGCATAGCCAATGTGTTAGCAAACAAAACAGCATACAAATAGACCACAAAGACTTCCAGCGGTTATCCAGGATGTGCAGTCTGTGCCTGCACAAGAAGAAACAGCTCGCCAGTACAGAAAGGAGCAATAGGGCTTATGTCATCCAGTAAGGAAAAGTTGAACCATGGATAATAGTTAAAATGGCCACATGCACTTTGTGTTTTCCCTGTAATGTCTGTTGAGGTTGGTTTTATTCTCGGTTGATGCAATGTGTTTTACTTAGAAAAAAGAAAAAGACCTTTCTACTCTGTACATATGACATGTACTTAGATATGTTGTTGTCGTCATTGCACAGACAAATGTCTGTCAGAGAGAAAACTTTAACCAACAGGTGGAATGCTACAAGTTTGTCCTTTGTGTGTACGTGGTGAAAAAAGAACTTGTGTGTCACAGCAGATAGCAAAGTTTTATGTGAATCAGCTCTATATGTAACTGTCCTCTTCTGATTGCTTAATTTGTTTTAAGAAATAAAAGTTGTAGGCATGAAGTCAAGAGTGAAAAGAATCCCTGAAATTTTCATTCTTGTGTGGCCAAAAACAACTGGTTTTAAGTTCAAAGTTTGGCTTACAGCCACCTACATTTACTCTTAATTCTATTCTAGTAATCTGAAGAAGAGCAGCCGATGCATAATGTTCCCATTTTACCAGAACTTCTCCTGCTATAAGCAAACCAAACCAAATGGTTCTCAAAGAAAATCCATGGAAAAGTTGACTATGAAAACAGTTTCAGACATGAAAACACCAGTGTCAGTCCTCTGCCAGAGACATATATGATATTAGTTAAAATCCAAACATATGTAACGTTAGCTGCATGCCATGGCTGATTTAGATACAGTGTTTAATCTAAAAGCATTTATCAGCTGATAGTGACATGCTGATAATAGTTCCCAACATTAGCTTCCTGAAAACGGTGATGATGTAGGACTACAAGATATGATTACTGAGATGCTTGTTTTTTCCTTTTTTTCACTTTTCCTTAATGGATTCCAAAAAATTGAAAGTTAAAGCTCTAAAGACCTCTTCTCCTATGTCACAGTGCGATGCAATATACTGCAACTGGCATTTAGAGCAAAAACTTTTTTTTTCTTTAGCTGGATGGAATTGGCAACCTCCTGTTTTCCTTGAGAAAACTCACTACCCTGACCTAATTCAATCCTTTAAGATGAGTATCTGTTCACCTTAATCCCCTGCTGGAATAGCAAAAAGGTTTCTCTTCTGAAAGTTTAATCTCTAAGGATTGCTTTTCCCAAATTTTGGCATGAAAACTAAAGAGCAGAGCAGATGTTCCCCAAGGAGGCATACAATTACCTTTCACATCCGAAGAGAACAGGTTTTTAGAAAACCTTGTGTGTTGAAAACTTTCCCTTTTTAATTACACTGATAAAAAGTAATATTAGTGAATTTAAATGCATCAGTGGGTGCTATAAAATACTGCTAATGATTTTGGTTTTGGAATGATGAAGGCTTTAGACTTTTAATTCACACAACAGAGTAAAAACGAAACCTACAAGGCCCTCTTTTCTGTTCTTTTGTGCCTCAACTTGCCTCAAGGCTCTTTACTTTTGGTATTAGTTTAAGTATGAAAGATACTTATGTTGTTTCGGTTGGGAGAACAGTGACAGCCATGGAGCTGAACTACAACAAACCTTTTGTAAAGGTCAGATAGAATAATGAAATTGATTCAACCATGACGCAATGGAAATGGCTATATGTGTCACGTTGGCAAGACATGAGAATGTTATCGTTAACCTCTGACTCTGTCTTATGTTCTTTTCCCAACAAGGATTTTTTTTTTTTTTTTTAGCAAAATGTTGCTGTCATGTCCAGTGATGGGGTAAAAGACAATTTCACACACTTTTTTTTTTTTATTTTATTTATTTATTTTATGTAAATTCTGTTTAAAAATCTGGGAGAAAATAAGGGAGGATACTGTTGCCTTAGAAAAAGCCACATAATGCAAAGCAGAGCTTTGCATTTACGTAGTACATTTTGTTGTTACTGTGCAATAATGCTCAGATAATTTAACTATACTGACAAATCTGGATAATCATTTTAACACTTGTAGCCAATTGCATTAAAACCATATAAAGTTCATTTTAAGAAAGGGTGAAAATATTTCAGGATTATGGTTCAAAATAATTTAATTTGAATTAAAAGAAGAAGTCAGTGTGAATTAGTTTTTATAGGTAGCTGTTTGTGTTTTTACTAAGTTTTTCAAAAGGTAAAAACATAAATTTGCCACTTTAATACCATCAGCAGTAATCATTGATTGTTCCATTGCTGGACACAAGTTGTACATTTTTCCTTCAGCACTCAAATGATCCAATATAGACAGCCCTTGTAGATGCTGTAGTTTGAAATCTGTAGTATGTCAGAGTGTAAACACATTTGCTCCTCATCACCAAGAAATATGATGCTGCCTGCACACTTGCACACTCTAAATGATGGATCTGTTTTCAGAATCAGCGGCTCTCTGAGCAGACTCATTCAATCTGAGAAAAACTTCAGTTTTCAGTGTTATAAATGTGGTGTTTCACTCTCATTTATTGACAAAGGATGAGTCATTAATTATAACTATTTTCTGCTCAATCAGCTCAGTATTTCATTAGATTTCACATTGGTGTAATGTCTTAATATTTGAATTGCCACCTGTTAAAGGCCATGAAATCACATAACTGTTTATGAGCCAGCTGTTCAAAGGTGCATGTTTAGATGAAGATGGATGGTTTTAACACATCACTGCAATTACAGGGAGTGTATAATATGCATCACATGCACACATTATGCAGCCTTAAAATGAGACTCGTGTATTAGCTCTAATAAAGTTCACACCCAGAATCTGTTATTGAATTCTATATAATGTCATGTTCAATTTGGCTGCTTGTTCATTTAATTTTAAATTTTTAGATATAAAAAATTCAATCATATGAACATAAGCTGCAATTCTTAGTCCAAATTGGAATGAGTACTAATTTTAGAATTAATTCAGATTTACTGTGTGCAACAAGAACAGATATAAGCTTAAAAGACTGTTAGTGTATACAGCTTAATGAAATATTATTGTAAAGGTACCATCAAAACATTAAAGCTAAGTCATCTAACTTTATATCTTTCTAATGGTATATATATATATATTATATATATATATATATATACAACCCAGTCTTAACTTGATTAGTTCATTATATTCTAACTGAACCATTCATTTACAACTTAATTTTCTGGTCATTTTATTAAGTGCTGCAGCTTTTACTGGTTGCTTGTCCCTCAGAAATTGAAAATATTTTCAAAATATAAATAGTAAATTACAGTTTTGTTAGGACATAAGGAACTGCAACACATCTGCTTAATTATCAGCCTTTTTTGTATCATCTTAAATGATCTATATTATATGGGTTCTATGGTATTGGTTCACTGTACATCGTGGGGCTTAGAAAATGTTATCTCTTTTTACAGCATTTTATACAAATGAGCTCATTGTATACTAGTGGTGGGTTTTTTCAGACAAAGCCACTGAAACCCTATAACTTTACATTACTCGGGTCTGAAACTGCACCTTGATGGTTAAACAGCTTAACCAGCTCTGTCTCTATCATGCCTAAACTGTATTTAACTTCTTAGCGCAGGTATAGTAACATAACCAAGATTGTCACCGCCTCAAATGGAAACATTCAGATATGTATTTGTGGCTACATTATTTATTAATGATTTGATCTTATTCATTTTTTTGTGACAATGTTAAAAACAACATTTCTATTTTGTTAGTCTTTTACAGCCACAACTGTGAGATAAACATTAGCTTCCAAATGTAACAGAGTGTGTGACGGGATGGAGCATGGTTTAGTAAAAACTCTGCTTCTTTTAAAACTTTTTTTGTTTTGAATAAAACACAAAACAATCCTCAAATAGCTGTAAATACTAACAGTTTAATTCACCCTTTAGTTTCAGTTTTGTTTTCATGACATCTTCCTGTCAGCAGAATTTGTGTTTGATGTCTACATTTGCAACCTGAATAATTCAGGGAGTTGCTAAAACAAAAATACATGCTAGAAAGATTATCACAGCGCAGAGATTCTAACACACAAGCAGGTGCTGTGTTTACAAAATCTTATTCACACTCCATAAAAGTCTGTCAAATGACAAAAATTCTTACTGTAATGTAATGCTAATTATTGTGTTGACTTTGTGAAATCCATTACTTCTTAAAGAAGCACCCAAATGTTTACGTGACTGCTATCTCACTCATACATACATGAGCACACAGACAACTCAGAGAATAGAACACTCCACCTCAACACTTCAAAAGACCCATCTGATACAATAAAGACGAAGACGGCAGAGAAAATGTAATCGGCAGCACCAGATTGGGTCCAAAGAATTCCTGATCTGTTTTTTGTCCTCTACTGCATTACATTTTGTCAGGTGGACAAAGTTGTCAATCAAGCCAGCAAACCTATTTTACGTTGTCAATAGGACGGAGGAGAGAGTGTTCATTGCTTCAATAGAAGGCTAGAGATTAAAGTAGGCCAAGCAGAGAAGAGGTAATTTTCTGGGGTGATGTATTGACACTAAGACTCGATCATCTCCCACATTGTATTTCAGATCTGCTCTGAAACGGCCAGACCATGGAGAGAATTACTGCTGCTGCATGGCATATGGTCTACTTTTTGTAAAAGAAAAATGTGCTTTACTAACTTGATAAGCTTTTCTTTTAATAATAAGTAGAATTGAGTGTACTTGTTTTAGCTTGTATGCATTTGGAAATCTCCCCAACATGGCAAATATGTGTTTTTTTTTTAAATTTAACTCTGATCAACTCCAGTTGCTCTTGGATGCAGTGATTCTTTGTTGGCTTTTGTCGGTAAGAGTAGCTGAGTGACAGCTGCACACATTAAAAGTGGATGTGAAGGAAGAGGAGGAGGGGTGACTTGAGGTGTGTGCTTGCTAACGTTGCAAGGCTCTCCAGGAGGTTGTTAGTGAGACACTGAGGAATTAGCAAATAACCTCTGATTAAGTGTGGGTGTCTAAACAAATTTCTGTAAATCGCCATGAGATTGTGGTCAATAAGACATTGATTTTGGTGCTATGCAATAATTGCCTCAACACTGTTTTTGCTTCAGTCTACATTTACTTTTTCATTTGTAAATAGAAACACAGTCAGCAGACCAAAAAATTAGAAAGTGGTCATTTTAACAGGGCATGTACTAAAATACCAGATTGCGTGAAGCTCTGTTAGCATGGCCAAAGACATTTGCTGCAGAAGGGTTCAGAAGCATCTTAAGTATTCATGACATGAATATTCTATCAAAATCATCCAGAGAACATACTGATCACAAGCTTTTTAAATAGGTAAAATTGCAAGCTGGGCATGTTAAGTCAGAAGGCTCTTCTAATCTATAATGCTACCAATAGGTGAACAAAAGTATCAGTACTGTACTACATTACTGTCTCTGTGTGCTACAGTTTAATGATCATGTCAGCATTTCTGTTCAAAGACCTCACTTCTGATCAGATAAGCCTCTCGTTTCCTCCCCTTGTTTGAACTCCCTTGAACTAGAAAATGGATCTTCCCTCCTGTCTGCAGATGGGGCTGAAACACGATGCAAGAAGTGCTTTTAGAGAGGAATTCTGATTAAAAACATAAAAGAATATTCAGCTCTGCTGAAAATGACCTGGCTAAGGAGAACAACAGAACAGACTTTAGGCAGATCCAAGTCATTCTGTAGTATATTACTGAGGCTGCAGCCTTCTATTCCTATAGAATTGCACTGCTTGATGAAAAAGATAAAAAAAAAAAAAAAACATGAAAGTGTTAGATTTTATATACTATGAAAGGGAAACAAGCAGAACACACACACTCCAAGGAAGTTTAGAATTCCTTTATAAAAAGAGATTTCTTGTTATAGAAGCGAGCTAAATGAATGAAACATTTGCTTCAGTTATAGGTACATTTACCCTCATATAGATGCTAATAGTATTACTTTTAGCTCTCCTCTTGTCTTCTTTTGCAGCCTGTGACCTTGAAGGTTGCCCATTAATCTACCAATGCTCAGACAAGTATCCATTGCAGCCTCAGGGAGCTGATGCACAAAGATAATGAATCAATCGCAGCCTTTATCCACGATCCAAAGGTATGATAACTCAGGACTTGGGCTGTTTGCCTGAGAAACTGTTAAACCTCAAGGGAGTGACTGTAGGCTAGAAAGGAAAGGTAAAATCTGATGCAGAAAGAGGTCACTGCCTTTTTTTTTCTTGGCTGAAGGCTTCTTCTTTTGACCAGGATGGATAAAAAATACTTGGAAAATGATCAAAATTACATATTTTGTTGAACATCCATCTGGCCAAAATGAATAACTTTTATAATAAGCCGGGAAATATATTAATGAACAAAATACTTAAAATTGAATAACATGGAAATATTTTAATGAATCAAATTTTTTTAATTGAAAAATGATTATTCTAAGCATATCTGCTACAAGTAAGACCAAAAACACCTTACAAGTAGGAAAAAACTCATAGCAGAATATAATTTGTAATGAAAATTAAATACTGGAAAATGTTCTAACAACATTACATTAGATAATAAAAATAATTTTACCACCACCACCACCAACAATAATAATAATAATATAGAAATTATTTGGTAAATTATATTACTGGTTTTCCTGCTTGGGAAAGTTCCTAATTGAGTGAAATGACCAGGGTGGGTGAATTCATTAAATACAAAGGATAGGATTCTCATTGATTCCAAAAGAAAGAAGACAAATTCTAAACAAAATTCCTCACGACCACAACTTTCAAAGTGAAGCTCAATTTATTATGAACTGGGATCGGTCTGTGTCAGACACGTGACTTAACTAGCCGACACCCCCAGTATGGCAGTCTTTCACACAACACGAGACTACCTATTTGTCAAAGATTATAAAGCAGCAAAGACGATGAACAGTCCTTTACAACGTGGATGCAACCAACATGGCGACAGACTACGGCTATCCCGACTGTGACGTCAGCTGACACAGACCGATTTAATTAAATCCATCTGAGCAAAAACTTAAAGGGGCAGTGCACCCAAAAATGTGTTTTTTGAGCTATAAACAACACAGTCTTACTTAACTGTGATGATGCATTTTTAAAATGTCATGTTTTTTTTAAAAAAATTATAAAAAAAAAAAACAGGATTGAGTGAGCAAAAAAAATGGCTCATAACGCCCCCTACAGGGTAAAATCAAGTTTTGTTGTTCGTGATGTAAAGATGTACTGGGTGCGTCTCTACGTCACAAGAAAATTTTCAAAACCTCACAGCCCCTCCCCCCAGATGCAGATAGGCAGGTCCTCACCTTGCAGGCATAGAAATCCACGCCCACCAATGAATATGAATAGTAAAATCATAACGGTGACTAGATTTGTTAGTTTCAGACTTCCATTCTTTCACAGAGTTTCTGATGAAATATTCCTCAATGGGACTTATTTCTACTTTAGAGGGGTGTAAAAGTAACACCGGACTTTATTCTTTACCTGCTGATTCTCATCTGGCGACAGACAGCAGCTCAAATCGTAGCAGCGGCAACTTCCAGCAGCACTTCCTGCAGCTGCCACAACCTGCTGCAAGTCTCCACAGCTTTCCAGAGCTCCCGGATCATCCCACACCTCCCACCCTTGCAGTTTTAGGCATTATTCAAATATGGCAGTGGGCAGTTACGCAAAACGCACTGGGTGTAGTTACACCTGACAGATCTTCAAACTGAACAATTTTACCCACTGATTTGATGTGATTTTAATTTAAATGCCATTTTAAAATACTTTATTTTGATCATACTTCTAAATTATTTCTTCTCATGAGTCAGTATTCTGACATGAAAAACTCACTTCTGCTCCTTTAAAATAAACTGACTTCCTGTTTAGTTACACAGTAATCTTTAATAATGACCATCATCAGGCACTAAACTATTTTGAATATTTCCTTTTAAATGTATATTTATTTTTTCATTAAACTAAAATAGACACATCTATAATTATTTGATAAACAATTCATAACATAGTACAACTTTTTACAACTGTTACAACTGTTTTCAGTAGTCTAAATTTAGTTGGGAAAAATAACTAAAAGCTAAATTTGCCCCTGAAAGCATATGTGAGATGATCCATCTTTACGTTTTGTGCAAAGGCAATCCAATTATTAATTTAATATATGTCAAGTGCACAAAAGTAAGAATTATGTGTTTAATTTTAATCTCAGACCTTATTAAAATGTATGAAAATGCATTACTTCCTAAAAGCAGGTCTTCAAATACACATATAACTACATTTTAATAACTTAATTTTAGTTTTATTTGGAAGATTTTGTAAAAATTAGATGGGAAAGTGGGTCAGAAGAGGTAGGTTATTAAGCAAGGTCAGACAAGAACCTCAGCCTACCATGATGAGGACTTCAGTCTCTGTGTATGTGTTTTCACTCTACCAGGTAAGCTTTTTTTTTACATTTTCTTTTTTTTCCCCACTTCATTGAGTGTGTCCCAATGTGCTGCACCCGCTCATTCAAATATGTGAACACCAGCCATTACAGCTCTGCCCAATTAATTACTTAAAGCCCTGCTACTAATCTCCTGTCCAAAGCTATGCTGTGATTACATGTGATCTTTAAACATCCCATCTATTCTCACTTTCATGCATGCAGTATTTAAACATGTGTTCCCAGTGGTGCAAGCTTCCTCTGAAGTAGGGGAATATTTTCCATTACTAATCCACAACTAACGCTGCTTAATGCTCTGATTTACATTCTGATTTGTGGTTTGTTATGTTTATGTAATGGCTACACTAATAATGTAAGAGATATTCATGTCTCTTTCTCTGAAGCTCATAAAAGCTGACAGAGATGCAACTTCTATATAATGTGAATAGACATTTGTCTTGTTAAATGTTTCTTAATTTTCAGATAAATACTCAAATGATCAAATACTAAGCACCCCCAACCACATTGTCACTGTTTATATTTTACTGGTATGGAGTATCAGTTCTTTACATTTTTCACAGCTTCATATTCATTGCAGCGAGATGGACACATTCATAGTCATAGTTACTTATAGAAACATAAATACTGTATTTTTTATGAGCTGACTCTAAAAGTTTGTTTTAAGTTTGTTTGACTGTCAAGTCATTTTTAAAAATGATTAATTTGTTTTATAGTATACTGACCAACATGAGAGCAAAGTAAAATATGGATAGCTCAAACAACATAATTAACATCTAGTTTTATTTATTTATTTTGTAATATTGGATAGAAGATTTTCTAATCCTTTCATAAACAAAGCCGTAACCCACAATCCAATTAAATTCAGTTTTGTTTTATAGCTCCAATTTATAACAAAAGTCACCTTAAGGCCCTTTCAAAATAAGTACAGTTCAACATAATTAGTTAGATGTGGTCTTCTTCAGTTTAATTTAAATCCAATTATTTAAATTTGTTAAAATTCTATCTTTATCCAGTTTAATCAGTTTCTTTATTTTTAGCTCCTGTTTGTTTCATGGTGGAACATTTTCTTATCAGCAGTTACTACAAATGCACCTTATAATGTTGCTAAGCAAGCATGGGAGGACCAATTTGTTCTTCAGCAAGTTTGTTAATGTCCATTTTTAACGTAAAAAAAACTTATATGACAGGAATGTGATGCAGATATCGACGTAATTTCTTTATAAATCCAAGATCCTCTGAAGCTATAGAGGTAATTGTTATATCTTCTAAAATATCTTTGTTTTCATTGGACGGAACTGTTTATTTGTTCATATAGTTTTTAGTGATATCTACAATTAACAACTAATCTCTGGGCATAAAAACAAAACAAACAATTTAAAAGAAAAAAAAAATCACTAAACATAATGAATATAATCATCATCATCTTCTCATTTTGAGTATTTTAGTTCCATCATAGGTTAATGCATAGCTCAAAGTATTATTATGCTTTTAAACGATGATGATCCTCCCAGATCATCTTAGAACTGTAACTTCACCATGTATCACATGAAAATGAAGAAAAAGCTCAGCAAAATTTAATTACAAGAAAACATAGTATTGCATGACCTTTAAAATGTATCTACTTTTCATTTTTTGTTATTCTGATCTGGTGCTCATGCTGCAGTGTTTACCACATATTCAGTAATTACTCACATTGCAGGATCATCCTACGCATAGAAAGCTAAACGTTTCATTGATATATGAGCATTTCAACCACTAATTATGTCATGACATGCAAGAGGGGATTGTTTGATTTCCTTTTAAAACATTTTTATTAACTTTAAAGCCAACTCGTCAGCATCCAGTCTGACTAAGGAAATGAATCTGGAACTATGCTATTGTTTACAAAGGTTTAATATTTTTGTCAGGTTTTAGGAGCATCCCAGTGGTGTAACCCACACTCCAACTTGCACTTTCAACCTTGAATAATTATCACAAAAAGAATACTTGAAATATTTCTGTAAAGTGGAGAAGTCAGGACTATAGTTTTGAATAACCTTGATGAGTACACCTGCCATCTGTCACACTGGCAGGAACTTGTGATTTCTAGGTGAGGATGAAACTCTTTCATGGCATGTGATAGTGCCCACCAACTCAGAATATCCTGCTGGGATGGCTGCTGATTTGTGTATCATGTGGATTATGTGAAACAAAGCTGCAGAAACTGATTAACAGAGTCATATTTGACAGGTTTGCCACTTCTCTCCAGAGATACAGATTTAGGTAAAGCTTAGCTCAAAGCTGATTAGAAGTTAACTAAAAGATTTTTATTTTTTTATTTAATCTGGTTTTAAAAAAAATTGATCCAACTGTAAATGATTGCTGTGCAGCCTCTGCCAGTCATACATGGACAAAGATCCCCATTTTTGGATGGATCCACATCCATTACATGAAGCTGCGGTAATGTCTTGGGGAGTCAAGTATGTCCAGTCCAGGCTTTACCTGAGCAAACTAGCATGTTGCTAGCACCTGCCAACCCAGGTCTTTCTGCCTCAGTGCCCAGAACTCGTGCTGAGTTTGGGAAGAGGAATTCAAAAAACAGTCAAGCTTCAGGCCCTCGTTAGCCTCCCCAGTTTAAACTCTTCTTACAGACATGTTTACATGGTAAATGTTCTTTGCTTTAATATTGTTTTAAAGTGTGTTTTTATATTGTTAGGTGTGGAAAATTGGTCCTCAAGCATTTGCCTGTTAAAATAAGTGGGAAAATTTTCAGAATTCCCCACCCAATCAAAGTCCTCCTGGTGTGAATGCACACTTAAAATACATAGAAGATAAAATGACAAAAAACAAATCTGACAATAAAACAAGAAAACTATGTAAAATAACAAATTAGTTGATCATAATGCAAACCAAATAAAATCAAAAATTAAAATTTAAATAATACTAAAATAAACTCTCCTGCTAAGGCTAGTCAGAAGACAGTTTTAGTAGAGATTTAAAAATGGACATGAAAGAGGCCTGTCTAACCTGCCACTGCAAAAGTTCTGTCACCTCAGCACCTTCTCAGCATATCACTGACATAAGCTTCAGTTGACATCTATAAACAAAAGAAAAATAAACTTAAAGAAACCCAATAGTTAAAATGAACAAAAAATAAATTACATTTAACTAAAAAATATTTCTTAATATTTGAAGCGTGGTTATGACATACAGACACAAACTGAAAACATATAGTGCAAGTAATAGATGTGCTGACCACAACATTAAAATGTGGAGCTTTGTTAATGTTAAATTCTTTTTAATTCTCCTTTGGTAGTTTGATGCAAACATTGGTTTATTTTATTTATTATTTTTAATTTCCTGTTGACTTTTAATGTCTACATTTAAAAAACAGTAATGAGAGCATCAACAAACTGAAGTAGACCTCAGAGCATATGTACGTGTTTTTAGTGAGAGGTTTGGGAAATACCAGATGTTCTGTGGAAGAGTAGTTCCAATGTCACTAATAATACAAAGAGCCTTGGTAAAAATAGATGCTGACTAATACAGCTCCTGGGTTCAGCTGCCTTAGTGTATCCTGTGTGGGTGTGAACAATGCTATAACTCAATAAAGGCAAGTTTATTGGGCTTGCATGACCCAGCTGCTCTGAAGGAAAAACGTCAAAGCTTGACAAATCCTTTTAAAGCCATGCATCGTCCTTTTACTTTGTTCATTTATAAACAAACAGAAGGTCCCGTTTTCTCCGTATCCTTAAGACAAGTGACAATTTGTCAGATTTACGAAAGCCAATTAAAGAATAGAACCAACGGAAAATTAAAATGTGCATTGCTAATATAATGTAGACAGGGACCATGTTAGCAGATGTGTACAGTTAAATGACTCTGCAACCTCTCATTTATCATTGAGTCATGAACATTAGTTGGACTGTGGAAGATGATATAAAATATATGAGCTTGAACTGAATTTACCCTCAGATTCATCACCAAGCAGTCGCATGATTAGGAGTTATACTGATGACTATTTTGGGGCTTATCATAGGAGCAGATAAGTCACACTGGTAACACTTTGCATCCTGCTGGGAAGAAATGAGTTGCTTCTCTTTCAGTGGAAAAAAAGTTGCATTGTCATGGAAAGCCTTAATTGTCTAACAGTGGGGAAAGCCATTACACAGACGTTGCATTTGCAATATAAACAATTGGAGGACATTACATAACAGTTTTAACCCAATAGAGTCCAGTTTGACATATTTAATACATACAGTTTCTAAGACATTTTGCATCGCTTTATGGTTTAAACTTTATGACTCAAAATCCTGTTGAACACAATCTGATACTTATCTTCTGCCCCCTAACAGATACCAGGAAGCAGAAGATTACATATCACAAAGTAATAAATGGTATATATTATTATTATTATTATTTATTTTGTATTTTGGTAAAAGCCCAAATAAAGATCTCATATTAGAAAATGTGACTTTTCTTACCTTTCTTTTTATTTTTTTTTTTAATTTTATTTATTTATTTTTTATAGGTAAGGCCTTAAAGGGATAAACTCTGCAGTCAATGTTTATGATTCCTGACTCGGGGAGTCTGGCATCTCAGATTTCCATCATCATTGGTTGAAAAACTGTTCATCAAACTCTGTTGCCCCCACAAATGCAATTTTGTCTGAATAGTTTTACATGATGAGTGGACTTCAAAACATGTTGATTGCACTAATGGAGACTAGTGGGATTAAACATCATCTAGTACAAAAACCTCATCATGTGCAAACACAAGTGTAAATGAAAAAAAACACCACAAAAGTTTGGTTGTCCATGTACAATTTCTCTACTGAGTCTGGTAACATGGTGACAAAGATTACAGCCATTTTCTGAGTGTAAATGCAATCCTATCAAAGGAATCATTATTAATGGACCTTTTCATGTCCAACTCTTCAGGAAGTGAAGGTTATCTCACTTGACTTCAAGCTGTTTTAGTGTCACGGAAATTTTTTTTAGAGCAGATTACGTTTTTAATTCTCAAAGGGCACCCTGCTTCATCCAGACTAGCCAATTTTCCACCTGTGAAAAACAGGCTTTAGCACTCTTTTTTTCCACACTCTTTATTTTATTAGTTTCTTTTTAAAGTGAAACAAAATGGTAACCCTATAGACATTAAAAATAAACAAACAAAAACACATGAGGGGGGCATCTTCTAATGCTTGTACTAAGGTGTTAGATGTCGAGCGTCCTATAGATCTGAACAATGAGTGGTGTCTTCTAGTCTTTCGGTAAAGGCAGTCCATTTCTCCCATTTTATGTAAAAGGATGCTCCTCTGGTCCTCAGGCTAAAAGTCAGCTTTTCCATTGAACGAATTTCCTTAACTTTATCCATCTACTGATTTTAAACCAGTTCCTTGTAACAGTTTTTTTCCCTTCTCTTTTTTAAGCTACTAGAAGTGTTTTACGTAGGTACCAGCCTTTCTTATTAAAATCATTTTCTTTCAGGACCCAAATACAGAGTCATAAGTTTACTGGCAATCTTGTAACCCAAGCTGTTACCCTCAGTTTGACACACATTTTCCCAAAAGTTTTAAGTTTTGGACAAAGATAGAGGAGTGATTGGCGCTCACGTTTCCGCTCTGCCTCCTGCATTGTTCCTGTGATTGGGAAAGTTTGCTTTTAATATGAGGTGTAATGACAATCGTATGAGGTTTTTCCAACCAAATATCCTCAACTTCTTTCAAATTTGTGAAAGAATGATGTCCTCTCCTCACTGAATGCCATTTGTCCTGTGATGATATATATTCAGTTCTTTCTTCCATTTTGTTTTAATGTGATTTGTATTATTCCCTTTTTAGATCCAGAGATCCTGATAGATTTTTTAGATAGAGATTTTTTATTTCTTTTCTTCCTGCAGGTTTTGGTCAAAACTTCTATAACTGGATTACACTCCTCAGAAAGTGTTGTTTTAATTTGTTTATAGTGATAATCCCTTATCTGCAAGTATCTGAAGAAATCCTTCTTTTCAAGTCCAAACCCCTGTCGAAGTTCACTAAAACCTTTAAAGAATCCCTTGTGAGTCAGTTTACTTATTGCTGTCATGCCTTTGTCTCACAATGCTTTGAATCCTGTGTCTTTGAATCCTGGTTTGAATTTAGGATCTAAGGCAGGCCAGATTAATAATTTGGTGTCTCCCTCCATGTTGTATTATTTTACCATCTTGGTTCAGATATCCAGTGTTTGTTTGATAATTTAACTATTGGTGTGTTGGCTCAGTTTTTTTCTATATAATCTGATAATGTCTGGAAAAGAAGGGTGCCCATCCTGACTTCTATCCTTCCATCTTTCCTGGATGGGATATGTAAGCCAGGAACCTCCCTTGCACTGCATAGAAGTACTGTTTCAGGTTAGGCAGGGAGAGACCTTCCTCCTCTTCTGGTAAATAAAGTGTCTCATATCTGACCCTTGGCTTTTTACCATCCCAGATAAATCTGGATATAAGTTTGTCCCAGTCTAAATTGAATTTTTGGAATCATAAAGATGGACTGGAAAAGGTACAACAGCCTTAGTAATACATTTACTTCAATTCGTGTCTCTAAATCCATGTTATGGGCTGACCAGCACCCAATGTGTGGGAAATTTCTTGCCAAATTCACACCTAGATATTTAATCGCTTTAGCATTCCATTTAATTCTGTATTTCCCTCTGAGTTCTTGGCCAGGGGAGTAATTGAATGTTAGAATTTGTTTTAGAAATAGCCAGAGTATAAGTCCTCTGGTATCAACATGAATTTGGGGAAGGCTCTGTCCGTATCCACGGTTATGTCGTCAGCAAAGAGTTCCTGGTTCTCTAATTGAATTCCTTTGAGACTGTCTGATCTTTTATGCCAGCAGTTCTACAAACATAGCATACAAAGTAGGGCTAAGACAGCATCCTTGACAGGTCCATCATTGTAGGATGTCTGTCTGTTAGATCTCCATTAATATTAATCTTTCCAGTAGGTTCTTGGTAAAGGCCTTGAATACACTGTTATTGATTGTTAATCCCTAGTTTTTGCTATAATTGATAGAGAGCTCTCCAGTTAACACAGCCAAAGGCCTTTTCTGCATCCAGGCTCACCAATACCGATCTCAGGCCCTGTCTTTGAATCTGGTCTAATATAAGGGGGATACGCCTGATGTCATCCTGGGTCTGCTACACCCCTGAATTAGGGTGGAAATAATCACAAGAATGATAAATACTACTTCCCTCATGCAGTGGGTTTATTGCAATGCTGTACAAGTAAACAATGTCCAACAAATATACACTGCTGTTTTCTTGCCATGATAATCAATGAACAAGAATATTGCAAAAACAAGATATGTTGTATAAAAACTACAAATAAAGTTGTGAACAAAAACAGAAGGCTTCTCGAGGCAAAGGCACATGTCGAGGTAAAGCAGTTATGTCTCAAAACAGTATCAAACCTTGATTTGACTTCATCAAACTAACATGAAACAAGCTATAATATGTTTAAACACTGTAATATTTATAAAGACATTCATATTATTCATTACCTGAATTAGGGTGGAAAGAATCACAAGAGTGATTAATACTGCTTCCCTCATGCTATGGGTTTATTGCAACGAGGAAACAGTGAACCAATTGATCCCAGAGCAACAGGATTTAAGGCCTTTTAGCTGCTCACCCGTTCATAATGACAAAATCCTTATAAAGGAAATATGAAACTAACAGATCTTTAATTACTATTTAACTCTTAAATAAATTATGTTTTACTATTTATTGCAAACCTTGTTACTGTTTTTAACCATTTTACCTATTTTAAAATGAAATCACCTAAAGAAGGTAAAAGGAAGGTAAAGGTACAAAAAGTGGTTATTGGGAGGGTATGCCTATATTATATCAACCCATCACATCTGCCTGCCTGTTATAAAGCCTGACTGATTTTCATTAATCAAGTCTGTCATAAAAAACTTTATATCTTTAAGACAATGTTGAAGTAAAAATGTTTTAGTCCACATTAAGAACTGAGATAGGTCTGTATATTCTTTATCTTTCACTTCCTTTGGAATAAGAAAAATTGTGGCCCGCTTCCAAGAGGGGGGCAATTTACCTTCTCTCAGAGTTTGATTGAAATAATTTAGGAGTAGTAGAGTTAGTTTTTTCCTTAAATGCCTTGTACCATTCACTGGGAAAGCCGTCACTGCTTGATATTTTGTTTGATTTTAGTTTAATGATTGCAGTATCTAGCTTGAAATTAATTTTCTATTGTGCACTTTTCTGATAAATGGTAGGTCCAATAAATTGAGGTATTCTTTCATTTCATGCTCATCTTTTGCTGGTAATCCTTAAAGGTTTTTTCTATTTCCGGAGGTTCAAATAGAAGTCATTTTGTTACTGGTTCTCTAATCTTATGTATTGTGTGGGAGCCATGCTGAGCCTTAAGTTGCCTTGCCAAATATTTAGTTGCTCTACTGCCTGATTGATAGTAAGTTTGTTTGATAAATCTTAGCTTTTTTATCACAGAATGTTTTTTTAAATAACCTCAATGATGTGAAATCACAATGAAACTTACGGAACACACATGACTCATTAAAAGTTTGAAGCAAATAAAAATGTAATGAAAGTCTGAAAAAGCATTCATATTCATGCCCACTTTCAAGTCACCCACTTAAATGTGGATCCCAGCTGGAAGTGAATGAATATGCTGTCCTTCGAGTGTGTGTCCTTGTTGCACCCCTACCTGGGTGCAACAAGGACACACACACGAAGAGAAAAACTATATAAAAAAAAAGGCTTTCAGACACTGAAGGGCAGAGCTGTCAAAGGCAAGGCTTATTCATCAAAGGACAAAATTCTAACCTTTTTCATAAATATATTTAACTTTTATTCAGTCCTCACAAATGAAAATAAAGCCAAATTAAAAAAGAAAGCTGTTGTGTTTGTCCATGCCGGCAATAACAACCTTCAGCATGAAAAATAAAGACCCTTGGTCCTGAGAATGACTGCATGTGAACTGTCAAAATTAAAAATCATTAACACAGGGAAAAAAAAAACATTGTGAACTTGTCATATGACAGACAAATTTGTTGTTAACTACTCAAACAAGATTAATTCATCCAAACACTCAAAACAGTGAATACAATTATGTGAGAAAATGAAAGGAAATTGAGCAATGCTCTCTGTGTCTGCAAAACACCCTGATTGACAGATCTGAGGTCAACTCAAATGAAACTGAGGTATCTAAGCATAGCATTTGTATGGTTCACACTCAAGTTTTTACCAGATAAATGCTATGCTTAGATACCTCAAAACGCACAGCCCAAACGGAGCAGAGATAATTTTAACCTTGTTTTTAACAGGTTTTGATAATAAATCCCAAAATAAACAGTAAAAAATAAATACATTAGTTCACCACAGGTGCCACAACAAGTGGGATGAGAGACTGATACTTGTAGCAGTGTATTGGCGTATCCACTATCGAATCGAGTTAAACCAGAGGATAGCAAGCCCCCAAATCCGGCGTTCTAGCCTCTGTAGAGGCGTGGTCGCATTTGCACGATCACACTCATCTCTGGACACTCCTCATTCCTCATACTTAGCATGCTGACACAGTCACTGAGTCGTCCAGTGGATTTATACACCAAAAGCTACTTTTGTTTAGATTTTTTGTGTGTTGTTGTTGTGATACATTTTTTTTTTATTTTTTTTTTTTAGTTATTTATTTTTTATTTATTTATTTATTTTTAGGAACTCCTTTTGATTGTCAGCTTACCTGCAAAAGCTGCTGTAGGAAATTCTCTGTTGTGTTTTTGTACAGGTGTAGCAGTTGGTTGTCTGGTGATAGTTTGGATTGAAAGGCTGTCGACTCTACCTACCGTATCTTTGTTTACTCTTCCTTTTTTCTACTTTCCTTTTGAGATATATATATATATATATATATATATATAATCAGATTAAGAGGATCCTTATAACCATAAAGCTCCTCTTGGCAAAAAAATTTGTTTGACACAACACAGCCTGACCATCATTCTGCTGCTACCATGCTAGACAGGACAAGTTAAAAAAAAAAAAAAAAAAAAAAAAAAAATGCTCCTGTGCAGATATTCACATCAGGTGTACTTCTAGGAAATCTGCTCATGTATTTAGTAAACTACTTGGTTTGCTACCTGCTCCAAACATGGGGCAACAGAAAGCTGCTGTCTGGAAAAAAAAAATCTTAAAAGTTTCTCTCTCTGAAAGAAGTAGGTGTCTATGACTGTCCAAATAACTGAACAGTCCCACATCTTTAATGTCCTCATCCTCAGTGGCTCCATCTAGAGAAAATCTAAATGACATAATTTATAATGGGTGAAAGGGCTTGTAGAAAACCAAATCCTGTTAACATTATTATAAAATGTTATTAAATAGATGTGTTCATATATTAATATATTAATTAAATAGAAAAGCTTAAAATGATTTCAGTCTTTGGTTATTTGAATTGAAATAAAAAATAAAAAAAGGATAATTTGGTTTTAGCAGTATTAATAGTTACAAAACCTGGACTCACAGTCATAATGTGTTTTATTACAATTATTTTATAAAGATTCCAGGTTTCTGTTCACACCATGCAGAAGGGAAAATGTGTTGATAAAACGGTAAAAGCCCAGATAGGGAGATTAACACTGGATGACCAGACTGGTAAAAACTTTATGGAGATGTTTTTTTTTTTTTTTTCATTACTATTATTATCGTATTATTATGTTTTTTTATTTCTCTCTTCGGATCTCTCCTATTTTATTTGTTTGTTTTACACATGTTTGTAAGGTTTTCATTGTTTTATGTACATTTTGTGTTGTTCTGTACACAGTGCTTTAAGTGGAACAAAATAAGTGGTGGTACTCCCTTAATGACTTGCTGTCAGTTTGTCATACAATACAAATATGGGACAAAAACATGGGTGATACTTACATGTAGATCTATAAATCGATCTATAGATCAATAGTTTCATTGCATAGAAATGACAAATAACAAACTAACAAAGGGAGTTTTAAATCAAATACACATTTGCCAAATTCAAAGTGCCATGGAGACACTTTTATTAACTTCAAGCCTCATGGCATTAAAATGGGCATTAAAAATAAAACTGAAAAGTAAATACATAAAGTAAAAGCTCCTTAAAAACATAAACAAGTGATAAGTCCCGTTTAGACTTATTTAGTTTATTAACAGACTTTTTTAAAGAGAAAGCAAAAATAAGCAGGAAAACATTAGCTATGAATGTGAGGAAATTTCATTAATCAGGAATGTATAAGTCCCATTTTTAGTACTTTAAATAATTACACATACACTATAATGTTAAAAATCTTTTAAAAATTAGTTCTTACTCTTTAAAACTGTAGTCTGCATCTAAGAAATAAGACAGTGGTGATGATTTACATTAGAATTAAGACATCAGCTTACTTAAAAAAGGCTCCAGCAAGTCTTGGATTCTTCTTTGCTTGATTGGTGCTTCACAAGCCTTCTCATCAGCAGATCTCCTTCCATTCGCTACTGCAACATGACGACATACAGCAAGCGTTGTGCGTCCAAATAATAAATTTCTTTTGAGGCGACTTTTTTTCTTTTAAATCAACAAATACAAGCTGTAAACTGTGGTGAGGTCGGAGGAGGGTATACTGACTGCTGAGGAAAGCCGATAAAAGTCCCGGTATGCATTGTACGCTGTTGAAAAAAGTCCCGGTATGCTAAGGGATAACATTTAAAAGTGCCGGTACTGCGTATTGGTGCATACCGGCCCACTTAAAGCACTGTCTGTACATAAAAATGTACTATACAAACAAACTTGCTTCGTCTTAGTTGCACATCATAGACAACAGTATGCTTAAAAGCCTAGCTGTGAAACATGTAGATAAAAAAGTAACATTATTTAAGCAAAAGGTGTATACCACAGAAAGTATTTTTAAAAACATCTATAAAAGGTAACATAACAGTATTTTGCTACAGCACACCTACATTTCTGTACCCAAGTCCAGGAAGTTTGTCTTTCACTGACTTCCTCCAATTGTGCAAACCTCTGAAAGAAATCTTTTAGCATTTACTTTCATGCTTTTCGGAAGTCTTGAAAGTTGTTGTGGTCATGCATCTAAGATGCTTCATACCACTTTAACTCATTGTTGGGGCAAAGTGTGACACCGTATGTCAATGTCAAGTTCGTTTGTGAAACACATTTAAAACAGCCAACGCAGTCCAAAGTGCTGTATATAGGCAATACACAGTAAATTTAAATAAATAAATATTGTGGTAATAAACTAATATTGACTCTAATGCATCAACCTCTCCAGCAGACATGATATTGGCTCATCAAATTACATCAGAATGAGTCTATTTTGCCAATCTGTTTAACTTTGATCACAGATGCCTATTTAGATGAAAATCTGTCATCATAGATTATTAACTCCTACCTGGGTTTGCTTCTTAGGTTTCTTTGGATCTTGCTCATGTCCCATGGTGATTTTAAGTTTTAAAACACTGACAAATTGGCTCCTTTGGGTGAAATTTCACTGAGACTCCACAGATTCAAATGAGTAATTAGCATACATGTTAATGACTACTGTAAGAACATATACCAGCATATCTAACCAGTAATGAAGATAAGTTGTCAGATGAACCTGTTGACATCAGACAAAGTTGGGAATAAGGAGAAATTGTTGCACAGGAGAGCTCTTCCAATCTCTCTCAGCTTTTATTAGACAATCAACTGTTGACAGTGTCCAATTTGCAGTCCAGAATTTCACTGCACATATTGTCTTTGTGGCTATATTATAATGTGCACAATTACAAAAAATATCAACATTGGCCCTACAAACCAGTATAAAATATCAACTTCATTTCTTTCTGTCACAATTCCATCACTTAACATTTTTTTTACTACTACTGCACTTTAATTGCATTTCTAATCTGATATTATCTTCCCCTTTACAATAGTCTTTCCCAGCCTAAGAAATGAAATATAACTGATATTTTAAAATTCTGTCAAACTGGACGCAATGGACACAATTCAGAAAAAAAAAAAAAAAAAAAAACAGTCAAGCCACAGCAGCTTGTACTCCAGTCAGTATTTTTAAAATTTATTATTGACACACAGACTTAATTAATATTAGCTAATATATTAATTAATATTAATTAAAAATTATGATTGATAACCAGTGCCATCGTGAAAGCAGGAGTGCCTAATTTGTCCAAACTATACTGATGAAAATAAAGCAAAATCAGGTGTAAGTCCAGTCTGCGTAGTGGAGTTGCGCAGCCAGGTCTGAAGGTTGAGAACAGTCCATCTGATAAGACCACCAGAGACTGGGAAGCATTCATATTAGCTTAAATGTTGGACAGCTGCTTCTACTCTGATTTTACCTCTTTTATGCTGGAGTACACCACTGTTGAGAGGGAATTCACTTTGTTTTGGGAGAGTTTTTGTTATTTGGCTTCAGTGTTCATAAATAAATCAGAGATTCTGTTTTAAGTCATTGTAAAGCTGTCATTAGTGCACTGGTCACCGTGACCCTTTGTACATGGACAATACAAAATAAAATACAATTAATCAGATTAAGGATATTTTATGTTTCTAAAGCTATGTTTTATAGACCATGTTATTTTATTTTATTTATTTATTAAAGGTCTCATAATTTTTTTCAACAATTCCATAAGGGTGTAAGAGGTCCAACAACATTGGTTTTAAAGTGTATTACCACAAATTCAGCTATAGTCCTTGAGTGGTGCCTGCCCATGCCCCTCTCTGGGAGAGGATCCTGCTCCCGCTCTGTGGTTTTAGAGGACATGCTCAGCTAATTGGGGGAGTGTTTTTTTCCCTTTATGAGGTCACAAAAGGGAAAGATGTCGGACTCACCCATTCGAGCACACATTTGCTAAATATGGAGAAAGCAAGTGAGAGAGGTGACAGAATTTTCTCATTTTGAGGCCTCATACACAGGCTATGAGTACACATATGACTGTTAGGAAACCTTTAGAAAGTAAATTTTGCATCATAAGTAAGTTTTTATGTCTAATAGTTACAATCTTACCAGTAGGGGGTGCTGCACCACCCACAATAGGCTGCAGCAACCCTACTTCCTGCATCCCTATATACATAATAAAACATTACAATGGTATATTTGGTTCAATGATTGGAACACTTGTTGTGGGAGACATTGATTGTGACCTGAAACCTTTTGATTTGTCCAAGCTTACATCATACTCCAGAAAGAATTGAGCTTTAGCTGTTTCTTGATTGCAACACCTACCCAGAAGAGCATATCAGAAGTTTTAACATCATTGGTGCAGATGATGTGCTGCAAGAAGCTCTGCAGAGTTTGTTTCATCATGTGTAAAATTAGGTGCAGCCTTGCAAATGAAGGTGTACTTTTTCATTCTAAGCTTACCTTCCTGTCCTTTTCCCCTTTCTACCATGCAATAACAGGTGTGACTAATATCTGTATGTCTCCTTTAGAGGAAACCCACATAGATTTTCCCTGACTAGTGAAACTGCTTCACTCTCAGGCTCAATTTCAACCATTTTACATGAACACAAAGCTACACGGTACCTTTAACTAAAGTGCTTTATGAAATAGGAAATTCTATGTGTGATGTTAATGTCTTTAAATGCTAGATAATAACACTTTATCAATATAACTTTTTTCAACCAATGTGCATATTGCAAAGAAGGTAACATCTGTATCTGAATTCTAAAGAGAATACAACAATGCAATCAAGTATTCACTTGTCAACAGCTTCAAAAAGATCAATAAACACACCACACACAACCTCCCACATCTAACAAACACTTAGATGTTGTTTATCTCTGGGAGTGTGTACGTACAGGTTTTGAATTGCGTTGCTAAGCTCTATGCTCAATTGGAAGCAGGTGCAGCGTAAAGACCTAATCACATTTGCGGCTCATTACCCAGTGACTGTGTGCACATATTTGCCTCTCTGTGTCCTTATTAATCAGGCACAGACAACCCTAAGTGCTCCTCTCCACTTTTCCATATGACTAGCTACAAGCAACAGTAGAGCACAACAACTTGATGAGACCACCTGCTGCTCTCTGCTTTACCAACACCTGCAATGCAAACGCTCATAATTTCTCACTTGACCTCTAACCGCTCACCAATTGGCAAAGCATCAGCTTCAAAATCACTCGATTGCTTTGGAGGGATTACAAAAACAATCTGTGAGATTTCTTACATCTGTATGTAATAAACACTGACAAGGTCATTTTCTTAATGATTCACAATTACACACTGATATTATAGTTTGTTATTTATAGATAATTACTTATTCCTTCTTCATTGCGTGACAGGTCAAGCTTCAAGTTAAGTTGTTTAGTATTTACATTTATTTCATGCAACTATTTTGGTGCTCTTTTTAATTTATTGGTGTGATGTAAACAAACATAAATGTTTATGAATGTTTATGATTTTTTTTTTTTTTATATTTTATTACAACCTGAAAATTGAGGAAAATGTTTGATTATTCCTTCAATGTCCACATAAAGGAAAGAAAAACTGGAAAAATGTTAATTTGATTCGTCTGGCTGTCCAAAGGAAACAAAAAAAAAAAGTTTTCTTTTCTCCATTTTCTAAAAATGGTTGCGATAACAGCAAATAATAAAGTAACAACATTCAAATAATCTAGAGTAAAAACGGTAATGGAATAACAAATGCCTACTTTTGACATTACATACCCAAACCAAACTGACTACGTATATATATCTGAAAAAAGGTAATAATACAGTGTTTTTCAGGCTCATCGTACATTGTCATATGAACAAGTGTACAACTTAAATTGTTAAATGTTCACTTCCATAGTATAGGCCTACTAATAATTGAATGATTCCCTTCACCTTTGCAAAGAATGACAGCTCCATTATTATATGTCAGTTTGACCTTTAGGGTTTCTAAACTAGTAAAGAAACAAAATGCAGACAGCATATATGGCACGTCCACCGAAAAAGACAGCAGCACAATGAGATGATATCATTAAAAGTCTGTAAATTCTTACAAATGATGGAAATCCATGTGAACTCAGGCATTTCACTGAGTTTCACACAGATGTTGCACAGGTGACAAAAGATTATTATTATAAAAATTATGCAAAATGATCAGAGAGTCGACATACCACAATTTCTGATGACCAACAGATGAGCTGGTAAGATTGTGCCCACTATCAGCTTGTGTCAGCATAAAACATATGTCCATTAACCTGTCCGTATAGACTGAAACAAGAAGTCTTTAACAATAGCAAATTTAAATTTCCAGAAACTATGACTGTTCTTTCATTTTGACTGTGCTTTAAACAGAAAGTGATTGTCCGGAGAAAGTTAGTTCAGTACAGAATGTGCTGTGTCAGTCTGGTATAAATAATCTCATACAGTAATTTAGCATGTCTGTGACATACCCACATTATATTTACATTCTACCTTGTGTCACTCCTTCCCTATCTACTGAATTCTTTCTCTAACCCAGTGAAACTGCTTTCATTTATACATTTAAATGTGTACCTCTATAACAGACCTCTTAAAGACAGAGTACGGTTAGCAGCCTTGATCCCACCCTTCCAAGCTGGAAAGCCACATCTTCAACTAAAATTCTCTGAGTTTCATTTGGTGAGGATTTTGGCTCTGGTTAACTTTGTTTAGGATGAAGGTAAACTAATTTAAGATCTTGTGATTTTCATTGTTGCATGAATCAGTGTTTCATACAAGCTGAAGCAGCTGAACAATTGATAATTCAATTAGGTTATTTTTTGGGCAAAACAAGTCATCTAAAGATGCAAACTGAGATTTATATCATTATTGTTATATCATTCTAAAAATCATCAATCTTATTAATCAAGATAATAATTTGCAAATTCATGATACAAATAAACAGATTAATGTTAGTGTAGTTAACACTATTGCAGAAAGTTCCTTGCCTTTCCAGGTTCTCTCTGTGTAATCCCGCTTTTTTCCACAATCCAAAAACATGCATATTAGGTTAATTGGTTTCTAGGAGCCAGATGAACATTTATGTTCTCTTCTGTCTTAGGCCTGAAATGCACTGGTAACCTTCCCAGGGTGTACCCCACTTTTTGCCCTGTAGCAGTTTGGATAAGCTGCAGCCACAACCCTGATTAGAAGAAGGCAAGTATGAAAAATGGATGGATGGATAGTAAAAAAATAACTGTTTAGGCCCTAGTGTTTCACAATGTTTTGATTTGCAGGACTGAAAGGGACTTTCTAGTACCTTTTTATTGTTATTGGTAGAGAGTACCTCCATATCTCCCCCTCTCTAGTGCTTGTAAATTAATGACATTTCATAAAAGATGTGCCATTAACAGTGAGGTCATTTGTTCTAACAACAACATTCTCAATAACAGGGAATAATTGCTGAAAAATCTATGAAAATGAAACAAATGATCACAAGCAGTTTGACTCCCAGGAGTCTAATTTAGATCTATTTTGTAATGTTTTTGACAAGGGTTTTGCACAACTCTGACACTCAGACAAGTCATTCAAAATGCAGAGAAGGCAATGATTATTTAAAAATGACTTCTTACTGTATGTTGTACATAACAGGAAATCATTTAGTTGATCATAAATGTACCCTGAGATAGTATTCATCTGTACTTTTAGCCAGGGCATGCTTTGATGTGAGATTTTCATGTTACCAAGAATCTTTATCACATTATTGTATTTTTATCAAATTATTGAGTGCAGTCACAGACATGAGAATAATTATGAACTTCAGCACTTAAAAACATTAATCGTCTCATGTGACATGAGATAAATTGCTGGAAAAGACACAATAGTCTTAAGGATGTAATTCAATATTAGTATTTGGATAAGCATCTTTCATTGATGCTCTGTCTTGTTTGCAGAAGGAGGGCTCACTGCAGGGCTTGGTTTCCATTGTTCAGCTGTATTATCTCATATGCTGTGCATGTCACCACTGTCTCCGAAGGCTTTTGTTTCCGTTTTCAGTGTGGCCCCAGAGATACATATGGCACAGTCTAAAGTACCATAAGTGGGACACAGAGACTCAGAGTCCCAATAAAGGAGGAGAAAAAACAATGGAAAAAGAGGCTTAAAATCTGAGATGCATATTTCTTTTTTATCATATACAGCATCCCAAAAAGTCATCTGTCTCTCCTGAGGGGATTTCATGAACATGTTTTATATTCCTCCCCTTTTTCTATGCCACACAGTGTCCAAAAATAAGAAGTACATCAAGGCTTTTCTATTATACGGTTTCTCAATTTTTGTGATTCTTATGGTTCAGCAGGACACTAACATGTTAGTCAGCTATTTGTGTGTCATTTGTTTTTATATGTTCAGTTGGCAGTCCTATGTTTGCAGCTCATTGGCTATCATGAAGGCTCATTGTCCATTAATGTTCACTCTTCATAGGTCTGCTTAACCTTTAGTACAACAAGCTCACTGTGGATCATCCCATCATGTCATTGTAGGAAATGTGTTTAAACTGTCTCACTATGACAGCTGGAGACAAAAAAGGGGGGTTATAAATCTTAATTTAACATGTCACCTAAGCAGAAAAAAAATCACACTTGATTTTACTCAACAATTAATAGTCTCATGTAAGTTTATTGTTTGACTGTTTTAATTTCTGTCATAATTTTTATTGAAGTAAAGAAAAATCATGACAAGTGTAGCTCATGCAGTAGTTGGACCAGGTGGAGCTCTGGCAGTGTGTCTGAATTGGCACTCAAGAACCTTTGGGAGGCACTCTTCCACACTGTCAGGCACTGAATCTCTATCAAGGTTCATTCTTATTCAAATTGCACCGTGGCAGCTCATAAACATAGCATTAGATTATGGAAATGAGGGGTCTGCATCTATTCTCATTTAATTCCTTTTGGGAGACATTTAATTTAAACAAATAAATAAATAACAGCAGCATCAGGTGTTTATTAAGGGTATTGTGTAAATTTAGCCAGGCAAGCTGAATAATAATCACTCCATTTGACTATGCGCGTTCAATCGCCCATCACTGAACACTTCATTAAGGCTTTAATAGTCTTTTAAATATGGGAGACACTTGACTTAAAACGGGTATCAGGAGGATTTTGTTATTTGTCATTCACAGTATCGTGCAAGCAGTCAAACAACCTGTCCATTACCTGTAGTTAAGCTCTGTTGTTATAACAAAAAAAGGAAAAAGAAATAACCAGTAATTCAGATAGCAAATGTCCTTCTAGCTTGCCATAACTAATATATCTTATGTTTATAATCACCAATGGACATGCAAGTACATAAAAGCTGCATCAAAGATTCCCAAAGTTTGTTTTATTCTACCATTGTTGATGTCTGTCTTACTAACTTACAACTTATTAGCAAAGCAATATACATGATTACATGCAAGCAGTGGTTTGTATGCAACATATGCCTCATTGTGGGTATGTTTAATTGATGTATCAACCTCCACCTTGTCATTGTATCTAAAATCATGGATTCTATATGTAAAAAACAAATGGACTGTGGTCACTGTGGCATCATTTTTTGATCTGCAGGCTAGAGAAGACACAAAACACATGGGAAAATAAACCTCCCACACACTGCTGAATCTAATTTGCATTTACAAACATTTAGTTTTCCAGCAATAAAATTAGAGGACTAGATTCTTGTTAAAAATATTAAATAAATCAATGAAACAGACTTTCTTTTTACATAATAAACAGCTCAGCTTCGCAATGTTCAGCACTGTAGATAACTTTCACTGCTCATTATTAACATAAATACATCAATAATCTATATTCAGAATGCTCTTTGGTAAGTTTATATTCATGAGCATCATTCATAAATCATTTCATTCAGTTCAATTCAGTTTTATTTACATAGTATAAATTCATGACAAAAATAATATGTCTATCAAATTCATTTCTTTTGTTGTTTTTTTTTTTTTTGTTTGTTTGTTTTGTCTTTTTAACTGCAGGACAAATTCCTGTTTAATAATTCAATATTTAGCCTGTGTTAGATTGGGTATAGAATATTATAAAAAAATAAATAAATAAAAAAAAGTATTTCCATCTTCTAAAAGAAGAAGAAGAAGAAGAAGAAAAAAACATTTATGCCGACACTTAAAGCTGGATCCACTTGACAGACTCAACAAAAGTAGAATATTTAATTTATGAATAGCAAAGTCAGTCTTGTAATCTTAACCAATAATTACACTTTACAAATAATAGAGTGTCTGAGTTAATGAAAATGATCTAACAGTGATATTATGTGTGATATGTTCAGCAGCATTGATTGCATTTCTCACAGAACAACACAGATGCTCAATGCAGCACAGATGCTTTCATTATGATCTTGTCACTCAATAAACTTACAGATCCCAGTCATGGAGTGTTACGTCCTCATTGGCTGACGGCCATAACATAGAGGAACTATGGTAGAGTAACTAATGTTCAAAACTACTTCAATGTTTTTTTTGAGAAAGGATACAACCCAACCAGATAATCCTGTTTAATTTTGTGCAACTTACTTCTCCTAATTAAAACCATAAATGAAAGATCGGCAACTGGCAATGACCTAACATATGAAAATACTGTCAATAAAAATATAATTGTGACTTACAACACTTTAAAAGTGTGGGGCTTAGTTTCATAGAGCTGCAGACACGTGTACCAGTGGTTGCTGCCTTGTTAGGTCTCATAATGAATCATCCCCGATACTGAATGCAGTATGACACACACACAAAACAATATTATTGTTTAGTCACTTATTATGTCTTATTGTCTGAAGGTACCAGTCTATTATTACTAAAATGAATACCCAGCAACTGTGTGCTAAATAACTGGAAAACTTAAAGACTATAAATATATATAAAACGTGCTGGGCACGTTAACGCGTTAATCGCGCATTAACCCAACGCTTAATTTACGCCGTCAACGTTTTTAATCGCGCGTTAAGGTTTTTTTTTTTTTTTTTTTTTTTTGCTAGCCGCTGGTTTTGATGACAGAAACATGCCGTCCATGTCTCCCTTCCCTGCTGCAGCGGTGCATCTGATGTAATCAGGAGAGAGCGGGTTTATCAAAATGAAGAGACTTTTCTGTCTGGAACTTAAGAAAGAAGAAGAAGAACCGACTTTCTCTTTGTCTGTCTAAACCCATGCAGATGGCAGAACATCATGTTTTTTGGACTGGAAACTGCTCCCAAAAGACAACGAGAAACTTTTTAGTTATTTATTTATTTTTAAATAAATGTGACTTTAATTTATGAAAGACAGCAAAGGTAAGACATGTTTTCTGACTTTTACAAACATAAAGCATGAATCAGGCCTTCTTCTGTCACTGGAACAGTGCACACAGTTACTGATAACTGAGTACCAGTATAAAAATAACAGTTAATTGGCCTTATTTGTGATGGACAGACCTTGCCCCATTTGGCCCGCCCCTAGAACCGACCCTCAGTTCAATCCAAATATAACTGAATAAACCAATTTATTATAATTGTGTTCATTTATAGTCAATTCATAAAACATTATGTAGCTTAAGAAACCAATTTTCTATTTCCTTAATGTGAAGAGCTACTATGAAGTAATACCCTATTTTGTTAACCCTGTTGCAATGCTATACATGAGCAGAGGATCAACTCAGGCAAAGCTGATTGAAAAAAAAAAAAAAAGGTTACTCAGGTCACAAGTTCAGCGAAAAATACAATAATTTCCCACACGGCATTTAAGACAGATAGCCTTCTTATGGCAGCCTCAGGAATCACCTCCTGCCAGCTAATAGACAGAATGCAGGTTTCTGGCGTTTCGGCTTTGGAATTTTTTATTTGTTTGTTTGTTATTACAGTGGAGGCTGTGTCTATTTTTCTCAGTAATAAAAATAAGCAATAATAATAGAACTAATCTGATGATGTAGTATCATTACTTGCTAAAGACACTTTTAAAGGAAAACATTGGATCGATCGTCTTGCAACAAGCTTCATTTAAAGTAAGATAATATGATTATCTCGAATTGTTTGGATATGTTTTCTGAACTGACCAGCAATGCACATTCTCACAAAGTTGGTTGTACAAAAGTGTATAAGATTCTTACTGTACAACTTGACAAGTCAACACATGGGAACAATGGTGATGGCTAATGTGATTGACAGCAACAGGAAGATTTTGTGTTGAAGCAAAATGGATGAGTCACAAAGCACTATAGAAGCATGGCATGGGCTTATGTTGTTCTAGACATACAGCCCAGTTATGTATAGTGGAGGAATTTAAATTAAAGAAAGACCCTGCATGTAACAGCCTGACTGCTTGTCTGGTGAGCTTGTTGGGCCATTATGAAAGAAAGGAAAATTAACTGGTACTAAAATAAATAAAAAAATTAAAAAAAAATATTACAACATGTCTCAGAGTTAAACTGATTTGATATGTTCCATGTGATTAATATCAATATTTTAATCTTGTTAACATACCCATTAAATGCATTTTGTGCTCTGCAATCAATGTTTTTGCTGGGGTGGACCCAAAGAAATGAAAGGCTGGCACAAGCTCGAGGAAGATGACAGTAACGAGGCAACAGAGAAACAATGGGTCTCGACTGGCCGAGTAAGCCAAAAGCTTTACCAGCCAATCAGTAGATGGTGCATTTCTAAAATTGTTAAATACATAGAAAGTAAATACATTTACCATTCTGATCATTCTGCCTGTATAAGTTGTCTTTCTCAACCATTCAATCTATTAGAAATGGCTAATTAAATCAGGGAAAGGCAAAGTAAGTTTATTTGTTTGTCACATTTCATGTACAGGATAATTCAAGTGCTTTACATAAAACATTAAAAACATTACAGATGGTGTAAAGAAAGCATTCAAAGGTAGTAAAAGGCAGAAACAAATATCAAAAATCGAACTTGGTCGGTGATTTTTAGAGCCAATGCTGATCCTCTTCTCATTGCTACTAACAATATATATATATATATATATATATATATATATATATATATATATATATATATATGTATTTATATGTAAATAATTTTGCATTTATTAATAGAAAACTCTCCTGTTTATTTGCTTCAGACACTGACACAGTGCATCAGTATTCTTTCATCTATTTATTTTTTTGTAAATATTTTATTGTGTTATTTGCCTCTGCATCTAAAAAATTAGTCAGCATTTTGTTCAGCTTTGGTTGTTTTGTAAAATGTGTTATACAAATAAATATGATTTGATTTAATTTATTCTGCTATTATGAGAAAACATGTTTCCACAGAGACATGCACTATTATATGACCGGGGACATTTGATGTATTTTATTGAGAAAGATGCAGCAAATGTGGAACCTAATAATGTTGCCCTTTAGTTTTCTCAGTGTAGATGTACCATTTAAAAAGAACCACTCCCTAGAGAACATGTCCCTATATATATATGATGAAAATACAGTGTAACTTAAGATATCTACCTTATGTGATTGCACATTGTGTTATTATACTTAATATGTAGTAGAAGTGTTTATTAATCCTGAATGGAAAAAAAAAATAGAAATTGTTTGAATTCTGTTAACTGTCAATGCCATTAAATCTAATAAAAAAGTGTGTCCAAACTTTGACAGGTACTGTATAATAGAATATAAAAGATAACGTCTATTATAAATAGGTGTATAACCACCAACCTTATTGTCTCAATACTATTATTGTATATTAGGTGTTGCTGTTTCTGAAATATTTACTTTGGGGAAATTAAATAAGAATGAAATGCTTACATTTGTATCCCTCGTCATAAATAAGATATTGCATACTGGCTTTATGGTTGAGTTCACACGCGGTGTTGGAGGCAGCCTGGTGTGTCAGAAGCTGCCTTTAAATCATTGTCTGCAAGCATCTATCATTCTGTTTGTTTATAAGACCTTGTTGGTGACTATAGGCTCAGTGAAATATTATTTTCTGTTTTGCATTGCTCTTGAAATGTAATCAGACACAAGTAGAAAGCATTCATTTTCTCACTGCATAACTAAGTGACAATATTTAGAAGACGCAATACTTTTCATGTTCATAGCTCATATAATAACTGCAACAAAGTTATCCATTACTTTGGTTTTGTTGCTACAATTTACCAATAAAATGAGATTTAAAGTCTCCTTCCAGCAAATATGTAGTTTTTAACTACATATTTGCAGGAGGGAGACTTTAAATCTATATATAAATACATATATATATATATATATATATATATTTTTTTTTTTTTTTTTTTTTTTTCATTCATTTTCTCTTTACTGCTTTATGCATTACAGGTCACAGGTGAGCTGGGGCCTAACCTAGCATTAGCAGGTGAGAGCCAGGGTACACCCTGGACAGGTCAGTCCATCGCACCCTCCAACACAGAGAGAGACAGACAACCATTCACACACACACACACACACTCACTCCTAGGGAGAATCAAGAATAACCAATTGACCTAACATGCATGTCTTTGGATGGTCAGAGGAAGCTGGAGTACTTGGAGAGAACCCACACATACATGTGGAGAACATGCAAACTCTACACAAAGGCCGCCGCCCGCCAGGCACCCCCACCCCCTACCCCCAGCCGAGGCTTGAACCAGCGACATCTTGCTTTATATATATATATATATATCTATATATATATATAGATATATATATATAGTGTGTGTGTGTGCCTGTGTGTAGAGTATTGAAGCTGGGCATTTCTTCTTTGGATCTGCAGAGCAACACCAACACCTTAAGAAAGGTGAAAGTAGACAGGCCACATGTTCTGCATAGAAGATTTCATGAATCAATCCTAAGTACCACTTGCTAACCTATAAGAAACCAACAGAGGAGACGCTAGCAACAGCTAACTAGGGAAAACAGCATTAGCCAGAAGGAAAAGTGTTTATTTCTGAGCTAGCTACTTTATAATTTTGACCTAAACATAGTTCATTTAAAGTCTGATGGCAGGTATAAGCTGTGCCTCTAGTCAATAGGTGAGTTTAGTTCCTATGTATTTTCTCTCAGTTGCATTTGTATTGGCAGCTACCAGGTGCAGGTCATCAGGTGGTGGGTGGAGAAGTGAAGGGTGGTGGAGTGGTGGAATATCTATGTTTTTCAGGAAAACAGAATTTATATGCATTTATATTCTAGTAAAAAGTCTAGGTAACAACTTTTATTGAGACACCCACATGCTAAATATTGTAGAAGACTGATGAAGAGAGAAAATGTGGTATACTGATGTTTGTAGGACACAATGTAATCACATTCTCCAGTCAATGGAGAATTTCTTACACATCCTAGCAACAATACCTTTCTAATGTTAGTCAACTGCTGCCATGGGAACTCTCCCTCCTCAGGGCTGAATCTCATAATTTCTTAGAATAATATGCCCCCAAACCATTTTTTATCTTTTTTTTAAGCTTAACACCATGTTTTTTTATTTTATTTTATTTTACTGTACATCAAGAAGATAACAACTTTAAACCAATGATAATGGTGACTTCAACTAAACCACATCCTATCTGCTATGTGTCTGGACTTACCACTGCACTGTTTTCAAGGCGTTTCTAAGTCTTAATAACATAAATTGTGTGTGAGGCTTTTTATTTTCAGGTTGTGACAGCTGTCAATTCTTCAAACACTTAGAGGAGGTTGATCTTTCTATTATTTAGGGAAACATGTTTTGTAGGCAGATCGTTTATTGTAATCATTCTTATCACCCAGATAAAAGAAAAAAACAACACATACTCTGGCAGTCTTTTATATATTTTTACCCAAATATGTCTGTACTATTACTTTTCAGGAGGTCAAAAGAAAATGAAAAATTTAAAGTTGTATGAATTAAACATGGCCAGTACCTTTGGTACCTGTTGGTGGTGGTGTCCAGAATGTTTGATTGGCATTACATAGTGAATCAGTCCATCAAGATTTGCTATTTAGCACAGTACAACAGCAGAATATAAATGAGACAGGAAGCCATAAGATGCTGTGCTGTATGAATATTTTGCAAAAGCACACAAAATTAGATGCAAATGGTTTGACAGAAATGTTGCATTTTAATAAGCTCGGTTTTCTATCAATGTATGCTGGGTGGAAGATAAAAATGGCAAACCTCACCAAACATGCAGCTTCACCAAATTCAATTAACAGAAATAATGGCAGAAATCAGAAGAGTTCATTAAAGTGTAAAATACTACAAGACTTGGTTCCATCCTTGCTGACACTCTGGATGTACTATTATGTACTCCAATCACACAACCTTGCTCAACATCATTTTCCTTGACAGGTTCCTACTGTATACCGCCGGGGTCAGATTAACAAGATTCACAGCACTTTGTTTACTTTGCACCCTCAACCTTGTATAAGCCATCTGTGAACTTTTCAGTCAGTCAGGGGATCACTGCCAAACAAGGCTCAGCTGTCTGCCACGGGCTAGTTTTCTGCAGGATTTCGCTTTCTTCTTCCCTCTTGGACTTCTTGTCAGTGTCAAAAAGGCCACCCATGTCCAGGTGTGAAGATGTCCTGCCAGGTGGAAGATGTGATATCAATTTGTTGTGCTCATATTGTCAGTGCTCTGTCCATTCGGGACTTTTTTTTTTTCTCTGAACTGTAAACCAATTATCTATACTGTATGTATGTAATTTGCTCAGATCAACAGTATATATAAAGCATTACCATATAAGGTTTTTGAATATACACATTTTACACATGTTAATATAATTAATCTTTTATTTCTTTATATATACACTACGAGTCCAAAGTTTGGACTCATTGAATGTAATGGGAAAATGTGTCCAGACATCTAACTGGTAGTAACTGGTACTACATATATATACAAATATAAAGGGTCTATCTTTTCTTTAAAAACAGGAGTACCCCTAATGACTAACCAACAAAGAAGCACTTAGAAGCAATTATTATTGTATAAGAAAATGTATGGCTAATTTTCTGAGAGCAAAAAATAAGCCTACACAATAAAAGCAGCTCGATCTACGACATACGAATGGATACTAATGGAAGTTGGGCTGCTGCTGTCTTGGTCAGGGATCCCATGAAAGTGATTTTGTAAGAGATTTTGTCATCTCAGTGGGACTTCCTTGGTAAAATAAGGGTTAAATAAATCAATAAATATTAAATTAATATCAAAATATTTAAATTTCCCATTTAATATTGTTAGAGAAAGTCTAACAAATAAATAAATAAACTGCATCACAGAATGTAATAGCTTCCAGTCGAAAATAACATAATTTAGAGGTACAGTTAATGCTGCAAGATTTTAACTTGATGTTAGATGGAAATAAAGAGGCTCAGGCTGAATTTTTCTAATCAGACCAAGGAGGGTCTAAAGAAGTCTACTATTACTGACTATTACTATTACTTTTTTAAACCTAAACGATTTCAAACACCTATGATTACATTATTTTTAATGTTTAAGTTGACAGTAACTTCAGACAGTCAAACATAAACTCTCAAGCACAGTGATCTTTTTGTAATATTTTTCTTCTATAATTAAACATTTTTCTATTCTAAAATTATAATTTTCTACCAGCTTTTATGTCTTGAAAGTATAAAAATGCCTTTTGTATTGTTCCAGTATCAAAGAAATGCAAATGACCTGAGCTCATCGGTAATGTGAACGCATTTTATCCCAATATTGTTTAAGAACTGTGTAAGAAAAGCTCGGCATCAACATGCAAATATGAAACTGTTTAAATTACTCCAACAATACATGATTAGTGCAAATAACTTTGATCCTTAATGCTAAAATAGAAAATGAAAAACTGCCATGGGCAATAACTAAAAGAAATAAGATGAAACATACACATGATGTTATATGAAACTTGGTTATGTCTTACCGAATCAATCTTTAATCATGGCCATGATGGTTATATGTTCTGTTAAATTTGCCTTTCCTTACATCTTCTTTAAGTCTGTCAGAACTAAATATTACATATCGAGATGCAAGTTGTGCTCCTTACCTAAAGTAAAAGTGGAGAGTGATTATCCAGAGCATGATTAATGTCTAATGCCAGAATACCTTGTTTGTATCAATACATGCTGTCATTGGAATATTCCCCCCCCAGGGTAAAAGATGTGATGCTGACAGAAGCAACAGCACATGATGTATTTGAAATAAATGGCTGTCATGGAAATAAATTTGAAAATAACTGCCAGACAGCCTGTCAGTTTCAATATATCCCAGTTGGTCTTTTGTATTACAGTACCTGAAATGTTCATTGAAAGAAAAAACAACCTCCTTGTGTGTTAGTTACAAGCTGTGGGTGTTTTCTGACAGCAAAGGACTTTAAGGACATATTGGCTGTTATGTGGCATGAGGGTATTATACTTTTTCTCTTTTTTTTCTTTACATTTCCCTTATGGCTTGCTTCAATCCTCAAAGCATTTTTTCTGTCATTTCACAGTGGATTTGCAGCTGCATTGTCCAACATGTCAATTATTAAACCTGCACTAATACTAACATAACAGTTTGTAGAATAAGATATTGTTAAGGATCAATACAATGTGGCTCTCTGTATTTTAAAATGCTGAATGATTACACATGATGAAATGACATGGATATAGACATGAAACTATTATAGAACCAAAAATCCCTGGCCTTTCTCCTTGTACCAGAACAGATTGGATGTAATAATGAAATGACAAATGTCAGGTTTTCTTTTTGGCCTGTGTTGCAGAAATGTTTGCTGCCAAGCCAAATCTACACCTGGGCCTTCCAAGGGTAAGCAGAGAAGGCTACAATGGGTTTCATATTCAATAAAGCCACTTAGTCAATGTTGATCTTTTATCATGACCTCTTGACCATGTCTACCTAAAAACAATTTAGCATGTAAACAAGCATAATAATAAGAACAAAACCAAGTTACAATTACTGACATAGATATTTGACAAATCTTTGCACCTGCAAGCTTAAGTTGTGGGCATCTTAAGCAGTGGCAGCTGCTATGTACAGCTGTTGCGGCAGAGTGTTTGACAACATATGGATTCCTAAATTAGAAGTATGTCAAGAAATATAGCAAGCCAAAAACAAATTAACTTTGAAACACTGTGCAGTGGTGAAACATCCTGGAAATAATGGCATGACTAACAGCTTGTAGCACCGCTTCATATGTGCTTCACATGTAATGCTACATTTTCTGGAACTGAACCGAAACAGAAATCCAGCTGATTAAAAATTCTGCTCTGTCCTTTCTCCTTATTTATGCATAATGCTGATACAGACATTCCACTACTCTGATTAAATTAAAATTAGGCACTGTAGGTATTATGTACAATTAATGAGGAGAGATTCTTGGATTTCTAGAGATGTGTATGTGATATTAAAAAGCAAAGGGAGTACAAAAGGTATATGAGGCAGATTTTCTTCAGATTGAGTTCCATAAGAAGTTTCCTAAAAAGCTAAATTTAATGTCCAAATATGGCTTCTGGGAAAAAAAAAAAAAAAAAAAAAAAGGTGAGATTTCTCACAACTATCTGGAAGCTTCTCAGTAACATGATGACTAGTGAAGGTGAAAAGGAGCTCACCACATTGTGAGAGACTGTGTATAATAGTGCCTGCCAGTTGTCCTTGGAAATAATCTTGTTATTCCAAATCACAAATTTGTTAGTTTCAGAGGACCCAAGATTCTAGATTTAAAGATTGCTGCGCCCAGTACCACTTGTAATCTAATGGTGCCTTTATTAAAATCCTCTATAATATATTTTGTGTCCATAAGTTATTAGGCAAGGTAAGGCAAGGCAGTTTATTTGTATAGCACATTTCATGGACAGAACAAAACCATTACAGATAGTAAGAAATAGTAAAAGGCAGCATATAGCAAGAATCACAATAAAATCATAATGTGGGTCAGTTCTTTTATACATTACCGTTCCAAAGTTGCGGGTCACTTTGCCATGGGATTCAATAGGGAAGTGACCCCAAACTTTTGAACAGTAGTGTATGTTGCCACAAACCAAACATGTCCAATATGGAAGAAATTTCCTTGACATTACCATCCGTCATGTTATCTATGTGAATGTTAAAATCCCCAGTTAAGATAAAATGGTTAAAATCAGAGAAAACCAAAAAATAATTCAGAAAATTCAACAATAAAATTAGCAATTAAGTAATAAAACAACCCCTAAATATTCATAAAACTAAAATGAGGGGGTACTGTTTCATTAAGAACGGTAGCACTTGTGTGTTCTGTTAACCATGTTTCTGTCAGAAAAAGAAAATTTAAACTGTGAGAAATGATGAAGTCATTAACTAACAGTGACTTGGTTGGACAGAGATCTAACATTAAGTACAGCTAGCTTTATAAAGTTTACACTGGTCTCTGTTGTATTCTGAGTTAAACAGTTAACAGATTACATCGATTCACCCCACAAGCTGACCGTGTTCGATTCCTTATTTTATGAACTAACACAGGAATCCCACTGGGTCCAGGCTTGATCTCATAATAGCTGTCAGTAGTAGCAAAACTACAGCAAGGACCCTGAACGCATCATGGCATGTCATCTTTGTGGTGATTCTGCTGTAAATAAGAAAATCGCGCTGTTTTGATGGGTTTGTTAGTGAAAACTTGCTCCAATATCTGTGGTTTATTAATCATTGTCACTACAATTAGCTGGTGTTCTCATTGTGCACATTTTTACAATGAATTTGTGCTTTTTCTATTTATAATTTTATAATGCTGTTTTTTATACCACTTTGTAGTTGCTCACAAAGTGGCTGTTTTGGAGGTGTCCATTGTTTCCAAGTTGGTGCAACTGGAACGCCAACTACCTTGCTAATGACGTCACCTTTTCTCAGCCGCTCGGAGTTCCAAGACAAATAAAATGCACCATAATTCAACAGTTTATTAACTATTTTTCCTCAGTGTTTTGCTGAAAAGCAATTGGGGATTTTAATAATCTGTCAGTGGTGTGTATGGGGGACCGAAATTGCCAAAATGAAAAATAAATACAGAAATATAAAAATATATCAATTAACAAATTGATAATTTAATTAGTAATTTTCAACTGTTTTAAACTAACTTAATATTTTTAGTTATTTAATCAAAATATGCTTGGAAAAAAAAGAATAAAAAAAAAAGTCTAAATAAGTAAAATGTTAGATGACAATAAAATGCAGGAATAAATAATTCTAGGGATAGGAAAATGCAAAAGGAAAATAATACAGAAATTAATACAGGCATAAAAATAAAAGGAAAAATAAAAATCACACAAAAAAATAAATAAATAAGATGAACTAAAAATTACATGGAAAAGTGAATTACAAGGAATATTAAAACAAAGTTAAATTTAAAAAATTGACAGTGACAAAAGAAATATAAACTTCTGTCATGTTTTATAGGTTTCTTATTGTAATTTATTTTTAATTCTTTGTAGAATTTATTGGCACAGCAATCTGTTTACTGAGCCATTTTTAAATTTCTGTATTTATTTTTTATTTTGGCTGTTTCAGTCCTTTAAGGTTTGTACCTGGAAGTTGCAAGACAGTTGAAAAATGACAAAAAAGGACGAATTAAATGTCTTAGCAGGCAAATGGTATCTACATTACTGCCCCTATAAAAGTGAACTAAAAACAGATTTTATTGAGTTTTATTTATTTATTTATTTTTTTTAAGTTATTACTTTAAAAGGTTGAGAACCACTAAGCTACAGTACGTGATGGTTAAAACATTTAGAATATCTAGAGAAATCTCTGTATGTCAGTGCAAAGATGAAAAACAAAATTGAGAGTTTGTGATTCTGGGCCCTCTGGCAGCACAGCATTGAAAACAGACAAATTTCTGCAAGAGAAATCATTACACAGGCCCAGGAATGTTTCTCAAAACCCTGTTTAGTTTAGTTTTTCCCACCATCCACTCATTTAAATCTGGCCACTTGAAGAAAATCCATCTATAAACAAGACCCATATGCTACTGATATCTATATTATATTATATTATATTATATTATATTATATTATATTATATTATATTATATTTCTAAACTAAGAAAAATTCTCCTGTTGTCTTCTTCAACTGAAAATAATTTATGAGAACGGTATCCTCCATATTAAAGAGAAGAGAGAACATATGGCTTATTATTCGCACATTATTTAAAAATCAGCATTTGTAATGGTACGGGGGGGTTTTGTGCACATGGTACGGTTAAATTTAACATCTTTAAAGGGGTCATTAATGCTGGATTATGCATACAGGTGTTGGAGTCACAGGTAGTGCTGCCATCCAGATGTTACCAAATGCAGCCCAGTCTCACTGAAAATGCAGCAGTGTCACCATCCATGGTTGTATTTTTCTGCATAGGTTTGTTGTTTTCTGTTATGCAACATTCACATGGGGCAACAGGAACAGAGATGCATATCAAAATGTGTAAACCATAACATCTAAGTATCAGTGTGATGGTAACCTAACCAATCACATTCAATCTCAACCTAACCATTTATTTAAATAGAAACGGAAGTAATTGTGAGTGAGAAGGATTCAGAGAAGTACAGTGACTGCTGAAAACATTCTGCATGATGAGTCTTAGGCAACTGTGTTTTAGCACTTTCCAACAGGTTCGGTCCTGACAGGTCCTAAGTTTTATGTTCAGTTTTGAATGAAAAATACTTTATAAATACAGTCTCATCGATTGATTGATTAAAATGCTGATTAATAATGATGATCCGCTGGAGAATTAAAATGTAGGCATTTTTCAATGCAGGGAACAGAATAACAGAAACATGTTTTCTGCACTCATTTTACACCTTTATAGTGAAGCCACAATGGTTTGTACTTTTCTCCCCTATAGGTACTTCACATCCTGATATAAAGCCAGTTTGCCAGTTAATTGTTAATTGTTTTAAAAACTGGAGGTCATGCAACACTGTGGTACACATCTCATTTCCAAATGATTCCAAAAGATTTGCTAAGCATTTTATTTTTGCTATAAAGTTTAAGAATTTTGAAATTTCATGTATTGCATTTGTAATTTGCTGGTTCAATAGTTCCAAATAGTGTTTTTCTCATGGCAAACAGTTTAATGGAAGGAAATGCACATGTGCATCAACTAGGGCTTCCACTTCTTGGCCTGTGTATGTTAGTTCATTGTAGACAGGGGCAGACTGGCCATCTACCAATTTGGGCATTTTCCCAGCGTGAAGGCTAACACAGTTTTTTTTATTGGTATGACTGGTCCATAAAACTCAGTAGATCGGCAGCCCAACTAAGAGTGGGCCAGCCCACTCAAATTTTTATACACCAGCCCCTATTCTTGTAGTCACTATGCCTGAATAATAAATTCATCCAAATAGTCTCCACTGAACTTTCTTTCCTGACCACCAACCCATGAAACACATTAACTTGCAGCCCATTGGTTCTTTTCCTGACCAACACCAGGTTGAGCCAATCAGATACTTTGAACCTCTTTGGCTCTGCGCCAGTGGATGCAGCTACCTGTAAGAACTGAGGAGAAAAAACCAGAGAGAAGACATAGTGAAGCTGCGTGATAAAAGAAAGAAAAAAGACACTGACAAATTTCCAAATATGACTGAAATCTTTGCCACAACACAACCTTCATCAGCTGCCATGGATGATGATGATAATAATGACAGAAGATGTGGTAAGCTGCACTGCTTCACATAAGTTCTGTTCTGAGTAAACCCTGTAAGTCTGATCTATAGGGGCCAGTTAGCAAGCTGTTTACAAGTTATGTGATGAAAACACGTCAATAGAACAACTGTTTTATTACCACGTTAGTTTATGAAATTAGCTGATGAAGTCAGGGTTTCCAGCAGGAGAACAGCTGGTTAACTGGATGCGATCACTGGTTAACTGGTTGTGTTCACTTGTTAAAATAGCAGTTTTTTAATTTAGTTCTTTTATTTTTTTTTTCCTGAACTAAATTGTCTTATTGAAAGTGAGAACATCATTCATCAACATTAACAGTGACTCAGCAGTTTTCTGATTTTCTTTATTAGCCTGTTTGTTATTGGTTGTGGGGTGATAGTCGGATACTGTTGAGTTACAATGTGTTAGAGGCAGCTTCTGTGTATGTGTTGATAGACAGTAGATAAGAGTGGTTATTTATTTACACTTTTAGCAATATGTTATGTCAATATAGTATAGGGTACGGGTGTAGCTATTAGTCTTTTTTTTTAGAGAATCCAATAATTCTGGATGTGACTGCATCATCATGGTAAACATAAATAAATAAATCAATTTAATCTTTATCTGGTTGGAATAATATCTCCACAAGAGAAGAGCAGGTAGCACACACAGTGATGCTGTTTTTATATTTTGTTCAGAAACAGTTTTCATTGGTTCCATCATTTTTCATATCTGTTCTGTTTTCTTTCTCTCTCAAACACAAAGTAAAATGAATGCTGCTCTAATTTTCATCATTGTGCTGAACTATAGATGTTAACTTTATTAAGAAAATGGAAGCATTTAACATGTCTCCTCTCACTGATAGCTGCTAACTCACTTCATTGTTTTAGTGGTTATAAGGTGCTGCAAGGTTAATTTTCAAAGATTTGTGGTGTGCAAGATTTAAAATGGGCCGGTCTGGGCCAAAATCTCATGGACGTTTTTGTCGTGATCCACCCTTGGTTGGTAATAATTCCTAAAAACAAACCTCATAAATGAACATTAGTTCATTTCTAGACAGTATTGTCTTTATATTCATGTTTTGCAACAATCCAAATGGGTTTTTTGAAAACACTTGCTGCTGGGTAAAAAAAAAAAAAATTAAAAAAAGGCCAATTTAATCAGTTTAAGTGAGTGTGTACTATACATTTTCATTATGCTTTGCACACACATTGATTTGAAGCCAGTATGCTGCCGTTATGCTTGGAAGACGACCATCATAATTGGTGCTGGCTCTCTCTCTCAAATGCTGCCTGAAGATACCTTGTCATTACATCTTTCCATTGCCATTTCTATTGCTCTCTCCCACTAGTGTAAACACCTAACTCCTGAATGATTTGATTTTCAAGCTATTCATGTTCCCATTCATTTCTCCTTTATTGAAAGCAACAGGTCTTTCACCAGGGCCTGTCAAAAGTCCCTCTGGGAAATGAAGAAAGTCACTAATTGGAGTCGAACCAGACAAGACAGGTTGAGGCAAAGTGGATTTTTCGCTTTTGTTCAGTATGTGAACAAAAATATTCAACAAAGCAGAAAATGGACCTCAAATCTAACACTAATAAAGCAAGGAAACCTTGAATTAATTAATCCCCTGCCATGTATTGACACATCTCTGTAGGAAATTTTAATTATGGAAAAATGTAAAATTGACTGAATGAACTGAATGCAATCTTTCAAATTTTAACTGCGATCATGATGAGGAGAGTACTATTGATGGCCTTGAAAGGTTACATGATTTCAGAAGAGAAAAAAAAAATGCTAATTCATTTCATGGAAGTAGCACATTTGGAGAATTCAGATGTCAAGTAAAAAAAAAAAAAGAAAAAGAAAAAAAACTAAAGTGGAGCACGGCTGCTTTTTGCGTGACAGTGGCCATAGAAATACAAAACCCCGGATACACAATCTTTTGAAGGGAATGAAATGCCTGAGTTGTCATAGTTATAAACTAGAGCATCACGTTTTGTGAGAATGGTCTTGACAAAAGCTTGCATTGGAACAATGGGATAGAAAATAACCTTCAAAATCATGATTGTTTTGACAGCTGACAAACAGCAAAATGACAAGTGTAAGGATGTGCAATAGACTGCTCCATGCGATTAATATTTAGACACTTGTCTAAACAGACTCAATGAGTATGCAACCAGATTCGCTCCACTTAGTTAATAAAGAGCAGTCAGGTATAAACTGGGGCTGGAAGTACCAAAAAAGCACGTAAAATGCAATGCCAATGGTTCATGCGAAGAAAATCTAAATCCTCATTAATAATGTTAAAAAAACACAAAAAAGGGAAGAAAAAAAATAACACTTTTTGTGTAAACAAAACAAAAAGGTCACATATACTATGACCTCCACTCGGTACACCTGAGCTCTGCATACATGATTATTGCACTATGCACATGAGCCCTATGATCCTATAACAACCTTATATGGAAAGCTTAAAAGAGATGAGAAACACAGTGACAGTACACTGAACGCTATCCTGTTGAAATATGTTAAAAAGTACATTCAAACATGAATTAACAACTTCTACCTTTAAAAGCATACCATCATTCATTGACAATGTGCATTTATTCTGTAGAAATGATGACTGGAGCTAAAACATAGCATATCGGTGATCAGCAAAACAGCGAACACACAAATAAAATTATGATCTGCGGTGATGATGTGAGTTTAGTGATTCTGTTGTTCTAACTGACCACTGTTTAACACTGGAGGAATGTTAATGCACCTGCTCCAAGCAAACCTTCTCCACCAACATCACCTGCTGCAATTTCCACATCCAGACCTTCAGATGGACAGTGGGGAAGTGGAAACCAGGTGAACAACAAACACTTACTTTACATGGAATGGTTATCTGTCATTTATGCACTATATCTACATCACACTACACAATAATTCACATTTTGACATGCATCGATTTAGGTTTACACTCATGTATGAGAGCAATTCAATAGCCATTCAAAATAAATGTCACAGTTTAACAGAGCCGCTTTTTGCTTTAAAAGCTGATCAGCATACATATATCCCCTACACAGAGTGGCATGCAAGTCTGTTTTTGTAGCTCTGAAATGTGCACCCTTTATGTCAAAGATTACTGAGATGACCTTCGCTCTTACATCCTTTACATTTTTCCAAATATTTTACAATATCGTTTCATGGGACAGCACAGAAATTAAACTTTGACATACATAATATCAAACTATAGAAACTAAATTTAGTTATTCTGTATATCACGTTTAAATCCTGTATGGTTATGTGGAACAGTCTGCCTGAGGACGTGAGGGGAGCACCTAGTGTGGATATTTTTAAAAACAGACTCAAGACCCACCTTTTTAGTTTGGCATTTTAATCATTACTTTTATTATTACTATTTTATTTATTCATTTATTTATTCTTAACACACAGGCAGTATTCAGCTTCTATTTACTTATCATTTATGTATTTGTTTTATTGTTTTGTATTCTCTTATTTCACAGGTTATCTTATTTTATGGGTCTTAGCAATATTACTTTTATACCCAGGGTTGATTTTTAGATTGTTTTAGATTTGGTTTTACAGTGTTTTATCTCAGTGTTTCCCCACACCACAAGACCCCAGAATTTATGACAGCGTTTCCTTGGTCCTTTTAACTTGCTTTTACCCTCTGTGTTGTGTGTGTGTTTGATGGGAAGGGGTGGGGGGTGGGCTTGCTGCTCTTGGGTTGGGGTTCTGGGGGATTTTACTCTCTGTAAAGCACCTTGAGTTGCTATGTTTATGTATGAACGGTGCTATATAAATAAAGTTTGATTTGATTTTGATTTTGATCTGAATGAGGATACATTTACTTTTAGACATGATTGTGCATTTCTTGCTAATATTTAATTACTACAATTTTTCATCATAAATCAATGTTTTCTGATAAACTCTACACATTGTTTCTATTACAATATGAGTGTAGTTGTACTGATGATGATTCTCTGTACACATCTTAAGAAAACACACAGGCAGCAGAGATATTTTTACTTTACTTTTTCAACTTAATGTTACATTAAAATTTATACTATTTTGAACTCAAAGTGATGTTCAGGTGGTCACATTTTTGATAAAATTTTATGCATGGCACCTATGTAATTAAGGCTTTTTCATGTATTTCTCTTACAATCTGTGTTGTCTGGCCACTACATTTGTGATAAAAGTAATAAATATGACCATGAGGTTCATTGCACTTTCACCAGGTTCCTATATACCTAACACACCAGTGTAGTTCATTTCTGGCAGAGATGCATTCTGCACTTGTATTGTTTGAGGTCAGCTATTATATTCAGCCATCTTTCGCACAAAGCTATTACCAGGTTAAATAATATATCAACAGCAACACTTAATACTTCATAATTTCATAAATAAAAAATGTGATCACAACAACTTAGACCTTGCAAAAGGACTGATCGGAGAGCTGTTCTTTTTTTTTTCTAATAAATCAGCCTCCTTTTTTGTACAGGAGTCTGCAAAACTCAATTCAAATAATCAAATTCTGACAAGTCAAAGGGTGACTTGAGGCAAAAATGAAAAAAAGAGAGAAGAAAAACTGAGCAAGGTCTTTTGAGAGTGTTGTCCTTTGTTGTTTTTATAAGAGTCCATTTTCAGTATTAAAATTAAATTGTAAGCTAAAATTTGTGCTGGGGGAGGAATGTTGCAAACTGAAGAAATGCTGATTGTCACTTTGTGTAGACTGTTTGGCACGGATCCTTGAAATAAAAGAGAGGCACTTCCAATAAATCCCAACATTTAAAACCACAGACAGAACAGCACTGATCATCTTGATAAATGGTAACATTCTGCTGGAAGTCCCTGAATCTGTTATTCACTGGGATATTACTTTACTCAAATCATACAAACATGGTTGCACAGCAGTCCATCCAAATGGTACTCCTTGATGCCAGTAGCCAGCCCAGTGATTTGTCCAGCAGCAATCCAAAAACTGTTCAAGGAGCTTGACAATGAATTCAATGCAATAAACTGGCTTCAGGACTCTATATCCCAACCTCATCAATAAGCCATGACTTAGGACAGAACAAACCTGATACCCCATTCCCAAACCCTCGCAACAAGAGGATCTGTCAAAGTCTTGTTGGACACCACTTCCAGAGATCCTTAGAGCTGTTTTAAAGCCTGAACTGGCAAGCAATTGCACGTCATAGCCAAGAATAACTTCTGGGCCTTAAACAGGGCTATGATCAGGACTCAATCTGGGCTTGGGGCCTGGGACTTTGACCCAATAACTATATCATGATCAAACAGGATTAATTGTGATAGGCATGGTTTAGCCATTGGGGCACAGGGGCAAAAGTCTATTAACTCGTTTCTTTCAGGTAAAGTGTTCTGCCCTGTCCTTTCTGACAGTAGTTATTTTTTGTTTTGTTTGCTGTACATGTACATGTACTATTGGTGAGTAGCTGCACACCTAGTATTGGCTATAATAGGGAATTATGTGTGCATGTCATTCTGAAATCTTTTCATTTTAGAAAGATTCAGATTCTGATAATGCAGTCATTCATTGCTGCATTGGATGTAAACTGACGCTCTCTCATATTGCTTCATAATAAGTTGAGTAATGTACACAATGATGCAGTATTCTCCTCCTCCAGCTTTTCTAATTATTAAATAAGAGCTGATCTTAAACCAGATATTTTTGTCTGTTCTACAGGTGGCTGACTCGGCAATTTCCAATGTGCTCTTTTTCTCTGCTGATAGAAGCGGAGCTCACCTGTGTGTGCATGCAGCACAGTATGTACAGACATGATATGATGTAATTACATGTCAACATGAGAATAGGACAAATAAAACTAGGCTGTTTAGTTTTTATAGTAAAAAGAATAAATATAAATCTGTTCTAGAGGAAAGGGGACCTTAGATTGCTTCTTTTGTGATCTGGTACAACATTAAAATAGCCTAAATATAAAATAAGATAATATTTTAATATAAAATTATTGAATTAAAAATATATCAGATATTAATTAAATAATTATAGAAAATAAAATAAACTTGATCTTCTGAGGTTGGTGGGAGTTGCTGTTGGGAGGATGGGGCACCCCTCTGATATAATGGTTGGGTAACACTGAGTTTTATTAAATAAATGAGTCCAGGTACTCAGTTTAAAATAAAAAGTTTATTGAAAATGAAAATTTCGCTGAGCTTACTTAAATCCTAATGGTGTCTTTTTATGCATAATAATGTTGAATTCAATATTTACATAGTTTTTAGAGATTTCAAATTATTGGGATGTACAGTATCGTGCATTCGTGATAAAGCCAAAAAAAATTGTAATATAAGTTTTAAATCAGCTATATCTCTTTTTTTATTTTATTAAATAAGCTGTGAAGCTGTTGTATATTCTGAAGTATGACTCTTCTGCCATCACCTTTAAATAATTGATCAGTACAAATGTTTCTTCCCACGAGTTATACTGAAATGTTTTTTTAGGATTTTGAAATTTCGCCCTATATTTGAAGCAAGGCAACTCTCTCATACTGCTGTTTTGCTCTTTTGTCAGTATGGGATGTTTCCAAACATCCTGAGTTTAAATTCCTGTAAGTGTGGTTTCCTAAAAGAATTTAAAAAATAAAGAAACATTACTTTACTTTGCTAAGTATTGTGCCATTGTCATGTTTGACAGATACCCTCTGTGTAATGCATAGTGCTTTGTTCTATTAAATGAGGATAAAAATAAAGAGAAAAAAATCAGTCATGGTTGTCATGGTGATGGATGCAAGATGCAGTGTGAGATCTGTGCCACAGCTAGAATTCATAGTACCAAGATACAAATCAGTGAATCCATGCTGATATACACTCTTGGCTAGCAATACAAACTGTTTTCAGCCAATAAATACACCCTGATCCCCAGAAAATCTGTCATCCTGGAAGCCTCCACTGTCCCATTTTTTTCCACCTTTTTTTTCACATTTTTTCCTAATAGATGCAGTGGAGTGGCCAATACCAGTATATGAAGCAAAGTTTTATGTTTTGTTTCTGGATAGATAGGTTGTGTTTTATTTTTGCTGACTTTATTTCAGGCTGTAAGCTTTCCTGTTTTTCCTCCGTTTTATATCACCATGCGCTACATGTGTTTCTTTTATGCACTGCTGGTTCAAAAACAAGACATTTCCCAGAGGACTTAAGGGAAATGTAAACTGGCACATTAACAACTTTTATAAACAAATTTATTTCTTTTATACATAAGCATGATCAGCACAGGAAAATTATCCTGGAGACTCTATATATTTTTTTGTTTAAGCTTGCAGGCATTGCATGAAATCAAATGGGAGGTCTTCCACCATGCCTCAGAGCAAAAGCTTCTCCTTATTGTCGACATAGAAGAGATTTTAAGATTAGTAATCTTACACAGAAGAGCTACACCATCCCAAAATAAGCACACATCTCATTGATTTTAAGAATGTCTGGTGATGCAAACATGTTTCATCATCACCTTGTTTTTTTTTTTTTTTTTTGGAATTTGTTGGAATATTCCAAAACTATATTCAGCTCCAACTTTTAAATACGTGTGGCCTTTTTTTTTACCACCCAAAAGGAGAGTGTAAGAGTGTAGTTTAAGTGAGTGTGCAAGCTGTGTGTCCATCTAAGCCTCCTAAGAAAGAAAAAAAAATGATTGCAGCAATCAAGAGTCAAGGGTAGACTACACGGCAGGAGTCGAGGTTTGGAAAATTGGCTTAAATTTATACACTGACACACGCAAACACAAGTCCAGTGTCGCTATAAAGTGTTCAGGTAGAGGTGTGCAGGGGGCAGCGGTGTAGACTGATGTTGTTTGAGGCTTTTCTATTATGTGAAGGCCTTCGTTCATAACCTCCTCCCCTCTCCTGCTGCACTTACCCCTGACTGGGGCTGGAAACAAGACTGAGCTGTTGGTCAATTTACAGATAAGTCAACCAGGTCAGCCCCCATAAATCAGGGTTAAACCACTGCTATCAGCCATACTCAACACCATCTGCACATTAACATCATATGTTTGCTAACTTATTAATTCAGATAACTTCTTTTGACCGCAGAATTCTTTTCTAGGAGACTTCATAAAAGCTATACATACAAATTCTGATTGCACAAATAGTTCTAGTTATTTATTTTGTTTATGTATTTATTCATTTTTTCTAAATGTTGAACCTTGTCTCAAATAAGTCCAAAATTGATTACTTTCTATTCACCATTTAACTATAAAAGTATAGTTTTCTTTATGATTATAAATGTGAAAACAGACCAGTCGAATGCAGCGAGTATGAACTGCTTTCATTTCAAGACCTGGTATGAATTGCTTCATACTGTCATGAAAGCCATCTGATGGACAAAAACTTGTTTTTTTTTTTACTTTTCTACTATGCTATCATAATTACACATATCTGATACTTGATCTACTAAATAATTGATCTGAAAATCTTGCTGATGATATGAAGACTTTTAAGCATACACTGATGAACAAAGTTGGTGGTGTGGTTAGCTTTGATTTTATTTTATAACCACATTTTTTAATGGTAATCCTAAAGTTTTGATATGCAGTGCCAGGTCATGTTCTTTGACATTATGACACTTATTAAAAAAAATTGCTTGCTTATTGAATGAACATAAACCTAAACTACCAATAAAATTCCAAACTTAACAAGTAAACATTAGAAAGACCTGACAAGAAAAGCATGACTTTAATAAGCAATGACTGCTATGCTAAGCTTGATACAGACTGAATGTTAATAACAAAGTTAAGGGACTCTATTTCAGTGTCTATTCTTACAGTAGCTCCACACAGTCAAGGTTAGGTATAATTGATTGAAAGCTTTATTCCACCTTCCTCGTGTGCCCTTTTGCTCCCCGTTGTATTGGTGAGGACATGACTGAAAGACTGCTGAAGGCTTCTTCTCCTGCTGTTTCTGTCTGCTGGGTAGTTCTGTCAACAGATCATCCCATCCCACTGAGAATGAAATCAAACCCGAGGTGGCTCTCTTCTATCTACTGTCATTTCTCATTAAAGAGATATGAATCACTCCTGACACCGTGTAATTGGTAAATGGTAATTTCTGAGAGGAAATTCTGGGAGAGTGAGGAGAAATCACACTTTGGGTTTGAGATCGGAAGGATTATGACATGAAGCTTAACTGCTTCTTCCTACTGTCTTTTTTTATTGTATCTGATAGCCAAGGATTCCACTTGCTCAAGAATTAAAGGCTTTGCTTATCTAGGTACCCTCAAATAATGGCTCCACTGGGTTTTAATATCAGTTCCTATACATCATTGCAGTGTCTTTTAAGTCAAAGTTAAAAGAAAAAAAAAACAGTCCATTGATTTACTCTTAAAAGAAAGACTCAGTTGTTCTTTAAACCTCAAGGGAAAAAAGGCATTTGTACAGAGAATGTATGTATAATTGTGATGTCTATATTTTCAATAATTACCAAGGTTTGGGTGAGCATTGATGATTTCAAGCCTTGATTAAAGTTAGTCATTAATCAACTGAAATTCCAACAAATTAACATTAACATTGCAATATAGAGATAAAAAGAGAGATAAAAAAGAAGATCAGGGCCATAGCAATTAGGAACTTATTGCTGCACAAAGACCCCCGGAGGGAAGACAGTCATGGTGAGAAGCTTAATTGGTTTCAGGTTAGTATTCCATTTATTTGAGTACCAGTGTACTGGTTTTACACCAATCTGCTGCCTTTCTTTTAGCATAATTAGAAGTTAATCAGATTCCTGATGCTTTCATCAGCTGCACATTTTTATTACCTGTGCATACGTTACATATTTACCTTCCTCTGTTACTCCCCTGGTGGCACATTAGTTTTTTTTTTTTTTTTAGTAAAATAACAGAGTAAAAGAGTTTATTCAAAGCCAGGCACATTTTCATAGTATTAACAGGAGGCATACATGTGTGTCACAGATCTCCTAGCAACAGTGGGAGGTGCAAATATAGACGTCCCTAAATGATGAGCTGTTTACAAAGAACAAATAGAAAGTAAAGACTGCATTTTTTACTTGAAGTTAAAAATGTGTAGGCTATTTGTTGTAATAAATTTAAGGTTACAAGTATTTTATTCCTTTTTTTGGTCTAATTCATCAATAGTTTGGCCATCTGTAAAATGCCAAAAATTTGTGAAAAAAAAGAAAAAAAAGCTGAAATAAAGTGTATTCTGGATTCCCCACGTCCAGTGTGTGTGTAGTAACACATATTTCTTTCTTTAAGAGAACAAAACAAGTAGTGCACCCAGAAATGTGTTTTTTTGAGCTGTAAACAACACGGTCTTAATGAATTGTTATGAAAACCACTTATACTGTTGATGAAATTAGTATTTTTACAATTTATTTAAATAAAAAGAGAATTTTGGGGGTAAAAAATGGCTCATAACGACCCCTACAGGGTAAAACTAGATTTTGTTTTTCGTGATGTAGAGCCGTACTTTGCTTCTCTACATCACAAGAAAATTTTAAAAACCTCACAGCCCCCTCTTTCCAGATGCAAATAGGCGGGTCCTCACCTTGCAGGCAAAGAAAACCACCCCCACCAACTCCTATGAAGGGATGTGAACTTATATTGTGTAGATTTGATAGTTTCAGACATCTATTCTTTCACAGAGTTTCTAATGAAATATTCCTGGAATGGGACGGATTTGTGCTTTTGATGGGTGTAAAAGTAACACTGGACTTTATTCTTTACCTGCTGATCCTCATATGGCGACAGACAGCATCTCAAATCGTAGCAGCGGCAACTTCTAGCAGCACTTCATGCAGCTGCCTCGAGTATCCACAGCTTTCCAGAGCTGCTGGAGCTGCTGACAGGCCAGCGTAACAGAGCTAACGGCTCAGACTGATATGCTTCAGGACCAAATCAAATCATATTATATTTATAGGGAACTTTTCATGCAAAAGGCAATACAAAGTGCTGCACATAATAAAAACAAACCATACATATTGAATGCAAAAATTTATAACCTTCACACATCAAAAATTATAACAAAAAATAAAAAGGCACATCTCATAATTGCTCACACACAATCGCACGCAAACTCACACACATACAAATCAAGCTTCATGTCCACACACCCCGCCCACCCATACCCCATTCTGTTAGAGCTGCTGTCTGACAATCATTTCTGCCTGTGTATCCCGACCCGCCCACTCTCCGCTCCCTGGACCCCCCCAAACCCTTGCAGTTCATGCAAAAAGTAGGGTGTGTAGTTACACCTTAACAAAAGCAGACTCAGATAGAACATTTTAGAAATGACAGCCATTTTAGGAAACGCTGACGAAACTAAAAACAAAATTTTCCAAAACAAGTTAACATAAAAAAAAGTTTCATCTTGCACTTTGTGTTGTTCTTTTCCTTAAATATTCATTGTTTTGCTTTATAATGTTCTCAGTTGTTGTTTTCAGCTTTCGTTTTGTCTCTTTTTTGGACAATGCATGTTTTGTTGTGACTTGGTTGTTTTTATTGTTCTGTTTTGTTCATTTAGACCAGTGGTTTGTTTTTCTACCGTTCCCCCCTTTGGAGAAATAAACAAAACATTGTCAAAACATAGTTTGTCTGCTACATTTTCCCAATCGCAGTCATGTTGCTGCACCCCCCAGCTTGACAACCACTGATTTAGACAATCAACACACAACAACAGCGCTTGCTTGAAAAAGGACATTAGTTTAAAACTAAAATAAAAATGTAACACTGATTTGAAAATGCTATGATTTTATAATAGAGACAATATCACTGCATAAACAACATAAAGGAGAAGGGAAAGAAACAAAATCTTAATTATTCAGCATTCATGTTGATTAACTGTTTTTGTCTTACTGGCTGTCAGGCAGCTTATGTTTAAGGAAACATGAACGTACCTTTTACCTTATCTGCTTTTTACAGACAAATTAATCACTTCCACATGACTGAACCAAATTCAGTTAGCCTTATTGAACACAGCCATCATCCATCACTACAGCTACATAACAGATTCAGCTGGTTTGCAGGTAAAGAACTGCCATGCACGGACACTCCAAAGTCACCTGGCAGTCTTTTTATTTATTGCAAATGATAACACTTTTAGACAGATGTTGTAGCTCCTGTGGGATAGTCATTGTAATATAACATTTGCACTCTGTCATTTGTGAGAAAACTCAGTAAAAGCATTCTTAAGTAGTAATACAGAGTTCTTTGTAACCTTGGTGGGCTGAAGGACCAGAGTATCCAAAACCCACTTCGGATGCATAAACAGTTCCAAGTTCACCAAAGAGTGCAAAATAAAAGCATGTGTTATTCTCATTTCCAGTTTATGCACAAAGACTTGTTGTATATTTTCCTTTGCTTTGGAACATATGTTTTCAAACTGGAAATCTTGGTAAAAAATCTTCCAGACGGTTAACAATCAGTGTAGATTGAATTATATTTTATAAAATAAATAAAAGCCAGTAATTATGGAAGAAACATTTTACCTCATGAATATTGATACAATATTAAATGAATAGAACAAAAGACTATTGTTCTTGCAATTCCATCTGTGATCTGCATTAATGTTGTAAAACACACATGATATTTGTTCCTTTTTATTCATTTTCTTTTTTTTTTTTTTCTGGGAAGCATCATCAAGACTATTTGTAATTATATATCGGGACACACACAAACACAATGTCACAGTCAGTGACTCCAAGTGAATGCCCATCTAATGCTTTCACAGAGAGTGGTGAATCCCCCTTCAAACTGGAACTTTCCTAGATTAAGTTCCTAATATGATAATGATGAGGAAAAAAATAATTACAATAAGCTGAGCCAATCTAACCCTTGCACAATGGTTTATTGACATGATTAGAAGTAAATAAAGTAATTACCCATCGTGCAGTTTGACAAAGCTCCTGCATAATAATAGGCATCATTATAAGGTACAGTGGATGAGTTTACAGAGCATTTCTACCTTTGGTGAAAAGCGATTTTGATCTAAATTGATTGCTATGGGATTATCCAGGATTTATTAAATATTAAGGCATTGACTTCCACTAATGTAGATAATTAGGGTTTATTCAAAGTCAGGGCAAAATTGGCATAAAATGTGCATGGAAAGTGATTCATTACTGAGCTACTAGTCGATTCATCAATTACGATTTTCATTACATATCATAATTAAGAATGCTCAAGCTGAATTGACGTAGTTTAAAAGTCTCATTACCCTGCTATTTGGATTAACAAATACATTCTGAAATGTGTTGAAACATACTCTGAACAGAGTGGTATCATCTAAGGCGCAGCAAAATTATTAGCCAATTACTTAACAGCAAAGACCAAGTTAAGCTGATTAGTTACTGCAGTTTGCGCATGCAGTGATTGTAGATATTAAGATTTATCACATAGAGCAACGCATCCCATAACAAAAAAGTAAAACTTCTCCTTTATACTTATTAAGGTAGTAAACTTCTCACTTTATTATAATTAAGATGCATGATTTCTCCACAGAACTGTTGCTGTATAAGATGTCAATGTGGTAGCTTTTTGCTATTTTGCTTCTACAGCATTTTTTTTAGTGTAGAATGGAAATTTGCTAATTCTATGCAAATCCATGTTTATTCAGTTAGATAGTATCTTATTTTTGTATTTAAATATAATTATTTATGTCAAAGGTAAGGCAATGTAATTTTAATACACTTTGAAGCCTTTAAAAATTTGCTGGTAGTGCTTATTCTGTTTTAACTGATGGTGGTTATGCATCACACCCAAGTTAGCTAATCATCATAAAATGAGGAAAAGAAATCTGTTTTACAACTGAGAATAGCAACTTATATCACCATTTGATACATTCATGCATACTAAGCTCAAAAACTAAAATCTAAAGTATTAGTGCTCGTAATAACTTTGTTTATATAACAACAATGCAGAATGGTGTTTTTTGCATTTCCTAAAAATATCAAATTTTCCTGGAGCCTCAGTATCAGTTTGCCACCACTAAAATCATGTGATTCACAGAAGAACTTGGGGCTTTGAAAAACTTGCTGTATTTTAGCTCCTGCGATTGAGGAATAGGTTGCTATTTCCACTTCTGAAGTAATAAAGAGTGTCTACAATATTTAGATAAACATTCTCCTAAAATCTGGCACTAAGGCCATAAGTGGGTTATTGTGAATAATATAATTACATCTGTCAGCTTGGATTAGTCAAATACAGCCAGGTTGTGTTATGCTACATCCCCCCAGGTCTTTTATGTCTTATTATTTACTTTGGACGTCCAGTGTTGAAGCTGAATTTCAGGACAAGGCTAATCGGACTGCAAAATAGCAAGGTTAGCTCTTGTTTGCCAGCCTGGTCTCATCCCAAGAAAATTGCAATAGGTACATTTGTTCAGATGCCTAAAATTTAATAATGCTGCAGTCCAGGATGTTGTTCTTTGTCTGACAAGAAACCCCCCCACCCCCACCCCACCACCACCACATTACCAGCAGAGCAAGTACAGTAGAGACAGGTTTGAGTCCAGGCCTGGGGCACCTTGCTGCTATCTCTCTGCACTTTTCTGTCCTAAGTGCAGTTAAAACAGGCCACTGGAGCTAACAAAATCTTGAAAAACATGCACATGTTCAAAATAAAAAGCAGAAAGACAAGAAAGTAAAACAATTTAAAAAGGAAATATAACATGTAGATTGTTGTACTACCCGACCAAGCATTTTGTGACATGTAGATTTTGCTTTGTACATTAACACTAACCTCACACTAATCTCATTAACTGGCAGTTTGCATTTATTCCCAGTAGACTTAACCATTCAACTGGGTGACAGCATGATAGAAATGCAAGGAATCTTGAGTGGAATAGATCTAGCAATGTATATGTATAAATTTTGAAAACAATGTACAGGTTGAGTTTTATACTCAAGATCTTTCACATCCCCCTACTGCGTAACAAACAAAGAGCATCTACCTAACCTTCATGATGGCAGGTGACATGACAGGTGGTGTGTCTGCTCATATGGAAAAAACAGTACTGACTGCCTGTGCTGTTACTAACATCCATCTAGCTCTTGGAATAAATCATATTCTGGAGATAAAGTGAACTTTCCATGTTCAAGGCATAAACCTGTGGTTTGCATGGTAAAGCACCATAGCAACAGAAGCAAACTGTATTTGAGCACCCCTCATGAAGTGTTGAGTGCAGCTTCACCAGAACGAGAACTGGGTCTCTGAAGAAGCTGGCAGCACATCACTCACATTATAAAGCTGGCAAAGACTTGACAGCCTTGCTCCTGGTTGTGATTGGCGATTAGCAAATGTTTTGTCCCCACCACAGATCTGGGTAATGGGAATGTAGACTCCCCCGCTGGTGCTTGGGAGTTAATCACACAACAATGAGGTTCTGAGGAGGGGAAGGAAAGGTAAAGATGAAAAGGGATGGGGTGCAGACTTCGCAAGACAAGGCCCCGACTTTAATTACGTTGGGATAATCTCATTGTCTGGTGGCCTGTGTGGGGAACTCTCCCTTTCCTATATTCTCATTAGAAGCCGGTTTAAGGAGTCAAGTTTCTTTAAAGATTTTTCAAAGAGAGTTGAGGTGTATGGCAAGTTAAACAGTGGACAAAATACTTTGCATGTATTTGGAATTTTCACAATCAGTTTTGAATTTTATAGTATGTATATAATACTGGATTTACAGAAAAAGTAATGTTTAAAATAGATTTGACTTACCCTGAAAACAGGTGCAGGTTGAATCGGAGACTGAAAACTTCACAATCACACTATTGTCATGAGAGAAAATCTTCTATAATCAGCTGTGTCTGCACTCATCAGTTCAGAGGATCGTAACATGCATGCATCTGGAAACTGACGATTTCTTCCAGTGAAAGGAGATGTTGAACATTAATGTGAATAGTAAGACAACAATTTTACTCATTTGGAAACATTTGACGATATATTGCAGAGGGTATCTCAATATTATAATTGCTCTCTGAGGAAAAATAGACAATTTCTTCATTAATTTTATTCATTCCAGAGCAAGTGATAGTCTACAGAGAATTAAATTCTTTTCCTAACACCATCAGTGCAACAGACTGCACATGCGTGTTCAATAAAATACCATCACCAAATCCATTCTCATACCTGCAAGAAATATCACTCCAGAAATGTCCAAGCTACTCCTTTGTCTTACAGAGCTGGCTGGTTGGCATGCGCATCCAATGAGGAACAGCTGTGATGCATAGATTATCAATACATTTTTTTAATAATAAACATCCACTACTGAAGAAGATTTTATTATAACGATTAGGTTGATTAGATCGAGGATATTCCATGACCTTCTGATAAATAACACCTCTGACAGATCTTCAGGCTCACCTGGAGGTTTTCATTTCATCAGTTGCATACACTCCCTCCATCAACGCACCACATCTTAAAAGGATGCTGGATGTGTTTGGACATTGCAGGAGGAAATTTGCTTTACAAACCACAGAACTTATATAAGAAAAGAAGAAAAAATAAATATATATATATATATATAAATATATATATATATATATATATATATATATATATATATATATATTCTACAGTGTACCACATTACCTTTTAGCCACTACACCACGAGGATGTATGTCCTGATGTGCTCTTAGAACAAGACTGCCAGCTTGTTGTCCAAGCTTGTGAGTAACTAATTACCCATTTATATATAAAGCTGCCTTTATATGACTTAAATCGCACTGTGTAATTATTTACAACCAGCTGTGTCACTTTAAAAGTGGGGACAAATAGGTTTCAGTGTACATCTTTCTTATTAAAAATTATTTTTATTAATTCTTTAGGCAATGTTTTTTTTATTTTGCCTCATTTTCATCTGGCCTCCATTGACCTCTGCACACAGCCTGTAAGTCCCATGACCTTTTATGGGCATTCTCGGGTGTTTACCCAAGTGAATTCAGGCCAGTTTGCACCTCTTATCAATATACATTATTTATTTCTTGATTTATTTATTAATACTATTAGAAAAATGGAACACTGGGCTGCTTTAATTCTGGCATTTTATAGAGATGCTCCTTTGATCCATGTCTTCTAACATTATTCTAAGAGCTTCAGCATCAAAGTGAGTAATTAAAAGAACAGAAAGTGTTAACATCCACAAATTAGCTTTTTAAATGAAACTATAACACCTGCTTTATAAGGTTTTTACATCATATTTATGCAAATCTATAAAGCTCAAGTGTTTTTGAGCTTTTGCTAAAGTCTGCCAAGTATCAAGATTATGCCAGCTAATCAATTGTAATCATAAATGACCTCTATGATCAACAGAGACAAGCCAGTGGAAAAATCTGTCTGGCAGATTTTTTCTCATCTCGCCATTAAGTCCTCAGTGACTGCCAAATCCAAGGAGTGATAGCTCACTGAATAACTAATTCCTTTTCGGAAGCATGCTTGTGTGTAAAAATGAACTCATCAAGGATGCAAATACATCACTTGTATATTTACAATTTGATAAAAGCTGTGATTCAAACATTCAAACACAGTACAATCAATCAAGGTGCACAGGTGTTGCCTCAGCCAACTGTTCATTGTGGAGTGTCTGTGCTGTTTTGGACATATTTCATTACTTATGCATTAAACTGGTTATTCTATTTGTTGGCTATGGCCTGATGTGATGCATTCTTTGTTCGCAAGTAAACATCTGGGATGTTTATCCCTGTCAATCAGCAGCTTGAGCCAGTGGATGTTTATGTTTTATTAATTAAACACAGATTCACTGAATTCTGGTGGGGTTGAAATAGTGTTGTTTTGACTTAGAACAGATCTGCATGCAGAAAACAAACTAGAGCTCAATGATGTGAAAAATATCATGACATTCTTTTCTATATTGATTGAACTCAGTCTTGTTGACAATATATTTTAACGCTGTCAATTCCAAAGGTATACTAATAATGCCCAAAACGTGTTGCTGTAGATACTAAGTCATCCAGGTAAGAGTAACTGTATCCTCCCATCAGAAAGGCAACATCAGTTTTAACCCATAGGTTTCTCATGAGAAGTGTTACAGCTGACTCAAGCACATAATATAACAATGGACACCACACCAGGGATGAGTAGATAAGTGTTGTTTATTGAAAATGTAAAAGAAAAGAAAAACAAAAGGAACCCAAACAGGGGTTTTACCAAGTTGTGGCAGGGCTGCTGGATAGAGAAGTGAGAGAAGAGAGATAGGACAGGGGCCTTTATAGACTTATCCTGTAGATCACAGGTGCTTCTCATTCATCTAATTCAACTAAAACTAGAGACAGGAACCACCACAATAAAACAGAAAGTACATTTATAAAGTACCACCAAAGAGAATTAGATTCAACAGAATGTAACACTTCCCCCCATAAAGACAGTACCTTACAATTGGCATCACTCATGGACCCATTTCCCAGCAACAAGGCACTGGAGGAAAGCAGGGCCCACAAGAGACCTAGATCAGGGGGATGCCTGGGAGGCCGGACAGACGGGGCTGGAACTCTGGAGTACAGCTGGGAGGCCACGACGACTTGAAACTGAGATCAGGGGGGTGGCCAGGAGGCCATGCTGACAGGAGACTAGGCACTGGAGGACAAGTAGACAGACAGGGACTGGATTTCTGGAGGATGGCTGGGAGGCCGTGACGACTGGAGACGGATCTCTGGAGGGCAGCCTGGAGGCCATGATGACAGAAGCTGGTTGTGTTGAGGGTGGCCTGGGGACTGGGTCAGTAATGGCCAAAAACCAGGTGACAGATAAACAGGGACAGCCCCGGCAGGCCACAAGACACCCAGTGAGCAGCAATTCCCTCAGGCACATGAGCAGGAACCAAGGGCGGAAGAGGCATAACCCCCTCAGAGGCAGGGACGAGAGGCAGGGACAAGAGGCAGACGAGCATCCCAACCTGGGACCCCTTCAGAAACAAGAACTTCAGGATGACTCTCCTTTTCTTTACTACTTAAGCTCTCAGGCTTGACAGCAGAGAGTTCAACACAATCAGACTTTGGAGAACGACATCAGGTGACAAAAGCAGGATGCACAACAAAACCTGAACCATGCTGGTCATTATGATCCGGGGGCACAGGGTCGTCTACCACAACAGGCATAGGAAACACCTTTTCACCACCAAGGACATTACCTAAAATAAGACTCACTCCCTCTACTGGGATGTAAGGGTAGAGTCCCACAGACAAAAATTCAAAAACCAATTCACACTGCAAATACACATTGTGAAGTGGTGCTCTGAGATAGGACCTGATTTTGATACACCTGTACCTTGCAATATGCTGATAGACACAGCAGCATCAAACTCTATACTGCAACATAACCCTCCAAAATAAATGGTTCAAAACCTGTAGATGCAGGAGTAACACCACAACAGCTGAAGCTCAGAAAAAGCAGCAGAAGGTGGAAGGAGTGCAAAACCAATCAAAGCCACTGACTTAGCATTTTGCTTTTTGCTCAATCAGCCACAATATGACCAGGTTTCTTACAACAGAAACAACTTCTATCTGAGTAACTACGGCCAATGTGGCCACGTGGAGAGGTGGAAAGATAACCACCATACCTAAAAAAGCGAGGAGACCTCAGCAAGACGCCATCTTTAGGGCCCCCATCCACCTTAGAGCTAAATGCCACTTTGTGAGAACATACATATTCATCATCCAATACAGCAGCTTCCTCCATAGTCTTGGATCTCTGCTCACACAAATATGTTGCAACCACATCTGGAACACAATTTTTAAACTCCTCCAGAAGAACCAACTGCTGAAGCTGCTTTACAGTGCCCACTATCTGGGAACTAAACCAACGATCAAAAAGAATCTCCTTCTCTTGAGTAAACTCCACATAGGTTTGCTTCTCATGCTTAGAGTACCTACAAAGAGCTGCCTGTAAGCTTCTGGCACCAACTCAGAAGCATGTAAAATAGCAGTCTTCTCTAGGGACAACACAGTAAGCTTCCTGAGCTTTACCTGCAAGGACACACTCCAGCAGTAAGGTCCAGCAATCATTTGGCACTGCAAAGTTTTAGCCACACGCTCAAAATGAAAAAAATACTTTTCCACATCCCTCTCATTAAAGGGAGGGACAAGATTAATATGCTTTCCCATATCAAACTTAGCACTATGGGAAGCAACAGGAGATGCACTGGCTACACAAACAAGCCCCCATTATTAGGTTACGGCTGGCTCAAGCACTGAACATAAAAATAGACACCACAATAGGGATGAAATTGATAAGTGCTGTTTATTGAAGATGTAAACAAAAAGAAAAACAAAATGAACCCAAAAAGGGGTTTTACCAAGTTGTGGCAGTGTTGCTGGATGGAGAAGAGAGAGAAGAGAGATTAGCCAGGAGCCTTTATAGACTCAGCCTTTAGATGACAGGTGCATCTCATTCAGCATGTGAAACGTTTTCAGCTAAGAAACACAGTCACAAGTTGCAACAACTCACATTTTCATACTTTCTACACAGCTGTTGTGGTGAAACCTTTTATGAAGATTTTTTTTTTTTTAACCTGTCCTGTCCAGCATCATAACAAGCAGATTGTCAAATTTTTTTGTGCAGCAGCTGACATAACATAAAAAAAACACATCTCACTGGCCGCAGTAATCCAAAACAAGTAGACATAGAACTTGTCCAATCAAATTAAATCAGATTTGATTTTATATTCACTTTGTCAAATTTGAATGACAATTTTGTCACCATCATCCCCTATTGGGCATTGTATGACTCGTCCATGTAGTTCCTGGCAATAAACAGTTTCAGGGACTGATACTCCTCTCCAGCCACTGTTCCCAATTCATCAGTAAGAAAAGTAGCTATTGGCTGCCCTAAAAGTCACAGAAGTCACTAATTTGCATAACCAGCCTAGTACATATAGTTGTAATGGATGCGGTCATAAAGAGGGATGTTGTGGAAAAGGCAAAAACTGATAAAAGACAAGCTAAAAATGTTTAGAACAGCAAAAACTAAACAAATAAAATAAATAATATAAAATAATAATTCTGTCAATTTCTCTTTATTTTTTAGTTAAGTTTTTTTTAAGTGTCTTTTGTTTTTTTAATTAGGAGTCTGAAACACTTTTAATGTTTTAAATATTTTTGTCCAGACTCTTCATTAATAGACATTACTCTGATGGTAAGCCAGCGCAGGATCCTCTAGCAGCAGCTTCGTATGTTTCATTTTCAGCCTGGTCATGAAACAGAGGTGAACATCGTCTGCTCTGAATGCAGCTTGAAGCTGCTGCAAGGAGACCTCGTATGAGTGCTTTTGGACAGGGGAGGGGTCTGCACGGCACCCGCTCCTCATTGGGAAGAGTAAACTACGTTCATTCACATCAGTCTCCAAAAGTCTCCAATAATACCAGAATAAGTTACTAGATTTGTTGTTAGTCGCTTTTTTTTAAATCGCTTGAGTGGTCTGAAAACTCGCTAAATAAAGCAACAAAGTCACTAAGTTGGCAATACTGAAATTCCCCCAAGACCCATCTCTTTCCACACATAAGCCAATCACAGGGGTAGTTTGTCCCGCTCACATGCACATTGGCTGTCGTCTTCTTTGTTGGTGTCTGTCTCCTTTTCTCGGATTGAAGTTAGTTTGAGTTGGCAAACCAGCAGCTAATTTGTGACTTACTGTGAACTACTGGGCTGAAGAGGGGAGCAGAAGTTTGTTAGTGACAAAATAAATTAAATTATACTTACTACAAGTAAAAGACCAGCAAATGTATTGGTCGCCATTGCCTAAGTAGATGAAAAATTCACTTGCACTGTCTCACATTTTAGTTGCAAAATGCAACCATTTGGTCGCAGTCTAGAACCCTGCTATTGGACAACTCAGTGACTGTGTCAGCATGCAGACTATGAGGAATGAGGCGTGATCAGTGATGAGGAGTGGTGAGTGAGATCATGCAAATGCGGTCACATCGCTACTGGGGGTAGAGGCAGACTAAGGCAGCCCAGAGACCTGGGTCCTCAGCAGCGATCCTGGAGCACCGAAGCCCCCCCAATGAAAGACTACCCCAGTCTTACCCAGCGGGTGGCAGAGGAGAGCCCTAGACAGAGCCCCCCGCAGTCATGGGGCACAGGCCCTGGCAGGCCAAGATTGGCAGCCGCCAACCCCGCCAGGCACTGGCCATCTAGGGTGGTTCAGGTGGAGGGCCCAGGGCCCCAAGAGCCCAGAGGCACCCCCACTCCACACAAACACACAAAAGCAGAGGGCCCACACCTTTCCCAGGAGGTCCAGGCTCCCCCAGACAACCACCCAGCATGACCCAGCCCCCACCCCGATGTTCCAGCCACACACCCCGGGAACCAGGGCACTATCGACCACCACCCATCCCCACCCTCCACCTACTCCAACCTCCACCCAATATAACCTCTCACTCACAACCTCTCTGCGTCGTACCCATAAGCACTCACTTTCACACAACCACATCACACATAAGCCTCCCACAATCCCCCATTGGGGACAACCCTGGCAGACCAGAGGACAGCGAGACCCAAATCTAACCCCAGAAGTTGTTTGTGTGTTGTGTTTCTTGTGTTTTGATGTCTTTCTTTCTATTTCTTTCTTTCTACAGTCATTTAGCAGACGCTTTTATCCAAAGCGACTTACATTTGAGAGGAAGAACAACACAAGCATGAATTCAAACAAGATGGGACGTCATAATTAAGTGATAGTCAGACCGCTTTTGAGTCCAGTTGGACCCAGGTGCTGTCATGTAGTGCTAGTGCAGTGTATATAATAATTTTTTTTTTTTTTTTTTTTTTTTTTTTTGTGTCTAAGTGTAATTAAAACTGAGAGGCGAGTCGCCACAGAGTGCAGCCAAGAAGACAACTTAGATGGTCTGCTCCACCCCCCCATGATGTGCACACTTCCTAATATCCTACATGTGTGTGTGTGTGTGTGTGTGAGAGAGAGAGAGAGAGAGAGAGAGAGAGAGGAAGAAGAGGGGACTGGGGATGAAGGTCCAGATGGAAGCAAACTTCCTACTAGATGGTGAGCTGCTAGCTGCTAGCAGCACTAGGCACCTCCACTCCCTGGGAGGCCCCCTAGGGCAAGACAGGCTACCCCAGAACAGGCCACACAACGACCGCAGCCACTGACCCCAGAAGGCACCCACCCACCACATGCCTAGGGGGAAGGAGAGGAGGGGGAGGACAGCGGGAGAGACCCACGGCACCCCACCACCACACAGCGACCCCAATCACAGGCCCCCACAGCCCCCGATAGGGCCGGATGCATAGTTGCCCCCACTGCAGAGCAGCCCGGTTCTGCACCATGGGAAACCACCAAGAACCCGCAACCAGTAGTCACTCCCAGCCATTATCCAATCCCTAAAGCAACAAGGTCACAGTCCTCCACCTACACTATGTGATGGAGCTAATCACAGGGGACCAGAGGGAATAAAATTCAGCTAGCTGGTTCTTTGAGGAGGCAGACATTGTCTCAATACTAATGTGATCTAGTAAGAGATTTCTAAACTGCTGAATACACAGATTATTTTTGGTTTTCCAGCTCACAAAGATAGTTTTCTTTGTGATGCATAACACCGTGAGGATCATGTGTGTAGTTAATTGCCATGTTAATGTCACCCAAGTCACCTAGTAGACACAGCGTGGGGTTTGCAGGAATATTACATTTAAATCACGTTGACATGTCTTCATATACCTGAAGCCAGAACCTGTGAACAGGTGTGCAGGACCACAAGGGATGGAAGTAGTTGTCAATCATGCTGTCAGTGCAGTGTGAGCAAATATTTGATTGTGACAGACCCATCCTAAAGATCGTTTGACCTTTTCTGAAGATTTAACAAGTCAATTATTTTCATATTGTAATCTGGTCTCTCATTATTAACGAATCCAAACTTTTTCAATATCACCGTTCATACAATATCTTTTTTGTCAACTACTTGACAGTTGGGGAAGATAACATTAATTTAGTTTTGTGACTATCTTCGGCTACACTTCTGCTTTTATACATTCTGCTGCTTTCTTCCTCAGTTCACTGGCAGGACATTTGGACTCATTTACCTATTTCTTCCAATGAATCTTCGTAAAATTTTTTCTTAGATTTCAGAGCTGCAGAACTGTTTACAGCACTGTTAAAAGAATGGGATGGCCCCTTGAAGAGTGAGCTACAGAGAGAGAGAGAGAGAGAGAGAGAGAGAGAGATTCGTACAGCATGTCAGCTAGTCTGGCACACAGAGCAGGTCTGAGTCAGAGCGGGGCAGTCGGAGCAGTCAGGAATAAGTGAGCTGTGAGAAATTCTTGTTTAGTGATGAATGGTGAATTTCTTTCTCTGCATCATCTCGAGATTTTAATTCATGCTTTTATTTATAATCGCTTAGACTATTACAACACACATCACGTTAGGATTAGTCAGACCTCCCTTGATTGGCTGCAGCTGGTCCAAAAAGCTGCAGCTTGACTTTTAACTGACACTAAAAAAAATGAGAGCACATTACTCCAGTCTTGGCTTCCCTTCATTAGCTACCCATTCGTTAAGAGTCTATTTTAATTTTTTTTTATTTGTTTTTACATGCCTCCACAATCTCGCCCCACAGTATCTATCACAGCTCCTACAACCATACACACCACCACGTTCCAACTGTGTTGTTTTAAAAGTGCAATATAAATAAAGTGGATTTGGAGTTAAATGTCCAGTATTTACTACAGAGCTTCTGGTTCCAAGCAGGGTTCGTGTCTGCTTTACCACTGGTGTGCAAAGGGTAGGGAGTTAACCCTGTAGCTAGCTACAGCTTCAGCCCAGGAGGAATCACCTCGCCTCCACCTCCCGACTATGGTTTGGAGGCGGGAGCAACACAGCTTAACAGAGTTTCTACAAGAGTTTTCATCTATAGTAGAAGCAACCAACCAGAGCAGCAGTATAAACTATACAAATGGAATTTCACATACATTTTACCATTTTCCATTGGGAATTATTTTTCATTTTATTATTGATTAGTGATTATTAATGATGTCACAATGATGTCTCAACTAATCCATTTGAGGTGGCCTGATTAGTGGACTTCAAAAAGGCCCATCCCTAGTTTTTAGCTAAGAGCAAATCCAAGATAAGAAGATTTTCATGAATTCCACAATCTTCATAGGATACGTTTGTAAGCAGGACTTGTAAGAACGATTAGTGGATCAAGCTAATTGTTGTTTGTTGTTTCATTGCTCAGCACCACAGTAAACCATACAGGCAAGGATTGAAGTTTCTCATAACACAAAATAAAATATACCTTTTCTTTATGCGTATGTGTCACATGTTGTGCTTTTCTATTATTGGACCCTTATATATATATATATATATATATATATATATATATATATATATATATATATATATATATATATATATATATTTATATATATATATATATATATATAGTTTTGTTTTTTGTTAATGTTAGCCACTTTGTAGCCAGTCCATCCCTTATTGCTATAGAAGTTAAAACTGAAAGCATGTAACTGTAAGGCATTTCTCTTTGCATCGGAGAGTGAGAGGGGTACCCTTGTAAAGAACTTGTGACCAGGAATAATATACACCTCGCTAGGAATGACAAGGTGTTGGAAATTGATGCCAGGCAAGTGTTAAAAGAGAAAGAGAAATGCAAACTGTGTGCACTACTTGAACAGAAACAGGGATTTCTACTTGGGGTTACAAAGACTAAAGGTTAAAAGAGATTTAACAGTCAGAGATAAGATTTTTCATAAGAACCCAGCTCAGCGGTTCTGCAGCTGGATGAATAAAAACCCCTTATACACAGAGTTTGAATTAAACAATGGCAGCCGGAGGGTCAACCTCTTCTGGGGGAATAACATGAACTCAGCTGAGTGCTCACGCATATTTTAGTGGCCTGATATCCTACATGTGAACAAGAAAAGATAAGACATTCTTGTTAATATAGCAGTCTTTCCTTTGCATCACTCTATCAAAAGTTTTACCAGATTAATTGAATAGTAAAGAATAATTATTGTACACCTAAAAAAACTAAAATGGATAATGAAAACATTTGAAAATACCATCTCCTTTTTTCACTCATTTCCTTGAAAGTAGTTTTATTTACTTAAAGGCAAAACAAGTAGCATTGACACCTAGCGTTTCAAATCAGAACTGCAGTCGAAAGAGAAAAACACGGAGAGCGTCCCCCCCCCCCCCCCCTCCCCCTAGGAGAGTTTCGCGTAGGTTGGTGGTTTGTGAGAGGACGGTTCTTTCATACAGTCTATGAAGGATGGAGAACATAGCGCCAGCAAACATCATGATGAGGAGCGAAGATGATTCAACACGCCAGCGCTAATTTCACGTGCTGATTTATGTTAGCATAAAATAGAGTGTAAGCAAACGCTACATTAATCAACAAATGCCACGCAGCGGCAGTTTTCCCTTAGTACCACTTAACAAATTAATTTGATACTAATTTTATAAATGCATAAGGACAAACGCAGTAGCCCAAACATCATTACATTTGTTGTTGTAAACTAACAGGCCACCAATTTACTCCACTAATAAATTCATACAGTCACAGAAATTATTTTAATGAGTGCCAAGAAATAAATATGACTAAATTCTTTGTTAATCAAGAAAAACTTTTCGCTTAATTTAAGCAAAATTCCAGTGCTTACCTGTGGAGGAGCAATTTTGCCAGCTCAGACTTCTCCACCTTTTAAATGATTCTCCAATATTGATCCTTGTTTTATTTCATTTTTGGTCGATTGCTTTTTTTAGCAGGATGCTAAAAAACCTAAAAAGGCTTTTTAGGTTTTTCTAAAACTATTTCTGGTTGCTTCTTTTACTAGCTTCCATACCTGCACGCTGCTGCTCTTTTGTACCATCATAAAATACCAAACGCTGCCTTGTTGTTGTTAGGCGACCGTGGGGAGTCATGATTGGTTAAGGAACCAAGAAGCTGGAAGGAGCAACACATTGCACACAAGTTATTCCGGCACAGAACTTTTGTTTTGAAGGAGAAAAACTTGACAAAGACATTGTTGATGTAGGAGACAGATTGTTTATAGGGAAGCTTCCTTTTATCCCTCGCAGCAAATGAGAACATTTTAAATTATTTTTAAGGAAAAAAATCCTAATTGTTCAGCCTTTAATGTCCTCCTGATCTCCTCCTTCCTGATATGTCATTCCATCTTTCTTCTGTTCACATATATAGTCTCTATGACACACACACACAGACACAAAAAGATACACAGAGTTAAATATCATATAAGTCCAAATACTCACTGGATTTGACCAACTTTTTTCCATATGAAAAAAAGTGGCCAGAGGGAAACAGGGATATTTATGTTTCTTTAGAACTCATATTCGTTGTGTTATCATGTGTATACTTGCATGTTTGTGTGTTAATGTGTGTAGGTTAACATATACTCATGAACTAAAAAAATCAGCTAGAGAGTTTGAGCATATGTTAGAGTTTTGTCAGGTTAACTAGCTCGGTAAATTTTCTAGTTGACTGTTATAGAAAAAAAAACTTTTTAGTTCACCTCTGTCAACCTGGTTGTTAGTAGCAATTCTAATTCAAAAAGACTGAAAAATAGCATCCGGTGTAATAGAGAAGGGTTTGATGTCTTCCTCGTCCTCTTTGGAACCGAGGCTGATATACTCGTCCCTAATGTTCTAACAGACCATGGGTTTACAGCATCTGATGTAAAACGAACTGGTCTGCAGCTAGTATGCCAGCTAGCTGCAGCAACTACAGTTTACAAGTTGGAGGCAAACATCTCTTTGTGCAGACAGGAAGTAAAGATGTCAAGTCATGAGATTATTCATACAAGTTACATGAAACTGATAAGATTTAGAAGAGATGACATATTATTAAAACTTGCATTAGCTGCCCAAAGCCAACACAAAATCTTTAAAGGTTAGACGTTAAAGAAAAGGATGCAGGCTTAAATGAGTTAAAAGAACTCTAAATTATCCAAACATCTGACCAAAAAATGAATAAGTTAGTGGTGATTTGTGTATGAGAAGGTAAATTACGTAAGTGTTAAATAGTATAAAAATAAATAAATAAATAAAATAAATTGAGGATTAACTTCACCACAGTGTCAAGTTGGGACAAAGGGAGCCCAGTATTCCCAGCAAACAGTTGACACGTTCCTCCTACCAAAAATCATAACAGTTATTAATCAGTAATTAATATAAAACCAAAAGCAGGCGTAGTCAAAATTGCTTTTTCAGTCTTTTCCTTGTACAGTTATTGTATCTTAGATTTGCAGAACCTGCTTGCTTATTACTTTCTTAATTTCTATAGAAGCATTAAGGTGGGCATATTTTTTTCCACTTGTGCTCTTTTTTTGGCTTTGTTTTCGATAAATAAAGGCACATTGTTGTTCATTTGAGGATGTATTTAACTCGTGTCAGGAATTTGGAGGGAATGTTAATATCAAGGTTAAGTATTGTTTTGGGGTACTTTAGCAGTGCCTGAAATGCTATTTCTCACTTGCATATAGTAACTAAATAATATCTCCACCCATAATTCAAATACTGCTTGTGGCCTTGAAGATGGTTATACTGTTTTTTGTTTCAGTAATTGAAGGTGCTGCTTAGCCAAAATGAGTTTTGGCCTTTTCCCTCTCAAATATATTACTGCTCCTCAGATCTCTAGCACTGCTTTGTTATAAAGAATTCAAACTCTTGGAAAGAGCTGCCACCTGTAGACTTTTTTAGAGATGTTATATTTGGTGAAGTGAAATGTGTTCACGTCATATCCAGCCAAACCCAAGTTGTACATCTCAACAGAATGTCTCGAGTAACTATCTTCCACAATCTGTCAAATGGTGGAGCAGTGGTCTACCAATTACAGCTGTGAGAAGCGAGCAGCTGTCTCGGCTCCACAGACTTCTGTGCCACCATGTCTCATCCTGCATATCACACACGTCCCAGTGTAAAAATGTGGTGTTGTACAGGAAGACATGGGTAAAATACAGAATAAAGATGAAGGAGAAGCAGGATAGAAAAGGGGATTTTATGCCTAATAATCAAAGAGGTTGATTATAACCACCGCTGAAACTGTCTGTCTAATGGTGTTTCAGAGGCTGGGCCAGTATAATGATGGTGACAGTATGATACCTCACAGACACAAAAACACACAGACAACCACTGCTGTACTGAGTCAATTTGAAAGTAACTGGTGTCCAAGCCACTGCTTCTCTGTGAGAAAGTGAAGAATAAAATTAGAGTGGGAGAGATAGTGAAAAGTTATTAGAGCCCACTGTAAACTGCATTATAGAAAGAAAGCTTCTGATATCATGGTAGGTTTTCCACTATATGTTTGTGGAGGTCTGAATTGAAAGAAGCTTTCAAATCCCTTAAATAGAGTCTACAAATGAAGGTTTCCATTTCTGTGAGGGGTTTCTACATTTGTCCATTACACTGGTGCTCAGTCAAACAAAACAATAAATTCAGGGCACCGTAAACTTCCTGGACACTACCCATAGCAGCAACATGTCATCTCATTAAAACAATGTCATCATTTTTCAAAATATTTCTGCAACATTATAAACAAATAAAGTAATGGATAACTTGAAATAAACTTCAGTTTCAAATTAGTTATAATGAGGAAACAACCCCATTATGAAGATGTTGTCTCTGTGTTAAATCACTTTTTCCAAACTGCTGCGTGACTATCATCAGAACATGATTTACTGCACATAAAACTACAGTCAACAAGAAATGTTCCTTAACCAATTTCAATGTTGTTACATAAAAAATTATTTAGGCAAAATTATGCTTCCTTTAAAACATGCTTGCTACTGTAAAACATTTGGAATATAGGAGAGAGAAGCCTACTCCGGTCAAGTAATCACCATAGCATGTGAATAACTCTGATTCTGCCTGAATTAGTCGGTAATGTGTGTCTGCAACACGTATTAGACTTTCGTAAAATCATCTCTAACATGTAGCATAAATGGATCCAAGTAATGTTGGACACACATTGTGGAAAATGCCAAAAATAATTAAACTGTTTATACTTGTTACATTTGGCATACTGACAGTGTTTGTTGCTTGTTTTTGCTTACAAGTTTGACCTTAATAACCTTTTAAAACCAAATATTGCCCTGTGTTTGTTTAGACTGCAGATTATTATTAGGATGTAATTCCCTCTACAGTGCAATCTGCCTCCTTGTGTGAGAGGTAATTGTATTGATCTAGGGTAGTTACAGGATTACTCATCTTTCTGCTGTCCACAATTACCTGCAAATTCACATACGTTCTGTACCTTGAATTGGTGATGAATCATGGTTTGCCTCCTGCTTGCCCTCCACTTGCTTACCAAGTCGGAACATATAGAAACCAAACTGTCTTATGCAGGCCGAGTACATCGACATGCATGCAGGGTTGGACTGGGGCAAAAAAGTGGCCCTGGCATTTTGCCCCAGACCGGCACACAAATGATTATATACACAATAAATTTTTACAACTATGCAGCTCCTTAAAACAACTATAGCCAGAGAGTTAGCAGGAATCAGTAAGAGTGAACATGTTAAATACTTCCAAAAGAGTAATTTGTTAATAAACCTTCTATACTCCAGCACACTTTTTGAGGGAGAAAGAAAACCAACATGAGAAATGGACCATATAAAAACACTTCCTGGACAAAGCTGCAGTCAAACTGTCAACCATATTTGGAAATTTGGCAGCGTCATTCTTGTTTTCTTCTTTTATTGCACATTTTCTGAGCCTCCTCTCTGTTGTCTTGGTTCTTACAAGTAGCTGCATCCACTGGCATAGAGCCAAAATGGTTTTCAAGTATTGGACTGGCTTAGCTTGGTGTCAGTTAAGAACAGAACCGATGAGCTGCAGATCAATATGTTTCATGGGTTGGTGGTCAGGATAGAACGTTCTATGCTGACTATTTGAATCAATTAATTACTCAGGCACAGGTACCACAAAGAAAGAGGGTGGTCCTTAAAAAAATGAGTTGGCAGTTTTAGTTGGGCGGCTGATCTACTGAGTTTTATGAACCAGTAAGGGCAATAAACATGTTGGCCCACTAGGAAAATGCCCGGTATGCCTCATGGCCAGTTTGTCTTAAGTTGTTGTGCTTAAGGGAGCAAATAGCTTGCCATAACAGAATGTCTCAGTCACCATGTGATTAGATTTTCAAATCAATGTGACAAGACATATATGGGAGATATTATAAGTCATGGTTTCTTTGGAAATGCTTGGGGACAAAAACCAATGACACCTTTTTTTTTTTTTTTTTTTTGCTTTTCCCTGTTAATGCCACATGCAGCAGGCAACTGTATCAAAGTGTAGTTCATCTCAGAGCATGCTGTGTTGTTGATAGTTATGGGACATGCTCTGTTCAGTTGGTATTTCAAGGAACAATGTAAGTTCAACACGATCGATCTATGTTTTGCCGTCATGTTGACGAGAATGAGAAATTGAAATTGATTTCTAGAGGATGTTATTAAGATCCAGGCTATGACTTTTGCTACCTTGGTTTTCAAATGTAATTATAGGAATGTTATACGCACAAAGATTGGCCAAAACACTGCAAAACAGAAATAATTCTGTTGCACTGAAATGAATATTTGTATGTGCCAGAATGTCAGCGTTACCAGCAAGTACTGTGGCTTTTCAACTATGTAACTTCTAACTTCTCACTGTTGGTTTTTTGAGGCCCTGTTATTCATGCACAGGCATAATTAGATTTTTTTTAACCTGTTTTTTAACCTTGTGCTATGAACTGGCTTTTACAAGTTGCATGATTTTAGACTGGTCGTCCTGATCTTTTGTTCCTACTTCATTTTCAATTCTTTATTTAGTTTTTTAAACATTTATTTGAAAAGATTTACCAGTTTTAAGTTATGAGTAAATACTTATATAAAAAGAACATTTACATCATCTGCAAATGCCCTTATACCCTGTTTATTCCACTGAGGCAAACTAACAAATAATTTAGTGAGGGAATAGCTGTAAGCTTTATATTTTGTTTCAAGATTCAACCTCTGACACTCATTAAAATTCTCTGTTTTGCTGAGTGTCACAAATGCATTTCATGAATCATAAATGCCATTTTATCCAGCCAAGCATGGTTTTAGCTTTACACATGCAAAGATTTGTCATGAAGCATAGTGCTATTGTTTTCAAAACAGTATTAGAGGTTTAGGGGCTTTTAAGTGTGGGATGTCTTTCATTCTCCAGGGCAGCCAGGGAAATATTTCAGTTTCTCAAGGAGGTTGTTACATGATGTGTAATCTTCTGTAATTCTATGATCACTTGACCAATTATTCACCGGTCTATAATACTCAACAAGAAAAGTGTTTTCTCTCAACACCCAACAGGTATAATTTTCTAGAACTTGATTGGAGAGGTCAGCCTATGGCTAGGGCCACTCATTAACTAGAACTTCTGACAGTTTCAGCTTTCAGATTTCAACCAGTTTATACCTGTTTTATAGTTTTAAGAAGAAAATAATTTCAACATCATATGATAGATGAAGAAAGATCGATTACATTATATTTAGTTGCATAAATAACCTAATAGGCTTAAATATAATTTATTTATGAATACTAGTGAGTTAAATAGTACATCTCCCTTCAGCAGCTGAAACTGCAACTTTATAACACACTTTAAAAACAACAAAGTTGAACAAAGTGCTACAATGTCCAACATAACATTAAAAACTATTAAAAAAATAGCAGAGGAAAGACATTAAAAAATTTAATCATATTTAAATTAAATAAAATACATGAAAATCAACTAAAATTGAATCAAAATAAAATCAGTTCAAACTGTCAACATGTCATTCTGTACTAAAGGCCAAGGTGAACAGATAGGTTTTAAGAAGAGATTCAAGGATTAATAAAGTATTTCTTCCATTTATATCTTACATAATTTAATTTCACTTGCATTACATTACATTTAAATGAATGTGAAACTTTGTTTTGTACATGTTTATGTTTTATTCTTTCTTCCTTTCTTTTTACGTCAGTTATCCCCTCTGGTTTATAGCTTTTGGAGATTAGTAACTTCTGCACATTTCTAATTACAGAGACATGAAAAATATGTCTAACACCATTTTACAGTTTTAAAGAAGGTACAAACGCTGGCTGAACTGTGGATGATAAATACTGAGATGGCACTTTTACAGCAAAACCGGAGTGTTTAAACAGGTTTGAAACACAAGTACACACTAAAACTAGAGGATCAAATCCTTTCCTGGTGCCAATCTGAGATAGCTGTGGATGCTAAAGAGTGAAGTGGAACGCTGTCACTTCCGGTTTTCTGCTGATAAGGAAGGTTCAACAAGGCTGAACGGATAGTTTTAATGAACAGCTGATCAGGGTGGTGAGAAATCACAAAAATGTATAAAATATGTGGTTTGTAAAGACACTTGGGCTCAGCTCACTGTCCAAGTTCAGAAAACAATCATTTAAAAGGAACTTTGTTGACAAATGGACAAATTATTGTAATTACCAATTCTTAAAAAAATAGTTTCATCTCACTGTGTGATTATTTATATTCAATTGTATCACTTTAAAAGTTAAAAGGAACAGGGTATTATCATATTTTTTGGCCTTAACAAGTAGTTATTGCACTGTTCTACCAAAATGAATAGTTTTGGACATGGTAAATTCCTAATTACTTTAACAATTGTATGTATTTACTATGTTTCTGAACTACGCAATGCATTCTGGGAGATTACGTATGAGGGTTGCGTTCAAGACTTGAATACAAGGAGGCAAAGGCAAATGCGAATTTTTGTGGCAAGCTTTTCCACTTAAACGGTGTATCCATAGCAACAATATAATGTGATTCTTGGCTGCTTTCTGAACACGAAGAGGAGAGCTGAGTGGGATAAAGTCTGTGGACAGTAGCCAACTTCCTAAAGACCCATGTTTATGTTCTCCAGATTTCTCTACTTCTTTGAGTCAATTTATTGACCACAGATGCTAACAGAGCTAATGGGGCTGGTGAGTAAAAGTGAAGACTGAAACCAACAACAGAGCAACAACAAGAAGATGTTGGACAACAGTTCAGGCTGGTGGTGAAAAACCCAGAGAGAAACGTCTGTCGGGCTGACAGCAAGATGTCCAGGGAGATGCTGAAGCATCAAACCAACCCTGAACCATCAAACCAACCCTGGACCATCAAACCAACCCTGGACATGGAGGAACCTGAAAAAAACAGCTTAATTTAGACTACAGATCATATTTATATCTACACATCATTTGTATAACTACAGATCATACTGATGCAGGTAAGCAGTCGGAAAAATAATAGGGAGACTGTCAGTCTTGTTTCTCAGTCTGAGACAAACTGCTTAGAAGTTTTTATATGTTGCTATATACACAAAGACAGATGTACGCGCTCACGTAGGTGTGCACACTCCCACCAGCGGACAAACAGAGAGCATGTTGCATAACTAGCAGTTAATAACCAGGCTTCGCAAACCTACCCTCCACCCAAGCAACAGATTGAGGTAACAATGTTTACAGCTACAGTATTTACCAATGTCTCTGCTCTATCGCATTTCAAGAGCCGATAGTGTCGATCTAAAGCTCAAATAAACAATCAGAACATACACTACCGTTCAAAAAGTTTGGGGTCACTTTGCCATGGGATTCAATAGGGAAGTGACCCCAAACTTTTGAACGGTAGTATATGAGACCACCGACAAGTTACAATGTTTAGCAAGAACTTTAATATAACATCAATGCAACACGTATTCAATCTGCTTTTGTAAACATACCTCACTAAGTGACAACCTGATTTCCAGTTTCAGCTGAAGGGGTTCAAAGGCAGTTTTGGCCCCCAATGCTGACGCAGAAATGGGATCAGACACAACAGGAGAAAACTTGATCACTCAGGACAGTGAAAAGCTCAGATTTGGTTACTCTCTTTTTTCTGTTTAGACATGGGAGCAGAAAAATAATGCAAAAAATGGACAATAAATGACTTTTGTGCACTGATCAAACACCTCAAGGCACAGATGTTCCACAAAATTCAGCACAAACCTCATTTCAGAGAACAGACAGTCCACAACAGAACAAAAGAATGACACTTTCATCTTACGAAATGGCACCAATAAGTCAATCAATCAATAAACTTTGTACCACAGTCAGTCCGACATCAAGCACACACACTCAGCAATACAACACAAAACCAACAGGATACAAATAGAATTATAAATCCTGGACAAGCCCCCAAATATCTTATAGACCCTGGCTAAAATAAAAGCTCAAAGAAGTAATCATAACATACAAGACCATCACCTAACAGCACTGTTTCAAAATAATATGACTAATATGAATCCAATCAAAACCATATGAGAGAAAGAGGTCCCAGCCAAAATAAATATAGTAAAAGATAGGAGCAGACCACAAACAAGACAGGATCTGGGCCAGTTCCCTACCTTAAAGCTCAAAACTAACCTAAAGATCCAAAACAGAAAATAGCACTACCAGTGACTCCCAATTCATCTGAACTCATTATCAACTAAAACAATGAAATGTTTCAGGACACTGTCCCTTTTTGGCTTTGTATCCCCAAGTGAGTCTATTTATCCAGTCACTGTGAAGGAGAAAGACAACAGGCTAATCACAAAAGAAGAGAACACCCAGACTGACAGGGCATGTGCAACATCAAGCCCCAAACTTCTCTCTTTATCCATAAGATTTTGCTGTCAGTTTTAGAGCCTCCATGCAAGAAATTACTGTCAGTAAACATGTGTTTCTGTGATAAAATGTAAGCTACGTTCAGTATTGTAGCCAGCAAAAATGAGTGCAAATTAGCATGTGTGTGTTCCCATTGATGCTGAGCCAAGCAGGAATCAATAAAAACCTACAACTACTCAAGTCATACCAGGCCTGAATGATGCTCATAATTCCATACTAAAAAACAAGCTATTAGGAGGTGTTGGGATTTTTTTTCCCCCTTCTTAACCACTGTAGAATATTAAACATGCATGAAAATCATGTTGGATATAAGATAATTTGCATTTGGTTTTGACTTGAGGACCCCACAGCCAAATTAGTAGGCACACCTGTCCAGTCACTTGTTAATATAAAAAATTAACCAATCACACATGGCAGCAAATTAATAAATTTAGGAATGTAGACATGTTCAAGACGATTTACTGAAGTTTAAACTGCATATTAGAATGGAAAAGATGGGGGATTTAAGTGACTTCAATTGTGGCATGTTTGTTCTATTGTGGCCTGCCTGAGTATTTCAGGCACTGCTAGTCTACTGGGATTTTCACACACAGCTATCTTTTGGGTTTAAAAAGAATGGACCAAAAAAGACTAAATATGTAGGTCAATATAATATCTAGCTTTGAAGCTGGGCTCCAGCAACAGAAGACCCCATTGGGTGTCACTCCTGTCAGTAAAGAACAGGAAATAGAAGCTATAATTTGGCCAGGCTCACAAAAAATGGACAATACAAGATTGGTTTATGTTATTTAGCCTGATAAGCCTCCATATCAGCTGCAACATTCAAATGAAAAAGTGAGCATTGCTTATATGTCACAACCTACCAGACTGTTGTTCCTGATCATGTCCATCCCTTAATGAACAGCTTAACCATAATTTGATGGCTTATGGGTAATGCAGCATATCAAAAACTCAAATAATCTCAAACTGTTTTCATGAATATAACAGTTCACTGTATTTCAGTGGCCTCCAGATTTCTAATTGAGCTCCTTTCGTTGTGATGTATGAGATTTGCATCTTCAGAAATCTGCAGCAACTGTGTAATGCTATCATGTCAATATAAACTAGAATCTCCTAAAATGTATCTATAGTACAGAAAGACAATAGAAAATGATGCTGTGTTTACCTTAACCTAACTTACAAAAATACAGCAAATAAATATATGCTTTATCAGAATTCATGTCATGGCAGTATGATAGCAGTGCCTATATTAAATATTTTTAGGTTATTTGTTTATTTTTTTTTTTCTTTTTTTAAACAAGAACAGAACATCAATGAAACTCAATTTCTTAATTTTTCTTTGATTGACAATGCCCATGCAACATGCTGGTAATGAGTTTTACATGCTTTGTATTTCTCTCAGAGCAGTCTGCTTTAGCTGCTGAAGATATCAGGAGTTGCTAGAGACCACAGTAGAGGGAGAAATAGTGAGTGAATGAATGATAATGGCTGTGAGTGCTGGCCATGAATTAACAAACAGCGATCACAGCTTGTTGTACAGGCCTACTGCTGGCCAAGAAGTCAGCTAATGCAGGCTTAAAACCACACATAACAGAAAAATTATGTGGAGAATTTACAGCAGCTTTTCTAATGTTACATGGCTGTTTACCTAATATGTACATTTTTCTAATGATCTCTTGCTGTATTACTACCAGAGTGGTGCATGGTTCCCTATTTGTGCCAAAATAAACACTGGCAGAGATGTCAAAACATTCATTGCAGAGTAACTCCAAAAACGCTATTTTGATACTCAGTTTTTCAGCATTTGGTAAAACTTATTTCAGTGCCTCATTTCCCCTATTTCACACACTTTACCAAATATCAATCATTCTAGCCTCTATGGGTTAGTATTAGCCTAAAGATTCAACTAATGAGTTGTCATATTTTTAAATTGCATTTTCCTTTTCTATCAGTCAAGCTTCCAGGAGTGAAAGATGATGTTGCATTTACTCTCGGTGCTATTTCTTTTTAACCACGTAGCCCGTTTTATTGAAGAAATGATTTTCTTTTTCTTTTGTTACACAAAGCATAAAAACTGCAACACCTGTAAGGGAAAAAAAGAGTGTATTCAATTGTTCTTCAGTTCTTTGTCACATCAGTGAGCTTTTCTGGTGTACATGGCAGCAGACAATAAATTGTTGCTACAGCTTGCAGTTGCATCCTCTCTAGCAGCTATACATCCATATTAAAAAAAACAAAAAACAAAAAAAAACATCCATATTGAACATGATCTAAAGGGTAAAAAATGGGCTGATAAAACAGAAGCAAAGGGTCATTAAGCACCAGGTTGGAAGACAGACAGAGACAGCTCGGGAGACATAGAGTCCCAACTTCATCAAGATTAATCACTGACATCTGGTGCCTTGGAGGACCTAGTTAGTAACCCTCTCTTTTCCCCTCAGCTGGGTGTGAATCATCGATGGCAGGCGGAGACGCAGGAAGCTCAGCCCAAGATGCATGTTGTGTCTTTTGTCACACAGTGACAAAAGCTTATAACGAATGACAGAGAGGCGGCGAAATGTGTGTCAGTTGTATTTGGATGATATTAACCCCATAAACCTGGGAAAGATTATTTCCTCAACAATGAAAATTACAATTATAAAAATGGAGATGTAAAGATCTGCTCAAAGAAGTAACAAATGAGATGGAAGCAACATGGCAGCTCAGTAAAATTTACATAAATAAAAAAATATCCCAAAGACATCCTGGTTTTACACCATATGTGCATTAAATCATGTGTCACTTTATTCAGATTATATTATGTGTGTGTGTTTTTTTTTTTTTTTTATCAAACACATGTCTATATAACTGATTAAAATCTGCAAAACTCGTAGTTTTTGGAAATTCAATCCAAATGGCAATCTAAAGAAGCTGACATAACAAACTGAGTTAAGAATAAGTAAGTATAAGCTAGGAATCCTTGACACCTTATTGGTTGATATAGCAGAGTACTGCTTAACAGATTGCATGTGGGGTGAATTGACAGCAAACTGATAGACAGAGAAGGTCATGCAAGATCGGGAGTAGTGGGAAAAAGAGAGGCGGCAAGGGGGCATAGAGTCAAAGTCTTCTCTATTAACTAGGAGCCTAAAGGAGTCTCTTCTTACCATCACCCTATTCTGGCTATGCTGCATTATTATGTTCAGTTGCGGCCCTTGGCTAAGGCTTACAAAAAAAGAGTCTGACCCACATCCACGCAAGTTTTTTTTTTTTTTTTTTTTTTCCATACACTTATGTTTGTTTCCATTTGGTTTAAATAGGCAGGGCTGGGGCCAATGTTTATGCTTTTATAAGTGGGGCAGGTGAGTCATTTGATGCAATACCAATGGATAATTAAGCCTGAATAAAAGTTAGTTATACATGTATTCTACAGGGAGACAAAAACAAAACAAATAAAAAAAGTAAAATGAATAGAAAATATCTCTTTTTTCAAATGATATCTCCCTTTGGGCCAAATAAATGCATGTTTAGTATAAACCAGTTAGTTATTATGGTCTTCCACAGATATCTTGCAGAATTTAAACCACCCAGCCACCTCTACATGCACAAGTATAACTTTCAATGAAAAGTACGAGCTGAGAAAAAAAAAAGCATCATTAGCAACATAAGGCTTGATGGAATTGTATAAAGCGTGATAGTTTGTTTGATGGTTTGTTTATTTTTTTGTTTTGTTTTTTTTTTCTTGGCTTTTAACATTAAATTACCAACATTATGTAAATCTTGATTTTTCAGACTTTGAGGCATTTGCAATTATTAAGTTAAAATCCTTTGAGAGAAATTAAAAAAGTCATCTTTTATATATAAAAAAAAAAAAAGTTGTTTTTTTTTCTCATCGCCCCAATTCTTATATTGAAAACCACTCATACAGTATGTTGCACATGGTCTCAATGATTTGCATAAATTACAAAATAAGCACAGATGTTCACAAGCCATATTTTTTAAGTCCAATTCAAGTCTCAAATCTTTTGCCTCCAATTCAAATCATGTTACAAGTCACTTTTAGTTGTAATGAGTAATATACCATACAATGCCTGCTGACTGGCCTAATTACAACACTGCATTGTAATATCCAAGGAATTTCAATTTCATATTCACCCTTTATCTACTAGCATTTTGTAACAGCACTAATCATTAGTTTAATAAACCGGCAAATGCTCTGTCCCTCTCCACTGAACAGTTTCTTTGCTTTAATTCAGAAAATCTGTAGATGAATGTGTTAATTTGTTTAGTAAATTAGTAAATATGCTCTTATGAGACTTAGCCAACAAGTTTTTTTTTTCTTTCTTTCTTTTGTTTTCTGAATGTAGAGAAGGGGAGCAAAATGCTACACACTAGTGCTGGATCACCTACTCCAAACCTCTTGGGCCAGTTTTCTGTAGATTTTATATGTTTTCTTGTTTTAACATGCCTAATTCAAATGAATGGGTCATTAAAAGGCTCACAAATCAGTTGTGGCACAGCAGAGAAAAATCTTAAACCTGCACAAAAGGGACCCAGGCAGAGTTGGTGTTTACTACACTACTGCATAAGAATAAAAAAGAAAGAAAAAAACTAAAAGAACAAACCAACAAAAATGTGATTGATTTATTATGAGACCATTAAAGAAAATTAAACTTTTTAAAGTCAATTTAACAAAGTTAATATTTTAATTCATTTAGATCCAATACATGTATTTTATCATATAATACGTCTTGCTAACATTACTTCAAGGGACAATAAGCTGAAATTCATCATTTTCAGATTGAAGGAATTAAAAAAATGCTATGTGGAGAACAAATAATAATACATAATAATATAAATCAAATCCAATAATAATGGATTAGATTTAAATAGCGCTTTTCAAGGCACCCAGCAATTTACATATTCATTCACTCGTCATTCATACTTGGTGATGGTAAGCTACATACGTAGCCACAGCCCTGGGGCAGACTGATGGAAACGTTGGAGCCAATCCGTGCCAATGGCCTCTCCGGTTACCACCGAACATTCATCCACACTCAATGGAGGAAGTAGAGGGAGGTGTGGCGCTTGACATTGTTTTGGTTTACAGCAGTGGTTCTCAAGCTTTTTGTACCATGCCCCCTTATTTGGAGGAATATTCCCAGACACCTTCAAACCCAGGATAGAATGCAGATTAGGGGAAAAAGTCCACTAGCATCTTAATCTAGTTTGGACAAGGCCTGTTCTGTGTGGTCTCAACAAATATAATATCCCATTTGAGTCATCTATCGTGCATTTCCAAGGGCTTCATCTCATTATTGATTGGAGGAAAGTGAAGAGATATGGATATTACCAGGCTGAAGGCCACAGAGGTACTGAAGGTGATTCATGGGAAGGTCTTCCTCATAACTCAGAACCTGGACAAATAGTTAATTTCCAACAGTGTTGGCATTTGAGGAAATCAAATTCTTGAGGTGAATTTAGAGCAGGGCCAGAGGCGGATCTTTACCTTGTGCATGCGTGGTTGACTTCTTCGAGGTCCAGCAGTTATCTTTCACTTACCACCAAAATGTACTCCCCCACACACAAACACCCAGCATTTCTAGTTCACTGTCCTCTAAGTGGCTACGTTTTCTGTTTTATTGCCTTTAACTGCTCTTTTTTTTTTCCTGGTTTTTAGCAATCACTGCTGGATTTTCTATCGTAATGGCTGCTATTGTTGCACAAAATCACTTAAAGATCATTGTTTTGCAGATGGGGATGAAAAAACGGCTCTCTCTGAGCAACTTTTTTTTATACTGCAGGGACTAACTATTAACATTTTTTCTGACCATGCCCTTTCTGGCAGTGCTCCTCCACATAGGTTTTTTTTTTTTTTCTTTCTTTTTTTTCTTTTTTTTTATGGCTGTCAGTTGTTGAGAGCCAATTAACATAATGTGTCCGAAGGAGTCATTCTTCCCAAGACTTCTCAGTATCCCTCCCTCTGTTTTTGTCAGTCTGCTTGCTACTGGCCAGTCACACAAATTAGTGGTATGGGCTGGAAGGCTCAATTACCTTTTAAGGACTTTAGAGGTGCTGTGCATCCATGTCAGCCTGTCTCAGAGCTTCCTCCAACGATAAGGGCATACAACAAGAAGGGAAAGCTGGGAGGGGTAGAGCAGCAGGAGGAGAAGAGCAATTGGTGTGCAAAGGCTGGGTTGAATTTCTAACTGATCTAATTCCTGTGACTGCAGACCGCCTCACTGTTGGCATCCCAGTATCCCCTAGAGACAATGGCAACTCTCTTCTTCTCATCAGCCCACCTTAGTCTCACCTCAGCACCTCTCTTCCCTTCGTCCTCCCACATTTCTACCTGTCTTCTATTGTGTGCCATGGTGAGCAGGGGGACAGCGAGCAGAAAGTCCATTTGAATATGATGGCAGGGGTGTATTCTCAGAGGAGCAGCACCACTCCGAGAGCTGTGCCAGACCTGGCCTTGTTATCCATCTGTGACCATGTAATGGAGATGGATACAGGACCAGTAGCAGACTAAAATGGAAGTGATGCATGGACTAGTAGATACAAGGCATAGAGGAAATATTCTAAGCATTGAATATGCAAAGCATGAAAGAAGCAATGAGGTGCCATGATGTGTAACTGTTGATTTCATTCTTTGGGATGCTGGGAAGCAACTTACCTTTCTATTGATGAACGAGAACTGCTGAAGAAAATCAGATTCAGAGTTCTGTGATTTGGGCCATTGTTTCTGACAGATAACTTTATGAACTTATTTAGAGCTGAAGACATGAGATCGCTGCTACAACAAAAATGGAAGGTTTTACTTCGAAGCTAATGCAAAAAGCTGGAATTTCTTGACATTAGCTGGCACTACAAAATCTTAGTCAAATCATAAATTAGGACTTTGTAATCTTTCTAAACAGTTCCAGAGCAAATTTTTTTGTTCAACCATAAGTTTCCATGGTGATTTAATTTGATAAAGGAAGATTACGCTAATGACATTGAAAACTATTAATTTATACTTAGCATATCTTGCTAAGCTACTAATCCTGCTCTGACATGTAAACTGGTGGCACAATAAACACAGCTTATCACTGGAGAACCATTCATATTAAACCAAACAGTGTGACCATACATTGTATGCGTCACATAAGAAACACAATTTGTCTTTCTATGTTGCCATATTTATGTTTTACATAGACACTTTGCATGTGCAATAGAAGGGCAGAGTTTTTTTTTTTTATTTGTTTGTTTGTTTTTTTTGTTTGTTTTATTTTTTACATTGTTAGAAACATAAACATGGTCCACAGAGATCCCTGGAAGCTCAGCATTTTGTTGCACATGATAGACGTTTATTTGCAGCATCGTGTAGTTAGAAGGCTAGGACATCTGAACAAGTAGAAGTTTATAATGCAAATTATTCTATTCAGTGATTGACAATAAGATTTTTTGTTATATGGTTTGTTGTTTTCTATTTTGGCTAAACTGAATGCAGATTTTTTTTTACTTGCTAATTTATGTGATTTTATGTACTAAAGAAATCTGTAGTATTTTTGTTTTACATCAATATTGTCCAGCCAACAAAGTAGTTTGCACTATGGCCATCAACAGAAATCTAATAATCACATAGTAGTAAAAATCCACTGCTTTAATCCACTTAATGAAACCTTAAAGGAAAATATGCCACTTAACAAATAGAATTGCAAACACTTTGATAAACTATTGCAATAAAGTACATCGTCATCCACACAATAATAAAAACAAACAAAAAAAAAACTATATGTGATCTGACTTATTTTAATTCAATATAATTTCTGATGTTAGAGAGAGCTAATTTTAACATAATTATTATTACTATTTTAAGTGAAAAACATGTTGAAAATGAATATGGTCTATTTCTGCGGGGCTCTGTTCCAAACCAAAATGTCTTGCTTCTAGCCTGTACAATACATGTACACTATAATACGACTGATTAAACTACAAATTCATTATGAATACCAAGTCACAACTCTGAGAACTAAAGCTCACCTGGCACTCCACTTTCCTCAGCATCTCATCCTCTCTCTGAACTGAAGAGCTGCTTTAAATCTGCAACCTTTTTTTTTTCTTTTTTTTTTTATAATTAGATGCTATTATCGCCATTATTAATGTCACTCTATAGCAGCTGGAAAAAAATTCTTTCTGACTTCAACTTTTACATTGACTGGACAAATGTCCATGCTTTCTTTCATTTGCTCCTGAAGTTCTGACTCAAGACACAGTCACTGTTAGCGCCATCTTCACTACTAATCATTGCACTGGACTATATTATTTGCTGGCTATTCTCATTCTTACTGTGTATAGCTAAATATCTCCTTGTATAAGTCTTGTAAATATTGAAATTTTTATACTGTTTTTTATTTTTTGCTACCTTAAGAAGCACAACTGCTAAATGACTGTACCGCTGCAACACCTAAATTTCCCAGCTTGGGATGAATAAAGTACTTCTATCTATCTATCTATTCACCACCACTAACAGCTAGAGCTAGAAGCACTAGCCAGGACTGGCTAGAATCGCCGGCTCTTTGAACAGAGTGAGTGACCGAGGGGAGAGCCATTCACGTTAGAAAGAAATGAAGGCACAGAACCACAAGAAGAATCATATCAGTATAAATGGTTTATGAAGCAGGACTTACAGCAGCAGGGCATCCCTATCCATTTTTATGTCCATGATGCAATGTCATTTGTACTTGCTTTTATGAATCAGAACCGAGGGCCAATCTGTGTAAGTCCTTAAACACGTTTTTTGAACTGAAAAAAGCACAGTCTTAGTTATAAAAAAATCACACTTCATGCTCATACAGTTCTATTCTAATGACAACAATTCAGTATAACATTGTTCTATGCCTCAGATCCAATAAAATGTAATTTTGTTTTGATTAAGCTCACTAAGAAGGCACAGTCAGCTGTTAAATTCACACATTAGAGAGGATGCCGAGCTACGTGTATTTCATTGATATTGTTTGATATATTTAATTCCTAGCTCATGCATTATACATGTGGTCTTACGGTCCGTATAAATCTTTGCATAGCAGAGAAGGTAATGTGATGGCAGACATATAGGCACAGAAATAGAAATGCACAGCCATGATGCTCAGGCTTCATTTTATATAAGCATCGAATTAAGTTGCGAATGAATGTAGATGAAATGAGTAACATATTTATTTACATCTACTGCTGAGATGCAAATGGAATCAAATACAAAATCAGGTTTTTAGATTCCTTATTTAATGTAAATAAGCTCCATACTTAAATCCTAAAATGTGTTATGTCCCTCACTGTTTCATTTATCCAACAAGTTTATGCTTTCATTATAAGGCCAGCTAAGACAAATATCACCTAGTAAGACTGTAACATGTTAGATTTCTGCCTCTGTGTTTGATTAATGGATGTCATTCTGGCTCTAATCCATAAATGTCAGCTGTGCAGTTCTTTTGTTAAAGAACATAAAGCCCACTTTTTTGCCTTGTTAATTTGAAGGAAATCGGTCATTTTCATTCTTGGTGAAAGCATTCCTGCAGTGCTTCTTACATTATCTGGTGCACATGTCTGAGAATAGCTTTGTGTTTTGTCTTAGGAATTGCCGATGGGAAAGTGGTGTTAGAGCTGCATGGAGAAAACTGATTTTCACATGCACTCAGAAGTGCATGAGAGTGGCTGTTGCCTCGGTTTGTCCATTTCAACCACCTAGACCTCTATACTTTGTGTTGCAGTGGGTGCAGAGGTGATACAATATTAATGAATTTCTTATGATCAGTATCTACTTCCACCATTTCAATCTTTAGAAGTCAAATGTCAGTAAAGTTATGTGCTTACATTTGACACAGAATGTAAAAAGTAACTTTGTCGGTGTGTTTTTGTCATCAGTTATTTTTTCTCACTGAAAGAAGATCTGAGACAGCTGGTCTTTGTTGTAGGGGAACTTTGATCCTCCACCAGGGGTCACTGTTGTGCAGGGAGATTGATCTATACTAACCCCCCTCTTGAGAAGATCAATAAGTCCATGTGTCTATGTCCCCACCATGTCTTTTCTGTACATCTCTGTCATGCAGCACATGTTTGTTTTTTATGTATGCGAGAATGATCAAAAAATATAGGATTCCCTGTGTGTGTTCATGTGTACACAACTGTCATTTCACGATACTGTCATTACTATTTGTGTTGAGAATATGTACTGTTTAGTAGTCACAGCAGAAGCCAACTACTGAATATGAAAGTGATGCTTGTGCCACGGCCTTGTCCAGGTGCCAGCATGGACCTGGGTACTGGTCCAGAATGTGAAATGTTTTCTGCACAGTGTACATGTGGTGTCATGTTAGCAAGGTGAATCAGTATAGCCCTGTGCATGACAGATAGTGTCAGCCATGCTGCTTCTCACCATGTGCTCTTAGTCTTCTTCTGTCTGTCTCTCATTGTGCTTCATCATATTGCACAACACAATGTACACAATATGAACAAAGACAAAAGTAAGATAAATCACAGTGTTCTTCAAGTCAGTGACTTTTAATGTAATAGTTTATATGACTTTTTCAATCGATTATAATTTAATAATTTAGTGTGTTCAGATTAATTTAAAAAAGAACAAAACCTATACTCACACACACACACATTATAGATATATATATACACACACACATATATATATATATATATATATATATATATACATGATATACATATATGATGAGATCAGTCTCAGTTTGAAGCATCTGATTGGATGCACAGCTCTTTTAAAGTCACAGCATGTCAATCAAGTTAAAGTCAGGGCTTTGACTGGACCATTGCCAAAACTTGAATATTTTATTTTAATTTTATTTTTAATTTACTTATTTATTAATTCAATATACCAATAATTCTGTTTTAGATTTGGTGCAATTTATTTATTTATTTTATTTTTGTCCTGTTCCATGGCCCAGTTTCAGCCAAGGTTTAGCAATCAGACAGATGGTCTCACAGTTGTCTGCAGAATACTTTGTGATTCAGTTTGTTGTCAACTCAATGAATGGAAAAGTCATGGTCCTGTGGCTGTAAAACAAGCCTAAATCATCACCACTCCACCACCATGCTTGACAATTGGTATGTGGTGTTTGTACTTACATGCTGTGCTTGTTTGCCTCTAAACATAATGCTGTGTATTATGACCAAATATCAAAATCGGCCTAAAGAACCTCATCTCAGAAGTTCAAATTAAACTTTGCAAACCTAAGATGTGCTGCCATGTTTATTTTAGAGACAATACTTTGTCCTGTAAACCCTTCCAAACAAACCATATGTGTTCAGTCTTTTTGTAATTGTACTGTCATTAACTTTAATAAGCGACATGCTAATTGAGGTCTGTAGAGTCTGAGATGTAGCTTTTTATTTTTTGTTTGAAATTTTTTTTATTATTATTATCATTTTTTTTTGTATATTGCACAACTTTAACTGGCTAGGTTTTTGCTGTAAAACAGGGGTGTCAAACTCTGGTCATCGAGGGCCAATATCCTCTAGGTTTTTGTGGTTTCCCTGCTTCAACACACCTGATTCCAATCAAATGGATCCAACAGCTTCTTGTCATCTTCTTCACAAAGACCCATTAATTTCAGTAAGGTGTGTTGGAACAGTGAAAAACAAAAACCTGCAGGATAGCAACCAGAGTTTGACACATGTGCTGTAGAATAATAGACTCCAAATAGTTTGTAAATTGCCTTATTACCCTTGCCAGTTTGATGGACGACAACAGGTGATCCTTGCTCTTTTTTCTCCTTGGCAATGTGTTTAGACACGCCTGAATGCTCCAGACTGACTACGTGCAGGTCCCACTACTTTTATAGAGGTGCTTGCACTTACTGGTGATCAGATAATTTAGCTAATCTGATTAGCATCACTTAGCTGCTACTTACTGTCTTAATTCGGATGTAAGCATTAAGTATGGACTTCAGTCCAGCAGCTGGACATTAATAGTTTATAGCATAAGTAGGTGAATGTCAGTGTAAAAATACCTAAATATTAAATGGTTCAGCATTGTATCATCTAACAGTTACAGTTTGACTTTATAGTTGAGCAGCAGGGTATTTGGTGTCATGTAAAATTAAGATTTAGAAATAATATAGATAATAAATTGTGAGATCAGCAAATGTCAAATCTTACTTTTTTTTTAACCTTGTATGTTTTGGAAACATACACAATCCTTTACTGAATAATGGATCTATATTATTCTTTAGAATGCATGAAAGGGTTTTCAGTTATACTTTAGTAAGGTGACATATTTGGCAAGATCATAGTCAATACTTTTTTCTTCCACACTTTCTTTTCTTCTTAAATTGTGCTTTGTATATTTATCAATCTGCTGGATATACAGAATATAATATACAGATTACTACCTCTGAATGCACAACATGACGAACCTTGGAGCAAATGGACTACAGCAGCAGAAAAATCACACTGCGTGCCACTTCTGTCAGCTAATAACAAAAAACTGAGACTAGAATTCACACAGACTCAACAAAATGGTACAATAGAGGATGGCGAAAGGTTTCCTGATCCAATGAGCCTCCATTTCATCTGCAACATTCGGACAGTAGGATCAGTATTTGGCATAAACTACATGAAAGAATGGATCATCCTGCCTTGTATGAACGGTTCAGGCTGCTGCTGGTGATGTAATTGTGTGGGAGATATTTTTTTGACACAGTTTGGGCTCCTTAGTACCTATTGATTAAAAACCACAGCATACCAGACTATTTCTGACTGCGTCCACCTCCTTATGACCACCATGTAGCCATCTTCTAAACACTACTTCCAGCAGGATAATGCATCATGTCACAAAGTTCAGATCATCTCAAACTGGTTGAACATGACAATGACTTCTCTGTACTCCAATTGCTTCCAAAGTCAGGACGGGACCATTTGTTCTGGATCTCTGTTGTGTTTTCACAGTCAACTGGGGTATCAGCTGTATAGTGACAGATGTGTCAGCTTTGTTATAGCGTAACGTCATGGTGGCGCAACACTTGATTAAATTATAATGAAGAACATGACACAGAAACAAAGGAGGCGAATGGCGAACATACAGCAGTTTGTATCCTTTCTTTTTGGCATGTGGCTTCAAACAACAGGAAAAACCACTGTATATTTTTTCTTAGTGCCCAGTCGCACAAGAAAAGATGATTCTATCAACCAATAAATGGATTGTAATATGTCAACCTTGGGTCATGTTGGGTCAGATCGGTAGGACTGGGAAACCCACACAAGGATCCTAAAATTTAGAATGGGTTGGATTGGATGTTGGATCAGCTGTCCCTTATTTTGCCAATAGAAACTCAAAAAGTTGTGTCCCAACCAGTCCTAGACCCAGACTCATTGGTGGAAACAGGGCTTTATATGAACTGTGATTAGTTTTAGTTGTACTATGGCTCCTAGTTAACCTTATGATAAGTGTTTCAGTCGTACTGATAGATTTATTCAGTCTTATTCTATCCTTTTCCATTTTTGTGAAATCTCAGTGTGAAATCTCAGTCTGACTCAAGCAAATGTAGAACACAACAGTGTTTAAAATTACAGAAGAAAAAAATGAAGTGTTTTTTTTTTTTTTTTTTTGCGAGAGGGTACCTATTAAAACCCCTTCTAAAACTGGTTGGATCTGAATAAAAAAAAATAAAAAATACACTAAGTTTTAATAAAACAGTGGTCTGTAGCTTACTTCAATGGGCAAACCATCTGTGCCAGGTAGCCTGGGGCCCCCTGTTCTAATTGTCCCGTCTGTGGTGTTTGATATGCATAATTAGACTTTTAATAATCTTTGCTGTGCAGGTGCTGTTTGCCATGAGTTCAGAAAGATTTGTATTTCCTTATTATCTCTAATAGGCATTGTGAATCCAGTCTAATCTGTTTATTGCTCTCACCAATAGAGCACACATCATTATTGATGCTAACTGTTCAGTCACATTTGCACAGCCTTTGACGTTCTGGTCACTAATTTTGATGATATAAAAAAATAAAATAAAATAAAAAAAACAGTAAAAGTGATTGAACTTAGTCTGGTCATGACATTTTGCAGCAGATGGTTAGCATTGTTAATGGCTGTGTACTTTAGGCATCGCTATGACGATTTATGGCTGAAATCTTATCATTAGTAATTAAGAAACAAAGATTAAAAAGAGACACTTGTGGGATTAATTGACTCAAAAGCCTTGGTGTACACAATGCATGGGAAACAATGATTCTGGAAGTGCTTCTGGATCCTTTATTTTGATCTCTCAAGGTGCTCTTTTTATTCTTCAGGTAGATTTACATTTTACTCAATTCCTACAAAACATGATCAAAGGCAGTCTTCAGAGTGATTTTGAAACTTATGTAGAAGCCTTTTTTTTTTGCATGTCAAAAAGATAATTTTTTACCTGGTGCACCAAGTCTGACTTGGTCTGGGTCACCAATTCAATCCTCAAACATAAAGGCATCACATCACATTATTTGTGGTTGTGAAACTGAAAAAAAGGAAACCCTGGTTTGACCTAAAATAAATAAATAAATAAAAAATAAAATAAAAAATAAGGGTAATCTATCACACCTAATATTTCAGCGTTGACTAAATGTACATAATTTATTTAGTCTTACCTGATTGGTTTCTCAGCCTGAGGATGCTGCTGGGCAACAGTGGTTCCAGGAATGTACATCAAAAATGGCCGCCTATTCTAACATTTTCTAAATGTAAAATTAACACAGGCAGCACAGCAAATAAATTAAATTCATAACAATAACATAAGGTTAAATTCCTGCGTAATATGAATTTTCTACAAGGCTTTTGAGTCTTTTGCCTTTCCACTAAATTGAGTCCAAGTGATTCCAATAATTAATTTAAAAGAAGCTAAATGAATTCAGTAAGTCTGACTGTCAAGTTGGACAAACTCATTAAATTAACTTAGTGCTACAATTCTCTTAAATTTCAAGTGAATTGAAACCAAAAAAGTGAGCCGTTATCACCAACAAAAGAATTAGAAGGATTAATGTAAAAGAGTGGTTTAGATCAACGCCAGCCCCTTTTTAGATTCAAAACAATGCAAGATAAACTCTTTTTTTAAAGTTAATCTTTATTTGTTTTATGCTGCACCGATTTTTAGTATGCTTTTCAAATTCACAATATTAAACTATATTGTGCTCAAGAACAAGATTAATACAGAAAATATAATTACTTTGATTTCAGCCTCAGCCTCTGATGGCGTTCTCCAGGTGTGTGTTGTCACAGAAGATAGTGAGGTTGGTCTTGCATGCTGTTCTTTTAGCATTTTATTATAATTTTTGCCTTCTCTCATGTGTTTTTAAAATATTGTCAATTTTGAAAGCAACTTCTCCTTGTTTAGTTTTGGACAGAAAGGACGTTTTGGATTCTGAGGACAGAAAGAAAACCTGTTGCAGGTAACTTAAAATGTCTGGAATGTTGTACCAGAAGATTTAATATGCATAATTTGCCATAAACCATTAAAAGCTTTAGAAACCAGCAGCAGTATTATAAAACCAAACCTTCAATTTCCAGGAAGCCAGTGTAGAGACCTTGGGAGTGGAATTATATGATTGACTTTTCAGGTTTAATGAGGAACCACGGGGAGATGGTCAAAACCTGAAATGATGTTTCTAATTAAAACTGACATTTTTAGATGTTTACAGTAAAGTGATGGAATACAACATCAAATATATTCAAAAGAGGCATAACACTGCAGATCTCTTAACTTTTTAAAAAGCTTCTCAAGAATCAGCCAATATGATAACTGCTTCTGCCTCCAAAAACACCAAAATAACAACAGTTGAATGCTGAATTTTAGGCGGTAAAAGCAAAAAGTAACAGAAATTCCAAGAAGACAGCAACTAGTCTTTTAGCTACTGAGCAGGAGATTTACTCGTTGGGCTTGAAGGCTAGCGTTTGGACACATTTTGTTTTTTATGGACATGAGAACGGACAAGGCGTAGACAAGATTTACATCATATGTGAGTTGTTTAAAGCCAAAATAAAATATAATGGTACTACTGCAAACATGCAACAATACCTCATGCAATCCCAGCCCAGGTTAGAGGAGGCGAAGAAACAGCCGGTGTCCTGTCGGTTTGGCATACCATAGCCTTGTCTATCGGGACTACTTTATTAAAACGGCAAAGCTAAGTAGGCTGTTTTAAAGGCTTACAATCACATTTAATATTTTATTTAGCAATAGTTATTTTAAAGCTATCATTACATGTTCAGTCTCATGCAGTTTAGGATAACGTACTAGATGCAAAAAGGATGATGCTACAACTTCTGTTTAAATGACATTACAACCTCACTTTAAAAAATATTAACAGAAAAAAAACTCTGTATTATAAGTAGAGTCACACACTTCATCTGGGTTTTTAATGTATTTCCCTTTAAGCTTAGTGCAATTAATATGCAATAATATACAGAAAACCAACTACTTGTGGCTTCACATTCAACTATATGCTGTCACATTTTCTGAGTAGTAAGTGCTGATGAATTAATGGATCATTTCATCATAAGGGATAAGCTTGTATGGTTACTTGAATTAATGGATACCAAATTGATTTAAAATAATATGATATGATATGATAATAATATGAAATTGCTGCAAAGTGAGAAAAAACCCCACAAATGGCCAAAAAGATGGAAATTCTAATAATCATTTAATAATTTAAATTAAGCAACCTCAATCATAATCAATTTGAATCGTGACAGACGATGCAACGCCCTTGTTCATCAAGTCAGCTACATAGTGTGTAGCTGACAACAGCACAAAATAATTCTAATTCATACCAAGGAAGCACAATATCTTTTGAAGGAAGTACATAAGTCTTATAATTTTCTTGGAGGACTGAAGTCTCTGCGGAATCATTCAATCTTGCTTTCATTTGAGGCTTTCCAGTAGAAGGCAGTTAGATCATCATCTCATACAGAAGATGTTGAGGGTAATTAAAAGCAACAGTTTGTCCGTTAGGGGAGCTGTCTCTGAAAAATGCAAGTGGTAGGAACAGGCTGGAGATGCATCCTCAAACTGCTGTGTTTCAAAAGTAATGTTGGACAAGGTGGTGTTACACACATGTTCCACTTTATTCAAGATGATTTAAGCTTAGTAAGGCATTAAAGGAATGCTGTTTGATCGCCTGGCTTCCTGTTTTTGTGTGCTCTCAGTGAGTTTTATTGTGCGAGAAGCTTGAGCACAATGGTAGAGTTGTGGCATTGCTGCTGATGCTTCCTGAATGCCCACAGTGGCAGTAGAGGTTTAAAGAGCACACTCAAAGGACTTGCTGATCAAAGGAGTGTTTCATCTGTGACTTCTGCTGCTACACCAAACATGTTATGACAGAAATATGATGCTTAGAGAGTGACAGCAAAGTCTCTGATGACCTCTCTGTACAATGCAAGAGAAAATAAACAGGAAAATAAGGAATGATAACAGATATTGTACAAATTACAGTGTTTATAACAAAAAAGGATGATGATTTCTCTTAAGTGAAATATTAAAGTTATGTATGGATGTACAACCCTGTTTCCAAAAACCAAGGGATATGAAATTAGATTTTAATGCAACACAGTGAGTAATCCAAAGCTAGTATTTACAGGAAATTGTACTCAAATAGAATATATCACATCTAAAACCTGGTATATTCTTGTTTGCTTATTTTTTTTAATTCAGTGCCAGCTAATATAGTTTAAAAAATCGGATGAGGCAACACAAGATTGACAAATTTTAAATTTAAACTCTACCATGTGTCTACAGACATAATCTAGATTAAGAAAAAATAATGGTTTCCTGCTCCGTTTACTGAAGATGGACAGAGGTAAGGCGGAAAACTGTTCCGTGATCTAAGGGATTAGATGAAAAATGTTTATTCAAATAATGTAAGACAACAAGGTTTCCAACGATATCCTGGCTCTGTCGCTCAGCTGGTTAACTTGCAATCTTGTTATTTAATCAAGAAACTAGCATGTCAAAACTCAAGACTTGTACTGTAAGTTGTAATTTGATGGTTCTGAACATTTTTAAATGGTAAATGGTCTGTATTTATATAGAGTTTTACTATACCTGGAATGAAAGTCAAAGCACATTACATCATATGTCACATTCACCCATTCATACACTGATGGCAGAAGCTGCCATGCAAGGCATCAGGAGCAATTTGGGGTTCGGTGTCTTGCTCAAGGACACCACGACTTTAAATCGACCGGCCTGAGGATCAAAGCGGCAACCCTCAGACTACAAGACAACCACTCTACCCACTGAGCCACGCAGCCATTTTTAGAAATATACTTTCCAGTTGTTAATGTGTAATATATATATATATATATGACAGGGTGTGAACAACCATCGTGATGCTGTGCTTCGTGTAAAAAGACAAACTTTTGGTGAAGTTCACAGAAATTTGAGCATGCATGTAGACAAAGTTGTATTAAATAAACACCTATTTTTTGTTTTAGTTTTTTTTACACTAGTGTAAAAGGAAGCATGTAAGGGAAGGAAAAAGAAATCCCCAAATCTCAAAATTGACCAGCTAATGACAAAACTGGGTTTGTGCTTGCCGTGTCTTGCACTAACAATATTAAAGGATTAGATTTCAATAGCACGTTTTAAGGCCACCAAAACAGTTTACAGTGAATCCATTATTCATTCACACTTGGTTTGTGGCAAGCTACTTGTGAGGCTCTATGACCACCACCAGACTCATACACCAGCGATGCTGACACTGGAGGCAAGGATGGTGAAGCATTATGCCCAAGGACACAACAACATCTTAACTGGGGGAGTGGGATTCAAACCACCAACCTTCCAGGATGAACTGCTCTACCAGCTGAGTCACAGTTGCCCCAGTTTGGTTTTAAATGAGCAATCCTTGCTAAATTTAGCAGTGCAAATTAATCACTCCTGATGAGATCCATCTTCTCTCGCCACCTCTTCTCTTCCCCAGTAGACTATTTGCTTTTAGCATAACAAACAAAAATATAAATAAATAAATAACCAGGCAAAAATGGTCATAAACATTGGTAATGGGCATATATTCCTTGGCAATTCTCTGCCAGCTTCCAACATAGTGTGACATTCATGCACGTTCCCTGTTGAGGGGTGCATTATCATCCTTAAAGATCCATTCCCATTTGGATGGAAATATTTCATCACTTTTAAAACTTACTACTAAATAAACAAGTGGACCAAAGCCATGTTTGCAGAAGTCCCGCATGAGCTGTAGTGGTCAGAGGTTCAGTTTTTTTTTTTTTTTTTTTTGTCATGAGTTTGTAATGCATTCTTTGCATCCTAATTTTAAGCCCTATGAAATCACCATGGAAATGTTCCTGGACTCTCAAGAGCTCTGTCTCTTTCAAATATTTTCACAGAGCACTCAGAACACTTCTATTAAGTAGGGAATTATCTTCCCCTGTAAGCCACTACTCTAAATTCATAAGCTGAACCATCATGCCAGAATATGGTGATTCATTGCACTCCATGACCTTAGTTCACAAACCACAAATAAACCTTTGTTATTTGAGACAGTTCATTAAATTCCAGTCCACCTTTAACTAATGCCAAGAGCCTAACAGAGGACATTTTTTAGCGCACATGCAACAGGTTCACATGCTAAATAATGCAGGAAAACAAATTAACTGTCACATGACCAACAAGTCATCCATCACTGACCCTGAGCTGAAAAGGTCAGTTGTAGTTAACCTTATTGCCTTTAATTGTTCCCATGTGCAATCAGCTACTCTCAGATTCTCCGAGGGCAACAGAATACACATTGTTGAGTTCACAGTGGGTCTACTTCGCTTCCAGCCCTAGTGCATTATGGAGGAGATTTCATCACCACTGTGTTGTAAAAAGTTAGCTGCAAAGTTAGAAAGAGGTAACCAACTGCTATTAAGCAAAATTCCTTCTCATCAGTTATGTAAACACATTTTGATTGAGGAAAATTCCATGTCATTAATCAGAATAAAAGGGTGAATGCTAACAACAACCACTCAGAGATTTTATCAGTTTCAAAACTTCTAATTACAAATGTTTAAGGAAGTTAAATGACATTCAATAAAAATCTTAACGGTTTGTTTTGTTATATTAAAATTATTTATAATATCAGGTTGTCAAGTATTTTGAAAGAGAGTAGTTATACCTTTTAGTCAAAATATTCCAAAGTTCTTAAGTTTGGTTGCATTCATTTATGATTCCTGTTTCAGGTTATTTTTATTATTTTCACACAATGCCCCGTTTTTGTGTTTTTTTTTTTACTAAATCCAAAAACATATTGTTTTATTCCCACAATTTTTTTTAGATCACTCAAATTCTGTATAACCCCCTTCCCCCACCAATACTAGTGGAGGTATATAGAGGAGTTGACTGACTCAATGAATGCAAGTTTTCCAGGTTCTCCAAGATCAAATCATCAGCCCTCTACCACCATGCTTGGCTTCAGATGCTGTGTTTTGTTTTCACCAAATGTGCCGCTATGCATAATTACCTACTTATCTCCAGTTCAGTCTCATCTATCCAAAGGACATTGAGCCTCATTCACCAACCCTTCTCACAAAGGACTTTGTTCTGAAGTCGTACTTACAGCATTGAACAAAGATTTTGGCTACCCTGAGAATTTCCATTAGTGGATTTGGTCTTAGGTAAGAACAAATTCTACGTTCACTCATCAGTACTCTTACTAACATTTGAGTTCTTTCATGTTTGAACAAAGTCAGTGTCATTAAATAATATATATATATATATATATATATATATATACAAAAACTTAAGTTAATTTACAAAGCATTTCATTGTTTTAAAATAAGGAGGTTATTGCAGTTCTTGTCCTAACATTATAATTTTTCATTTATGTTATTAAGTTTGTTTGTTTATTAAGTTTTTTTTCACACATAAAAGAAAACTAAGCAAAATTAAAAGAAGAAAAACAAAGAACACTGCAATAAATAAAAATGGAAGACAATGGCACAATGACAAAAAAAATTGAATAAACAAAAAAACTCAATCAAAATAAAAAAAATAAATAAAGAGGGGATTTTATTGGTTGGCCCTTCTTACAGTAATAGACTGCACGCATAAGCGCAGCCCTGGCCAGATTCATTCCCTCAACCACAAGAATATCACTTCATAAACACTCAGATGCACCTGAATAACTTTTTTTTTTTTTTTTTTTTTTTTACATGATCAGTTTTAGTAAGAGACTGAGGTTATGCCATTTACTGACCTTCAGACTCACATGGCTTAATTTCATGAGATGTAGCTCTGGCTCCACTGGTGCTCCACACATTATAAAGATGCTGGATGTGTCTGACACAGCTAATGGGAATTTACTATACCAATTGCAGAACATTCAGTATTTAAAGAGAGATAATAATTTAGTCTATAGTTTACCATTTTCCTCCCTAGCCTCTGCACCATGAGGATGTGCTTCCTGCTCATGAGATCAGACTGCAAACTGCTTTCCAAATTCAGGAGTAATCAATTTTGTACAGAAAGTTGCTTTTAATATGTTTTGAATCTCACTGTATTTATCACCATGTGTATCAATTTAAAAATTAGGACAATCAGGTTTCAATGCACATTATTAATTCTTGTATTTTTACTAATTCTTTTGGCATTACATTTGTTATTTTTCCTCATCTGTGTCTCTTTTCTATGTGTGTTTGCATGGCTCACCATTCTTACGAGCTTTTATCGGTATCAACCTATGCAAATTAACGCCATCTGGCATGTCTTTTTAACTTGTCAAGAGACATCCAGAAGTCTAAGTTGAAAGACAAACAATTTTTTGGTCTATAAGCACGTTTGTGAATCTGAGAAGAACAAATTTAGGAAGATTCTTAATAAGATATTAGTGAACTAAGCCCCTTGCTCTAGATGTCTTGTGGTTCGATCAGGTGCTACTTACCATCTGATGGAACCGAGAAGTGGATACCATTTCCCCTGCATTTTTACTAATTTATTTATTTATTTATTCTTCCTGACTAAACAATAACACAATACAATGTTGAATTTCCCTAATTTTAAAACTGGGTTAGGTCTTAAAACGTGTGTGCAGGTTGTGGGAACTGGAGTGTGGTGCACTTTTGAGGTTAACTATCCATTAAAATGCATTGCTAAATTTACTGTTTTGATGGTGTGTCCGTTTTTCCACACAAGCAGACACTGAAAACAGATAATCCCAGCAGACCTCATTTATTTAATTCAAATGAAACACAAGGTCCATATTGTCATTATATCTGCTTCAATTTTCAAGTTTGCTTAAAAGAAAAAGGTAGCACCTAACACCTGACACATATCCACCTCCATACAGTCTATAAACCCAGCATTTCATTACAGCAGGTTAAGAGAAGTGCTGCAAAAAAGCAAGAGCAGAAAAGGCAGAGAAAGTTGTTTTGTTTAGATGAGAAATACACTTTTGGTCACTTTTACACGGAGCTAAAAGCAATCAATCTGTTCAGTCCATCACAGGTTGAAATGTTGTAATTTACCTTTTGGTGTGTCTACCCTTTCTCAGTTTGCCTCGTCCACTTCTACTTTAGTGAATTTGTACACCTCAGAAGGAGGTTATGTGTACTGCTGTTGTAGAAAGGGGTACAGAGGGAGTAATGCAGTAAAAAACTTGCCAAAGGAGAAAACATCTCTGTGGTGTTTGCACTTCTTTAAATTCTGATCCAATAAAGAGATTGTAAGTAGATGTAGACCTTTCCATTCATTGACTAAATAAATAAATAAATAAATTTATATATAAAACCATACATGGTATTTGGCCGTACTGTTCTTTGGCCAAACTTGACACACCTCCCCTCTTAGTCTTAAAGTAAGTAAAGTTTATTTATATAGTACTTTCCACTACTTAAAAGCCACAACAGCCAATAAAAATAAAAGAAGAGGAGAGAGTTAAAATTAAAAGAGTAAACATTGAACAGTAAGAAGAGAGAACATTGAACTGACTTTTACTGGCTAGAGAGAGCTTAGAGGAGAGGTTGGACGCACAATGGATGCTGAATTAGCCATTGTTAGGAGTCGCCTCACTAAGACAAGTCTGCCAAAGTCTAGTTGTGGTACTTTTAAGACAATAGCTTCTTGAAATGGCAAAAGGAATGAGTTCATACAAGTAATGGTTGGCTCACCTGGTTTTCTTATGCCTTGGTTTCCTTTGTACTTATATAAACTCCTGTTCTATAAGTAGTTGGTATTTGCTTAATCTTCTTTTTTTAAGGCTTTCTTTTGTTATATATGTTCTAAAGTTTTTTTGGCAACATGCCTACAGCTGTGACATCTTTAAACTGTGACAGGCTGTAAATGCTTATAGTATGTCCTTTATTTTAAAGGACAAAAATATACTGATGCTGAAAAGTTTGTGAAATATTCAAGTCCTATGCATATGATCAATAACATAATCAGTTTAGAATTCTAAAAGAAGATGGCATGAACCAAGCTTAAAAAAAAATTGAAACTATAATTTATTTTAATGTCACATATCTGTGATTGACATTCAATAGTATGGGCATGAAAATCTATAATGAGCAGTTATTGCTAAAATTTAAATTAAATCAGTTATTCCCATCAATGTGATTGGGTGTGGGTGTTTCTTTACAGAGCATGGTATCAAGACAGTGTATTAAACAAAGGGGAATTATATGAACCCCAGAATATGAAATGTTGATGCTCATTAGCATAAAAAAAAAACTATAAAAGTTGAAACTCAACTAATCCACATAAAAAAGTTTAAAGTAAAACAAAAAAAAAGGTATGTAAATATTTATAAATCTGCATGTAATAAAAGTTAGTTGCTGCCCACCTGCAGTTTGCTGAACTCAGCATGACAAGCCAGAATGCTGCTGACCAAAATACAAGTTGCAGTGACAGAGGGGTGGCATGGCTCAATGAGTAGAGTGGTCATCCTGTAGCCCAAGGGTTGCCAGTTCGATCCCGGCCTGGAAAGCTTTTGTTGAAGTGTCCCTAAGCAAGACACCTCAGGTTGTGGTTGAGCACCTTGCATGCCATCAGTGTGTCAATGGGTGAATGTAATGTACATGTGCTTTGGATAAAAGCACTATATAAGTACAGACCATTTACCATATAACAAAGGAAGTTTATTTGATCATAATGGATCCCCAAATGGAAGGACATCTAAGGTAACCTATCAAAATCTAGAGTTTATTTTGGTCTTCCAAATGTGTAGGATTGATTGGCAATTACCAGATATATGTACTTGCAACTGTGCTACACATAGAAAACAATAAAAACTGGTTTTGTACAAAGCTTTAATGGTGATTAAACCATTCTAAGGCTTAAATTGTTATCTTCTGTGTCAATTTAAGCACAACCAAGCTACAATTCAGTCTCTGCAAAGACTAACCATGAATAAGACTTTGTTAGCATAGCTCTTGTAGACTGACGTACAATTAAAGAGAAGCAGATTGAAGATTTTCCTTATTAGCTTCAAAGTAAGGTCATACATTGTATCTCATAGTAAAGATCCCCAATGAATCTTTAAAAGCAAAACCAAATCAAATGGAGTTCCTCAGACCTACATTGTAGTTTGTGGTTTGGAATTAAATATAAATCCAGGAGAATTTGTTCTTGCTAAAAGTTCAAATGCAATTAAGGACTAGAAAACAAGCATAAACGTCTGTATTGCTGACATCTACAAGCATGCATGTCAATTATTTATCAAAGCAACCAGGTACCCCATAATAAATTTATAACCTCTATCCGTTTAATTAAGTTCTTGAAAATTCTGCAGTGTCTAAACCCCATAAACATTTGTGTAGGTGTCAGAATACTCTTTCTAAGGTGGGACAGTTAAAGAAACAATATGTGTCTTGTTGAAATTGTTAATTCTCCACATTGATGTGATAAATGCACTTATATAGTATTTATAGTATGTAGGATATATAGTATGTAGGATTCTACACAGAAAACAATAACAAATCTGGCTCCATTCTAAATCCCTTGACGTGAATGATTTTGCTCTAAAATAATACCTAAAGGTGATTTGGGGTTTATGTAAGCACTGCATTATTAAGGCACTCCCAATAACATGCAAGAGGGAGCCTATACATTTGGAAAACATTAAAATGCAATGCAGTGTAGAAAACTAACTTCAGTCACAATGTCCATATCAATAATTATTAAGAAAAATTACCCTTTTAACAATGTTAAAAGTCTGAAAATGTTTGGTTTATTAAACAGTTTTATTTAAAAAAGAGAGTTTCTTAATCCTGAAGTTCTATTCTACAGTCATTTAGCAGATGCTTTTATCCAAAGTTGAATCAGAATGAATTATATTTTACCTGGCAGGTTAGTATGTTCTAATCATTAGCACTGAATGTAATGCAGCTTCAGACCAAGAGACGTTTCCCCTTGGGCCGAAGCAACAGCTAGCTTTGGAATTAAAACCTTCTTACCCAGCATTGGAAAAAAACACACTGAACTTGGTGTGCAACCAGAAGAGCTGTGGAATTTATTGTTGAACCTTGGAGCAAAACCTATAAATTCCCTGCTAAAAAAGACTATTATGATTGCTTGCTCTGCCCTTACTGAGACATGTATTTAGCCTCAGAGTGCTGTCTTCTCTTCCTCTCTGCTGGGCACGTTAACGCGTTAATTGCACGTTAACGCAACGCTTAATTAACGGCGATAATTTTTAATCGCGCATTAAGGTTTGTTTTTTTTTTTGGGCTGGCCGCTGGCTTTGACCACAGAAACAAGGCATCCCTGTCTCCCTTCCCTGCTGCAGCTGTGTGTCTGATGTAATCAGGAGAGAGCAGGTTTATTAACATGAAGAGAGGTTTTCTGTCTGGAACTTAAGAAAGAAGAAGAACCAACGTTTCTCTTTCTCTGTAAAAACTCATACAGATGGACAGAACATCATGATTTTTGGACGGGAAACTGCGCCCAAAAGACAATGAGAAACTTTTGATTTTTATTTATTTATTTATTTTTTTATAAATGCGGTTTTAATTTAGGCAAGACAGCAAAGGTAAGACATGTTTTCTGACTTTTACAAACGTGAAGCATAAATCAGGCCTTCTTCTGCCTCTGGTTCGGTGAATCTTGGTCATAGCGAGATGAAACTTCCAGCTGTGGAATCTCTGAGATGTGAGCTTTCAGTGGAGGAGTTGTTTGTTCATGTTCATGGGGAGACATCATCTGTGTTTACATATTTTTCGGACTTTGTGAACCTGGTCTTTGAATTGTTAGTTGTCCATAGAAATGGTTTTACTGAGCTGGTAGCTGAGATTCTGGATTTTCTGTGGATACCACACATATTTATAGTTAGATTTACAGACCTGACGCTACACCCAGAAACGAGATGTTAACCCCTTAACTTCAGGTAGCTAAAAATGCAAAGTTAGAGAATTTATAGGCCAGAAATCTGGATAATGATAACCATTTTAAGGTTTTAAAATAAAGAAAAACATAAAACATTTATTTAAAAAAAAGAGGATAGACAAACTTTCTTCTAAGGGATGTAGATATTTGTGGAAAATTATGTAAAAGAAAAAAAAGTCCCTGGTTTCCAACCTAATGACAAGAAAGATAGATTTTAAAAAAAATATTTTAAACACGTATTTAGAGACATTGTGGAACGTCCAGAGAGCCACTTGCGGCTCCAGAGTCACAGGTTGAACACCCCTGATTTAGTGTTTGTAAACCAAAAATTACTGTGTTTTCTTTATATAACAGTAGGCCTTCTTATTAAACACTTTGCTGTTTACATAGTTGAATGTGCACAAAAATTATCAATGGAAATCAAATTTATTAACACAGGTCTGGATTTGGAGTCACACTCAAAGTGGAAGTAGTGGAAAAACACACTACAGGCTTATCCAACTTTAATGTAATGTCCTTAAAACAAGTCAAAATGAGGCTCAGTAGTGTGTTTGTGGACTCCATGTGCCTGTATGACCTCCCTACAGCACCTGGGCATGCGCCTGATGGCAGATGGTCTCCTGAAGGATCTCCTCCCAGACCTGGACTAAAGCATCTGCCAACTCCTGGACAGTCTATGATGCAACATGGCGTTGGTGGATGGAGCGAGACATGATGTCCCAGATGTGCTCAATTGGATTCAGATCTGGGGAACAGGCGGGCCAGTCCATAGCATCAATGCCTTTGTCTTGCAGGAACTGCTAACATACTCCAGCCACATGAGGTCTACCATTGTCTTGCATTAGGAGGAACCCAGGGCCAACCGCACCAGCATATGGTTTCACAAGGGGTCTGAGGATCTCATCTCGGTAACCTAATGGAGGGTTGTGTAGCCCTCCAAAGAAATGCCACCCCACACGATTACTGACCCACTGCCAAACCGCTTATGTTGGAGCGGTTGTCTATTCCATTTGCATAACAGCATGTGCAAATGGAATGTTTGTCAATCAGAGTTGCTTCCTAAGTGGACAGTTGGATTTCACAAAAGTTTGACTGACTTGGACTTACATTGTGTTGTGTAAGTGTTCCCTTTATTTTTTTTTGACACCTCCATGTCCCATCATAATAACAGAGAAATGACAGATGTACGGGGCTTTTCATGCCACGCACGTGCTAATTGCATTAACAATATTAACACATTTAATTACATAAATTAGTTACTGCCGTTAATCAATCAATCAATCAAACTTTATTTATATAGCACCTTTCATACATAAAAATAGCAATTCAAGGTGCTTTACAGAGAGTAAAATCCCCCAGAACCCCAACCCAATAGTAGCAAGCCCCATCCCCCCCCCACCCCTTCCCATTAAACACACACACACACATCACAGAGGTGACAGGTAAGTGACACTAATGCTGTAGGTGACGTAGTTCTGGGGAGACGGCAGATTCAAACTCGGCGCGCCCAAACATTTATGTTTTCATTCAGTTGTATGTTATGCCAGCCTAATCAAAATATTCTTTAAAGTAGGAAAATAGTGTCTTTAAAAGGTACACTCTGGAGCACAGCGGGGAGGATTTGGCCAGCCTGACAGATTTTATAGATCGTTGTTACGACAGAATCATCATGGGAAAACCATCGAGTCTGGAAATCCTAAGAAACTGTAAAACAGTACATGAAGGATTTTGGTCTCTGTGATGCTTGGTGCTGTCACCATCCCACACTAAGAGAATACACCTTCTTCTCTTCAGTTCACCATTCCTATTCTAGATTAGATTATTTCTTAACTAGCAGTTCGCTGATGAATGACATATCAGAAATCAGAATCCATCCTATTAGTATTAGTGATCACGCACCAGTATCATTCACTCAGAGAAGTAAGATCAATAAACCAGCAACTAGAAACTGGAGATTTAATACGTCATTACTTAAAGATCCTGAGTTTATCAGCTACTTTAAAAGAGAATGGTCCTTATATCTAGAAAACAACAACTTGCCAGAAACTTCAGCATGTGTTCTTTGGGAAGCAGGAAAAGTAGTAATTTTCTTCTCATAAGAAAAAGAAGGAAACTTTGAGAATCTCAGAGTTAGAACTCAGAATTAAATCCTTAGAGGATGCTTACCATGTCTCCCCAGAAGAACACATACTAAATGCTATAAGGAAAGCTAAACTTGAACTTAATGAAATAATAGATAAAAAGATGCAATTCTTGGTGCAAAGACTTCGCTTGGAGAACTTTGCGCATGGCAACAAATGGCTAATCAGTTAAAAACAAACAAGGAGAAAACAACCATATCCTCTGTCAGAGATCCAGAAGGAAACATCAGCCACGACCCTGACAAGATAAATAACACTTTCAAAGAATTCTGTAAAACATTATGTAAATCACAACTAACTACAACAGTTGACAATATTGATAAAACATCAATCTTCCAAAATTAAAACATGAAAATAAGATGGTCTTGGATTCCCCCCTTTCAGTTGACGAACTCCATGAAGCTCTCCAGCATATGCCCAACAATAAAGCTCCAGGTCCAGATGGTTACCCAGCAAAATTCTACAAAGAATTCTGGACAACGCTGGCACCCACCTTCTACAATATGATATTAGAAATATGGGAAAAGCAAGAAAAACCTTCAAATATGAACCTAGCTAATATTACTCTACTATTAAAACCAGGAAAAGACCCAACACTTCCATCCAGTTACCGTCCAATTTCATTAATAAATGTAGATCTCAAAATAATTAGCAAAGCTTTGGCCAAAAGGTTAGAAACAATAACCCCTCTAGTAATACATCCTGACCAAACAGGCTTTAATAAAGGTAGACATTCCTCTACTAACATGCATAGATTAATTAACATAATAGATTATTCAACTCTACATAATCTGGAATCCACAGTCATTTCTTTAGACGCAGAAAAAGCATTTGAACGAGTAAACTGGAAATTTTTATTTGCAACATTAAACAAATTTGGGTTTGGGTCATCTTTCATAGATTGGATAAAAATATTATATAACAACCCAAATGCATGTGTGAAGACCAATGATCAAACTTCTCCAAGCTTCTGTTTGCAGAGAGGAACCAGACAGGGCGGCCCGCTTTCTATCACTCTTTGCTATTTTTTTTAACCCCTAGCTGCTGCCATAAGACAAAATAAAGAGATTAAAGGTATCCATGCCAAAAATATAGAACATAAGATTAGTCTTTATACTGATGATGTATTACTTTTCCTCCAGAACCCACCGGCATCTCTCCCCAGACAATCCTTTAACACATTCTCATCAATTTCTGACTACTCTATTAACTGGTCTAAGACTATTGATATGCCAATTAACTGTGACCTACAAAACACACCCAATACTACAATACAGTCTGGAAACATTAGATATTTAGGCATAAACATTTCCCCCAGGTTATCAGAACTAACAAAGCAAAATTATGTCCAGCTTCTTAAAGCAATACAGGGTGTGCAGAATTATTAGGCAAGTTGTATTTTTGAGGATTCATTTTATTATAGAACAACAACTATGTTTGCAATGAACACAAAAGACTCATAAATATCAAAGCTGAATATTTTTGGAAGTTGGAGTGGGGCTTTTTTAGTTTAAGTATCTTAGGAGGATATCTGTGTGTGCAGGTGACTATTACTGTGCATAATTATTAGGCGACTTAACAAAAACCAAATATATACCCATTTCACTTATTTATATTCACCAGGGAAACCAATATGACAACTCAAAATTTACAAATATACATTTCTGGCCTTTAAAAAACAAAACAAAAACAAATCAGTGACCAATATAACCATCTTTCTTTGCGAGGACACTCAAAAGCCTGCCATCCATAGATTCTGTCAGTGTCTTGATCTGTTCACGATCAACATTGCGTGCAGCAGCAGCCACAGCCTCCCAGACACTGTTCAGAGAGGTGTACTGTTTTCCCTCCCTGTAGATCTCACATTTGATGAGGGACGACAGGTTCTCTATGGGGTTAAGATAAGGTGAACAAGGAGGCCATGTCATTATTTTTTCTTCTTTTAGACCTTTTCTGGCCAGCCACGCAGTGGAGTACTTGGATGCGTGTGATGGAGCATTGTCCTGCATGAAAATCATGTTTTTCTTGAATGATGCTGACTTCTTCTTGTACCACTGCTTGAAGAAGGTGTCTTCCAGAAACTGGCAGTAGGACTGGGAGTTGAGCTTGACTCCATCCTCAACCCGAAAAGGTCCCACAAGCTCATCTTTGATGATACCAGCCCATACCAGTATCCCACCTCCACCTTGCTGGCGTCTGAGTCGGAGTGGAGCTCTCTGTCCTGTACTGATCCAGCCACGGGCCCATCCATCTGGCCCATCAAGACTCATTCTCATTTCATCAGTCCATAAAACCTTAGAAAAATCAGTCTTATGATATTTCTTGGCCCAGTCTTGACATTTTATCTTGTGTATCTTGTTCAGCGGTGGTCGTTTTTCAGCCTTCCTTACCTTGGCCATGTCCCTGAGTATTGCACACCTTGTGCTTCTTGGCACTCCAGTGATGTTGCAGCTCTGAAATATGGCAAAACTGGTGGCCAATGGCATCTTGGCAGCTTCACGCTTGATTTTCCTCAGTTCATGGGCAGTTATTTTGCGCCTAGTTTTTTCAACACGCTTCTTGCGACCCTGTTAACTATTTTAAATGAAACGCTTGATTGTTCGATGATCACGCCTCAAAAGCTTGGCAATTTTAAGAGTGCTGCATCCCTCTGCAAGACATCTCACTATGTTTGACTTTTCAGAGTCCGTCAAATCTCTCTTCTGACCCATTTTGCCAAAGGAATGGAAGTTTCCTAATACTTATGCACACCTGATATAGGGGGTTGATGTCATTAGACCACACCCCTTCTCATTACAGAGATGCACATCACCTGATATGCTTAATTGGTAGTAGGCTTTCAAGCCTGTACCGGTTGGAGTAGAACATCATGCATAAAGAGGATGATGTGATCAAAATACTCATTTGCCTAATAATTCTGCACACACTGAAGAGGATGATCTCTCACGGTGGAGGCGCTTACCCATATCACTCATGGGGAGGGTTGCCACAGTTAAAATGATGGTTCTACCTAAAGTAAACTACCTGTTTTCAATGATACCCACTAAACCATCCTTCAGCTGGTTTAAGTCACTGGAGTCATATATATCTAAATTTTTATGGAAAAACAAGCCATCACGTATCAGTCTAAAACCTTTGAAACAGACTAAAGATAGAGGTGGATTGGAGCTACCCAACTTTAATCACTTTTTCTTAGCTAACAAGCTGCAGTATATCTCCAAATGGCTTAAACCTAACAGTCTGGATGAACCATGGTTAGATGTAGAGCAAGCATTATGTGAGGATCTGGTTATCTCTGACTTGCCATTCATCAGCTCAGCCATCAAAACACATAAGTGTTTTAAAAGCATCAATATCAGTTCCTCTGTAGTGGCTTGGTGGGAATTTCTAAAAATAACCAAATCCTCACTTTTTCCATGTAAGTTTACACCTCTCTGGAACAACCCTGACATCCTGCAAAACAAAAAGCTGATCAATTTCACTCAATGGAAAAATAAAGGAATAAAACACTTAGAACATATAATTGAAAATGGAAACTTCTTCTCATGTTACGACCCCACCTCGAAATCCAGGGGATCAACCCAACCCAGGTTCCAATTCAAACACAAAAACAAAACAACCAAAGGTGTCCAAGGTACGGAATATCTTGTCCGGTTACAAAAAAAAAGAAATCTAATTAACTAAAGGTGTCCTCATTTGAGGTAACAATTAACAATTACAAAATAAATAGTTCTCCTTACTTATTTTTAGCTTTAACAGTCTTTACCATCATAAAAACCAAAGTCTTACTAAACATACTTCAAGCTTCTTTTGAAAAACAAACCAAAATCAATACCACAAAATAAATCAGAAAGCTATTTAAACTACAAACCAAATACAGCTACAAAACTTACCAAAACAAAAAACTACTCACAAACGATGAGAGTGAACAATCTCAATTTCTCTTAACTTAAACACAATTGTGTAACTATAGGGAAAACTAAATGCTCTTACAAACAATCAATCAATCAACCAACACTTCACTAACAATCCCAGATGGCAAGCTGAGGGCCTAATGACCAGCTGCCCCGATTGTTGGTGCTTCCTTCCTTTTAAAAGCCAGGTGTTCCACTGGTTGGTTTGTCTGGAGGGCAGTCATCCAATCAGGGAGTCAGAAGAGCAGGGAGGTCTCTCACACAGCCACAGCCAATCGCAGAGTTGCAATCACCCAGGTGGATTTGCATTAACACAGAACCCGGCCACATGCCGCTGGATGTGACACTCATTTAATATTCTCACTTCCCAATATGGAATCAGTGGCAAAAAACTTTTAGAATATCACCAGCTTAAATCTATTATATGTAAAAAATATACAATTAATCAATTAAACTTACAGCTACCTATTAGGGTGGCAGAATTCATGAATCTCAATGCCCCAAAGCTATTATCAAAAACATATAGACTATTATCTAAACTAGAAGACTCAATCTGTCTTCCAACTTCAAAATGAGAGGCTGTCTTTTCCATTAACTTTAATAAAGATAAATGGTCACAAATATGTTTAAACACCTTTAAAATGACTAAGAATTCAAATATGCAACTGATACAATTCAAAATTCTCCATAGAACTCATTATACAGAACAAAGGACGTTCAGGATGGGTCTGTCACAATCAAACATCTGCCCACACTGCAATGAAAACACACCTGGCAACTATCTCCATGCCTTGTGGTCCTGCACACCTGTCCGCAGGTTCTGGCTTCAGGTATGTGTGGACATGTCAACATGGTTTAAATGTAATATTCCTGCAAACCCCGCACTGTGTCTACTAGGTGACTTGGGTGACATTAATATGGCAATTAACTCTGCACACATGATACACACAGCATTATGCATCGCAAAGAAAACTATCCTTGTGAACTGGAAAACCAAAAATAATCTGTGTATGCAGCAGTTTAGGAATCTCTTAGTAGACCACATCAGTAGTGAGACAATGTCTGCCTCCTCAGAGAACCATATAGCTGTATCTCATTCCCTCTGGTCCCTTGTGCTTAGCTCCATCACATAGTGTAGGCAGGTGGAGGACTGTGACCTCGTTGCTTTGGGGGTTGGAAAATGTCCGGGAGTGACTGGTGGTTACGGGTTCTTTGTGGTTTCCCATAGTGCGGGACTGGGCTGCTCTGCGATGGGTGTGGCTCTGGGTCTGGCCCTGTCGGGGGCTGTGGGGGCCAGCGGTTGGAGTCGCCTCGTGGCGGGGGGTGAGGCCACTGGCGGCGCCTGGGTTGGTGGGCGTCGGTCCTGGGCCGGGCGGCCGGGCTATTCCGAGGCAGGCTGGGTGGGGGTTCTGGGCTCTGGTGCCTGGGGGTGGTCCCCCTCCCTCCGAGGTGGTGGGGTCCATATGTGCTGGGGGTCTAGGCCTGCCTGGATGTGCTGCCATGAGCAGGAGGGGTGTGCAGGGGTTTGAAGGAGGGCTGAGTGGGATTTGGGGGATTATAGTGCGAGGGGCTGGGGTTTGAGACAGGTATGTTTGTATGTTGTGTGTGTGTCTATGATTTGGATGATGTGGGTGTGGGGGTATGTTTGTGTGTGTGCATATGCATGTGCTAGGATGAGTGGGAGTGTGTAAGATCATAGGTGAGTAGGTGGGGTGGGGAGGGGAGGGATGACATGACCCTTTGGGGGGGCCTGGGGGTGGTGCGCCGTGGATCTGGGCTCTCCAGCTATTCTCCTTCCGCTCTTCTACTTCCCCCTTGGGTGTCTGGTGGGTGGGTGTCTTCTGGGGTCGGTGGCGGCTCATTGGCTGCAGTCACTGCGTGGTCTGGTCGTGGGGGGCGGCTGCCTCTGGCCTGTCTTGCCCTGGGGGCCTCCTGGGGAACGGGGGTGCCTAGTGCAGCTGGCAGCTCACCATCTGGAGGGAGGTTCTCTTCCCTTCAGACTTACATCCCTGGACCCCTCTTCTTCCCCGCTCTCTCTATCTCTCTTACATACACACAAAGACACACACACATATGGATTTGATGGATTTGGGAGGCATGCACGTCATGCGGGGTGTAGCCGAGGGGGCCACCCAAGTAGCTTCCTTAGCTGCACCCTGTGGTGACTCGCCTCTCGATCGGTCAATGGTGCCCTGGTTCCCGGGGTGTGCGGCTGGAACATCGGAGTGTGCTGGCCTACGCCAGGTGGTTGTCTGGGGGGGCCTGGTCCTCCTAGGCATAGTGCGGGCCCTCTGCCTTTGGGGGGTGGGGCGACCGCCTCTTGGCCCACTGGGACCTGTGCCCCAAGACCGCAGGGGGCTCTTGCTGGGGCTCTCCTCTGCCGCCCTTCGGGTGGGGCTGGAGTCGTCTTCGTATTAGGGTAGCTTGGGTTAGTGCTTCGGGGCTGCTGCTGAGGGCCCGGGTCCCTGGGCTGCCCTGGTCTGCCTCTGACCTCGGTAGAGGCGTGGTCACATTTGCAAGATTTCACTCACCACGGTGTGTGTTTGTTTTTATTTTTTGTAAAAGTTGAAGGAAATTTTCTGGTGTGTTCATGCACAAGTGTAACAGCTTGTCGTCTGGTGATGGTGTGGATTAAAGGGTCGTTTCTTTCTGTCTGTGATGTTTTTGTCTCCTTTCTTCTTTCCCTTTTGCATCTTTTTGCTATTTTCCATCTTTTTCTGTCCCCTCTGGTCAGGTCCAGCAAGATTACATAGATTCCGTGATTCAAAGTGAATAAATAAATAAATTAATCAGATTATCAAGAGGAGCCTTACCCATAGGCCTCCCCTTGGCAGAGCAAATTTGTTCAGCACGATACAGCAACCAGATTATCATTTTGCTTGCTATAAGGCTATGAAAAAAAAAAAAAAAAAAGTTGGCCTCTGACGCAGCAGAAGTGTCGTCAAAAAGTGTAAAAGGGGAGAGGCGTGGCAAGTAGGGTAGTGCTACCTGGACACAAGCTGGGGCCTGATCAACCCTGCCTGGGTCGCCTGGGGAGGGGGTCTGATTGTTGAATAACCCAAAACCCCCTGTGATCCTAGGTTACATCACTGATGATGTGTCCATAGGCACCATAAGGTGTTTCTAAGAACTGTGTTCTATCACATTTGCAAGTGTTTACATACACTAACTTTTTGTAAATCAGTGAGTGTCTTAGCAGGAGATTTGACAAATTAGGTTGGAAATAACAACATGCTGCGAGAAATGCTTTGGTTGGTTAGCATGGAGCTTATGCATGTCTCACCCTGCACAGTGATACAGTTGATTGTTTAATTTCTTAAAAAATGAAGTACCTCAGATTTAAAACTACAAGAAAGTTTGTGAAAGTTCTTGAAGAACTTAGATCACAATTTCTGGTCAGAGTTTCACTCTGTCTCATCATATTGAGAGAAGACAGAGATCACTAAAACTTAGCAAAAGGCTAACATTGAATCCTTCCAGACGGATACATAGACCAAAGAAAAAAAATAAATTGGATTTGGAGAAGGACTTTTAAGTGGACTAGCAATTATTGCCCTGAAATTCCTCACAATATATATAAATATTTCCATGGGATTTCCAAGTCTGTGCTGTCTAAAAATTGGATTGTCAAAAATTTTGCAATGACTGTCAGTTCAATATGTGGCATAGCACAGTTGTGGGATTTGTCTACATATTTGCAGTCAAAGCTCTTTTTCTTCACACTGCATATTGAGTGATTAATATTCCTCTGGCTGACAAGGGTAAACAAAATGAACTTGTCGGGGATGGCAGTTCACTGCCTCAGGACAGCTAGACATGGATAGCCGCTCTGACAAAATACCCTTAATCCTCATCCCTTTAAACTAAGGAAACAATGCTTGTAAGAGGAAAGGGCAAAAAATAAATAAATAAAATTGCTGACCTGACAGAGTTAACATGAAAATTGCTTTTGGATTATATTCAAAATCATGCACTCAGATATGTGATTTACCTCAGATGATCGTCTGTTGTAATTTTATTGTTAAAACTGGCATTGGCCAATATGGAAAAGGAGGACACATTAATGTAAATCTAAATTGTGTGCCTTCAACTTACATTTTCATCCAGTTTAGCTTCTAGGAAGAGTCTGAGCCCAGTTTGTTGCTGAAGGGGTTTGGTAAAGAAATCAGGCATTCGGTGTTGATCGTACGAAATCATACAAATCTGTTTTTTGTTTTTTTTTTCTCTAGTGTTTACTTAAAGATGGAAAAATGGTATGATCCTAATGTATTTTAAATTGACATTTATTTCCCTGTTACTTTTGTATGTATTCTTATGTCGTTCAAAAGCAAGTGCATAACAGCACACTAATGTTGAAATGTGAAGATAAAGGGCAGGACCTCATGGAAAGCAAGGGCATATACAAAAAAAAAACCAAAAAAAAAAACACAGGTACCCAAGAGCGCAGTTCATTGGAATGCTAAACGGAAGCAGGACTCATTCTCCCTGTGTTTATCTGCCAGGCAAAAGTTATCACACCCGCTTACTTCAGCTTAGAGCCATTCATAGCATGCATTTCCAAGTGCTACTGATCTAGCCCCACGCCAAAGGTTACGCAGATCAGCGGAACATACTTCTATAATACAAATGCTGAATGAGAAATTAGAAATAAGACTGGGGCTGATAGATAAGGTCCCACTTGTCCAATTTAGCAAGTTGGGGTGAAAATTATCACAGGAATTTCTATGGTGACACTGAAAACCTTTATGTGTGATGTTGGCATTGAAGATTTTTTTTCTGTAAATGCAAACACCACCCACAACAGCATGATTTTACCAGCAGCTTGGGACAAGACTTGATCATAAGGTCATGGGCAGGGAGCATTTTAACACAACATAATGATTTTTTTTTTCTTTTAAATATAAAGAAGAAATACTTGCAGTTTAGTGGCATGTGGAAAAGAAGAGGGCACAGCACGGTGATATGTTGGACAGCACAGATTTATTAAAAAATAGAAAGATCATGTTTCTACCCAGATCCATTTCAGCAAACTATGAACTAAATGTCTTTAAATAATCTATTTCTAATCTCCAGTTTTTCTCACTTTATTGCACAAGGTCAAAAGCTTGCTCATGCACATGCATTTGGGTTCCTGACTATACATCTGCAAGACAAAAAAGGAGAGATTAATCTATGATGTTATTTTTGCAGACATTCATCTTTTAATCTTACAAGTAGATCAAATCCATTTGTCTGAAAATAGATCTGGTGTGCTACATCATGATGTCTTTATCGCTTTAAATGTTGTGAAGCAAAACTAATGCAGGAAATAGTAAAGAGAGAAAAAAAAACTCTTAATAATAGATGAGCCTATTTAGGACAGTGTCCCATCCAGCCACAGGGGTTTTTGTCCTAATATTTCAGCAACAAAGTGCACATCATGCACATGCTGCGAAATAGTCAACGATTCTGGTTCACTACTTAGTATCTCTGTTTTCTCTCTCACATGCATGTACAAAAACACTCCCACCAGCACAGCAGGTTGGCTTAATCATTGCTGCTAAAAATGAACACACAAACACAAACATGAAACAAGAAAAAGTTTCAAAGTGTACAAATGAATACTTCAGCAAGGAGCCATTGTTTTGTGGGGGTGGAAAGAGAAACAAAGAGCTGCAAGGTGTTTTCAGGCTTGGTTCCTGGAGGTTGATTGAATGCTTAGAAGATAAGCTCAGCGACATTAGATATCCCAGTGGGCGGAGAATGGGAGGCTAATCTCATTGTCCATGATGATGTATCCAAAGTGACTCTTTTTGCCAGAGGTATCGTTTCTGAACACTCCTTGGGCTTCAAGGGCAAGAGAAGTGTCCATTGGAGCTGGTGCATCGATTGCTTCAAGATTTGATTAAACTCTCGTCTGTACTCCAAATGTAAGACAATATCTTTGAGATAATCCCACCTTCTCTCCTCAGGTCAGTCATAATGCGGTTTAACAATATAGCTTTGCACTCCAATGAGCTACCTCTGGACATTTCTTGTTAGCTTTTAGTTTTTACGAGCTATGCTACTTCTAAACTTCTTCTAAAAAAAAGAAAAAAGAAAAAGATGATATAAAAGCTTATGCGAATCATCTTTACCTTTATTACAACACATGAAACTTGTTGCTGTAGGATGAAGATCCCAAATGGCCACACTGATGATTAAGATCTAATAATTAGAAAAGGGTATCAAGGTAAACACCCTAACAACCCTGCAGTCATGAACAGGTCATCTCTTCCCAAAGGGCATGTCCTCTGACTCTTAAATAGGACACCAGTTCATCCTCTGCAGCCCATGGCTAACGTCTTTATTAGGCCTCATTAGCAGCCATCCTATACAAATTTATTCAATGCAGATTACAAAACCAGGCTCTGGGGTGGAAAACCACAGCCCAGTAAATCAGTAATTGATGATCCTGCAATTCCAGGCCTCCCAAAGTATTTCTCCAAGCTGCAAAAGAGCAGATTCAAACTAACAATCGCACACTTTTTTTTCCTTTGCCTAAAACAATCTTCATACTGTAAGATTTTTTTCCTCATGGAGGACTATAAGACACAGCATTTGTTCTGCATGGATTTTTAAATGACCTTGTCACAGCGCACTCCTCCCTAAAGCTGGACGTATTTATTTCGCTGTGTAGTCTCAAAGTAAGAAATTGCAGCTTAAAGGAAGATGACTTTTTCAGAAAGGCCGCAGGTTTAACAAAGGGTGTTGAGATAATACTGTCTTCAATTGTTTATAGTCGGTGAAGTAGGGGGTCTGAAAATAGTGAAATGCTACTTCTGCCTCCCGATAGGAGAATAATTTTCTTGACAGAATGGGTTCTATGAACAAAAGATGCACGTTTTTCATCTCTGGCAAAGACATCTAATTTAAAAACAGTCAAATCAGAGATCCTGCTGAGGTGAGATGGTTGTTCTTTTACTGTATCTCTGTTTTTTTTACTTACTTCACAATTTTTCTCTCCATTTTGCCTCTTCAGCTCAACTCCATTAATCCCTCAGATGCTCCATTGAATCATCCCGTAATGACGACAATTAACCTGGAATCCCAGTAATATTAAAGAGTGGAATCAGTGCACATCAGCCAAGCAGGAATGCTAATTGACTTGATTGTTATTAATTTTGACATTACGTTCTAATTAAAGATAGCAAAACACTGATTTCATTTTCTTTTCATTTTATGGTTGGAGATTAAGGGGGCATTGAACACACCTGAATGGCTTAGTGTGTGTGGTGCTAATTAACGACTGAGATTGCAATTAAGATAATGAGTCTAAGTTTTCAATTGCAGCACACAAACAATATTTTTACCCTGTCAGTCAGAAGCTCAACCATATAGAATTTATAATATGTACGTAGGGCATTCCCTGAAATATGCATAATAGATACACTGTTTTTCTTTTCCTTAAAATGTTAAAACAGAAAAAAGGCTTCTCTGGTTAGACCTTTTTTAAAAGTGCAAGAGACCCAGTTGTCTTTTTTGTTGTTGTTGTTGTTTTGTTTGTTTTTTTGCAGGATCTTTTGTGTCTTTGCATGCATTAATCTCAGCTCTATTTTTCACATGTGAAGGGAGAAACTTTGTGGACTTAAATAAAGTTTAAATGGAAATAGTTGTCTCCCATAAGATTGTAAAATCAATCTCAGGTCAAACTTTTGAAATCCACCACAGTTTTTACAATTCTTTATAGTCACCTGAGGAAAAATGTATTGACAGGAACTGTAACTCATGAATTCTGAACACTTTCACAAAACTTTATGAATTTTGTATAAATTCTTGATTTAGTCCTGTAGCAGTTGAATGTAGGAAGTAAAGACAGTTTAACATCGTGAAATGTAGATGTCAGTGATCTTCCATGTGTTAATATGATCATTTTTGTTTTGTCCAAAGCCATCATTTTAAGCATTTCTGTTTATTATATTAATATAATAAATATAATAAAGGAAATGACTGTGGTAAGGTTGAGTACTTTATGAGGTGCTCAGGCTAGCAAATTAAGTCATCTGTCTTTGGAGGACGACTATTGTTAGGGTTAATAAAAACCATAAAAGGTAATTGCAGGTCAGTGATGGGACCTTAACTATAATTACATTAAGCTAACAGTTTAAATTGTCACTGTATTTGCTGGACACAACATTCCACATGTCATTCAACACTTTGGTTGTGCAGTAACTATGAGGTTTTTCCTTAAAAGATACATTTTTTTGTTTCTTCCTTCTAGAATTTGTCACTTTCAAATTGCTCTGATGAAACAAATAGTTGGACTGACTTATTTTTAGGTTTTCATCAGTATGATGACACACACACACACACACAAATGCATTGAATTTATCTGTTGTCAAAAGCTTAAGTTACAGAAATCTGAATCGGATTGCCTCCTCCTGCTGCATAATTCTTTGACTTGGTTTAATTGCAAATTACTGTAGCTGAGTTCAGTAAACAAGGTTCCCATGACTACATGCACTTTGTTCAGTCACCCAGCTGTTGGTGATTCGGTAGTGTGAAGTGAAGTTTAGCAGAAACATAAATGCAACAAAGTGACTGTTTTTATTCTAATCAAAAAGAAAAAAAAAACATTTTTACTGGACTATAGACTGAACAGATGTGCCAGCACTGTTTTGGGAATGTCAACACACTATCAAACACCATAATCAAAACTAATTTCTGCAATCATTTCCAAGTTGTTTTGTTCTTTTGCACAGTTTTCAGTATTCTCTTGAGTTGTGAACAGAGGCCACTGAACCCCTCCTGCAGTAACTGGAAATAATACAAATCAGAATTTCTAATTCGAACTTCTGCCTGTTGTTAGTTGTAAATAGTGAAGCCATACCACTCATCAAGCCTAATTTAACAAGTAATTTAGTCATGTGAATTTTTTAGCTGTTTATTCTAACATATCGAAACAGGACATGTGTTGACTTTTTTTCCCCTTTATTCATTCTTTCTGTAATTAATGCATCCCATGACTTTATGCTTTCTTCATTTTTCCTTGTTAAGAGTCATAGTCTGCATGTGCTCTGAGGTTAGATTCTTGTTCTTAGCTTGTTGTCTTGAAATAGCTCATTAAAAACAATGCTGGATACATGTGTGTAATTACATATTTTGCCTTAGATTTCCTCCAGATGCAAAGACTGACCTGGTTTTCCTAATGACTGAAAGCTCGAGTCCATGCTGGTCCCGGAGACATTTCTGCACAGTGATGTTGCAGCACAGTTGAAAGGGATCTGGCCTAATTAAAAGGAATATCCTGATGCAATGGGGCATCCTAAGTACTGTGCAGTGGGTTGTTCCTTTGATTAGAGTGGCAGTTAATTTATTATTGGACAGAACCAGCTCACACTCACCTCTGTTTAAGTGTTGACGCTAACTTTCTCTTCCTAATGCAGTGAATATGATTTGAAATGCATTATTTATTATTTTAGCTATAGCACTACTCTCCATAGGATAAAATTAATGAGGGAGAACAGACCTGTATAAAGCAAATTCTTGACAGGAACAAAGGAGCAGCTTCAGTCAAATTTTTAGTTTTTTTTCAGTCAAGTTTTTAGTGCTACATCTGACCACAAGTGCTGCAGAGTTTTCTGCTTACAAGATTTTTTTTTCTTTTCTTTTTCCACATACTGTTTCCTGGCTCACTTTGGTGGTGAGTTAGAGCTTAGTTGTGATTTGTGGATTGATACTGAAATATAAATACCACCAATACCAGCTTTCTACGTTTTAGGATAAATTTTCATGTAAGGATATTGATATTGGGGTAAATGTGTAATTTATCATGAGTGGAAAGTAAATATAATAGCAGGATCTTGTCTAAATTATACGCAGTTGGTAAGAACTACTTTTTCTTCCACCTGCCATAGCCATATTTAATATACGGCATAGTATATTTTGGATTTACCACATATTCTCTGAATAAACATTACTTTTTGCATCTGGTTTGTAAACCTTTTAAACGGGTTACAAATGCCTGAAAAAGATATGTAGTTCACCTGAAGAGTAAGCTATCAATCACAATTTACCCCACAGTTACAGCCGTTACTGAGACATTTTTGACAATATAAACAATGGGACTTGAGGGTGCTAGTGGAGTTCTAAGGTTTAATGGAGGAAATACTGGCATTACACTGGAATAAGCTTTTGACTAGCGACACTAAGCGTGTAACCAGCTAGATTAGATACTGCCTTCATCAGACATTAGTATGGATTGGCTGGGCATTGGCACAGAGACGCTGGCAACCATCAGATTCAGAAAACTTTATTCATGGCATATGGGCAATTCATTTGCAGCTTACCACAGACACAAATCAGCATTCAAAGTGCAATGTGTCAGACATAATCAGCACAGAGTACCCCATGAGGTCATTCGAAGACATGATAAGTAAATACATTAAATAATCAGCAATAAAAAAATAAATACCAATACAAGCTAAGGCACCTGCTAGCTTAGCTAAAATAAAACCAAAGACAAAATGAATGCCATTTAAGATGACTGCAGTCAGAGTTAGGATGTGTGACAGCTGAAGGAATAAAAGATGTAGATAATCTATTAGTTCTCCTATGAGGAACATGGTAGCGCAGGCCTGATGGCATCAAAGCAAACACACTGGACAACACATGCAAAGGATCACTGATGATGGTCTTCGCTTTTTTAATAACCTGAAGCGCCCAGAGGGAAGACAAATCTGTTTATCTGACTCTAATAATCTTAGAACAAGTTTTAAACATGGAGTGCAGGTTGTTCTTGTCCTTCAGAGTTAAACCACTGAACCAACAGATAAAGGAAAATGCTAAGATGCTTTCAACGAAGGAAGAATAAAATTTCTTTAAAATGGTCACACTGTGTCATTAAAAGAGTTAATTCTCCCTCATCAGATGGATTCTCTGGTGGCCTCACTTAACCACAGACTCAGTATTGACATCAAAAAAAGTTCTACAGCTGTCATTGCTCATAATGAACAGAAGTGGAGACAATACACAATCCTGATAATGTCCTCCTGGACATTTGGACTCTCTCTGTTAGAAAAAGAAGCCAACCTCTCCATTAAAATTGTGTGTTTTGTTAAAAGCAGAAGAAAAGTCAGCAAACAAAAGTCTTGCATGAGATCCTGGTTTCTCAGGGTTCTTGTACACAGGCAAATTGTAAAGGATCAAGTTTCCCATCTATCAAAGACATAATGATGAAGTTCCTCATTACAAGAGACGTCAGTGCCACCGGTCTAAAATCATTGAACTCTTTTTTTTTTTTATTTGGGAACCAGTATAATATTTGATGTCTTCCAGATGGTGGGAATCTGTCCAAGGTCTGCACACATCTGGAACAAGTCTGGTAAAGACCCCACAAAGCTGATCGCCACAATGATGAGTATGTCTACAAATGTCATTAAGATCCAGGTGCTTTTTCTAATTTGATCCTTCTAAATAAGGTTGTGACACATTCCTGAGAAATAACTTAATTTAGATTATTAAAGGATTCACTGAGCCTCATACTGAGACAGACAACCGCTGAAATTTTTCACAGGTTTGTACTTCTCATGATAAAACTAAATAGATAAGTTTTCTCATTATCACTTTTCCTTTTCTGTTTGTTGGAAGATTGTGCAGAAACACTTCTGCAGCCTCCTACTGTTGACATCATATATAGAGCACAAAAAAGGTCTATTTTTCTTCTTGGATTTTTTTTTTTTTTTTTTTTCTTCATCGGTAGCCAGATATAATACAACTACAAGTATGGAGCCAGTAGCCAGTGCTAGACTTGGTTTTGGTCGTTGATTTATTGTCTGAAAACTATTAAATCAAAGTTTTTAGTAACATAATCTGAAAACATAATCAGATCAAAACTGCTTATAAATAAATCCAGCCAAACATCAGAAGTAGACCCTCTGTCATCGCTGTGGTGGCATTTCTGTATATGTTAGAACAGAAGAGTTAAAAAGCATACTTTTTTCTCAACCCATTGGTAAATAAGTATGTATTTTACTCAGTCTCTCTTCCAAGTACCCACATGTTGTACACCATTGGAAAGCTAAGATTCTTAAGAGCTGAATGATGTATACCATTCTAGACTACAATCATATCTGATCCATGCAATGCATTTATCTTTGAAGCCATATTGTACTCCAGTAGCAGATGATAGTACTGCAACAAGAACACTCCTCTTACATCAGCAAGGGTCCAGTAAAAGTAGACCAGTAAAATAGTAAAAATGAATCTCTTTGAGATTAATAAAGTATCTATCTGTCTGTCCATCTGTCCGCCCATCCATCTAATTGGTCCATAAAAAGTCTTTTATCCATAAAATTTCAGGTGAAAATTGAATGATTTTAAGGGGTTAACAATGTCAAGAAAATCTAGAAGAACTTATGTAGTTCTTAGCTGCTGAACAGCAGCGGAAAACTTTAATTGTGGTTAAAAAAATAATAAAAAAAACAAGTGAATGCAAAGAACTGACTTTTTCTTCAATAAGATTGCTGCTGTTTGTGTGACACTGAGGGGGGCAGTGACAGACGCTGTCTGTTAGCAGACCTCTGGACTTTAATAGAGCCAAGGTGAAATGACATTCTGGCATGGCAAAGGAAATGCTGGATTTTATTCCCAACAATAAAAGCACAAAATTTTTACAAATCCAGCTGAATGTGATGGAATGGGCAACATTTGTTATGCTAGTTAATGCTAATGGGCTAAGAGACAAGGGTCTGCAGTGTAACAGTAAATAATTAATGTAGGAGATACTGTGAAATGTAACATTATTTGCTCTCATTAGGGCAATATTGTGACCTAAAAATAAAAACTATTCAGTCAGTAACACATAGAGATCATGTACAGTAATGTACTGCAGAGCTAAAGATGTCAAATATCTGACAAAATACAGAATTAGCCTCTGCAAAATTTGAAGCTATTTCATTACCAACTTTTGAAAATTTACTGTCACAAGATTTCAGTTTCATGTTTCAGAAGAGTTTGTCAGTTATTAAAGCAGTTTCTGTTGGATGAAGCATTGTTTACATTAATGCACTGATGCCCAACTAAAATGAAAGACCGGCAGTTGGTTTATTCCTGCTTTCTAAAAAATATACCCACACATAAGAATGTGACATTTTTGTGTCTTGGGGCAATTTTTGGTTTACCAAAAATCAAAAATCTTTCTTGGTTTCTGTAATCCTCCTGGGAAAAACACATTTAACCTCATTCCCTTTGGAAAAATCTAATGTATCAGCCTCTGTCACATGTAGGAGTAATTAGGGTGATTTCACGGTTAGAAGATTCTGGTTGTGAACTGATTACACTTTTACTATTACTGGATTTATTAAAAATGCATTCCCCACTTATCATCTGGAATATAGGCTGTCCAAAATCATGTTGTTACACTTGTGGGTTTCATCTGGGTCGTGGCTTCAAAATATGTATATATTAGAGTCAACTTTCACATAAAAGGGGGCATTGTACAATATGCTTTGAGGGAATATTGTGTTGGTTGTTAAATTGTGAAATCTCTGTGTGAATATGATTCTTCATAGGTGTCACATTTCCTTAAGTTTTTCTCTCTTGGTAATATTTTTTATCATGTTCTTTTTTCATAGGCTTACAGAATGGCTGTTCAGAAAAGAGTAAAAAATAATTATCACAGCTTTGTGCTGAGGTAATTAGCACTACTAAATTAATCAGAGATTGAAAAAAAATTGCAATTATACTTGCTCTTAATTTCCATTATTTTCTGGACCACCATGAAATTATTTTTCCTTGTATTGCATTCCTTTGTATGATTCTTTAATAACAGTATTGTGGTCTTCTTTATAATGTTTCATTCTCGAAGTAATGGGTTACAATTCAACTTTTCCATTTTTCTTTACAAGGTCAGTCTAACACAAAATCTAGGCTGCAATGTGATACACAAGTGGGAACCATAAATTTGGAAAGAAGCAGGTTTCAGGAAGATTTGACAAATAACACCCAGGTGTATCCACCAAAACTCACATCCTTAAATAAATAAAGACGGTTGTTTCAGGCTGTGAAGGACAGAACTGAATGCTCAATTCATTCACTGTTTATAGAAAAGATTCATACCATTTTAAAGTCAATATATGAAATCCCTGAATGCAAATACTTCTACAATCCTCAAGCTGATGAGCAATTTAGAGTGTAGGCAGCCTCTTGCTATCCAGATTCATTTCAATTTAGGCTGTGCCAAAAACAAAATTAAACATTTCTGTCCCTGTTTTGACTGAATGCTGAGCAGGTTTATTTGACAATGACTCATTAAGCATAGCTGTTACTATTGCGATAGTTGTTTAAAAATCAAATATTGAATCTGTTACAGTTTTATAGTGCACACATGAAGGGTATGATGTATGGCTGGATAGATACACACTAACGCTTTACATAAATATCCCCTAAAATTTACATTGTAGGAGGAGAGGTACAGTAAAAGTTCAAATATAAATAAGAAGTCATTTGTCTATCAGTTATCGTGTCAGAACACAATGTGTTTCAGTTTCAGTTAAGCCTCGTTTCCACCAAAACGGTTAGGTCGGGACGGTTAGGGTCGGATATGGTTTCTTAACTGTAATCTCGTAGCATTACTATAACGTTTCCTGAGAGTTGGAATATCATCCGGATAGCAATAGATGCCTCAGCTACGTAACAGCAAGACGCCATCACAGTGCAACACCTCCCTTAAAGTAAAACAAAAACACCACTCCAAAACAAAAGAAGAGAATGATAATTATCTAACAGTTCTTTCTTCTTGGATGTGCTTCGTAACACCATTTTAAATGTAGATTTAAAGAAAAAAATAAAATAAAAAATTTTTTTAAAAATGCTAGGTTGCATGGGAAGTAACTTTTTTTAAACCAGTCAGCGGATTGCAGTGTGTCAAGCTCCACGCATCTGGGTCGGATTGGTTAGATTGGTACCCCAATGGAAGGGTCCCCAAAAAGTAGGAAGGGCCGGGTCAGATTTCAGGATACCTTTTTCGTTTTTTTACGATTTGATAAACCAAAAAAAAAAAAAAAAAAAAAAAAAACCAGCCACTGGTGGACATAAGGCTTAAGACTAGTGCTAATTTTGATGCAGGTAGAAGAGTAGAATGGAATAATCAATAAATAAACAGACAGAAAAGATTTACATTTAGATGAAAATTGTGCTTGCTGAATGTAAAGAAAACAAACAAGTATAAAATGTCAACCACACAGTTAACAAATTTGCAATGACACATTCTGATAAAGTATCCAGCCAGGCTTTATAACATCGTCAGTGACTTAACAAGAAATTATTACCATAGGCTAAGACCACCAGCCAAAAGCAATTACTCAGTTACTGAGCTGTTTTGGTTTTGTTTGTAACATACTTTTTTTCTTAACTTTTAAAACCTATTATTTTACATTTATAGCACAGCCCAAGAAATAAATATCAACCAGCCCCTTAACGGTGACATCAGCTACATTGCATATACACAAAATACTTCATTTTATTTTTTACAACTTAACTTTTAGCTAGCTCTTTTCCTCACTGGTCAGTGGCACCAGCATGGTTGGTACCTTTAGTGTCCATGTTCAATGAAGTTAAACACTTCTCATCCAGTAATTTGTTTTTCAGAGAACCTATTTGTATAGACTTGTCAACACGTCAAAAACATTTCTCTCATGCATCATGTATCAGCCCCTGCTGAGTAGCCTCACTGTGTAAGAAATCACAAACAACTTCAATAGTCTCTGTTTAATTTATAAAGTTTTAAATCTAGTTATAACTCTTAACCATGATCTGTGATGACCTATTGCTGATATATCTATCAGTTATGCACACACTGCACAGCATGGGCTCAACCAAGCTGCAGATTTCCCACTCAGCGGTTATGTCTATAATTAGTTTCATAGTGAGAGGAAATTCATTTCCACATGCCTAACAGCTTCCAACTGTCAGGCACTGCCAATGGATATAGATGGACCTTATTTAGCTAATTATCCCAAAGCAAATTTTCCTTTTTCTATGCCTTAGCAATAATCAAAGTAGTACCTTTAACGAATATTCAACTAATAGCCTCCTTCCCCTGATAAAATCCATACTTACACAGAATACACTATAAATGCACAAAGTTACAAAATGGCCTTTTAGTGTATATGTATAAAAAATGACCCAGTATGTTCCTTTGAAGCTTTTTGAACCACTTGGGAGTGCTGATCATGTTATGTAGATTTATTCAGTGTTATCAAGCTGTGCTGACCACATGCTAGGTCACTGCCTGCTGAATGCTGTACATGTCATTTGGGCTCTGTTATAGCATGAGTCATTTGGGCCTGATGTTGGAGGTAATTCTTAACAGCTCAATACCCAGATTACATATATTTTAAATAAAATATGTTACATGGTTTCACTTGCTTTTTTGCAAGTGACAAAAGGTCTGGATTCTTCTGAAAAGGCATAAAAACATGCACATATTGCAACCAATCTGTATAGGTTATTTAAAGACTATTCTTAACATAAGATGGCTTAGTTTGTAAGAATTTAATATGTTTCCCCTTTTAATTACATTGAATACATCTTGTTACTTGAAACACTACTTACTTAACTTAAATACGTTTTCCCAACAAACTTTAAATCTAACGTATTTTTGCTTTGAGTTTACACAAGTACACTGAATGTAATACTTTAAAAATTATTATGGTTTTGCTATGCAATTATGCACAAATCCCCTAAGTCTAAAGGCCCATGTTTGCATTACGCTAAAGTTGTTAAGGATAAGGGAGGATGACAGGAACCTCACAGAAACCGGAATGATGATAAAATTTGAAAACAGTTTACTAACACAGTGAAATAGGCTTTGTCCCAGCAAGTGGGCAGTGGTGGTGCAGCTGTTGAATCCTGGGTTGTATCCAAAAAACAGCCTTGCGTATATCTCAATTTGACATTTCCTAACTTTCATTTTTCTTATAAACTGAATGACAGAAAACTAGACCTTGAATCCTTCATTTGAAAAGATGTAGAGCCTTACAGATGGAGTACAATTTGCAAACACACATACACAGACACATAGTTTATGCTGATACATGGCCGCATTTTAGAAGCAAGCATAACATATACAGAAAAACAGCAGGAAATTTCAGATGTAGCAATAGAACATTTTATACTTTTTTTTAACACAACCCGTTTGCTGTGTTTCATCAGTATGGGTAAAACCTTTAATCACCTTCAATGAAGACATGCTTTTTTTCCTTCCACAGTCCTCACAGTTATGCAGGTGTGATTTACATTACTGTGCACATGTAAAGTCGAGGTCCACTTTGATCTATAATGCGACGTAATTTCTTACAGGGGACTGCTGATGAGGTTTTCAGCCTCATTAGGCTGAGCTCTAAGAATCTTCAAGGCATTCAGCTAATAAAGTCATGGACAGAGTTATCAGCAAAGTTCTCTGTACTGCGTAAAAATGCAATGTAACCACTGAAGTGTCATCAACTAATTTGACTTTAAGTGGAAATGTGCATTTAACTGCCAGTGGATATCCTAATGAATGATTGTATTCCTGAAACAGGAGTTTAAATTTACAGAGCAGAGAAGAGAGTAGTAAGGACAGAGGTTGTTGCAGTTTGTTGGCACTTAACCTGAATGTTGTTTTCCATGCAGTCAAGAGAGTATGTTCAGATACAGATTGAATATACGGTAAAAATATTCATTTGTGAAATATGTGTATGAACAGCAACTCTGAAAAAATGTACTGACCAAATTGTCCAAATATACTCCTCAAAATATCTGCTCTCAACATGTGAAAAAGATCTGTGAACTATACTATTAAAACTATAATAAATATAAAAATATTGTAAGTTACTAATAATTACTTTTATTAATTGCCTGGCTGGTGAGGTACAGTTTGCCCATTAGGTCCATAGTTCTCAATTTTGGTACCCAGACAACTAGTGGTAATCACACTAACGCTAGTGGTACACTGAAGAATTATCGGATATCAACCAATTTACAAATTATGCTGGACTAATGAGTAAATTACGGATAAAATTTTCATCAAATTCAATCAGTGATATCGTTGGTTTTTCTTTGTGCATCAGTTTCAAACAAAAACTGGGAGAAAGTTTTAGATCTGAATTTTTTCAGCAGCACTCAAGGTGACCTAGTTTTTTTGTTAAGAAGCTGTGAAAATGTCACGTTATGAAATCATGCCAGCATGATCTCAGACCCAGAGATAATGTCTCTGTCCTTTGCATAATCTACAAAGTCTGAAGCTTTGTGATGAAGGCTTCTCTTCACTTTCTGTCATAAAAAAACAAAATGGATGGAGAGTCAGATATGACTGAAGCTTACATGTAATGATCCAAGGACTGTGTTCACAGAAGCTGGAGCATGGCTGGTAACTGGTATCTTTCTTTACTTTAACACAATTGTTAAGTAACCAGATATAAGGAATGCATGACTAATCATCTATTTGATTAGTTGAAACGGCCGCAAAGTTGATGGTTTTTTTAAAAGTCACTGCTTCGTTTGGATGGATTATGTCTCGTGCTGAGACATGGTGGTGTTTACAGCCCTGTGTTAAAAGAAAGTTTGGCCCCTTTTTAAAATGGTCGAGCTGGAGAAGAGGAGACAATTTTACTTTCTGTCAATATTTGGCTTGTAGGAGCATAATTAGCTACACCACTACATCTTCATATAGCAAACAACTATTTATGGGTCTGCTAAGGTTTAGAACATTGTATATTAGAATATTAAGCAGGTCTTGCTCTCAGTGACAATTCAGTTGTATCTTTTGCAAGCTATTCTTTAAAGTGTACTCTTTGCCAGAAAAAGAGATTTATATTTTCTTTCTTTCTTTATTGTTTGTGTGCTTTTTTAACTGCCCAATACGTATCTATTGCAACTCAAAGGTCAAGTCAAAGCCAGAAGGTTCATCACAACAGTGAGACAAGTGGTAAAAGCTATTGAGTCGCAGCTTTCATGGATGTTTTATAAAGAAAAAAAATAAAAATAAAGAGGCACGTTCAGCTCGTAGGGGCACTACGGAAAGTGAACAGTCTTTGACAGCACTTGCCTTAAATAAATGAATAAATGCTCACAAAATAACCACTGCTTCAGCAGAATTGAGATTTTTTTCATTTATTCTCCAGCACACTAGCAATGACTCCTACTGTTCTTTACCAGAAAACTACTATTTTTTTATCTGTCTGTTTTTCCCAAAAATAGTTGAAAGAAAACTTTTTTTCTGGAATAAAGAAATAGGTCTCATTTTGTAAGAATGTGGGATTCTATGAGTAGCTGTTTACAACATATTAGGTTTATAGATTGAAAACTTTTTATGAAATAAAGTTTAAAACTGATCTGACAATGCTGGGGATCACAAGGAGTCTGGTTTATGACTTCCATTTCCCAAGAGACAAAAGCATTTTATTAGTTTGTTACATTTCTGCATCGTTTTATGAGAAAGGATCAAAGGAATGAGGGAAAGACAGTCCTTTGCAGCAAAGATGTATATCAATAGATGCTGAGACAATCACTGAATTTGTTGTAAAGGGCACCAGTTTTGACTGCAAAGTCTGCCATAAGTCACCTGCAAGCCCTCTATAACACAGCTGCAGCTGTGGCTGTCACTCTGTGGATGGATTAATGTCTTGTAATCACACTTAATTATTATCCCCACCTGCTTGAAGACTGCTTGAGACTGTGGGACCTTGTAAAATGCAGAACCGAACGCCAAGAAACCCTCTCTTGAGGGATGGTTGAATGTCACCGTGCAAGCTTTACCAGCCAAGGAACATTCAAGGCTGTCAGGTTGGCCCAGTTCTTTTGGAAACCTTATAAAAACAAAAAGGTTGCAGGTTTAATGGCAGCAGAAGATAATCTGTCTTTCTACACTGGCGTGTGTCGCAGAATTTTATTTATTTATTTTTTTTTAAGGAACATCTGTCCAATAAATAGCAATTTTGTTTGCATATTGTTTGATATAAAATCTCAATAAAATCTCAGATAAACAGTTTTTTTTTGTTTGTTTGTTTGTTTGTTTGTTTTTTTAATTTTTCTTTCAGACCTGCAACATTGATTTGGGCCAAAATTATCAACAAAAGAAGAATTTGAGAGAGAAAAAAACTGTAAATAAAGAAAGAATTTGTTTCTAAAGTAAAACCTGATATCAAATTATTAGTTCACTTGTCTGTTAACCCAAACATTCCCTGCAGACCAGTAGTATGGCATTTTAGCTGGTAGCTAATGTTGTCAGAGAAAAGCTACTATACATAATTAAAATATTTTTTTAAGCTATATTGAACCTCAAAGTGTGGAAGTACAGATAGAATATATGATCAATACTCACTTTCGATTCTCTAAAAATCCAACATAATACCAATTCATCTCAGTTTTGCCAGTTGCATTTTTCCAGAGTTTTCCTGGTATATATGCAAAGATGCAACATTAAAAGATTGGCTTAAAAAGATGTTTCACTAGGTTCAATGTAAGTATTTGGTTACCGTCAGATTAATCAAAAAATTATTTTGGATCAAGTTTGGTCATTTAAATTGATTTTACATGAAATTGAATCAGATTATTCAGATTCTTTATTTGAAAGAGCTACACGATTCAAGTTAGTCTGACTTCAGAAAGTTGGTTAAAAAAACATGGAGGTATAAAGAAAATTTGTAAAGTGAACTAATGATTTTTAGTAAAGACTAATGATCACCTATGCTGATGCAACTTAACCTGTTTAGCTTCAGCATGTGCAAGGAACGGCAGATTTCTAGTTATCTCAACTAATTTGGGATTATAGTGCACCTGAGAGGTTTGTGCCAAAAAAAGAAAGTATTCAAAAAGTTAGGGAGCACAAAGGAGAGTTGGGAAGTATAGCTAGAAAGATGGCAGCTTGAGCAAAGCTCTGATCAACGAGAATGAAACAGAGAAAACATAAAGATATACTGTCTCATAGATGGTACTAAGCAGGGGCCGGTTTTTACTTGTAAACTCAATCCTGTTTGCGCTATGTGGTTGGGGCAGTGGTAGCCTTGTAGTTACAGAGGTGGGCTCGGGTTTAAGTTTTTGGGCTGGCAGCTGAGGTGAACCTCTATGGGCCCCTGAGCAAGGCCCTTAACTCTCAACTGCTCCCCGGGCACCGTTCTGGCAGCCCACTGCTCCTACTGTAACTAGAATAGGTTAAAAATACACAGAAGGAATTTCCCAGCTTAATTCCCAGATTAATAATAATAACAATGATAATTTTAAATAAGTATTGTACTGAGCTGAGCGCAGCCCAAAGTTTTGCATGCTGTAAATGTCAGCTGTTCTGAACTTCAAACAAGTTCAACCAGCATTCTCTAATGATACCTCAACATGTCCAATGGGAGGAGCTCCTGGACAAGCCTAAACTCTATTAAGTTCTGTTTTACCCTGAGAATAGTATATGAATCTACATCCCTTTAGTTCCTGCTCATCTCTTCCTCCAACACGCCTGCAGTAAAAATGCCTTGGCTTTCCTCTGACAGATACATCCTGTATCCAAGTTTGCAACTTGTAAAACAATTTACTGCATTTTTCTTTTCCTTTTCCTTTGGGTACTGGAATCCAACAGGAAGTGATTAGCTAATGTGTGCATGTGTCCTTCTGTACTTTGGATCCTGTGAATAGAGAATTGTAACCATTAATTGCACAATATGATATATCTTAGGTATTGGTTCACGCTGTCAGCAGTAAAATGAAAATTAAGATGTAATTATTCATCTGTTATCATTGCAATTTGGTAAGCAATTGATCTAAAGTTTAGAACATATGCATATACTGTACCATGGCAAGTGTAATATTTAAATGTCCCCAATGTTAACTGCGCACTATTAGTGATGTAAAAGAATATAACACATGTTGCCTGTTTACCAAACAGTTAGAAGTAGTGGAGGAGACTAGTGGGGCAGAGAAAAGTGGAGGGGCAGTGAAGAAAAAACAGCAGTAGAATAAAGAGCAAAGGAAAAACTAAGCACAGCGAATCTGGCTGGGAACCAAAGTGGACTGAAAAAAGACAAGTTCCCTCCATGGCTGTACCACACCATCCAGGGTGAGTATTGATGATCACTATAGTTTTCTTTAAACCGGATTTTAATTTAGCAATAACTACCATTTGACTCTGTGCCTGCAGAAATGTTTTGTTGGTTATGCCGACAACATAAAGAAACCCCCAAAACAGGACTGGCTAAACATTCCTTTATTGAGGCAAAGTGGCAAACCTACAGATTAGATTACCTTGACAGGCAGAAGAGAACAGAGCGTCACAAAAACAGTGTTAGGTCTCATATTAAGTTAGCTTAATGCTAAATGTCTCTGCCATAACTTTTTATTTTAACAAATATCTGAGATTAAACCTTTCTCTGGCTGCTTTGCATAGGTTCTTCTGTTATAACAGCCTTTGAACTGGTAATGAACATGGAGGATGAGGCAATCCTGGGTGACTTTACATGCCTGTATTACCTCACCAAGAGGGAACAGGCAGATCACACCAATTACCCAGCTCTTCTGGATCTGGTTGAATTGTTGGGCTGTGGTTATTTAAAAAGCTCAAGGTAATGTCATATTTGTGTTATTTTATGCTGCATATAAGCAAAATTTAAATATGAAATGTATTCAATATTTTGTTTAATTTACTTAGATGGTGAAACAAATTGCAGATCTCATGTAATTATTGATGAGATGGTGGCGATTGGGCACTGTAATGGAGGAGCCAGTCGTTACAGACATCCACTCCTCATATCTCTGTGAAAAGACAGTTGGATCTGCATGTCAGGTATAAATGCAAAAGGAAATTATTTATGACTGAATATATGTCCTTATTATATTATGTACTTGTTGTGTATGTTTCAAGATATATTGACAAGGAAGGAGAGCTTTCCGACCAGTTCCTGGACCTGGTTAATGTCAGTGATGACAAAAGGCAGATACCGCTGTGGCAAACATAAAATAAGCGCTGCACAAAAAAAAAGAAAAGTTTTCTACTGAAAGGCTGTATTGATTAGGAATGGATGTATCTGCTGCAATGACTGGTATGAACACGCAACATAAAGTAAAATATTAGTCGGGGTTCTGTTCAAGAATTTGTTACTGCATGTTCTGATTTTATTCTTGAAACAGCTCCAAGCTGCTCTTGCATGTGATGCCTATCACCTTGCCCTGGCATGCAGGGATGCTCATCTGAATCCACCTAGATGCCCACCTTGTTTGACCTCTTGCAGCAGCTCCATCTTTATTTCCTTAACAGTGCCAGGAGAACTGCTGTTTAACAGCTGCCGCACAGTCCCTGAGCTTGGAGGCATCGAACATGAAGCTGAGATAACAGAAAACACCTTTTTTTTTTTTTTTTTTTTGTATCTTGTAATGAGAAGGCAAATCTGTCTCTTATTGTGCATTACAGATCACATTGCAGCGAAACCTATTGCTATTCCTGGCTGCCATGGCAAAAAAGACTGAGCAAATGCCCTTTAGCCAAGGTTTTCAATGCACCTACCAGTTTGTAGCAGCAGTCTACCTGCAGGCAGATGTTATCTAAAATAAGATACAGAATATGGACCAGCTCAACATGATGATGAAACTGGCATCCCAAAATGATGAATGGGGACAACTAACAGCCACTGACATCACAGTATCTACAGTATCTCACAGAAGTGAGTACACTCCTTGAATTTTTGCAAATATTTCATTATTTTTTCATGGGACAACACTATAGAAATTAAAATTTGATACACAGATCATCAGACTATAAAAACTAAACTTTGATATTCTGTATGTCAAAGTTTAATGTCTATAGTGTTGTTCCATGAAAAGACATAATGAAATATTATGAAAAATGTGAAGGGTGTACTCACTTTAGTGAGATGCTGTATATCTTTGGTGAACTGTGAGCGAGATTTAAATGAACAGTGAACAATGTAATGTAATATATTTGGTTAATAGTAAACTATAAGTAAGACATGGTTTGTTTTCTTTCAATTTTCCAAACTCCTCACTTCTTGTTGCACAGCCCTCCCCAGGGAGAATCCTGGAAGAAACCCTGAGTGCCGATGACCATTGGCACTACGTATGCCTTTACCTTCCAGGCTTTCTCCAGCTCTATTTCTTCAGTTTGCCATGTTCCTTTTTCATAACATAGATATATATGTAGGAACTGTCCCCTTCTCTAAAACACACAAACAACAATAATGAAGGTGATTTTACTATTCTGTAAGTACATATAAAACAATCAAGATAAAATATGTCATTGATGTTTAAGAAGGCTGTTTTTATTATCTTCTGACAGAGAAAAGTCCTAAAAGCGTGCCACTATATATTTGTGTTAAGGCGCCAACCGCAATAATAAAACAACACAACGTCACAGAATAAAAGAAAGATTTTAACAGAATTTCACAAACCATAACCAAACTAAAAACAACTGGCTTGCATCGCCAACAGTCAGCCAGAGATCCCCAGAGTTCCTTCTCGCCAGCCACCACCTTCACCACCCTTTCTAAAGGGACACTAAAACATTTCCAAGCCATCCAGGAGATATAATCCTCTAAAACAAGTCTTGTGGCTGCCAGGAGGACTTCTACCAGTTGGATATGTCTGGAACACCTCTCCTGGGAGAGATCCAGAAGGCATCCTGTACAGATGCCTGAACCACCGTATCTGGCTTCCTTCCTTTTACTTGGGCCAACAACCATTCAGAGGAAGCTCATTTTAGCTCCCTGTAGTTGCAGTAACATTGTTTTGGTCAGTACCAACAGCTCATGACAATAGGTGATGGCTGGAACCTATACTGAGGAGTAAATCAACAGCTTTAAATTCTAGCTCGGCTCTCTTTGCCATGATAAACTGGTTCAACATCTCAACAACCGCAGACGCTGCTGCTTTCTGCCTATCAATATCTGTTCCATCCCCCAAGCCCCAATACTACTGAGGAAGCAGTGATAATGTTGCTTCTGAAAGGCTGCTATGTAAATTGTTGTGTTTTATTAAATTTTATATAAAATTTTATATTGTGTTTTTAAATTTGTGAAAAGCATTATATTGAAGTGACCATGTAAACTGTGTTTTTTTTCCCTTTTTTTTATTTTATTGTATTTTTATTACTTGTCCTGTCCAGCATTGTGACAGCAGAATGATAGTCTGACTGTTGTGTTCTGCTAAACAAATTTGCTTTGCCAAGCACCTGCAAAGCACCTGCAGGAAGACAAACTGTAAATGTCAATAAAATCAACAACCACACATATATAGGTGTGGGTGTGTATGTGTGTGTGTGAGAGAGAGAAAGATATGAGCAGTCACTTGTGTCATGCAAATACAATCGCACCATATCCAAGGATGAGGAGCTGACAGAGAGGCTCCCAAGCTCCAGGCAACCAGCAGCCACTATAGAGCACACAACCTAACAGTCCCAGGTGGCCGTAGAAGACCAGGGACAGCAGCCTGCTTGCCCCGCCAGTTACCGCATCCCAAAGACGTGCCAGGATCCCGACAGCCACCCACAACCCTGGGTAAGGCCCCACTCAGCAACCGGGAAGGCCAGGCCACCCCAGACAAACACCCACCACAGCTAGGTGCCCACCCGAATGCCCCGGCCAAGTGCCAGAGGTAACATAGAGACTATGCCACCTATGCCCCCCCCGACCCCGACCCATCCCTTACACAACTGGCAGATACTGTAAATGTGTGGAACATTGTCAATGAAACCTGGAACTATGCAGATTTCGAAAATAATGAGGTAATAAAGAAAAGTTACATAAATATGAGACAATCAAACAAATATTGCAAGAAAATGTGTAAAACAGCAAAAAAAAAACTTGACAGTTTTTAACAGCTGGAATTATAAAATATCCATTCTGACTGGACTCATACAGGCTATGTGCTTTGCTCCACCCCTGGTTCAATCTTGGGACACTCTTATTATTTCTATATCTTCCCCCTATTGAGTCAGTAGCAGTTATGTGAGGCAGGCAGTTACTTTGCAGAGATAATTAGCTTCACATTACAGAATATCATTCCAGGCTCTGGATTTGCAGATGCAGAAAAAACTAAATTTGCATCCATTTCCAGTGATCAAAGGTATATGAGTTTTTGTCTGCTTTCCTGTGAATTTATGTAGTATCTCATTATAAGTTGTTTTGTTTATCTTATGCAGTAACGTAATTACCGCCTGTGGAAACAGATGTCTCAACACCTTTCATTATGAAAGGGTTGCCCACAATATCCAACAATCCTGCTCCACAGGCAGCCAGAACAGAACATGAATAACAATTTGCAGGAGGCATAGAAAGTAGTTCCATTAGATTAACAACTCAACTGTGGAAACAAAAGTAAAACATAAATAGAAACTTCATTTAGTTTTGAGACTGGTCAACAACTGACTATTTTTTACCGTGGGGAGCTTGATAAATATTTTTTTTTCCTTTTTAGTTTAGTGCATCTTAATTTTGCATATTCACTGTGGGATATGGGAACGCCCTCTATATAGTCTCCTATACACTCATGCTTGAGAGTGTTGCATGAGGGATCAGTAACTATTTTAGTCATACTTGTCTGTTTTGCTCATTGCATTTCTTGAAGAAAAAGTTGTTTAGTGTAGCTAATGCAATGTTTTTTTTTTTACTGTTAGCATTTTCTTTGATACTTTCTCTGTTTTAATGAGTTTTGCATTTATTTATTTTTATGATGAAAAGCACTTTGGTCAACTTTTAAGTGTTGTTGGAAGGTGCTATAGAAATAAACTTTATTTGATTGACTTATTACAGCAGGTAATTGCAACTGCTCTCTATTTCTGACACATTTTCAACTTGTCACACATGCAATCAAATTAGCTTCGTTGTTTGTGTGATCGTTTAAATACACGCATGTACACCCACCTCTAAAGACACACCACACCAATTGACACGTGTCAGAGAGAACATACAGATTTGCAAGATGTAAACAAGGAATAGAGAAACAATATGTGAGGTTTTAATGTCAAGTTTAAATTAGGCCTGTCAAATTATTAAAATCTTTAATCACATCTTTCAAAATAATTAATCATCATTAATCACACCTTACAAATGAATCAAGATTAATCAGGACTATGCCTAAAATTTGCCAGTTTTTACTGCATTTTATCAACAGAACGAGCTAATCCATACAAATATTTAGTTCTAGATCATAATTTGAATCATTTGAATTGTTTTTATATTTGTTTATGTTTGACGACGGTAACAATGTCTCTAATGCAGAGGGTCCACCCACCTGCATGATATAACTGATACATCAAGCCAAAGTGACATTTTGTAAAGATTTGCTAGATAGTAATACTTCTGAAAATCTGGTAAGACTAGACCTCCCTCTGTTTTCTTTTTGCACAAATATGCTTTCTTAATCCTGTGAAATTTATAATTCCACATTAAATCCAGAAGTAATGAATCTAGTTTCTAAAAGAAGCTGCTAGTAAGTAGTATGTTTATTTTGAAAGACACGAGTGAGGTTTTTATGTCAAATGTACCTCAGGACATTAAGGACATTTCAACTTATAATGTTTACACCTTGTCCACTTTCCTGTGTTTGAAGTTTTATGTGTAGGCATATCCATGTAGTCCATTTAGCACACTATTTTCTTTTTAATGAATTTTACTCCTGTAATTTTGCTTCAGTGACTTACAATAGTACTCAATCATAATTTAGCTGCAAGATAAGATACTGAAAATCCCCAAATTTGGGAATGTTGAAAACAGATGGCCAAACTTTGCTAAACTGTATGTCCTAAAACCTTTCTAATTTTCTACTGCTTTACTTTATCAGGAAGCCGTTGCAGAAATAATGTTCACATATTGTGATTTGATTGAGGTATTAGGTGATTTTCTGTATTTTTTTTCAGGTGTCTGAAACTTTTTTCATTCATGGAATGTATTATCTTCATTTATTCCATGTCAATCACATGTATGCTATTTGTCACACATCTTAACAAATCTCCCTTTAATATAAAGTATTTGAACAGACTTTGTGACTGCAGAGATATATCCATTATGGCTATGCAAATTTCAAGCAGATTCCTAAAAATGAACACATGGCTCAAAGAGTTAAGCAGAGCAAACTTCTCTCAATTTAACTGACACGAAACAAAGACCCTACTGGGAAAGCTGATTCCCACTAAAAAGTTTGAACACAAGTTGTTGAAACAAAACATGTTACTGACCCTTCTGGGTTTTCATTTTTTATTGGGCCCATAAAATGAAATAAACGGTAGGTAGAGATACGGGTTGATGTTCACATCATACTGGTCTTTGAGTAAGCTGACATTTGATAGTATCAAATATTGACAAATCTTTCTTTGCTTTTGGCTACTCCCTTCTTGGTATTCTACTTACAATAAAGTTTCCCAACAAAATTATTCTGATAAAATATTCGTAAAGGATGCATAATTTGATACAGAAGTGATTAACAACCTAATGTTCAGTCTTTATTATGAAAATTATTACAATACTTTATTAATCCTTTGTTGTCCCACTGGAGAGCAAAGAAACATTAGATTATCAGACATTTAAAAGCTCAAGCAATGTCATAAGTTATGACATTAATTATTTACTCAGTTTAATCTTTATTATGATGGGAAAACTTTTGAGGCTGCCGTTTTTTTCTGATTCCCCTTTTTGCACTGTATGCAAAGAAAAGGTGAATTATGGCAAGGTTATTCTGGTCCTAGAAGGAATGAGCTATAGTTCTACACTTCACTACAGGTGTATATTCATTTTATTAACCTTTGTTCATCTTTGCTGATTCTTATTACCCAACTTTTTCAGTACTTACTCTACATTATAAATTTTGCAGGTCATCATTGTCAACTCCTGATTAAAATATGTCTTCCTCTTTTGCATAATGCTTTTAAAACATTTCCTCGTCCTTTCCTGGTTTACTGTGAAAACAAGTCATCTGGGTTGCCCTCTTTATCAGTTTCCCACTCAGCACTGTTTGAGATAAATCCTTCTCACTCTTTTACCATGCTGCTTATCACTTTCTGTGCCATGATGTGGTCACAGCAAATACAGCAAAAAGAAGATGAATCTGCTTGTCTGCGAAAGTCTCTGCTGCAGATATGCCTGAATTTTAAATTTACCTCAGAAGTTCACTGAATTAAGTCTGCCAGATATTAAAGTTTTCAAAGTGCAGAGTTACCATACACTTCCGATGGATTTTTTAAGCTTACATCTTAATATTGCACAAGGAAAAAAAAAACCACCTGGATATAAAATTCTGAGACTGAAGTCCCTTCAAAATGAATTAAAAGCTAAATAAACAAGCCCATTATTACTTTATAATAAACATTTTCATAGAAACTTTATTAATGGTTGGGTCTTTGTACATTATTAAAATACAATGATACATTACAAAACCTATTTAAAACTAATTAAATGATTAAATGAAGAATTTCTCAATTGGGATGAATAAAATAAAAATACTAATAATTATTATTATCATTATTGTTATCATAAAGTTGTTAGAAGTCACACTTTGTAATCTTTTGACTTTATAACTCAGCGTTCCTGACTCGTTTAATGGTACACTGACATTTATTATGTACATTTCTGGAGTGGCCACAGCCAGTTGCTGCCGAGTTTTGCTTTACACACTGATTCACTCTGTAGTGGGACATGTACATCACCCCCAAAATAATCACAAATCCATCATGGCCACCCCAGTGAAAAGTTTCTGGCTCCGCCCCTGCATTCAAGGAGCTTTGAAAACATGGGTGCAGAGTAGATAAGCAGTGTAATAACTGATGTAACCATTGGTTTTACCAATGCATTTGTACTACATTGCAAAATTATAAGATACATTGCACATTAAGCCAGCAGCTGTATACGATGCACACCGAAGCTGCCGGTGCAGTTGCATCGGAAAGGTTTGTCTCAGACCACAGATTTAAATCTGTGAATCTCTCCATCCATATCGTACACAGAATGATAATGTTTTATCATAATCATATATATATATATATATATATATGGTAATTGGTTTGTATTTATACAGTGTTTTACTGTGCGTGTTTCACATGTGTGAATTGGTGAATGTGCATGGTGAGCGCCTTGATGGAGGAAGCTGCCATGCAAGGCGCTCACCACGACCCATCAGGAGAAATTTGTGGTTCGGTGTCTTGCTCAGGGACACCTCGACATGAGCGCGACAGGCCGAGGATTGAACCAGCAACCCTCAAGCTACAAGACAACCACTCTACCTACTTAATATGTATATATATATATATATATATATATATATATATATATATATATATATATATATGACAGCTCAATATTCTGCTGATTCAACAGTGAAATCCTCTTAAATTGATAAAAAAAAACACTATTAATGTGTGCTGCCTTTAATGTGAATTTGATAAATTAATAGATTTATTTTACTTCAACAGTTTTATGACCTCCACAGAAGGATAAGACCATAAAACTTTAGCTTCATACATCCAACGCACCACCGCCTGCTGAAACTCCCTGGCAGATATTTGAATTGAAATTGTCTTGTCTTTTCCCAGCGCTTGGAAGCCACATCTAGCATGCTTCAGAGACTTTATTTTTCATTTGTATGAGCTATCTAACCTTGTGACAATCACATTGCCACCCATGTGTATAATAGTTGTTTTGACATCATTTCACAAAATGGAAGTTAATATACCCAAACGTGTTACTGTGCTGCTGTTACAAGGTCATACTTGTCAAAAAAAAAGGCAACAAAAAAATAGAAAAAAAAAGAAAAACTTACTGAGCTGAATTATATCTGGAGGTTTGATGCTTGATAGAAAAATTAAATGACCATGCTGTTTAACTGCTGCATGTATACAATGCATGTTGCCTGCAAAATGTCGCTTTATAAAGCTTTACAATGAACGCAACAGCTAGAGACAACTCCAAAACTTTTATTGGGTTATGGACAAGCTGAATGAATATTTTGTGTGGATTGGAAGGTTTACGTGTCCTTAACAGAGCACTACAATATGTTTGGAATTTTTGAGGACATGAAGCATAAACGCATGTTATAAATTTAGCCAGTGTCTTGGCCTTCTTTCTCCCCCTGGTCCTCCTGACAACCAAGGCCAGGTCCCTGCTGATGGAGAGAGAGGGGTCAACCCTGGCAGCAGGAACAAAGTGGACCTGACAAGTGTGAAAGATTTAGTGCTGGGCATTTAGAGTGATCATCTTTTCCCCTTTGTCAGCAGGTAGAGAAATTTCTCCACCCTTATTTTGTCCTTGACTCGACTGTGATGGCACAGAGGGAAATCCTGTCTTGGTGCTTGTCTTTCCTTTTCTGTGATTTGAAGGCCAGCCACATGGATGCATTGTCCCGGTAATGGCTGTTGTTGCATATTACCTCATATCTGACTTCCTGTCTGCATGAACTACATTTTAAAGGCTTCAGATATTACAATACCAGGATGTATTAGTGGGCCATTGGGACTTTAATCTGCAGATGGCTATCAGTCTAAAACTAATAATGTCCACTTGAGAGGAATTGTCATTTTTCTGTTGCCAGGTTTTATTGGAACCTTTTCATTCTTTTATCCTTATTTAATTTACTTTTGTCCTCTAAAACTCCCCCTTGTACTCTGTGAGCTAATTTTTAAAGAATATCAAATTTTACAGTTCACTGAAATCTGGAGGATTCATAAATCCCACAGAAAATATGTCTGAAAGATTTCAGTAAACTATGAAATTAAATATGGTACCTCTACCGTGAATAGGATTTAAACATTCCTATTATAGCACTAATTTGAAAAAAGAGCAAGATTAACTTTTAAATGATGAGAACCCTCCTGTGCTACCTCCTCATAATTAGGTCATTAGTGCAAGCATGGTGCTTTGTAATCCCTCCCAGCATTAGACTTGATACCTCAGATCTATATCACCCTGTTATCAGCACTCCAGAGAAGCAGCTATTGCTGTTTTGCAGGATTTCACCCGGACAGTGAGAACAAACAATAATGAGCCTTAAATCCACCTCCTTTATATACAAATTACCTTGATGTGATGAATTTTGTTCAAGTGAATATTGAACATTCTTAAAGAAACACTACTAAGCTTTGACAGATTTTCTCAGTAAAGTGCCCACAACAGCTAATTCAACATCCATCTTGCATCCTACCTGTACTCTGAGTTCTCTCCAGCCAGTAAAAGTCAGTTTGAGGTTGACTCTTTTCTATCTTTTTTTTTTTTTTTTTTTTTTTGCTTTCTTCCTCTGCTAATGTCCTCTTGATTTTTTTTTTTTTTTTTTTTTTGATTAATCAGCCATGTTCCACGTTCAAAACAGTATGCTGATATGTGACAAGGTGCTGGAAAGTGAAATGCTGCTCCAAAGTGATGCAGCAAAAAATAAATAAATAAATGTGAACGGTAGTTTCTCATCCCCGAGCTGCTGGGCACTGACAGATCCAGGAACATTAAATACAGAATGAATATTAACCAGAAAATATATTCACACTTAATACATTTCATCCACACAAACAGTTATTTACTCTCAAATTATTGCAAAATCATGAACTTTGTTTATTCCTTCACTCTGAAAAACATACCTTTGTTGTGGAGTAAATCTTTTCTGAAGTTTTTAGAATGAATGAATGCTTAATTACTATCTTTTGCTGTTATTGTTGTTGTGGTGTGCTACCAGGGAAGAAGGAAACCGTCTGATTTTCTACTAAAACATCTGGTTGCTATGTTAATCAGTCATTTGGAGCGTCAATCATGATACAGTGTTTAAAAACTGCTTTCCTAGTTGAAGTGGTGTGCTGATGTTTTGTGATGTCAGTTTTGTGTGGACAGCAGGGTGATGTGGTGGTGGGTACTGCTTCCTCACTGTAACACTGTTATTGCTTCATGTCAAGGGTACCTTCTGCTTCTCTGGTCCAGCCTTCTGAATAGAACAAAGCAGTAATCTAAAATGAATAAATGCCTTTTTGTGTAGTAGCAACTGGCCTGGTTGTATATGTGGATATGAGTTCCTGCCACGAAAGCAAATTTCTCTATTTCTCGCTGCTTAATAAAACACATCTTTTGGGTAGGACTCCCAAAATGAGACACCTGAAAGCAGTATTTTTATTATTGTTATCATTATTTTATCCCTTAAAAAAACAAAACACACAAAAAAAAAAAGATTTTGGAGCAGAAGGTTCCCCTTTTGATCGTGGCACAGTTTTTAAGGATTTGCTTTTTGTTGTTTGTTTGCAATACCTAGTGGAGTTCTAACCTTGTTCAACAGTCCATTAAATATCATTGATGTGTTAATTAAAAAAAAAAAAAATATATATATATATATATATATATATAAATACGCACGTTGAATGTTATTATTTACGTCCGGTAATCCCGCGCATGCGCACTACGCTGGAGGGCAAAAAGATTTGCTTTCATGATGATCAAAACATTGTAGTGTACAAGTATATCGTCATTTTGACCAAATCTGTTCACATAATGAAAACTAAAGATTTAGGTATTACTAATTTAGATCATCTTTGTGCAGATGATCGCGAAAGGTACAGTGCAAAGCTAACTGTAGTTGGCGAAAAGCTTACAGACCCATTTAAAATAGCTGACGATCTATGGGTTGACAGTCCTCAGAAATGACCGCCAGTTCAGTATGGCGATATCTACAACTACCTCATTAACACGCCAGGAATTTATACAGCAGAGGCGATGAAGGCATGCAAGTCACTAGATGGCTATAACTTCTTTGTGTCTACACATGTGGGGCAGATATTGTACCACAGCAATGAACGCATGAACGTAGTGTGTTTCTTAAAGTGTGCCGTAATGCCATCACAGAAGATAACCGACAAGAAACGAAAGCATCAGGTGTGGATCTGCTTGGAAAAATTAAAAGGCTACGTAGTGTCTGCCCACTGCACATGCAAAGCAGAGTAAGAATTCACATGTAGTTGTAATTCTCCTCATGGCTGTTATCCACTGCTTTCGGAGTTTTACATCCGCTGGAAACCTATGAAATTTGACATGATTGTCCTTCTTTCGTCTATTTGTGCAGCCTACAGCGCTACACATGTTAACCATACTGATTTAATAATATTTCAGGGCGAGATTTAGATTCAGCATAACTTGCTGTCAACTTCACGTCTTCTAACAGTGGAGGGCACCGGCTTTTCTTGCCCTCCAACTGGAAACTGGGCCAAAGAGCACGTGGGCGTGACGTCACTTGTCAACGTGCGTATATATATATATATATATATATTGTTTATTTATTTTTTTTATTTTTTCTTCCTTTTTTTCATTGGACCAGTAAACATTATGTGCAAATGTTATAGTTGCTGCTAGTAATAGAAGAAGGCTAGTATAGTCATGATTAGTAGTACCAGCAATAGTTTGTTGTAGTATCAGATATAATATTAGTCATTGCCCGTGTTGAGAGAAAGGCAACAGAAAAAATGCACACTTGAAAGAAAATAAGTCGTTATCTTTGACTGATTTATTTGAATGCCCCTGGAGAATATTTTGATCAACATAATATGACCAGCTTGATCAATGACAAAGAAACCACAGTACCACAGCTAGTGTTGCACAAAAGGAAAAAAAAGAGCATTCTGAGGCAAATATAACTTTTCTATGTAGACCTGAAATATCTTTGAATACCAATATCAGTAACGTTGATGCTGATTGTTAAACAGTACCCCTCAGTAAAATGTCCAAATGGCTTCCAGCTTTCCACACAGACAGCTGTCAGCAGCATTTCTACAGCCACATTCACCTAAAAAAGAGCCAAGAGAGACTGTGAAAACAGTCAGGATAGGGGACATCAAAACCAGCAAACACACACACACACACACACTTAGAGAGACAGACAGAAAGACAGAGAGAGAGAGAGAGAGAGAGAATGAGAGAGAGAGAGTGAGATGATCAGTTTGTACCTTTACAATCAGAAGACATAACACCACAAAATATTATTAGTTAAGGAGTTTTAAAATATGTGTGTACCAATAATATCATGCTGTACACAACAAATATTTTCATTTCGTGTGGCAAACAATGTAATTTTGCTTTATCTGAATTTTTTTAATGAATTAAGTTATTTTGTTTATTGTTTATTGATGTATGACATTTTAACAATTTGGAAGTAATTTTGTTCTCTAATTTTTTTAATTTACTCGTTTTGATTGACAAAACAGGTGAAAATTAACGTATGTTTACTCACCAATCAGTGAGAGAAGAGAGAGCGACAGGATGAGGGAATCTTTCTGATGGTGGGCTTGTATTCTGTTCTCACAATCTTAAGGCACTGTCCAAGATGTGTATTATTGAGTCTGTTTCTATCCTGACTCATGAGAGTTCATTGAGGAAAATGATGACTCACAAATAAAGTATATCTGGAGGGGAAAATTGTGACTCAGAACATTATTACAGCTCTGGTGTTTTTGAATCAAGCTTGTGGAACAATGTTGATCCAAAACTCACTCATCCCAACATCCTTGTGCTGTGCTTTGAGCAAATCAGAAGTTGCCTTCCCCAAGACCTCCATCTGAAGTGCTGTCTCATCAATAGAAGGTCCCAGTGTTTTGGCCTCTGCAGTCCACTGGCCATCAGCCGGAACAGAGAATGGCAGTCTCAGGAAGCAGAGGATGTCAAATGAGAGTTTAGGGGAGCTTTCAGATCATTCCTTAAAGTTTTCTGCCAGACTATACAAAATCCTTCATCACTGGATGTTCCCACATGTTGTGCTTTTCACAATGTTCCCACAGACATGGAAAGTGTAACTTTCTTCGCTTAATGTCTCGTTCCAGGAGGCCTTGTGGTGTCCCACCATCGATGGAGCCCTCTCCGTAACTACTAAAACAAGTTTGTTTAAATCCAAGCCATTTTTTTCTAAGAACTGTGTCAACTCACGGAAGGTGATTTCCTTCGGTGTACGTCCCGGTAAAGGAAGCAAACAAAGAAGTTCTTTCGGAAATGTCTTCCTATCAAAAAATCTTGCAAACACAGTATCGGTTTTTGTCATAGGATGAATCTGTGGCTAGTGATATGGCTTCTGTTTTCTTTCGACTGGTGAGTAGACAGGAAAAAACCATTGCTCCGCTAAAATATCTACTCTTCTGGTTGCCACATTAGCTGACAGTGGTACTGGCTTTAACAGCTCGACAACAGTTTCTTCTTTTTTTCATCACGACTTAAAACTTTAGCTGCCATTACAACTGCACACTGCACACTAGGGCTGGGATATACTTGCTGTGAACGCAAGCGTACACGTCGGCGTTCTGCTACGTTTGTGTATATTCATCCTGCAAACTATGGAAGTATGACACGGCAAAAACGTCAATACTGGAGGTCACCACAAGGGGAAGTACACAGCACTTGGACTTTGAAATAGAGAAAAGGTCGATCTACTGGTCACATTGTATTTCCGGGTCATCAACCCCCAGAACGCTTCCAAATTGCTCCCAACTGTTAAGGCATGAGTGTTTATCACTGTGCAACAGGGAAGAAAAATCATATAGATGTCGGTAATTGCAGACAAAGTCAGAGAAACAGTCTTCAAAACTATTCACTTTTGTGTTAACCTCGGACCTGTCAAATTCATGCTCTTGTTGCCATGAGTGCCATTAATGTTCAAGTCAATATTACAACTCATGCATGCAGCATGCTACTTCACGTCAACGCGAGTGGCCTATGTGCTTAACAAACCCTAGGAATACATGCCAGCCACGATACGTACGCAGATGCATCGCTAACAGCAAACATATCCCAGCCCTTAGTGGGATTTTCTGTTTCCTTAGAGGTGTAGCTAATTGTCTGTTTTTTCTTGTTTAGATTAAACAGCTCTTGCTGTTTCTTTCTATCTGGTGTGTGCTTTTTGCTTTTTTAGTGTTTGTCTCTCTTTTTCTCTTCAGGTTTACTCTCTTTTCACCACACCCCCTTTGTCAGGACCAGAATTAATATGTAAATTCAGCAACAGGCAAATCTAATAATAAAGAACAAAAATGATCAAGAAGGGATTTATATACATTAATATCTTGGCAACACAAATTTGTTTCACACAACACGGCAGCCAGACCATCATATTACCTGCTCTGATGCTGGACAGAACAAGTATAAAAGAGAGGATGAAAAAAACATTGCTTTGACTACTTTTTTATCTGTTTAGCATGCATAAATGAAGAGGATGTTACACAACACTTGTAGATAATGCCAAATGCAGAAATTTGCTTTCTTAGGTGGCCTAAAAAACTTTGACATCTATCTTTGCTCACCTGAAACCTTCCTTCTTAGTCAAAGAGGTTTAGGCAAATGCTGTATTGTACCAGCACTATTTGGAAACAAAAGATTTTGAATGTAATGTCTCTCAAAATTTAACAATGCACTGTTTGTTTTCACTTAAGTCTGTCAATTACTGCATTATTTTTTAGAGTGCCTTTTGTATTCCTTATTTTTATGATCCAGAATAGTCTTGGCAGCATCTTTTTCCTTGCAATGTGTAATTTCAAATCACTGAACTGAATAATATCCTATCAAAAGAAAGGACACAAGGGGAGAGTATGATGTATTTCCATATATCAACAAATTGAATTCCCCTCAGGGATCAATACAGAGCTACAGTTAAATGGAAACAAAGGCTGCATTTCATTTACTATTTGCACTTGATGAGCCATATCACTGAAAATAAAAAAAACAAAAAAAACAAGCCATGTCTGCAAACAATTCATATCTTACCAACAAAAAATAGAAAATGTTTGATTTGGATTTAACAGCACTGGCAAAGATGGTTCTGTAAGTGGTACACAATGAAGACTACAGAGCATGATACATCTGAAAAGTAATATCTTATCGCCATCACTCTCACATTTTGTTGTCTTTTCTCCAGGACTTCATGGTTATGAAATAAAAAGAGCGTGCAGCAACTAAAATACCAGTTGAATTGCAGAGTACTCCTCCTGGTTTTGTTCAGCTGTCCTGCTGGTATAGAGATTACTGTGCTGAGAGAACAGCACTGAATAATGCAACTTCTCCAGGGAAGCTGCTTTGTGGCTGACTGGTCTCACTATAGATGACTGGTTATACTGGCAGTGATATTAGAAGTAACTGTAAGAAGGAGATAAAAGAATTCAATATTATCTGACTATACACCAGTGAGTGGAAAGGGTAAAGGTTACGATTTACAATATCATTATACTGAAGTCAGTAGAATGAAGTCTTCTTTCCTCAAGAGCTTTTTTTTTTTTTTACTTTAAAGTGCTTCAAACAGAAATATTGATATCTATACAGCAACAATTTTTTAAGGCATAGAGGAAAAAAATCATATTTGCACTGCGAGATGAAGATGAGAGACTTGTTGTAATGACCCCTCAGTAGCTCTTGGGATGAACCAAGAGAATATTAGACACTGCCATAGTTTCTGTTGATGTAGCTGTTTAAAGAAACCTTCAAGCAAAATATTTTAAAAGTAAATGAATTCACTGAGCCACTAAAAATCTAGATTTGATAAACTGTTATTCATGTAGGCTCATTGTAAACCGTTAGAAAACATAAGTGGAAATATTTCTTTCTAGATTTGATTTGACAGAGCTATGGTTAAGATGCCTGCACGGTATGAATGGAACCATGAAATCCTGTATCTCCCCAGAAAACCACTACTTCAAACTGCATTTGAAACAGGGGGAAAGCACTCATTATAAATAAGGGGAAACACTGTAAACCCTCATCAAAAGGAATTTTTATAAGTCTGGGATTTCTAATAAAAATCAGTTTGAGATCCAAAATTAAGGGTGCTCTTTGTGAGCTGGTGGGAGCTCTTCAGAAGCCCATTTTGAATTCCTATAGTGGAGCATTATCTTTAAAAAAAAGCTTTATGTTTCAAACAGACGGCCCATGAAATGAAAGCGTAAGCATCAGATAAAAGTCTTACTGTTGATAATGGTAGGAAAGCCACGACAGCAGAAAAGAGTCAGCCATGTCTCATTTGGGCCTCGTTCGAACTAAGCAGACGATGGGCCATTAAATTGTGACATGTTTACAGCTTTATGTCAAGCATGAATGATATACAGTATGTAGTGTTACATTTCAAGGAAAATGGCAGGTTAGCACTGCAGCACTGTAATGCAGCAAAAATGTGCAGATTCAGCAGGAAACAATATCAGTGACAAGTGGCTAAGGACTTTTGGAAATGGCTCCATACGTCTTTTTTTGTCACTTCCATATATGTTCTCCCATGTGATCCCTTATGGGAATGATTGGAGCTTTTGAATCCCAGGCTGAACCAGCAGCAGGCCCCTTTAAGGTAGTTCAGACAGCAGGAGACTTGGCATGAATGGCCTGTTTAAAGGTGATGTAAACAAGCCCTGATGGATGAAGGACTACCATCCATCCATCATCCGTCCATCCTGAAGGGCCTTAATCTTCCACAAACACAGTCCTGCCACTGTGCCCCTCATCTCGTCCGCCTTGTCTCTCAAGTCCTTAATAATATCCCTACGTTTGGGGGCCTTGCTCCTGCTGTATCCAGCACAGGCTCAATGGAGAGAAAGAAAATGACACTGTTAAGAGGTTTAAAGCCATGAACAGGAATGAGGAATGAGCTCTTAGGATTTTTTTTCAATTTACCTGGCTCATTATTTACCACAGCTCTGAGATGAATAATGCAGGACCAAACAGTTGACATCTTGTTAATTGACAGAGCCTCAGCCACTACGGACTGCTATTGGCAGTTCTCTGAATAAGCTTTCACTGACTTTTTCTTGCTTCAAATTACCAACAGTCCAACTGCAGATTTAACACATTATATAAAGCAAGGTAGAAATATAATTTAACAGGTGTACAGATTTAATTCTGAGGTTTATTCTGAGGTTTAAAATATCACTTATGCTCAATATAGTGAGATAACAGTAAATCTAGAATGACACTGCATTAGTTGACAGTATAATCAACTTTATTACCATATATTCCCATTATAGAACTGTATATGCCTTTGACGTTCAACTGATTTGGTTAGGTTTTTGGCTCTTTGTCAGTTTTCATTGACCTTCCTATTAATGCTGGTGCTGCCAAGCTTATGTCACAGCCAAATAATGTAAGACTTCAGAGTCTGATGGGAAATTTTATAAACCGGTGCCAGGCTGGCCACTAGACCTCACTAGATTTTAGTTGCCAACGTTGATAGAAGGGTTGGCTTATCTTGATAAGTTTTAGTATGGCTGATAATGGTGTAATGATGTGCATATTTTAGCACCAGCAAAGTGATAAAGAATAATTAAAGGGATTTTTTTCAAAATAAAAGTGTTCTTTCCTTGACCATCAAAGACACAAGCACATATGTAGAACAGTAAAAAATTATATAATTGTTATCAACAAATGACATAATTATTTGCCTGAAGGTGCTACAAGAGTACAGAACACACTTGTGACATGCCAGAATTGCATAGAAATTAAACATGTGCCCTTTAAAATAAAATACTGGTCTCTATTTAAAACTGGAAAATTTTCATTTTCCAGCTTATATGTATTTGTTTTATGACAGGGGTTGAAATTAAAGAAAACAAAAGTTAGAGTTGAGTGAAATATTGCAAACAATTTTTTAGATCAATATGCAGTTGCCAGTTTGATTACTTGTTCACTAAAAGAAAATAAAGTAAAAAGGGAAGAAAAGAAAACCAAGAAATATAAGTTCACACCAAAATCAGCGTCTCTCACTGAGATAATGGCAAATTCTGATTTTTATGGTATGAGTAATAACTGTTCATGTGTTAATGTCTTAAAAAGAAAGAATTAATCCCACAGATTAATATCCTAGCATTAGCACGTTCATTTTGATAACCCTATAAAAACATATTGGCTTCGATGATACTGGCCCTTTATTTACTTGTAATCAGATCAATACCAAATAATGCCCACCCTAACTACCCCCTATTAATATTTTAATGTTTTTAAATTAAAATACTTGTCAATAAATATTCAATGTATTGCACAAGTCTATGGAAATATAGTCATACTGCAAAACGTTAAATAATTACCTTGTGTCTTTTGAGACATTATTTGCCAAATAAACTGCTCACTGCTCAGTCCTTTCTTTAGTTTTGAATGTGGGTGTTACAGTAGCTTATTGTAGCATATTGCTAGGTTCTTGTGTTGCCAGGCTCAGTGCCAGAAATTAGCATTTTCTGTATTTAGCAGAAAAATAGAATTTTGACTTACCGTAATGTAATTATTACAAGCATTGCTCTGCTGATTTAAAAAGATCAATCTTTAATTTGATTTTTTTTCTCACTCAATTGTGCAAAAAGTCTTGTTTAAATGTTAAATGAAAGCATTCAAGTTTATTGATTTAGCGGTTCAGTGTATTGTTGGTAGTTCATATTTTCCTTTTATAAACTCATTTTTTCATCTCTCATCACATTTGTTTGTACCCTTCCACCACATTAATGCAATATTGAGCGGGTAGTTCAGCAAAATCTAAAAACACTCAAAAGAAAGTAAAAACATCCCTCTGCTACTATCCCTGTTATAGAAGGTTGCAGCATGCAGTGCTTATTATTCCATTTTCTTTTAATCGTTGATGTATAATGTTTTTAATCCAGATTATTAGTTGCTTTTATTGGCTGTTAAGATAAACTCAACCAAATAAGCCAATGAGTGAAGTCCTAAGACAAATTTTAGGAAAAGGTAAGAAATAATCAACCTTGGGTTGTCATGCACTTCAGCTTTGTGGTGGCCTGTGCTGTATTTTTATTCAAAGCTAGTATATTGGAAATAAAATACTGACTGGGAGAAGAAATTGCCTGGAGAGTTACACATTGTGAGAGCTTTATTTGGCAAAAGGAAGACAGATATATTTAGCAAGTGGGGGACACTGAGTACTTTACAGAAATATTTATTGCCTGCGAAGAGACGTTCGCATTTTAGTACCAAGATTCCACAAAAATCTTCTGAAACTGTGATTCACAATGACTGATATTATGAACTGTTTCTTTTATTATTCTGTTGCTCTGCTTGACTTCAGCATGTGAGAGATAAAAAGAAACAACATACAATTTGTCATTCTGTTGCAGGAATATTAACTCGGAGACAAAATGAAAAATGAAAAATGATGAGCGTTGAGAGAAAACAATCAATATGACAAGAGTTTTTTCCTCATCTTGCCTGAAAATCCTTGTAAGGGTGAGGGATATTGATAGACAACATATTCTTTTGTCTAAGCCACAGTGGAGAAGTTTACTTTTAAGCAGAGTGAATTTAAATAAGGCAACAACAACAGAAAAAACTTTAATCGGCATATGCATGCTTAGCTGCAGGCAAAAGAAAACTAACAACTGCGGCCAACAATGAGTCTGGACTGCAGCAGTGAAATTTACATGGCAAGCTACCATTTATAGGGTGAGTGGCCCTCTCTGACTGCTAATCAGAGTAGGTTTTAAGCTACTCCACTGGTGTAACCGGAGTAAAAAGCTTGTTGGAGTCCTAAGAGCCACCTGGTCTGCTCCCTAATCCCTTAACCTACCTTGCACTCCTCACCAACACGCAGATCCCTCATTATTGACAGCCATTAATCATCCATTAATCTTCATTTCTGTTTGGTCCCACATGAATAATGGTTACAGGCCTAAAATGCACTAGGCACTCTCACATTTTCCTGCTTTTCTCTTGTGTCTTTTTTTTCACTGCGATTCATATTGTAATCATCAAGGCGTTCGCTTATGGGCGTGTTGTCCTGTGAGGGAAAAATAATAGGTATAAAACAGACTCCCAGGCCTTAGATAGATGTTTTGTTATCGTTCTGTTAGTTTTACATGCAAGTGAAGTGTAAAATCACAGCAAATACATTTGAACCAAAGCTTCACCCCGGGCTTCAATTCTGTACCAGGTCTGGGGAAAAATATGCTAAAAATAAACACGCATACACATACACACACACACACACACACTGTGTTCTATCTGTGAAATCTGTTAATGACACAGTAACATGTTGCAGAAGTGTTTTCACAGGTTGCAGATGAAATCACCCACAAATGGAGAACTAATCTTGAACAACACCTTTTTGTTGCCTTAAAACCATGTGACAAACAGCAGTAATTTAGGCTTTAGTGTTTGATCATAAGTTGCCCATCTCAGTGGGTTTTTGTGGTTTTGTATGTTCCTGACTTGGCTTTTTAAACTCTGTGGAACTAAAAGATGATTAAACTCTCACTGCTGGTGTAGCTGACATCTCTACACCAGAGGTCATCATAATTCACTCACAAAGTCAATACTGCTGTGCTGTCAAAACAAGGACTATATAAAGCAGTATTTTCCTCTCATGTAGAGGCTCATCAGTCCTTATCACTCTGACTTTCCAGATTAGTATTACACTACTTTGGAAGGTGAGATGCCCATAAACATGACAATTAACTTGTTTACAAGTACAAGTTTGCAAATCCAGACATCTCTATGAAAATGTTTCATATAGTTCTTAAAGCACTTGTCACATGTTCATCAAACATTTGATGGATTGAGTTTTAAATCAGCTAATGCTAAACAACACATGCTGCTTTTCACTGAATGAGATTGACTTTGCTCCAACTAATTTAATTAAGCTGTGGATTTAATTAATAAGTGGAGTAACTGAAATAGCAAGCTGTCGGAAAAGCAATAAAATGAAAAAAAAAACAAAGGGACAAAATGATTTGAAATTAACTATAAGTCTTTAAAATTGCAAACAATGGGACTCATTCATCAATATCTTCTTACAAATCTTCTTACATTTGTTCTGAAGTTTAACTTTAGATGTTTTTTCTTTTTTTTGTTACAAAAAAAACCTCTGTTAGATTCATGAATGTGTAAACTGCATAGTTAGTTGTATCTTTTTATTAGATTGGTGAATGCCAACCTATCATAAGTTGAAAGGACGTGCCTAATGGCCTTACTTTGCATAGGTAAACACTCCTAACAAAACAACAAAAAATTAATAAATAACAAAATACTTTATAAATTCTCTTAAATTATTTAAAAAATCTGACCAACTGTAATTTTGTTATTTATTTCCATCCATCCATCCATCCATTTTCTTCCGCTTATCCGGAGTCGGGTCACGGGGGCAGCTGCCTAAGCAGGGAAACCCAGACTTCCCTCTCCCCGGCCACATTCACTAGCTCATCCGAAGGGATCCCGAGGTGTTCCCAGGCCAGCCGAGAGATGTAGTCTGTCCAGCGTGTCCTGGGTCTGCCCCTGGGCCTCCTTCCAGTGGGACGTGCCCGGAACACCTCACCAGGGAGGCGTCCAGGAGGCATCCTAACCAGATGCCCGAGCCACCTCATCTGGCTCCTCTCGATGTGAAGGAGAAGCGGCTCTACTCTGAGCCCCTCCCGGATCACCGAGCTTCTCATCCTATCTCTAAGGGAGAGCCCGGCCACCCTGCGGAGGAAACTCATTTCGGCCGCTTGTATTCGAGATCTCGTTCTTTCGGTCATTACCCACAGCTCATGACCATAGGTTATTTTATTTTACAGCAGAAAACACAAAAGCTGACTTTGTTTACACAAACATATTCAAATGTCCATAAGGGTTCTCCTGAGTGTTTGTAGCATTTGTTCTAAGGGTGAATTCACACCAGGATAGTCAGCAAGAGTATCTTTCAGTTGAGTTTGTATTCAAGCTCAAACAAGCTTAAAAAACGTGTTCCTCTTGCCACCAGGAGCACCAAGGATTACTAAAGAAAACGAAGAGACACACATCTAAGAAAAAAATCTGTTTATCTGTCAATAAATGCAAGACACCTTCTGTTTCTACCACACAGCAGCAAAACATGGTGCTGCATCAGATCAACCTGATCTTAGCTTGGTCATATTTCTATCAGAATTCTCACAGAGTTCTTCGATAATCAACCATGAGTTTTTCGCCTGTCTAGAGCAAGGTTATTATAGTTAACAAAAACTAACGAAAAAACAAAAACTAGAATTTAAAAAAAAAAAAACATTTTCGTTAACTGAAATAAAAATAAAACAGAGTTTAAAAAAAGAAAGGAAAACTAACTGAAACTATATTGTGTGTTTTCAAAATGAACTAAAACTAAAAGAAAAGGAAAAATGTCCTTTGTTTTTGTTTTTTGTAAATTTATTTTATACATAAGCCCTCGGGGTTGATATATCTGTTTACTTCGCTGTGCTGGATTTACACCAGCTGTCTGGCTCTGCGGTCTACCAGACACGTGCACGTTTAGTGTCTACAATATTCACTGCATTCACTTTATCAAGAATGTAACATAACATGTCAAGTTATGTACTGTTAATCAGCTGCAGTGATTTCTACTAAAGCTGTTGCACCTCTAGTTCAATTCTCTATGTAGTTAATTATGAGTTGTTTCATCTGAATGAATTAAACCTCTAGTCTAGAGTTTGTTGGTTAGTTGTTGTTAGATTGAGCTCTTTTAGTCTCCTGGCTGCCAAGGACTGTGAATTGTCTCTTTAATGGATTCATGTTGTTATGTTGATGTGTGTCTTTAGTATGTTGGTTATGTTGATTTTTACCTAGCACACTATCTCAGAAGCAGCACTGCACACATTGTTTTTACTTAAAGCTGCTATCTTATGGGCTGTTGTGTTTTGATTTGTCGATGGCTGTTCATGTTTCCTCCTGATACAGTTTTTAAAAATTGTATCTTGTTGAGTTTTTATTATACAATGCTTATTTTAATTAGTTTGAATTTTGCACCTTATAAATACCCTAATTTAGAAAAAAAAACATACAAAAACTAAACCTAATAAAAACTAAACTAAAACAAACAAACAAAAAAAACTAATGAAAATGAGAAAATCTGCTCTAAAATTTAATTAAAACTAACAGAATATGAAATCAAAAAGTAAAAATGAAATAAAAACTAAAACTAATGAAAAATCCAAAACTATGATAACCTTGGTCCAGAGCTGCCTATTGTCCCACAACTGCTTGTGTTTTCGTTGTGTTTACCCACAATGGCATGCACTAAACCCATAATGCACTATGATTTGTAGTCTGCTTCCTGTATTTGATCCATCTGAATTGAATCGAGGCACATGTTAGCAGGCAGGCCGATTCTGTTTCTTTTATCCGAGTTAGACCTTGTTTGCACATGCACAATACCCCAAACAAAGCAGACATTCCAAACAAACAGACTAGGATTTAATTAAAAAAGGCTGGTGTGAATGTGCCTGCTCCTTAATGAGCATATTATTATGCTCCAATAGAGTCTAGATGGTCTGTCAGCTTCAGGTCACATGATTTTGCTGCTTCATCACGTGTTCACATGGAAACCGGACCTGCTCTCAGAACTGAAGCTAAACTAGTTGAGTGCAGATGAAGTTCATTAAGGATCATGCAGTTAAATAAATCAACAACATGAAGACAAAATAAAAATATAAATAAACAGGAAACTAACAAGAACCTTCATTGTTTTAATCTCACATTAAAACAAAGATGACAAGACACCAGATAAAATGGTTTGGAAGTAGTCACTCTTTTAGCAGGAAATCAGAATAAAGTGTACCAGGGAGATGCAAACATTTCACAAATATGTAAACCAGATTTTAAAAGCTGCAGCTCCACTTTTCTGCTGAACTGTGTGTCTTATAAATCCACAATACAAAGGTTTTCATAAATGCCACAGTTTTTGTAAAAGGTTTGTAACAAATTTGTTTGTAAGAATGGGTCAGTGAGGCCTAATGACTAACAAACTTAAAGTGTAACTACACACCCTACATTTTGCATAACTCCACCCACTGCAAAATTTTGAAAAATGCCTGAAACTGCAAAGTTTGGGGTGATCAGAGAGCAGAGAGTGGGCGGGTCTGGATACACAGCCAGAAATGATTTACAGACAGCAGCTCAGCGGCCATTAGATAGATGGAAAGCAGGATTCACAAAGCACATACACCACAGAGTGGTGTTTTTGGTGCAAGACTTTCCCCCTCCTAAATCTTCTCAGGTACCCAAGAACAAGGTGGTCCTGGACTGTATCAGTTTGAGCTGTTAAAGCTTTTACGCTGGCCTGCCAGCAGCTCCGGCAGCTCTGTGGAGACTTGCAGAAGGTTGTGGCAGCTGCAGGAAGTACCGCTGTAAGTTGCTGCGATTTGAGCTGCTGTCTCCCATCAGATTTTACACCCCTCAAAATCACAAATCCCTCCATCTGCTGGAATATTTAATCAGAAAATATTTGAAAGAATAGAAGTCTGAAACTAGCGAATCTACTCCATTTCACCAGTCATATGAGTTGGTGGGCAGAGTTTTCTATGCCTGCAAGGCGAGGACCCGTCTATCTGTCTCTGGAGGGAGGAGACTGTGAGGTTTTTAAAATTTTCTTGTGACGTAGAGAAGCACCAGTACGGGTCTACATAACGAGAAACAAAAACCTGGTTTTAGCCTGTAGGGGGCGTTATGAGCAATTTTTTACCCACAAAATCCTTTTCTTTAAATAAATGAAAAAATACAAATTTTAATAACAGTATAGGTGGTTTTCATCACAATTAATTAACAACATGTTGTTTACAGCTAAAAAAAAAAAAAAAAAAACATTTTTGGGTGCACTACTACAACTTTCTTCCAAGAGAAAGATGTGGTGGCAAGATGTAACAAACATGCCATTTAGCTGAGACCCCCACCATCAATAACTTGTAGTTTATTCTCAACTTGACTAACCCTACATATTTTATGCGTTCACACCCTCTACACAGATATTATAAAGTTTAATTCAGTCTGTTTTTTTTTTCTAAAATGTCAGTCTTTTGGTCAACACCCAACTCAGTGCTGAAAGAACAGCAAAAGAGCTGTGTGTCATTTCCTTCACCTTCCCCTCTGTGTGGATATATCAGTTATTTCTTTATGCCTGGAGGGACAACAGTGTAACTGGGCTCAGGCTGCATCTTCTGATGCAACAGCTGAACCTTAGAGTTAATAAATAACAAGTGAGAATAATATGGAATTTTAATGGAAAAGCAAAGCAGCGATAGCATGATACAAAAACTTTTCTAAAAGCTCTGCATTTTCTAGTTATATTATAACTTCCCTCCAGCTTCCCGCTGTGGTTTCCATTTTACACACTGTTAAGTGAAGAAATGACATATTGTACTTCAGCATGTACCTTGAAAATTCAAGGGTAAGCCCTCTCATAAACCCTGACCAACAGGATATTCAAAACAGCAACATGTTTTTGCTTGTGAAAAGAAATTTCATTTTAGGCTAATAAGCACTGCATTGGATACAAAGTATAAAAAAGCATCTCAGACAACTGCAAAACCACTGTGATTAAGATGGTCAAGGGATCTAAGATCAGTCTTTCCACATGCTAAAGTGCCCACAGGGAAGACACTGTACCCCACACTACCCATCGTCACTGGGAACTATATATTAAGCATTGTATGAATGTCTGTCTAAATGGGAAACCCTTTTAAGACCAATACTTTTTTAAATGTTGCAATAAAGCAACAAAAAGCCTTTCCTCTTTGTGTAGTTACCCGTTACTCTGTGAGAAATTTCTGAGAACTTACTTTAGATTTTACCTCCAGCTACTTCGTAGATCGATAGATTCTTCTTAACCTTCTAAAATATTCAAAACAAAAAATATTTCTAAAGAAAGCACAGGGACTCATGCCTCCTCTCAATCCTGTCTTATGCTTCTGTAATATGTGTGTGGTGTCTTGTTTCTGTACAGACACCCTTCTCTTATTTCACAGATTTCTTGTTATTTTGGGATGCTGTTTAGCTGCAATCTTTGAGAAGAGTGTGTCACTCAGTTAATTATGTTTTCACTTTTAAAAGTTAGATTTAGTTGTTTTGCTCTCTAAGTGTAGTTTGCCAACTCCTTCAATTTTGTTTGACCTTACACCTCTATCTACTTCTATCTAGTTAAAGTTTTAGAGAATCAACTTGAGGATTCTCTAAAACTGGAGAAACAAACTTTCCCAAAGGGGCCAGTAAAGCGTTTTATATTGCATTGTGTCGCATCATATCATGTCATATTGTTCTCCATTTAGTGGTAGCTCACTCAGATTTTCCAGATCCCCTGAAATGAAGAAATAAATGCATAAAGACGCCATATTTCCCGCGGTAGATAGCAACTCTGATCAGTTGCCCTAATTTTTATTTATGTCATCTACCAAAAAAAAAAAGACAGTAAATTTACTTTTGCCTTTTTTCTTTTTTTTAAAAAAATATGTAAGTTGAAAGTGACATAAAATCAAGTTTTTATCACTGCAGACATTTATTAATTGCAGGGTGACATTAGGGGGTGTACTGAAATTGAAAAATACATCTTCACAGTCAGTGATGTATTAAGTTAAATGTAATTTAAACATACAGCTGCTCTGCTCATCTTCATTTGATTTAACTGCAAAGAACTGGACCACAGAAGATATTTACCTTCTAAAATTGTAGCTGTAAAACTCCTCTCTGCACAGCCTAAACCTCCTTGAAATCGCACCCACCTTCACTCTATTAATGCTACCTGTGGATTCACTGTGATGCTCCCAGACATTTTTATACCAAATGACACATAGGCTCAAACAGAGGGGTCCAACCATGACAAAATTTCTGTGCTGTACCACCCTGCAAAGAATTTTCTTCACTGTCTGGTACAACTCAAGAAGAAATATTTTAGGTCCCATCCAGAAAGATACGATTAGATGAAGAAATTTGATACAAGAAATAAAGGAGATTTAATGGGAGTAGTAAGCGCAAAGAGGTGTGAAGAATGACTCACAATTTGCTTGTTTCACTCTGTTGGTAACAACAATCTGTCAAACAGCTTACTGGGATTCACTCAGTGTCTTTTTTGAGTATACACCAGGCTGAGGAGGAGCACCTTATCACAAAGATGTGAGCAACTGTGATAAATTTGCTGTATCCAGCTGTATTGAGCTGATAAGCGCCCAAATTATATTCTCTCTACATGCTTGCTCTAATTAAAAAGAGTCTCTCAGGTTTCAGCAAGTCACTATGTGATGCATTTAATCTCTGTCTAAAATGATGCAAGTACCGCATAAGATTTTTGAGATTAAGATTTGCAGTTCTTCAGATAATAAATAAATATATCGAGTATCACACTGTGCCCTCTTTTCTTCGACCACCTGCTGCTTTCAGTCTCTGTCCCTGCACATGGAAACTGACATCATCAGTATTCATCCCGCCTCTACCCAACCTGTCGCTTCACACAAAGGAGCCCTCGGGGCATTAATGGTGAACCTCTACCCACATGGGACCTGTTGGTCCCTCTGACACCTGTCTCCCTCAGGTTGACCTCAGTCACGCTATGAATCACGCTACAATGCCTCCAAGTCTGAATCTGTCGGCATAGTCAGAGGCTGACAGGCAGCTACCATGAGCCAACATGCAGTGGCTTTTAAAAACAAAGGAAATCTTCCTGAAAAAAAAGGGTTACCAATGAAATCATATTTATTCACAAAAGTCTAGTCACTTTCACGGTCTGGTTGACTATTGATTGTCAAGCCCTTTGGCAGAGACGTACACCTAATGGAATTAAAAAGTTTTACTGAACTGACTCAGGAAAAGGCCAAGGCCACAACCATGGTAAAAAGTCATATTTAAAACAACAAGACGGAAATTTCTGCAAAGAAAAATCAATACCAATCATCATATACAGCGTTGTATATGTTGTTGAAAGCAATATTATCTTCTAATCAGTGAAAATATGTTTTTATTTCTTTTCATGACTGTTAGGGTGACCTTAAATTATACATTTTAGCAGTTTTTTTTTTTTGTTTTTTGTTTTTTTTTTCCCAGTATGAAACTATAATGGTGTGTACACATTTTGATAGTTTATCTAAACTTATTATACTCAGATGGTAGCCATTATGCTGGGTTATCTACAGTATATGTAATATAGGAAAACAAGCAGCGCTGAAGAGCTGTCTTTTTTTTTTTTTCTAGTTGGTGCCTTGACTGTGATGCACTTCATACTGGGCTCAGTCAGACGTCAGTCTCACAACTCTAGTTAATTTTGAATGCTGCTCCTCAGCTTTTTACTGGTACTAGGAAACAAGAGCATACTACCCCAATCTCAGCTTCCCTCTGTTGGCTTCGGGTTAGTTTTAGGATTAATTTTAAAATCCTATTATTTGTTTTTAAACATCTTCATTGGCTGGCCCCACAGTATCTGTCTGATCTGCTCCAGCCTTATGCCCCCTCCTGTTCTCTTAGGTCGGCAGATCATTTACTGTTAGTTGTCCCTAAACCCAGGAGGAAGTTCAGAGGGGGCCGTGTGTTTTCAGTCACCGGCCCAAAACTGTGGAACGAGCCTCCGTTAAATGTTAGACAAGCTAATTCACTTTCTGTTTTATGTCCCATCTTAAAAGACATTATTTCCCTTTGTCTTTCAAACTCAGCTTGCGTTGCTGGCTTCTATTGTAACCTCTAAATGTTTTTTTCTTTTTTTTTTTTTTTTGTTTATTACTTTGGTCGACAAATTAAATTGGATTGGATAAGATTTCCAGTGTCATTGTGAAACAGATGAAAGACAATAACTAAACTCGAATTTAGTTTATTGAATTCTTCTGCTGATTCGGCTTTTAACTCATTGTTTATTTTTGCCACCTCGTATCAGATGTTTGCCAAATATTTGATCTTAATCAAATTATTTTCATTGAAATAAAACATTTTTTAAAGGTTTTGCAAATTGGCCTTGTTATTTTAAAAGGTTTATGCTTTAATCTTTGGATTAAATACTGGTCTAAATCCTCATGCATGATTTAATAGTTGGCTATAAATGAAATATAAACAATTTGTGTGCTTGTAACCAGATCATAGCCAAAATGTAGGCCTGTTACTCCAAAAACACTGATACATATTTTACAGGATCATGCCACATAAATAAGTAAGGTGCCACTGCTTACAAAATTAGTCATTTGCTTCTATTTCTGTTTGGGTGGCTAATTTTGCATTAAAGGCTGCTTGTCATCTATTTTTCAGATGTTACCTGCTACACACTGCACTGTGCCAAATACAGTCACACATACTGACTCTGCAAAGCTGCACCATGTTTTGCTGATGAAGCAAACTGTGCTCAGTTCCACATAGCGAGCCATGAAAGTCACTTTGTTTTACATCCTAACTGCTGAAAGTAATCTACTCGAAAGCATTGACAAAAATCACCATAAAGGTACAGGTTATTTATATATACATATATATTCTCCAAACAGGTCTTACAAAGACTAAAGCACAGCATTTAGCTGCTCATCCAATCAAACCTCCTTCTTTCTTATAAAGGCTTTGTAATTTAAATCTTTTGAGTGCCTCCTGCCCTGACATGAATATTCATATATATTCCCATCATGCCACTTGTAGTGGCAACAATTTACAAGACAAAACTATGAATTATATTTAAAGTTATGAGCAGGTGACATTTATTGTTTCAGCTGAAGAACTTGCTGTCCCAAGTTACTTCAGACTTGTGTTTGCAACTTCTGACATAGATTACCCAAACCATCTTTGTCTCTAGCTATGTCCTCCAGAACCTTCAGCTACTCCAAAACAAATTAGAGCATCTAATTCTAATTATAAAACTAATTATTCCACCAAGTTGTATTTTAACTCAAGAGTCCAGCCAATGGGCAACAGCCATCCTTTACAGGAGACTGAACACGTTACCTGGATTTGCTCAGTTAGGAGAAATCAGCCAGTCCCAGCAATTCTACCCAGAAAACTTAGTTCAGCCAATTCAGCTTGGGGTCTGCCGAAAGGTAAGTGTTTAACCTGAGACTGCAGCCTCAACAAATGTGTGCTTGACATTGAGATAGAGGTGTTTTGGTGAAACTAAAATTCCTTTCTGCTACACCTGCAAATGTGTTTTTTTATTGATTGCCATATCTTTGTTTTCCTTATTCTCAAACTTCCCATCTAAAGGGTTTTTCCATCCCATTATGGTCACAATCCAACATTGAGCAGATCCAACAACATTTTTCTTCTTTTTTTTTCTTCTCGTTTATTTGGCAGTGGACATGCAGTTTGATTTGATGCATTAACCCCACCAACTGGTTGGGAACGTGGACTAGAATGTCAGATGGGGTGACTGAGTGGTTAATTGTGTGAAATATCAAAACAAGGAAGCTAAAGTGTTTCTTGGTAAATTGACTGCATTGACAAGGCACTTACACACCCAAAATCAGGATCTAAGATAATGGCAAATTCAGATTTTTAAAATAGCATCAGTAATAACTTTGTTTGTGGAGACGTGATTGTAAAAATTCTAAATGTAAGGCATGATTGTTGATATTGTATGAGTAATAACTTTATAACATATGCGCTAATGCATTTAAAAAAAACCTTTAACTTTTACTTTTAATTCCAGAATAACCTCTGTGTTAATGCATCAATTTTGACAGCCCTTGTATATATATATATATATATATATATATATATATACATATATATATGTGTGTGTGTGTTTGTGTGTGTGTGTGTGTGTGTGTGTGTGTGTGTGTGTGTGTGTGTGTAGCTTTAAATTTGAGTCATCACTGGTTCATTGTCACAGGTGATGAAGACAGAAAAGGGCTTGTAAATCAAGAGTTTACATCATGGTTTTGCTCCCTCATGAGGTATGGAATTGTGTCACTGCAGAAGCACAAACTAACCTAAATTCCTCTTTTCCATCACTCATGAACAACCCAGAGATACTTGAACTCATCAGACTGAGATGGACTCTTCATCTTAACCTAAAGGCCATATATCATCCTTTCCTGAAAGAGGCAGAGCTGGAAAAGGCAGAGCTGCCTGGCCTTAAGATTTAGGAAAGATGATTTATAATTCAGTCAAATTACACTCAGCTGCAACCAAATGAGTGCTGGAGTCTCCCCCTGTGAAGATGCTAGAATTATAATGTCTTGCTAAAAGCAACCTTATGATCTCCATGTCTGATTTCTATGCCTTCATGTCTTCTTCACTAAAGCTAAACCTTAAAATTCTGTCATACATCAGTAGGGAGTAGGGGAAAGAAACTCTCTTTTGTTATTTTAGTTATTTCTCCATTTTAAGTCATATTATAGCTCACTTGTTAAGTTCATAATTAAATGTATGTTTGTCAGATTTTCCTGAAGCTGTCACAATGAGATAGTGTGATAGGTAGTCTTTCTCAAACATCAGTGTCTCACATCTCTATATATTGTATTCTCTTAGATGTTGACATCCAGTTTCCATGTGTCACTGGAGTTAGTGTCAGTATGTATACCAACTTAAATAAAGAGGAAATAGTGGGAGCAGTCTTCCTTTATCTACATAAGTCCTTTGATTCTGTCAATCGTGAGATTTTACTTAGCAAACCACACATCGACAACTTAGCAAACCAAATAGCTACAACTTCTCAACGCAAAAACAAAACTGGATAAAATGTTATCTAAATCAGTGGTTCCCAACCTGGGGTCCAGGACCCCCAAGAGCACAGTTGGTCCCTGAGGCTTTGAACATTAGATGATTAATGTCCACAAACTGAAAAGAAAGTAAGGCTGTATTTTGTTCATTTAACTTTGGCTTTATCAAAGTACAGGACTCAACCAGAATACATTATTTAAGGAGAGAATCTCACGTTTGAAAGCCTAAAACCAAGCATGGTTTCAGCACAGGGTGAAGCAGGTGGTCCATGGCATTTTAGTATATGCATGAAAGGGATCACTGAGTTATCAGAGTGTTGAAGTGAATAATATTTAATCTCGATTCAAGGCAAATACAAGGGAGTGCCACAGAGTCTGTTTTAAGGCCTCTGCTTTTTGGTATCTGAATGACCTCTCATTTGTGTGCACTGATGCTGATTTGGTAATTGTACACTGATGACAACAGAAAAGAATTAAAAAAAGAGGTTTCCATGAAATTAACAAATGCAAAAAAAGTTGTTAAATGGTTGCAAAAATGGTTTAAAATCTTATCTTTATTGTTGACAAAACTGCAACAACATTCTTTTCAAATAATTTGTGGATGTCTTTGAGTAGTCTGTATATATACAAGTGTGGATGTTTAGATGTCTTCATTTTAGTGAGTGTCCAAACATCTGCCTAATACTGCAGGTGGAAATTAACAACTTTGCTAAAGCTTGCACAGAACATATCTTTCTTTGAAGTCACTTTATTGTTGTGCATATCCATGTCAAATAAATTAAATCAAATTCAAAATATGGACAACGTACAACGTACAATTTACACAGTTGCTCATGAATCTGTTGATCATGGGCTTCTGAGTAAAAACAGCCAGTAACAGCAAGAAGACGCAATCAGTAGGGGTGTAACAATACATCCCTCTACATCAGTCATATCAAAATGCAAACATCGCTCAAAAATCGATACAATAACCATTTATCAAGACAACAAGAGTCATGTTCTCAATCAGTGCCATTAATTTATTTATTTACTCCTTATGTTACTCCTGATGTGTCCACCCAAACAAAGGGTTAAAATATCTAATTCAGGGACTTTCCAGCTCCAGATATGTGGGTAAGAATATCCCATCTAGAAAGACTATACTCATCTAGTGAAGATCTACTGCACACGTTGTTGTAAAGTCCCAATAATGAGAGCTCAAATCTTTTCTATACTTACCAGTGAGAACTACAAGTATATTTTTACAGTAAGTTTAATTCATTCAAATGTGAATATAAATTTGAATAAGTCTGCAAATGCATTTTATTCTCGCCTTCATGTTTGTTAATTATACTGTTCCTTTTCTCAAACTGGGTTAAATTACATCTGCTACAAGACTACCACCTATGAACTTATATATCATCAAACAGCTGTCTAAGAACTAAATTATCATGACGTACTTAATGCAGACATCAACATTAATATGGTGTTTTAGCTTGCATGCAGCTCGTTAATTAACAGGAAATTAAGATCTGTTTTGACTTCCTGTTTGACCGTTTCTATCTGCTGCAATGTCACCAAGTTCCAGATAATGATGTCCCTTGTATTTTTGCAAGGGAACATTTCCTGAGCCATTTATCAGTGTCCACTTTCCCTTGTACAGTTTCCCATATCGCTCTTACCTCTGCAGCCAGGATGTGAGGCACACGAGGAGTCTGGTGTAAGGCCAGAGCTTTGCTTGTCTTGTGACGCTGAGTCATCTGGTGAGAAATGACACTCAATTTGTTTCCCATCACGCTACCTGGGCAGTCACGTATGATTAACGTGCCCCTGCCAAGTGACCCGTGACGTGTTTTTCTCCCACTCTGACTAGGCCTGCTTGAGTAGTCACAGCACCCTTGACTCACTGAGCGAAAGGCAAACTTGTGGATTTAACCTCCTGTTTTCCTTTTTATCCTTACCTCAACTGCATTCACATCTGGCAGAATGTGCTCTTCTATTGGTCTTTTAACATATAACAGAATTCAGAAAAATGCTCAGAAACTGTTGGCAAGGCTTAAAAGTGTAAAGATTTGCTCTATTTTGCAATTCATCTCACTGGAGGAAACATTTCTGACACGATTACTTTCTGAACACAGTGCTCTACATTCAAAAAGAATGGTGCAGTTTTTGAAAATACTAAAAACAACCAGGCATTTTTTTTAAATAAACCGGAGGTGTGATTAGGGAAAACAAGCCATTTAACCCATGCATGATGTTAATTGATACCACAAATGTTTCTTGAAACATTGACTTTGATCGATATAAAAAGACTGTTAAAATATGATGCGTTGTGCAAATTAAGGCAAGTAAAAACTTTAAACTGGGTCTTTCACAGATGTGTGAAATGTGTTCTTGTTGCCCTTTAGGGAGGAAAATTGGAGAGACGACAGTTTGTGGAGGCATAGAGGGAAAGACGAGATCTGTCTTCCTCAGAGACCTTGTCTGTGAAAAGAAGATATGGATGGGACATGCTCAGAGAGCCATGGACAGAACATAGCACATACACTGGCAGACACACACTCTCGACCGATAACTTCCCAAAATACAACTTCATTACTTGAATCCTACGTACTAAAAAGAGCTAGAAGAAGAAGAAATTTTGTGGATAATTTTTTTTTAATTCTCTGTCATTATTTTTGTAAACTGCTTTTATATTTTTTTGATCTGACAGGGCCTACAGATGGAAAGTAGCTACTGGCTAATTCTGGCATATTCTCATATATATGCTCATTAATATGCATTGTCCTTTTAAATACATACATTTAAAAAAAAAAAAAAAAAAACATTAAAGAAGATTATTTAAATGGAGTAAAATAAATGCTAATATAAAAAAAACACAAAGAAGGAGTCAAACTGTACTGAATAAAACAAACAATAAAGAAATAGTTGAGTCCAGTATGAAATTATAAAGTGGTAACAGGCTTGTTTAAGGACACAGCTACAAGAACAAAGACGTTCCTGTAGCTTGTGGCCTTTGTGACCTCAGGACTCATAACCTCTTAACTCTACAACATGGAGCAAAATGTAATTTTACCAGGTCTTTGGAGCATCAGAAAGGAAAACAAATTCACCTTAAATAATTTCAACAACATAAACTTTCTGTTGTCATCATGTAGACATTGCAGAAAGCTCAGTAACAATAATACAATGCAGCTATTATGCATCTCTTTGAAAGACCAATATGTAAGATCCCAACATTTCTCAGCCACAAGAATCCTCCCTCATCATGAACTTCTCTCTGACCCTCCTGAATTGAGTAAAAGAAGGACAGAAGGGTTATTTTTCAATACAAAAAAGCCTCAGTCAGAACTTCTTACTGTACTCTAAAAGCAGGACTTGCAGAGCTGAACTTTTTTGACATGGCAACCCCGCTGTCTTTTCTGCAATCATTTTCTTCATCATCTCAAGCTCAGTTTCAATTTTCCCACATAAAATTGCTTGATTTTAAGGCATAGAGCAATAAATGTTGTTATTTTATAAGAACAAATTATAATAATGTTAATGATAATGTACAAACCTGACTGGCCATTCCTTCCTCCACAAGTGGGGTAGAGTTGACAAAGGGATAACAAAGTCATGGCTAAAGTAAAGATGTTAACCCCTGCCATCCCAGGAAGGTCAAATTAATTTATCCTCCCCTCTCTATATCGCATGTGGCAACCCACCCTAATACCAAAAACCTAGGGGAAACACTGCAGTCATCAGATTTATGGTGGCCTCCACCTCCTTTTCTTTAACTGTGTATGGCATGACATTTTTCTTTTTGAGAAAAAAAAATCACCACATTTTGTGGGAGTTTGGTGGAGCCTAATAATATATAATGAAATCTGCCACTTACATGCACATGTAGGGTGCATTTAAGTTTTTCTGGGGTGGTACCCTAAAAGGTACAGCTGCTGTACTCGCAAAAGTGTACAGTCATTAGTACCCTTGCAGTTTGTACCTTTTATAGACCAATATTGCTAACTTGGGGTACAAGATGGCCCCCAGAGGTACAATACTGGTCAACAGCAGTACCTTTTGAAGATACCACCTTTTTAAAACGTGCAGTCCTCACTACAGGAATACATAGAAAACCTCCTGTATTGCAGCTCTCATAGGACCAAATTGGTAGCCCTGGTGTATCAGAACAGTAAACAGGAGGTTACTGTTTGGTTCATTTTCAGATAATGCAGAAAAAATGTAAAAATTGGTATTTAAGACCCCTATGCCAGCACACCATATCTTGTCTTCAAAGTTTTCCATAATTTTTACCACTGTCAACCTTGTGACCTTACATCCAATCCGTTTAGTAAAGGCAAAATATGCAAGGCAGCCATGATGAACACGTGGACACATAATCAAAATTATATTTCCTGCTAGACTCCTCGATCATGAACTTTCCACTTCTAAAATGTTCATCTCCTGTAGGTGTTTTTCAGAGGTGAAGTAAAAAGTTGCATTTTGGTCATTTTGCAACTGAATCCAAATTCACACTGTAAAATGATGTGTGAAGAAAAGTGGCCACTGCATAGTGTTGCTCTGAGGCAATGAGCAAAAGAAAAAAATGAATATACAAGTAATAATATAAATCTTAAAATGACTGAAAACACTTCTTTACAAGTTCATGCAGTTGGGCATATATATATATATATATATTTTTATTTAGATTTACCACAAATATAAACATGTTGAAAAGTGATGTGAATCTTGCCAAATGGTAGCAGTGTGCAATATGTGACTCTGCTCCCTGAAAGAACTGCTCCACTCTCAACTAAGGCTAGGTACACACATAAAGATTTTTTTAATTGGATGAGATTTATCTGTTCGAGACCTCACACATGAAGATAAAAAATCAGGGATTCAACAGTTTTGATCGTTATGTGTGTGTTGTTCTGTGATGAGATTATTGGAGCGATACACAGTGCTGTCCCACAACCTATCTACAATCTAGTTCTCCGAGCAAGAAATTTTGTGTGACCAAACATGATCTAACAAAAACAAAGAAGAAGAAACATAGCAACAACCAGGAAACGCAACATCCAGCATGGAAGAGGATATACAAGACAAGGGAATGATAGTGGTCTTGGGACTATTATTAACAGAAAAATCCAGAACTGAAAAAATAACAGGCTGGAGACAGCATGAACACAAACTTTATATCCTTCCTTGTTCCCCAGTCAGCTCGCTCTCTGATTGGCTGTATTCCGTTCCACGTCACAATCCACGCAGTCACAACACAGGAGTCATCGGTTTTCCACACACGTGTTCAATGCTTCTGATTGTCAGCCACGACCCGTTTCAGAGCCGATTGTCTGGACAAATTCACTCGTAACACACTACAGCCCAAATGATAATTTTATAGGAAAATCTTATAAAACTTTGGATAATTGGGCATTTGCCATTCTTAGTCGGGAAGGGACAAAAAAAGCTTGATAATCTTTATGTGTGGACCTAGCCTAAGAGGTCATGTGCACTTCAATCCCACTTTTATTGGACACAGACATGTGTCATGATATTTTAAATTTTCTACCTCTTCAAAAAAGTTAAACCAGATATGTGGTTTGTTGCCTGAGGGCAACACCAAGCATGCCTTTAGAAACAAGCAATGGTGCAGGTGAACAGGTCATCAGAAAAAGAGATGCAGAAAGAATCTGTGGTCAGATGTTGAATGTACTGCTCACACAAAAACGTCAGAGAAAAAGAAAAGACTGTGTAGCCACAACACAATTTTAGAGCTTTTATCGTATAACTGCAATGTTTTGTTGTTACTGGGAACATTTTATGCATCAACTTCTAATGTAACTTCCATGGCAAAGTCTATAAAATCAAGTAATTTCTTTATGCTGCTAACTTTAAAAAGTCACCCCTGTGTTTCCCTACCTGAATTGTCTTCATATTAGATTTTGTATTGATTTTAAAATCTTACTGCTGACCTTTAAAAGCCTTAAATGGCCTTGGCCCAAAACAGATCTGAGACTAATTGACCTGTAGTGTGCCCTCCCAACCAACGAGACACAGATGGTGCTCTCTTAAGTATTCCCAGATGACAGTTTGTGACAAAGGAAAGATTGGGCCTTTTCCATTAGAGCCCCCACTGAACTCTTTGTCACTAAACCCATCCAAACCAAGTCTGTACCTACCAAATCCCTCGATAGTCTTTGAAGAAGTAGGATTAATTTATCACACTTTCTTTTATTTTACTATAATTTTGTGAACATCCATCTTGACTAACTCACCTTGTCTGAAGCGTTATCATATTGTTAAGATAGATGCTACATTAATGATACTTTATTGTTATTCATTCAAATGTTCTACAATTTCATTCAGACTAAAACCTTCACATTTTAAAGTTGATTTGTTGTTGGAGAAACACAATGTTAAGATTTTTTTTTTATGTTAACTTACTGAGTAAAAAAAAAGAAAAGTTCAAAGAATTATCTTCAGTAAGTCTTATGTGAGACTGCTGTGTACAAGGACAAAACTATGTGGAAGTAGAAGTACTTACTCGACTTGACTTGGTTAAGATAATACCACCTGTAGTAAGTGGGTACTACCTCAGTGTGGGTGGGGGTCATTTTTCAATTCAACAAATCAATTCAAATCCTTTATTGTCCCCAGAGGGAAATTGTTTTTGCAGCCAGAGCATAGAGGACTGACATCACATCAGAAACATCAGAAACAAAATCATATAGCTAGGTGACTCAGTGAAGTCCTGTGACATCATTTGTAAGCCACACAAACACAAACAACATTGGAGGAGATCTGGGCGATGGTATTTTTACTGCTTAGTCATGGCTTTTTTTCAGGGTCAAGGTAAAAGAAAAGAGCCAAAAAACGGTACAGGTAGCAAGACGAAAAACTCCATCATCTGTTGATGTTACTCCCTGACCAATCAGTGGCCTGCAGTCTGTAGACGTCATATGTTTGTCTCAGCCCAGCTTGCTTGAAATCCTTGGAATAGGTGGTAAAAATGTAGGTGTCACTACTAAATAGAAAACCCTAAAACTGAGCCAAGTGAGTACTGGTTGAAAATGGCCAAAAGTAGAGTTTCTCCAACAAAAGGTGCAGAGACTTATTCACATGTGGCCCTCCTGCATCTCAGTACAAGATTATCTGTTACTTGATAAAAGCATGTGCCCCTCATTTTAATATGTGAATATTTAATGACTAGCATTGTATATGTGCTCATTTTTATGGTAATTACAGAACTGAAGAAAATGTTCTTTTCCTTTTTTTTTCTAAAAAAAAGTACAAGAATTAATTTTAAGAAAATATTCTGTAGAACTTGAGCAAAGCCCTGAAAACCGACCTGTACTTGAACTCCAAGAACAGTTTCTTTGAGTAACTACTAGAACAAAAGATTTGCCGTGACAAAAACTTAGTGAAGCTAAAAGAGTTCAGAGGGCTGTGATTAGAGTTATGCAAGATGATTAGAAAGAGAAAAACAAACACTAAGTAGTGACAGTACATTTTCTGAACCACTAACTGTATCTCCTTGAAGTGGGATGGGAAAATATACAGTGCAACACATGAGAGACTAAGCAGAACCTAATTTAAATTCTGCTTTATTTTAGAGGTACAATGGAAAAAGACCACAGAGGATTCACTCATCAAACAAACCAGGCAAGTCTCCATGGGTAGAAGAGGAAAAAAGGAATAATAATTGTGTACACTCTGAAGGTCTAAGATTTGTCATTATAGAATGAAAGAACAGAGGGAGAAATAATAAGCAGGGGATTTCTAACGTTATTTAAAGAAGTTGTAATCATTAGTCTGCTGTGCAGCATGGTCAGAGAAGCCACCAAGGCCTCCTTCTGTGAAAAGAACATGATCAAAGAGGATGAAGGTTAATTTTGTTTACTTGGTAGAAAGACAAGGAAAGTGACTGGGCTACTTTGCTCACAGAATGACAAAAAAGTGAAAAATGTCATTTGTACAAAGCCATGAAAACGTTTCCAAATTACAGAAATTTAATTCACAAACTAAAATAAAGGTGATTTGGGTTCATTCCAACTGAAAGGCAAAACCAAAAACAACCAAACAGCTGAAATCTATCTAAATATCTCCATGTGGTAAGAAGTGAAAATCAACTGTTAGTCAGCTGCTACTCTCCAGCTGTCCCTGCATTTGCCAAGAATGAGCTCACCCCATTTTTCTCAAACAGTCTGTGTCCCCTGTTGCACGCACACCAGGGCTTATCTCTTGTGATCTTTTGTCATTAATAAACACTTCAAAACCCATTTCAGCATGTCCTCATCCTGTGAATGCAACATGATGTTGACATGCATTGCTCTTATTACAGTCTACATTCATACTGCCTTATATTAACATTTAAAACTAAATGATGTGCTTCATCCTCATATTGTTTTTCCTCTTCCTTTGTGGAATAGACTAAAGATGGTCAAACTTTTATTGATAAAAAAATCATATAAAGCCTGGCTGTTATATATATATATACCAGTCAGTATGAACACTTTAAATATGATATTGATTATATCCAATATATCTACCTCCTCTGCATTGGTTAGAATGCAGTAAGTTCTAAAAAATACCATTGATCTCTTATCACACAGATGAGGATGGATTGGTTTTAATATTACCTTCAATAACAGCTCTTTGTTTCAAATAGCCATTTCCCTGCATTGCACGAACAGTCAACTTCCATTTGACAAGACATTAAGTATGGCTGGTGCAGCATAAACTGTGCGTAAAGTTTTAAATGGAACTTTCGGGAGCTATTTTAGGATATTTGAGTTTGTTTTTTATTCATTTATTTAGAAAACTGTAATTTCTGGATCATTATATTTATTTTTCCTTCATGTATATTAATAGGCACAATACACAGTTACATTTCTCCCTCTGCTATTAGTTAATGTGAACTCATTTAAAGGAGAAGCACTATTGGAGTTTACATGATAAATGACTTACTTGAGAGCAGACCAAAGTGGGAAATGAAGAAACTGACAAGCAGTTAGAATCCAAATACAGTTGAGAATAAGACACGGATATGAGTAAAAATATCACATGTACAACATCAGTTCTCTCTACTGTCTGCAAAAGTGTATGCCTTTAATGGGACATCCGATGTTAGAAGCATGCAAATATGGTTTTGGAGTCCATTTTTCAAACATACAATGCAAGGAAAATAGTACAGTCTCACCTTGCCATGAGGCCACTTTTATCTCTCCATCCATTTTGTTCTGTTTAAACACAAGAGGCATTTCTTGTCTAAGCATTTTTCTGTCGAGTTTTCCTCCTACACTCTGATGTCAACATGACCCTTCTCTGGCTCCATGAAAACACACATTGTTAGGCCCATCTGCCATGTTTCAAACTGTAAGTTGAATTATTTTTCAGTCCTGCACTCTAAACTGCAGAATGAGCTTTTTCTTACTGCTTTCCATAGTGATTGTGATCCAGTCTTTCAGCCTTTATGTGAAAAAATAAACACATTACTCATAAATTACTGACTTTTTAAGATATCTGTAAAAGCAAACACTTTATATTATTTGATGTAATGATAAACCTTCTAAAGATGGTATAAAATAAATAAACAGTAGAAAGTTTGTGTAATATCGAGATAATTTGAACAGAAAATCAACCCCAACTCTGATGGCTTTGATGGAGCTTACCGAAGAGCTGCAAGTCCAGTTGATAAGAAGGAGTTTGTGGTGGGGGTTTTCATAGATCTGAAAAAAGGTTTCAATACCATACCATAATATAATGTTAAAAAAAATTTAAAAAATAGAAAGATTTGGAGTCAGAGGGTGGGACGGAAATGGCTAAAGAGCTGCATCAGATATAGGAGCTAGTATGTACAGGTGGGTAATGCCATGTCCAAGCCAGCAGACATTACGTGTGGGATGCCATAAGGTTCGATAGTTGGACCTAAATTATTCATTATGTATATAAATGACATCTCCACTGCGGAGCTATGCAGCGGTGACACAGGTGAGTATACTGTAAATCCGCCTTAAATCTGAATTCTGTGGTTGACTTGTGTAACAATAACTCAGTGATGCTGGCAGGCTGTTACATTCATTTGGTAATGAATTACAGATGCCATGTATTCTTTATATGTTCTCTCAGTTCAGTTAATGGTCACCTGATGACACCCATCAAAGCCAGTTTCAGAGCAGCTGCTGTTTAAGCACTAATTCAATATGTTACAGCCAAATTGTGATGTGTGCTTGGCCCCTAATCAAACAATCATCATAAACTTCTGGTGCCAACAGTTCTGATTTATGAATCTCGGGCCAAATTAGATATGTATTCACCTACCAATCAACATATCTGCCATGTTGAACTATTATTTTTCCCGCTATATAAATGGTTTCCTTTCACAGTAGGTTTCAGCCATACAGATAGCCCATAGAGTCCAATCTGTGAGTTGGTAAAGAGAAATCTCCACACTGGGGACTTGTGCGTCACTAAGGTGAATTGATTCCTGGGAGTTTTTGTTTAGGGCTCAGAAACACAATATTTGTGTCATGAGCTCCTGTGGCCTTCTTAAAGAAAACTCAAATGAAACAAGAACACTGTATTTATTAAGCTGTTTTTCCTTCAGCTCATATTTAACCAAGAATTGTTTGAGTATATGGTGAAGTAGGGATGGCATGCTACAGATATATGATTAGATTCAGAATCTGTAGCGGTTTCTTTGAGGTAATAAATGTCTTGCTTTTGCACCAATTTGCAATGTGTGTGTGTGTTTTTGTTTTTTTTTTTTTTCAGTTCAAGAACAGAACTGTTACATGTCAGAACAGCTGTTGCAAAACATCAATAAACCGTCAAGCAATAAAAAAAGAAAGCTTTAACAGAGAATGAATGAAATTGGCACAGACCAAAAGAAGCAACAAAAATGTCATCTGTCTGGGAAGATTTGGAGAGCTCCCATGAAGAGGCTTGCAATTATATTGCACATGTCACCACAGACAAGTGAATAAACAACACTCTTTGAATCTGAATTGAATCACGCTCAGACATTGATTGGAATGAGTGTTTCATAACTGTAATTGCCTTCTTGATTCTGATCATTGATCTAAATCTGTATGATTGTCTATGATATGCAGACAAAATATTATTATTGGTGTCTAAAAATGTATTTCATTAAGCTTGATTTCCATATCAATGTAGAACATCACACCATTGATTGATTTTGATAGTTTAACACATTCAAATAAAGGCAACTTGTACCTCCAGGGAGGCTTTCATGGCAACAATAAATGCCTACTGCTTCTAATTTCTATTTCAGTTAATTTTTACAATGTAATGGAATGAAATTATAATTTCATAATGACTTAAAAGTCATTAGGGAAAAGGGTGGGGTGGGGGGAGTCACCAGCCTCCGTGACATGCTCTACATTTCCTATACAGTAGCTCTGTCTGGAGGCAGCAGGCCGACAAAATACATCAACCCACCAGTCTGAGAAGACATTAGCTCACAAAAATATTGGTAATGCAACACTTTTGGGAGAGGTATTTCTCATCTTCTGTCAGAGCAAAGAAGGATAGGTATAGTAAACAGTAGCTCCTGAGGTTAATTTGACCTCAGAAAAGCAAGGCCATTTATTTCCCTCAGTTTAATGATACAAATATGGTTGTATTTTGTAAAGACATACTACAGCAGCTTGACCTATACATGAATTCCATCCCAAAGCCAATTTTGAAGCAGATGGGAAATATTGCAGAACAATTTAATTTGTTAGCTTCACAGTCTGGGCTTCCAATCCAAATATTTTATCAATATAAAATTCCACAACGGCAGTTTTAGTCCTGGTTCAGAGCCAGAGGCTAACTTAGCACCAGTTTTTTCTATTCCAACCCCAAATAAAACAGCATCCCATTGGCCTGAATTCTTTGCTGGGCTAGAACCTAGAAGTGCCTTTGTCTGACAAGGCAGGTGGTGTCACTACTAACCAGACTAGTTAAAATGCTGTAACCTGCATGTTTAAAAATCTAGAAGACAGCAATAGGAAAGTGAGCAGTAACATGAATGTAAAATCAAAGTCCCCCTAAACCAGTACTGGAACTGCTTTGGTTGAAAGGGGATTTTGCAATTCAGGTCTTCATTATCTCCATTTGGATCGTCCTAACTTCTATCCTTATTTCTCTTGATCAATAGCCGCCCTTTTTACGTAATTCACTGGCTGCCTGCTCCTCTGGTGCGCTCAGCATCACCAGCCTACTGATCACTGGTTCTGGCACTACATTACCCAGGATTACTCTGCTCATGCCATCATGGACTACACTTGTGTCTCATCATCACCTTCATTCGTTTCACCTGTTCATCCCTGTACTTATACTCACTGATCATACAGGTTCTTTGTGTAGCATTGGTTTGATTCTTATTTGGACTGGCTGTTTAGTTCAGACACTGGACACAGACACCATCTCTGCTATTATTTATAAATGTGCTTAAAGTTAGTCTGAGCTTTAAACACATTTATATGAAAGGGTTTTTACTAAACCACTGATCTTTATGTATAGCCTATTACTTCTATAAATTTAAGTTCTCTGTCTTGTATATATTCATTATTAGGTTATTTTTATTTTTTGACTTTTGTATTAAATTCTTTGAAATGATATTTTACTGCTATTTGCAAAATGTTTTTATGAGTGATCATCTTTTAATAATTGACTTTGTAAAATACTTCTTAGTCATTCACTTACATCTTGCCTTTGAGTACCTTTCTGCTTGGAAGGTGCAAATGAATACATCTTGGTTATTTTAGGTAATATAATTTGTTGATATAATTTGTAAAGCTTGTCACAATGGTCAAGTGTGATTTGTCTTAAAAGTGCTTTAGACAGTGTGTGTTAAGAGCAGTTTTATTCTAGAAAACAACACATTTTCCCCATCAGGCATAAACGCATAATGGTGTGACTCTGACCTGCATTTATAGGCAATTACCACTATGACATTCACCAGACCTTATGTTCAGTCTCCCAAGCAACCTAACTACAGCCATATCCCTGCACTAACGTCATTTTTCTCCCTCCCAGTTCTCAGTTAGATTGACAGTAATGCCGCTCCTCTGTCAGACGTTTGACATTTGATTTCTAAACTAATCAGTGGACAGAATGGTGTGAGTCATTAATAGGTCAAAATCTATATTTAAGCCTGCCATAATTGCAGATAACTCCACGGAAGAATGCTCAGTTGTCAATAGAATATAATTATTGACAGTGTACTGAAACAGATTCTTGAACAACCTTTTCAGAAACGTTCTTTGAAGAGCCCTGTAGCATGAGGGTTTTTTGTTACCTTTTCAATGAGAAATCTCAATAAAAAAAACTCCTGAAAGGATTCGACTTTTTCTTTAAACAGGTGGGAATGTGCTAACACAACATATTCAGAGACCTCCGTTTTTTAAGACGCTCCAGATTAATTTTGGAGTTTATCATTGTCACACAACACACAAAATGATGATGCACAGTTACGTGACATTTCTATGGATCTATCCCCATAAGAAGTGAATAAATTTCACTCACATTTTCAAAATAAAGAGCATAACTCTATTTTGTTTTCTTTCAAGAGATGCTTGTTATTCAGGCGGGAGTTTGATTCTTTGTGTATGCATTCATATAATCCATACAAGTTATGCAAATAAAATAAAGTTTAAATTAATTTTAATGAGCACATAACAAAAAGGCCAGAGCTAATTAACTGAATTCCTTCTTTTTGAAAAAATGGATAACACTGACCCCCCCACCCCACCCCCACTGAATATATAACAAAGCCAAGAACATTAGGATATAAATTATAAAACGTATTTATATAACACTGCGAGGTTTGTGTGAACATGTATCCCATGAGAGAAGAGGTAGATGGTAAGGTGGAAGTATATAGTTTAAACTTCAAAGCACAATAAGGTACACTGTATTAATTCATTCTTCTGCCTTCAGGGACTACAGGAAGCATCACAGTATTATGTGCATACATTTGCTGCATCTCTGCTTCACTTTCTTTCCCCAGTAATTCCTATTTTGTAGCTCAGATTATGCTGTAACACTGTAACCTTTTATAAAAGGTTTTAAAAAATATAGATATAACATAGATGCAACACCTGATGTATCAACAGCTTAGGAAGATGTATTCTGCCTGAGTGTTGCACCATCAGGTAGTCATTAAGGGACACAACAGGATAGGATTTCCTATAATGAATGCAAGGGCATGAACACAAGAAAACCATTAAGAGTGTGAAGAAGAACCTTATAATAAAGGTGAGACCAGTGTCATGTTGTTAATAGCTACAATTATCCATCAACGGGTAAATGAGCCATCAGCGTTTACTGCCAGCTCCCAATCACACGAATCAACCCAGATTGCTGTGCCAACGTGGAACAATCTCACAGCCACCTTTAGATCTGTTCTAATACCAGCTGCCATTTCTTTTATCTCCCTGTCTGCCATTTGTATAGTTAACTATTTTTGTACCCATCTCAGTATGGCTAGAAGTTACATAACATCTTTTAAAAAACACATCTGGCACAATCAGACTGGTTTATATTGAAGGGTTCAAAATACAACAAAATATAATGATTCCTTTTTACAAGGCAAATCACGATATAGTTCATCTCAGAGAACTTAACTCTGTCAGTACAGTATTAACATCAAAATTTAATAATATCAATATTGGTAACTAATTTTGAAGATTTTAAGAGGAAAAAATGTGACCGTGCCTATATGCCTGAAACAAACTTGGAAAAAACACTTAAAAAAAACTTATTCTGTGCACATTCCTGAGGAAAAATTAATGTACTCAACTGCCAAATGTTATAAAACAAAATTAACTACAAGAGAATGCATTCATTTGCCAATCATTTAACCTAAGGTTCCCTAACTTCTAGTTTACAAAGTATTTGTTATCAGGCCACTAGTGTTTTGGGAAAATAAAAATTAAATAAAATAAACCCAAAACAGAAATCACCAAATGATTATATGGTTTCCAGAATTTATATATATATAATAAACACTAAAACTCAAACTACATTGAACACGGCTGATTTTACAGTAAGGAAGGTCTTGGTCCAAGTCATTATTGTCAATGATTTTATGGATGCAAGGAAAATATGTGTGGTGTATAGTAACAATCCCTACCTGAATGTTTGAATGTTATAGTAAGTGCATATTAATACTGCTGCAGCTGGTAAGCAATTGCTCAGGTAATGTATGTCTGTTTTAACATGCTAATTAGTCATGCAGTGATTAACTTGTGTTGTGTGCTGGGCAGCTGCCTTGTATGCTATGGAGTTATTGGCTAGTCAGCACAGTCAATTAATCTATCCAGCACATATTAGCATTAAAATCACCTCTTTAACTGACTTTCGAAAACGGCAGCAAGGAAACCTGGGTGTCATCCTTGATGAACAGTAGTCCGTCTCTGATTATGCAGCATATCTTGGTCATGTCGCTTTGCACTCTGACTCAAAGCCACCGTTCCTTTGCAAAAATAGGTCAATTTCACTTGACTCATATGAGTTAGGTATCTAAACAAACTTGTATTGGCTTATACTTCTAAATGATCAAGGGGGTTCTCTCAGGAACATTGTCTAGTACTGCCATCTCTATGCAGAAGGCAGTTTCAGTCCAGGATGATTTAAGTTATAGTTCAACAATGGGTGAATGAGCTTCCACATGCTATCAGACCATCTGCATAATTATCTAAATGGCAAATGGTAAATGGGGCGGCATGGCTCAGTGGGTAGAGTGGTCATCTTGTTGCCTGAGGATTGCAGGTTCAGTCTCTGGCCTGTTGAGCTCATGTCGAGGTGTTCCTGAGCAAGACACCGAACCCCAAATTGCTGCCCTTCTTTACCCACTTTTCTTTTGCTCTGTTATTTAAACGCATCTATTTCAACACTTTTTGTGTAAGTCCTTACTTACTGTCTAACAGATTAAATGTTGTTCCTCACTTGCAGTTTTTCTTTGGATAAAAGTATCTCCTAAATCACTAAATATGAGTGTGAAATTTCTACATGTTAATGTGTTTAATAATAACTGTAACTTCATTAAAAAATGTCATTTTTGGATTTCATTCAAACACAAGTTATACAAGGCAAGTGGTAACTGAACTCAAACCTAAAGCAACTCTTCTTCTCAGATGTCAGTTCAGAATACTCATCAGTTACTATAAATGCTAACTAAGAGCTACTACTTATACTTATAACTTATAATTTCAGTGGTAAAATTGATTAAGAAAATCTAAACTTTATAGCTGCATTTTTTGTTGTTAATTCCAGAGTGGTGTCTCTTTTAACAACAACTGACTATTTCTTTTTGTGTTTTAATGAACACCCTGTCATTGCATTGTTGCATTTATAACTTCTGTTTTTAACAGACTGAATCTTTCTCCAGCAGACAAAATAAACAAGACAAGGCAATATATTCTGCAAGTTGTAATAAAATCAATTATTTTGGAACTTCTAATTTGCTGTTCTCTCATATGTTAGTACTGTGGAGTCAGCTTGGTGTTTGTCATGAGGTCAAATTTGCAATTCCAATTAAATGAACTGATTTTGCCTTTAAAATTTAGTTTGACATATGCTGTTCCAGCTGTGAATCCAGGAAAATAGCACTGTGCTGACCAACTAATGAAGGTAAGTTGAGCTCTTTTTTTTCTACTTGAAAATTCAGTGGCAGATATTTTTTGGGTTGATGTCTCCTGATAAAAAAAATATTTATTTTCTTTTTCTTACGATAAAGGAACACTTGGAGAAAATCTAGAAAGTGTCTCAATGCTTCTCTCAATCTTAGCTGCTTGAAATTTGAGGACCTACAACACCAGAACAGGAATTTAATGACCTGAAGCCTGCTGTAAACACAACTTCCTGCTGTGTTACAGAGCAACTTTGACTTGCTTTTACTCTAGCCTAACCACAGGCAAACCACTTCCCATCTGTAGAGCTTATTACAAAAATATAGAAAAAAAATTAAAATAGTTCATGAACTTGCAAAACCTCTAATCACCCCTCACATCATATTAGCCTATAGCATAATTGCCTAAGTCATGTTTTAAGGTTTTTATAGGCAATGATGCACAATGAAACAGCAGTGTTGGCAGATTTCACAATTTTCACTAAATATGATTTAGGCCCATTAACAATCTTATATTGCCAATTATATATTTTGCTCCCTGGATTAGAACAGCAAGCAGTTGAGATATTTTGAACAAATATTTCTAATGCTGCCATGATTCACAGTTCATGTTTTTGGTTTTTGTTATGTTCATGGTTAATGTTCTTGGTTTCTTTATATTTATCGTCATATTTAGTCCTATATTGTTTTCTGTTTCTTGTTCATTAGTTCACCTGGGCTGATTGTTCATTCACCTCTCCTGCGCCTTGTTAGTCCTTCAGTGTATTTAAGCCATTGGTTTCAGTTCCTACTCACCAGTTTATTGTTTACTGTTAGATGTAGTCCATGCCATGTCAGAGTGTTTCCTCCGGGATCTGTCATGTTGAGTTTAGTTTTGCTTTATTAAAACCTTTTACCTGCACCACTCTGCCTCCTTAAGCCTGCACTTAGGGTCTCATGTCCATGGCACTGTGACAAATGTTGAATTTTAGAGGTCACTGTTCCTTATTCTCTTGATCTAGTGATTTCCTGTGTAATTTTGTCACTTTTTTATTACTGTTCAATTGATAACTTTCAAAATTATGTGTCCTACCTAAATAAGATAAAATTAAATTATTGGATTGTGCAAGTGCATAGCTTAAGACTAAAATGAATAGATGTAATACAGATTCCTTCAGTTAAGTGATAATAGAGATAATATGCATAAAAGAGAAAACATCATCATAAAGTGAAACAACTTCAAAATGCAGCAATTGATGGGCATTAGATTAGAGAGATTACTGGACTCTGACATCTAGCATTCTGTAAGCTTTGTTTACCCTTTCAATTCACAGTAGACTTTTCTGATCTCCATACTCCCCTCACCATCTGTCTATGCTCTGATTCTTTGGTCTAAGAAAGCCAAAGATGTTCATCTGGGTCTGGTGATGGAGCCGTTTGCATCCCTGTTGCCAGGGATTTCCATTTGCATTTCATTTCAAAGTACAAATCCCTGCCTTGTTTATGAGCCAGTGTTGTACATCAAAACAGCAGCATGATCTTTTGGGCATACAAAGGACCATGGAAATAATTAAAGGGTCTGCATATTTTTTCACATTAATATTTGTCTTGTAATATTATCCGGACTAATTACTGTGCTGGGCAACAGGTTTTCTTTTTCTAACCAAGAGCTCTATTTTGGACAAGAATGTCCTAATGGACATACCATGAATGACCAAGTAGATTCTCAGCTGTCCAGAAAAATACGTGCTTGAATAGAAGGATAATGGATCTTTTTCCTTCATGGATATTTTCCCTTCTAAAACTAACAAAGACAATGCTGACAGGTTGATGCTAAGCAGGATTAATGTTCAATGTTTTAATTGAGCATACAAGCTATATGATCAGCATTAACTTAAAAGCACAGTCATGAACTTAAATGTAATCATTAAATAAAATATTGGACAGCTTGAATTGTTAACCTGAGGCTGATGCTATATGCCATCATTTGGTTACTTCAGGATTTCAAAATTAGCATTTAATACAAAAGTATTTTAGCTTGGCTTTAAATAGAGCACCACCAGAAAGACCACATAACTGATGCTGTTTTCCCGTGGGATATGCTGTAACCATCTGGCATCACATAAAATGTTAATGAAGCTCAGTCTCACATCAAAATTTGATAGCTACATCGGTCAGTATATAGGCAGCCCCCATACATAGGTGTCCATTTATTTTTTAACCAGAGGCAGCTCAAATGCTTCTCCTATGACAGCTTAATAAAGCCACTTTCTTATGTCTAGCTCACCTCATTTTCTTCTAAACAGCAAAATGTTACTAAGAGTTTCAACCCATTCCTCTGTAATCACTTGCCTAATTTGTGTTTATTGGCAGGTCTCATTATTGTTCAACAGGAATTTGTTTTACATCCAATTATTTTTTTTAACAATTTCATCAAATAATTAGGTAAGCTTTTCTAAACCTTACTGAAACAAGCTTTATATAAGATTGTTTGAGTGTTCAATTTTGGATTAGTATTATTAGTAATGTAAACATCATTTTATGTAGGTATGTGTATCAAATCTTGTGAAAAAATATTCAATTGTTACTTGTCACTGCAAAAGGTTCCTAAATTATTCCATTTTTTTTCTCTTTGGCCAAAAGTCAGAATGGTCAAATTTGGTGTGAAAAGACAGAGCTGAATACCTGGAAAAAGAGAGAACTCATCATTCATCCATTCTCTGTACTGCTTAGTCCATTAAGGGTCGTGGGTAAGCTGGAGCCTATCCCAGCATTAACAGGTGAGAGGCAGGGTACACCCTGGACAGGTCACCAGTCCATCGCACACATAGGGGACAAACAATCATTCACACTCGCACTCACTCCTAGGGAGAATTTAGAGTCATTAACCTAACATGCATGTCTTTGGACGGTGAGAGGAAGCCAGAGAACTCGAGAGAACCCACGCATACACAGTTTTTTTTCTTTTTTGTATTTATTTAACAAGTATACTGTGTGTGGTCTTGCAATTCCAAGAAGGTCATAAGAAAGTTAGCAGCATTTTCTGTAGAATGTAATAATAGGCATTTGGTTTATATATTGCTATTTTACCGATACAGATTTGAAATAAACTTTCCTGTTTTTTCATTTCCATGCAATTGGTTAAAATTTTGTTTTGTTTGTTTGTTTTGTTTTCTGAAGTACAGACCAGACCATTTGTTGGGTACAAATGGAAAGGGACGTCATTTTAAATGATAATTATAGTGTGTCTTCAAAACACAATTGTGAAGAATAAATGCGCAGAAGACCTGAAAACACAAGTTGGTCTTATTGTAGGTAGGATCATTACAGGATAGTGTGTCAACAAATCATTAACCTCAATTATAATAGAAGTCAAGATGGTGCAATGATAGCTTCATGTTAATTCATTCCCATGTTGGTTTGATACAGGTAATAGGTGGGCCCTGTATGTGTCTTCTTAGTGATTTGTTAAACCAAAATGGCTCTAATTTGTGTTGCCCATTTCAAGCCCATGCACATATTTTCTATTAGTAATCCAACTAGGATCCACCCAGGGAGCCCACCTGGGTTTATCCATGTGATTGCCCCATGTTAGTCTCAGATTAGATGGCCATGTTGGACCTTGATACTCAGGCATAACCAGTGTGGGCAATTAACATTAGAACTCATGGTTAGTCCCACATGGGGCCTATTTTTCAGTGTATTCATTTCCCACACATGTTGACTAGGTAACTAGACACAAACACCAGTCTTATCTGTGCTTTTGATCCTATAAACCAGTAGATGAAATGTAAAACTGACTTGTATACAAACACAAAACATATATTTTGTTTTTATGGTAGGTTTAGTGTACACGTATCTCTACAAATGGAAAAAGAACACATACATAATTTTAACTCAACTCAGCTCATACCATTTTCATTTTACAGTAGAAGTTATGCAGCAGATACTGCGGGAACCCCCAGGCTTGTCTCAATCTTGGAGTTGAATAATGAAATGACAGCATGGAGTAACACTTTGATAATTGCTAAAGTATATTACAGCAAGGAAAATATATTTTGATAGCGTATAGACATAATAGTATACACATTTATTATACTTTGAGACATATGACCAGTGTTTCCCCTACATTATATGAGGCTAAAGTTGTACCCTTGGCTTTTATTTTACTGATGCTTCTCACTCACTGTATCAGACATCATTATTGGCTTCCTGCATTTCACTGAGTCACATTCATTCTCCTCACCTACCAGGCACTGCATGTCTCCATTTTGGACTAAATCTCAGAGTCTAACTGCTTCTCTGCACCGTTTTAGCTTTGAAGCTCTGAATATTTCTCATACAAGTCTCCCGGCATTGCACTGTACCTCCCACAGCCACAAGCAATATTAGTTCTTGAAGAACTGCATTTCTGCAGGGGGAATTGACACCTGATTGAACTCCTTGTGTGTTCTCTATTTTTTGTGAATCCTTTTGAAGTATTCAGATTATTTACGACCTTTGAGCTATAGAGAAAATGTTTAGAAAATAAAATGAAATTGATCAAAGTGCACATTGATACATTGCCTTTATTGTGGAGAGTAGACTCAAATATATGTCAGTGTTGGATAAAAAGACAAAGATTTATAAAAAAAAAATCCAATTAAAAGACCTTAGACATTTGTGCCTCTGTGGTTCTTTCAGAGCTTTCCAACATCTGTTAAAAGTGTATTAATTTTCAAAAATGGGCTCAGTCATTTTCTGAAACAGCTGAGTACTATAGATTTTAGCAAACTCAAGCAGGAATAAAAGGGGATGTGTGGGACCTTTTTTATCAGGGATTAATGCAGATTTGGTGCAGGACAATTCATGTCAGACAGACTAGAAATAAACTCATGTGTATGAGGAATGTGCTGCCAGGTGAACCAATGTAGCTCCCTGATGCGTTTTAAATAGTTTTTTTTGACAGAAACTGAGCTGGTAGATCAGATAAGTTATCTATTTTAAGGTTTTAGTTGCATATAATACATGTTAGAAGCATGGATTCATTGTATCCAGTTCATACGTGTATTTACACAATAACATTATTGTGACTACAGTTAGCAGACATGCAAGGGAATACTGTTACAGGAGCTGCTTGGGTTTCTCTGTGATGCAAGTAAACTTGCAGTTGTGTAAGTTTTAAAGAAAGGAGATAAGGTATGCTTAGTGTCCTCACTCTGTCATATCTGATGGATCTGTGGCTGTGTAGAAAGTTATGCCCTAGTTTTGAAGTGATGAGGTCTAGGGGTGAGGAGGAAAGGTTTGCCTCAGGCGTCTCCAGCTGTGGGATGGTCTGTTACTGGGAATTTTCCCAGCCCACTGGGACAGAATCAACTCTCTGGTCAGTTTCAATCTCTGACCTACAAGCTACTTGGATGAGAGAAATCTGCTCAAAACACCTTTTTTTTTGAAAATTTTATCCCAAACCCTAGACATATTCATTAAAAATCTGTCCTGATGCTTTCCACACTGGATTGTTTTGCTGCTTGTTTTTATGTCAAGCTGGCTAGCAATTAATGTCTGTAGCTCTCCAGCATGACTCAGGGATGATGTTTATTGGAAGATCAATGCTTGTTTTCTTCTGTATTGTTCCAATTTCCTGTTGAGTCACGGAGGCGCTCAGAATGATATAGACAAGCATTAAACCTGTTGTTTTCACACATTATTTTCCTCTATAACCACAGCCCTGTGTTTGGAATGATAATAACATGAACATGTAACTATTGCTAGAAAATGTGGGCTTTTCTGGGAGTAATTTGTTTTGTTTGAAAGACAACATGTCAAATGTATTTGTTTTTTCATTCATTGTTTCATGTTTCCAGATATCAGATTATTATACATGATCAACCATGATAATCTACCTGAAATTGAGTAGGTTTCTCTTTTTCGCACAAGCAGCACTGACCTGTAGAGGCCAAGACTCCGTATGACATCTGAGGGTTTGCTTTGGTTTCTAGTAACAAGCTGTCAGTAGCTTCAAGGATTTGTTCGTTCAGCACATGCCACAGATGCTCAGCTGGACTGAGATATGGCAAATCTGGAGGCCTGTTACACAAACCATTCATGAACCAATTTTATAGTGTGACAAACTGCATTATTCTGCTGAAATGGGCCCCTGCCATTGGGGAATACTGTTACAAAAACACATAAATTTTCAAAGTAACATCCGTCTGTAAGGCAGGACTCAAGACTCTTTTTTTCAAAGCATCACATTACCCCTGTCGATTTGCCTTCATCCCACACTGCATACCGGTGTCACGTCTTTCCCACATTTGTGATACACACCAACTCAGCTACCCACATGATGTAAAACAAAGCATGATTCGTTAGATCATCCCTGTTTCATATGTGGTTCATACGTATGTGGTCACATGATCCTTGAAGGTGCTTTTGGAGGTGGACACACATCAGCATGAGTTCTTTATTGAGTAGTCTTTGGCTACATGGCCCCATATACAAGAAATGTGATGAACTACATGTGTATTCTGACACCTTTCAATAGAATGTCTTCTGTTGTCGTAGGCAGTATTCACTAGCTTTCATTTCCTAAGTGCATCATATAACCCTGGTTCTCAGTTTACTAGTTTACCTTCCTTGGCCCAGTTTTGGTAGGTTCTGATTACAGCAAATTTGGAACATCCCATAAGAGCCGCAGCAGTGGAAGGACCCTGACCTAGCCATCTATATCCACCCATCCATCCACTTTCTTTACCGCTTCCAGTTAAGGGTTGGAGGGAAGCTGGAACTTTTCCCAGCAGTTAGCAGGCGAGATGACCCAGTCACCTAACTATCATTATTTGGCTTTTGTCAAAGTCAGTGGGATCCTTACATTTGCCAATTTGTCTGCTTCCAAAGCAGCTTCAAGAACATGCCAATGCTATCCCACCCACTACCAGCAAGATAATCTACCCAACTTTTTTTTTATTTTAAATAAGATGTCCATAGTGCTAATATGATTGGTTGGTGTAGCTATGATCACACTAGCCATGAAGCCATGATTAAGGAACATTTACTGTTTTATTTAATAGCTTTTATTTGTTTTATGCACTTTTTATTGCTTCCGGCATCCTGCTGTAGTGCTTTTAATGTTTTATGTAAAGCTCATTGAATTATCTTGTACATGAAATGTGCTATACAAATAAACTTGCCTTGCCTTCAGCATCCCTGACACTTGACAAAGAGAAAAGTAGCAATTGCTCACCTCTAGGGTTGTTGTAAATACAGCCCCATCTATTTGTAACAGCTCCCATGTGGTTGGTTTATTATTTAAAGTGAACATCCACTTAACATTAGTGTTCAATGTTTAAGGCAGCGTTTAAGTGCCCTACTTGTGTACTTTCAACATCAAGCAGTGGGTGTATTGACACAATTTAATTTACAACACAGCAGCTGCACATTTTAACTTTATTTACCCAGCTTTAATATTTATAACCTGATGTTCATGGTTTAAACTTGACAGTACATATAGTTTATTCCTTTCATATTTTTGTTCAATGTCATAATTTTCCTACATAAAAAAAAGAAAACAACCAGACAAGCTTGTAGGAGATGAATAAATAATGCATTACTTCCTTGCTGCTGGAAAAACCGCAGGGAAATGTAATGTACCTTCACCAATTTTTTAAAGCTTATGTAATTATTAAATATTAAAGATGCATGTCCTCCAAATATAAGGTTGTGTCACCAAACTGACGTGCTTGTAGTTTAAAGCCTATTGCCCTTGAAGTCACCACTAGTTCCACGGTGTTGTTGCTTGCTTTGCAGTCTGCTCCTGCATCTGTCAGCCGATTTGATGGCACATCAGAGGACAAAGTAAAACATTGATGGAAACATCCTCCTTCAAGCCAGCTTGTTTTTATGGATTTTGCTTGGTTTAGGTGCTAGCTGTCATAAATAAAAATTTATAGCTATCATTAGATTAGATTAGATTAGATTAGATTCAACTTTATTGTCATTACACATGTACAAGTACAATGCAACGAAACACAGTTTGGCATCTAACCAGAAGTGCAATAAGCAACAAGTGCAAGATATGTTATATACAGTATGTGCAAATGACTGTACAGTATGTACAAATGTGCAATGTACAAAAGCAAAAAGTGATTATCACAGTATGATGATTTAAGTGCTATGAGCATAATATACAGATGGATATGTGCATTTATGTACATCAGTGTCGAGCAGAATCTATGAACATAGTTTACAGATGATATTTACAAGTCTTTATGTAACGTAGTCACTAGTGCAGTGGACATTGAAATAGTGCAAAGTAATGAGCAGGAGTCTAACTAAATAAACAGTGAAGTGGAAAGGCTAGTGGAATGTTCAGTACATAGTACTCGGTCAGGTCGGGGGGGTGTGTGATGGGATGTAGTGTGGTATGGGGTGAGTCAGTGGGGGGCAGAGTTCAGCAGCGAGACAGCTCTGGGGAAGAAGCTGTTCCTCAGCCTGCTGGTCTTTGTCCTGAGGCTTCTGAAGCGCCTGCCAGACGGCAGGAGTGCAAACAGTCCATGTGCGGGGTGGGATGAGTCTTTGAGGATGCTGCGAGCTCGACGCAGACAGCGTTTCCTCTGGACTTCCTCGAGGGCTGGAAGTGGAGACCCTGTGATGCGTTTGGCAGTTTTCACCACCCGCTGCAGCGCCTTGCGATCTGCGACAGAGCAGTTCCCATACCAGACCGTGACACAGCTGGTCAGGATGCTCTCAATCGCACAGCGGTAAAAGTTCACCAGGATGGCTGAAGACAGGTGGTGTTTCTTCAGCGTCCTCAGGAAGAAGAGGCGCTGGTGAGCCTTCTTCACAAGGCTGGAGGTGTTGGTGGTCCAATTCAGGTTCTCCGAGATGTGGATCCCCAGGAACTTGAAGCTGGAGACACGTTCAACTGCCATCCCGTCGATGTGGATGGGGTCATGTGTGCCTCCTCTCTCCCTCCTGAAGTCCAAGATGAGCTCCTTGGTTTTCTTTGTGTTAAGGAGCAGGTGATTGTCTGCGCACCACGTGGCCAGGTGCTGAACCTCCTCCCTGTAGGCCGACTCATCGTTGTTGCTGATGAGGCCGATCACCGTGGTGTCGTCAGCAAACTTGATGATGGAGTTGGATCCATGTACAGGCCTGCAGTCGTGGGTGAAGAGGGAGTACAGGAATGGGTTCAGCACACAGCCCTGCGGTACGCCTGTGTTGAGTGTGATGGTGGAGGAGCAGGTGTTGCCTGACCTAACATGCTGAGGTCTGTTGGTCAGAAAGTCCTTTATCCAGAAGCAGAGGGGGGTGGTGATGCCCAAGTCTCCAAGTTTAGTGATTAACCTGGAGGGTCTGACAGTGTTGAATGCTGAGCTGAAGTCAACAAACAGCATCCGTGCGTATGTATTGGTATTGTCCAGATGTGTGAGCACAGAGTGCAGCGCTGTGGAGACTGCATCCTCTGTACTCCTATTGCTGCGGTAGGCAAACTGATGTGGGTCCAGTGTGGGTGAAAGGCAGCTCTTCAGATGTGACAGGACTAGCCGCTCGAAGCACTTCATCACAATGGGTGTGAGTGCGACTGGCCGGTAGTCATTCAGGCATGCCGGACTGGAGTGTTTTGGTACCGGTACAATGGAGGTGGATTTGAGGCATGTTGGCACAGCTGCTTGGGTAAGGGACAGGTTGAAGATGTCCGTGAAGACCTCTGCGAGCTGCTCCGCACATGCTCTGAGCACACGACCAGGGATGCCGTCTGGGCCAGCAGCCTTGCGTGCGTTGATCTGTTTCAGTGTGGTGCAGACGTCTGCAGTGGTGAGTGTGAGGGGCTGATGGTCTGCTGGGAGCCGAGTGCTGGTGACTGCTTCAGTGTTATCCCCGTCAAAACGAGCAAAGAAGTCATTTAACTCATTTAAAAAGGAAACATCTGTGGTGATCATGGATGAGTTACCCGATTTGTAGTCACTGATGACCTGGATGCCCTGCCACATGCGTCTGGGGTCGGAGTTGGAGAAGTGTTCCTCCACCTTCAGCTTATAGCAGTGCTTGGCCTTTTTGATGCCCCTCCTCAGGTTAGCCCTGGATACGCTGTAAGCCTGTGCATCACCTGATCTGAAGGCGGTGTTGCGGGCTTTCAGCAGGAGCCGTACCTCCTTGTTCATCCACGGCTTCTGATTTGGGTACGTGGTGATTCGTTTCTCCACTGTGACACTGTCAGCGGTGATGTTGGTATTAGCACTTGTGTTGGGTTAGGATGCCAGACAAGAGCCACAGAAAATTTGAATTATAATTGCTTTGTGTCCACTTAATGAAAAATAAGCCCCATTACTTCAAATACACCTATTATAATGATATGATTATAATGATAAAGTAAGAATGGACTTTCTACATAAATACCTGGAACTCAATTACCAAAGCTGCTTCCAAAAGTTATTCTTTAACCACTAGTTGGCGTAAATGCCAGCCGTGCCATGATTATACACATTATTCCTCATTCATCTCATCTTAAGGCATTGAGAATCTAATTTATCTTGATAACTTTAAGGAAACTTGGACAATAGTCACAAAGTTTTAAAAAGAATAACAAGATAAAAATAATTCTATTTTTAATAAAGACATTAAAGTAATTAATACCAAACTGCTGAGCTACGTTTACATGGAGCACTTTCAAACCGATCGAACGTCAAGTCAAAATAAAAACACACACACTGTCTTATAAACATCTCAGCTTGTCCGATCGAGGCCGATCGGAGAGAATTTTTAATCTGATCGGGGGGGGGGGGTTAAACCTAAAATCACAATCTAATCATCAACAGGAGAAAATAAGCATGTACACACTCATTCTGATGGTTTCTGTGGTGGATGTTGTTTCTGAACCTGCTTATGTGACGTAATGAGTTTCAGTTACGACTTGAAAATCTCTCCTTCATGTAAACACACAACTGATCAGATCACTTAATCTAGAATCCATGTATACACGTTAACTAAAATCTCTAATGAGATTGATTTTAATCAGAACAACGTGAGTAATTCTTGTTTTTTCTTTGTTTCTTGCTTATTGAGGTGTAATTCTCTTTAATTAAAAGCAAATTTGACAGACTAATAGATGGGGGTGCATGTGGAAGCTTTGTAATTTGGGGAAGTTTGGAATTTCATGTGTTTACTTATTTTGTTTCAGTCATTTTTCAAGACTCCACCATTACCTCCTGCAATAAGTTGTGTAATTTGACTTTAGGAAATCAGGATGCTAGCATGACATTAAGAACATTGTTTGAATCACACTGTTTTACATTGCAAGATTTTCTTTGATTAAAGCTTTTTAAATTCTGCGATTGTCTTTGCTTCATGAAAAGAAGCTTATTCTCAGTTAAATATTTGTTATCAAAGTGTAATGAATGGCTGTGAAAATTCTCAAACTAGGGTTCCTGATTTGTCGTGGAGGCATATCGCAAATGCAGGACAAAGCAAGAAATGTATTTCTGTGACTGTTTATTGTAGTTGAATGAATATGATCATGTGGAAAATAAACATGAGTTTGTTAAACCAATCATACTGACCTTGGATTCAAGGAAATTTAGTTTGGATGCTCTTTTATTAGATGTCTCATATTTGATAAAATTGTGAAAGACTGATTAAAAAGTGCCAGGGTAATGGAAGGAAATAAAATCAAATGAAAAATAATTTATTGATCCCTGGAGAGAAACTATAAATTTGTATAAGCTGTAAGTTTTAATTAAAAGAATTAATTGTTAGTCAAAAATAAAACACTGAAGTTTTTTTTTTCTGGAGGGTGATAACTGCTGGCAGCAAGTACCTTCTGTGCCTTTCTGTCTTGCAGTGGACATTAAGAAGTCTTACTAAACATGCTTGTTTCCTCCGTGTGTTTAGATTTTGCAAAATTATCCATTATGTTTAGCAGACTATGCAGCATTTTTCTCTAGACAGTCAGCTCCAGGAGCTGCAGAGTTGTCCCCTCGCTCTGATGCTGATACCCCAACAGATGAATGCTAAGCAGACTGCACTTTCCACACAGAATCATGGTGCAGACGTTGGAAAATCGTTGCTTCCTCAACAAGTAGTCTGTTTAGTCCCTTGTTGTAAACGACCTTTGTGGTATTTCCAGTCTAGTCTATTGTCCACCTGAACTCCCCTGAATAATATATCTAACACTAGCACACAATTTATTTTTATTTGCATTTCTTTCTTTATTTATTTTTTATTTATTTGACATTTCTGCACCCAGGAAACATAAGTTATGACAAAAAAAACTGAAAAGCACAAACTTATGGTTCTCAATGACATTGGAATTGTTTCTCATTTTATATCCATTTTGTGCACGTTTCCTATACAGTAACTAAGCAAGTAACTTTATCATATACAAAAACCTGTTAAAAGAAATAAGCTGCCAGAGTACAAAGATATGTAACTTTAAAAGTCTGTGATAGCTAACAGAATAGTTAGCATAACATCAGCAGATTTAAGCTAGCAGCTTTACAATGCCATTGGATCTTATGATGGCTTATATTTAGTCTTCAAGAACAGATTTGCGGTTATAATGTCATGGACTGTAAATAAAAGGACTGCACTGGAATCCTGAAACACAAGACTGATGAAAGGTATAACAAGGTTTCTATCTGTACAACAGCAAAAAAATCAAAGATGTACTAAGAGATGTAATCTTGCAACTGCAAAGGTCTTAAAGTCAAACTGAGAGCGCACCCACATGCTGTTGCACAGTGTGAGTCCATGTGCACATACAACTGTGCTCATGCACCCTAATGGACCAGACACCCTGAGGCTGTATGTGGGTCTGCATACTGTATGTGTGTTTGTGCATGTGTGTGTGAGAGACTCTTAACAGCTAAATGGGCTTTTTTTTTTCTCCTTTGGCCCACATCTGTGACTCTAACAAAGCATTTTGCCTGTTCCCTGGGGTTATTACATACCACAATGACATCATAGATAGACACCCGAGAGGGTTCAGTGTTTATCGAGTGAGTCGACTTGTTTACCAATTTATGTTTGAGGGGAATCTTTTATTGAATATATGGCATCTAAGAACCTCGACTGATAGCTTGACTTAAAAGGAGAGCTTCATATTCAGTGTTACCGGATAAAAAGAATGATCTCCCGGTGACTCTTAATAATTCTTTTTATTAATCAGTAACACAATATTTTCCCTCAGAGGCAAACTGTGGCAGACCAATTCATGATCAAATTCTCATGAATCGTACATCCACAGATACATACAAAAACATTAACACACAGAGGCTGACAAATAGTGGGAAAAAAAAATAATATATGTCAAATGTTTCTGCCTCAGTTCCCTTAGGTCAAAGGTTACCTGCCACCCCTGGAAAACTGCATTTTTTTACTCTCTAATATTGTCATGACTGTTTTTGAGTTTACTGACAGGCTTAAGAGGTTCAGTAAAGGTTTCCCAACAGATTTATGATGGTAAACGAGCCCCGGATCAACACAAAGGTTACTTTAGACACCTTTCACTTTTCTATCAGAAGAATACACTAGCTTCTCTTTTCCTTTTGTTCCTCATATCCTTGCTTTTTCCTAATTCTTGTTCATTTCTGACAACGTTCTGCATCCTTTCACTGCAACTCAGTGCAATATCAGCCCTTGCTCTACAATTTCAACAAGGTTGGGCCAAAGATAAGAAACACATGCACTAAATGAGTATGAGTGTGAGTATGAATGAAGCTAAACAAATCATATTGTTGTGGTTATTTCAGTGATGTCATCTGATTGTTATTCCATTTAATTTACAATGGGGAATAAATGAATACCAAAAAAAGACATTAGGTCAGCTCTGGGCAAAACGCCTATTGTATTGTTTTTATTGTGTGTCGTGATGGCCAAGGTTCAAGGTTTTGTTAAGCTTTTGTGTTTTATTCAGCAGCCAGAAAAATACCAAAAATATCTTGAAGCTATTTATTATGTTATGTTCATACAGAAATTTCAACAGTGTTAATGTTTTATTACATTTGAAAGTGTAATTATATCAGTTAGAACTCCAAACAGTGGCAGGAGGGTAATTATTTATTTAATTATTTAAGACAATATTCCCAAAAATAGTGTCAGTTTAATATTTTAGTGGACATTTTTAGCATTACAAACCCAAGCAGATCTCATTGCTACAATAAAATCTATAAAATAATACATTAAATGTTTGTTTCAGTGTTCTGCTTTTTTAATGTGTAATTCCAGTGTTCTCTTTGGTTTCACTTTCGCTTTAAACCTATAGTGTATTCTTCTTCGTCGTCTTCTTCTTTTCATTTTATCAACATCATCATTTTGGAGAAATAGAAGAGAGGAGATAGAAAACCTAATTAAAATCAGTTCAAGTCAAATTGGCAAAAATTAATCTATTTTGCTTTATCATTCGATTTATGATAACACAAATTTTTTTAATATATAGATGAACAATTGATAGAGTTGACGCTACATAACATGCTACCAATTAGGAGCCTGATTTTCAGTTGAACCTAGTATAAGTGCCCTTTGTTGTTTGCTTTTGTAAATTTAATTGACAGTTTTGCATCTCAGGTTTTATTGCTCTTTGGTGCTTAAGGGGTTAATGTTTACAACATGCTGTGTTTCATAAAGCTTCATTTCAAAATGAGCACCATAACAAACAGCAGTTATACAAGCAAACTCCCTTTTTGGTCGTGCAGAGAAAACTTTCATAGCTGAAATTTCTTTTGATAATTCTTAATAACTTGCTTCTTAAATTATGCTGACCTTTAATTTTTCTCAGCCCCTTGTGTCTGCAACCCCATATTTAAATTTGAAAAGTATGAAGGAAAAATAAAAGATCCACATGAAATACACCCAACTGATCACATCATGATAAGTTTGCATAAGGGCATTGTCTCTAGATAACAGTTGTAGGTAAAACTAATAATAATTAATGGTTTTTAAGAACAAAAGCCTTAACCCTGTCATTCTTAATGAGGCAGCAACTCATCTGAAAAGATAGTACAGAAATGTTTTTGCCTCAGTGTCGCTGTAGTATTAATTCTTTCTCAGTCATATAATCTCATCCAAAAGAAATGGAGGCAGATGTTTAGCCCTGCCACCTTGCTCTCTCACCCTAAAGCACCTGTAAGCTAATTACACAACAACAGTGAGATATAAAACTGATGATTTTTGCAACCCTTCTGGTAGGTTTGGCTCATTGAAATGTGGCTTTGGAAAAGGTAGAGTTGGTGCAGAGCATATCAGAGGGTCATGTTGCCAGAATACCAGCCCACTCCATGAATCATACAAGCTGATGGGAAAGGAGAGAGAGGCAGAAAGGCAAGTGGGATGTAGGTGACAGGTTGAATGGGCTCAAAAGAGAAAATGGTGCTTGAATCACAGATTGACGATACGAAGCTGTAACAGTAACAGTTCCAAAGACTGATTAAGAAATTCTACTGACTACATCTGCTTATATAGAGTATAGAGTAGAACCCAAATGCAGCATTTGGAGAGGCACAACTGAAGCATTTTTCTTAAAACTTAGTTATGTGTATTCAGGAAAAAGAAAAGACATGCAGCCTTTCTTTACGTGAGCACAGTGGGTTAGTTTGTGCTGACTGGCTGGTCAGTTCCACCTGTTAGTGGTATAAGGGGCTTAAACCAAGGCAGATCTTTGTCAGTATGCCGGAAGGATTAAAAAAATATGTATGCTTCTAAAACTGATCATAACTGATCACTGATCATAATCTCATGCCCTTCTTCATACTTTACCTAAAGGTTAACTCTGGCTGCTGGAATTACACACTACTACCTTGCTGACAGTCTTGCTCTAGTAATTAAGTAATTGAAGATTTATTGACAAAGATCAGAAGTTACACCTGCTTGCTGTCTGCACCTGCTATGCTTGATCTATTTGCTCTCTAATGTATTTATTCTACCTAAAGACTTTGGTGAGGTGATTGCTCAAGAAGAGCTAAACAGGCGATTTGAATTCAGAAAATGTTACTTTGAGAGGTGAAATACTTGAAAAACAATTACTCCCCAGGGACTCAGACCCACTGTCTGCTTTGTTTAAACAATGGGCTGTTCAGGAAGATTTTTCTTGGTTACAATGCCAATTTACTAGCTGAGCTCCCTGCAGTGTGTTAACAATTGTACATCTGAATCAAACTGAATACATTCATACACTCTGGTTCCTGATTAAACATGTTTATTGTTGGGTTTAACCAGAATTTCATTCAATTGTTCAAAATTGTTAACACAGTTAATCGAGGGTTAATCTCAAATGTAAGTCGCTTTGGATAAAAGCGTCTGCTAAATGACTGTAGAATAGAATAGAATAGAATAGAATAGAATAGAATAGAATAGAATAGGGACTCTCATATCCTTACATATTCTAAATTTGTAGTGCAGTTAAAAACAAAAAAAAATGTAGTTTTTATCGCTATGTTTAATTTTATCTGAAAAAAAAAAGAGAGGAAGCTTAGCACACCCCTAAGGAGTACCTCTAATCAATATTTCTTCAAATTTAAATTGCAGAAAATGTTGTGCTCTTGATATAAAATATGTGTGTTTTTCCCCCTTTGCTCTCAGACACTCATTCAAAATCACTTTTTTTTTCTTTATCCTTTTTGGTATTTGGGAAAATAAGATTATTAGAAAAAGAAATCATAGCAACCAACAAAAGCATTAATGTTAAAATAGACTTTAAAAACCCTGGAACAAGGACAAAAACTATCCTCATCTGTTCTGTTTGTGACCACCTTGTGTTTTGCATTCAATTAGACCCCATGAAATCAGATCTAAGAGGAAGTCACATGCAATGATGCCACTGTATCGATTTTAATTATCCCATTACTGAGCCTGGAGGTCTTATAAAAACAGATAAGCTAAAGACCTCCAACTAATTACATACCAAACAACATTGTGCATTTATTTTGCTGCTGATTAAAGCTTTTTCGATTTATGTTAAAATAACAGTGTGATTCAAATGCAAAATAAACTGGCTTTGACAAAAGAAGGATGGATTAGGGGGCTGGAGAAAGAGGAGGGGGGGGGGGGTATGAGATGAAGTATTCTTCTGTTTGGCCTACTGCATTCAGGTATTGAGACTGAAAATAGCACTGTGGTGGAGGGGGCATGTTGTTCCAGGCATCAGTGAGATGATGAAACTTGATCCAAGAAGGCTAGTTTACACAACACCCTTGAGTCTGAAGGCGCCAAAGATCCAAAAACACTGGTAGGTTATTTATAATAGAATAAACATGGAAAAGTTATGGCACTAATGATTTCGACATCTATGCAACAAATGCAAGGAAAGGAGAATAATGAGCCCACTCAGATCCACTTGCACATCTTTGACTGGCAGATGCAGCACATTCCTGGATACTGCTGCTCTATCTTGGATGCCCTTTTGCTATAGGTTGATATTTTGGGATTTAACAAAATGTCAAAAGTTTGGAAATCATTAGCTCTGACTCTTCTTTTCAATTATGATTCTATTATTAATCTCCTAGTTTCCAAAATGATGAAAACAAAGTGACAAATGCTTAATGCTTTGTATAAATTAGAAACCTCACTTAAATGATTAGCCATTTACTTAGCTATTTACACTGAATCGTGCAAGCAGGTCTAGTGTAATCACACTTACAGGCTTGAGCTCTGAAGTCCACACAGATCTCTTGTCTTTAGGATGTGCATGCACACAACCTGGATTTAAGAAAAAATAATAGAAATTCCTGTTTATTCCTACTTGCTATTCTCTTATAGATCAATATATGGAAGTTTGAGTTTAATTTCTCAACCCAATGGTCAACACCTGTTTGACTGACAGCTATGAAATTAAGCAGCTATCTAAGAGAGGATGAAGCCTAATGACTAATGACTAATTCCCTAAATCTTCCACGTCTCACCCCTGACTCCTGCTGTAATTATACAATATAAAATACAATATAATGTTAGAAATTCAGGCAGTGGTTTCCAAACCTTTTGTGTCTGACATTTAACTCAAAGGGGAGCATTTACTCAGAGACATTTTAAATGTCTGTAAATGTCTCCAGTGACACCTAACTTTCCTCTAAACATCTCACAGAGTTTAATTTCAATGAGCATTATAAGATGATCAAATAAGTGAACAGAAAATCTAAGATAATAAATAAAACGAAGTATGAGAGGCTAACTCTGATGCCAGCAGACACATCAGTAACATATTTTATTCATACTATTAACAAACTAGTGCTGCCATATGTAAAATACCAATAAGAAGCTAAGTTAGTGCATGTGGATCTTGTTAAAACTCTTTTTCAGCATACATTTCATGTAGGAGTTTTATGAGTAACTGAGTAATTTTAGCAATACTGTTTGCAACCCAGTTTTAGCAGAGCCTATAAAATACAAATGTATATCTACATGTATGTATGCAGTAGTTTCCCAATTCAGGCTCAGTAGAGCTCTTTTGAGTGTTTTGCACTTGTCATGTCCCCAGAACCACAATCTATGAAAATAAAACATTCAGAATCCTCATTCTGGGTGGAAATAAACTGGAAAGCAAAGAAATATCCGCAGTAAAAAACCTAACCTGCCTCACAAAAAGACCTCTTTTTGTTATGGTTTTTGTGCCACTCAGGAACTTTATCACATTGTGATTGTAAATGCTTTTCCTAATTCTAAAATAAAGTAATTTAATCACAGGGAAATCCTTTCCATGATTTATTTATATTCATTCGAAGACTTGCGACGTGAGCACATAACTCTGGTTACTTTCTTCACTCCACTGGCTTCCAGTCAAGTACAAGACTGATTTTAAAATTTTTTTATTTGTTTTTAAGTGTCTGAATGGGCCCCAGAATGCCTGTCTGATCTCATTGTACTGCATCGGCCCTCCAGGGTACTTCATCCAGCCATTTAGATGGGCTTGGAGGTTCCTCGATCTAACTTAAAAACTAGAGGAGACCAAACCTTTTTAGTTGCAGCCCACACTCTGTGGAACTTTGCTTTTAACTGTGAGGTTTGCAAACAGTCTGTCCACCTTTAAATCTTTGCTTAAGATGCACCTGTTTACCTTGGCCTAAGTACAGGCAAACTATGGGGTTTTATGTTGTACTTTTGATTATTGCCCCTGCATTTTCTTATTTTATTGTTTGTGTAGATCACTTTGGAGGCTTTCGCTGTAAAAATGTGCCATAGAAATAAACTTGACGTTGGCATTGTCAACGTAAGATGTTTTTCCCATTTACCTGTTAGCCAGCTAACATTGCATAAACCGTAAACAAATATCACTGAAAATACTAGACAAACTGGATGATTTTGTGCACATAATCTAAATTTTATTGAGACAGATGATGTCAGATTTTATCTTACCATTTTAGACTGCATGGTCCTTTGCTGCCCTCTCTCCAAGATGGTTTGAGATGCATGATTTCACTTTATCAGTAGATTTTCCATCTTAAAGCACATGACCACAGTTTACTTCAACAGAATCATGTTATCTCAACATGACTGAATCCAACAGCGCTTAAGTTGTTGAAGTTAATGTCAGTTGGACATGATTTAATCACTTTCACCTTGGAAACATGAAATTATTTTATTCAAATTCCAACTTAGACTCTTGTAACCACCCCCACATTCAATGTTGATAACATATTATAAAAATGATTTGTGTTTCTACATTTACCAATGTAGGAATTTTATAATTTGGTAATTTTACTCAAGTAAAGGATATGAATACATTTTTCACTTCTGCAACACAACAACCTTTTTAACACAATAATCAGATATTATTTTTAGACAGCACGCAAATACAAAAGTTTCATATTTTATAAATCTGCAAATAGACACAATGTCTTACATCACTCAAACTGTCAATATAGCCAATTATAAAGCACAGCAGTTGACATTAACTACTTCTATTTTTTTTCACATAATTTATGTAAAAAAAAAAAACAAGCTGGAACTGTCAATCTGATCCATACAAAGGCACTGTTGATGTGTTTGACAATGGCAAAGGAATGCACCCAAAAATGCAGAGAATAAAAAAGAGAGAGCTAACTGAAAGAATGGAGAGAGGGAAAGACTGGTTGAGAGAGGTGAAGAAATAGGAAGTAGCAGAGTGGAAAGGTGAGGGCGTGAAGCTTGAATGCTTCAGCACCATTGCCACCACAAACAGTGTTGACCTGGTAAGCCTTTGTGCAGTGGACATCAGCTTTAAGAAACCCTTTTAGAGACCTCCTCAGGGGATTAATACTGTTTTGGTGTTTTGAGTCTCTTCTTTCTCCCACACACCCTTTCTTGCCCTTTTTGTGTGCATGTGTGTGCCCATCACATGTGAGTATATTTGTGTGTGTCGTCACTTGAGTGCATCTGATGCTGAAACTGTTGGGAAAAAAAAATGGGTGAACATTCAATGGATTTCCACTGAGAGCTGCTATGTATGTATGTATGTGTGCGTGGGAGAGTATGGCTGGGAAGTGGAGTCAGAGAGCAGGAGGAAAGGCTGATTGGCATTTTAAAAGTATGTAGAAAGAGAGATGAGAGAGCGGTGGATATAATTTCATTGGTTGAATTAAATTTCAACGAGCAGAGTGCCTGATCCACACATTTTAGAGGTCAAGTTAACTAAATCTAAACAGCAAAGGGAGAGAGAGTTTTTCGTCCAAACATAAATAAAAATGTCATGTCAGGAACATGTTTCAATTCCCTCATGATCTTTCTCCCCCCTCTTGTGCTGGACCATTGAAGCACACAGAGGTTGTAATTGCAATGTACCAGTTGGGAATTTCCAACTCGTGACTTTGAATAAAATGTATAGCCAGAACACAGCAGCACTAATGTCTGGCTGTATTAATTTAATGGACAATTAATTCTAGTTGATTAAAACTTTGATGTCATTTTTACAGGTCTGGACATGAAACTCTGTGTAATGACAGCACTGGGCTTACCAAAGCAAATTCTGAGATCTCTGAAAACAGCATCACTATATTTATATAAAACATTCAAGAAAAGTGAGTAACTATGCTTTTATATATATTTAAAAGTATTTGGAGGAGTGAAGAAAGATTTCTTAAACTGGTAACTATGCCTCTCTCATTGGGAGAATAATAGATAAAAGACAGGAATGTCAGACAAACGCAGTCTGCGTATCTGGATCTGTGAGATCATAAAAACTCAGGAGAAGTGGAGAATCACAAGATACTCCACTTCTAAAGTGAACGTCTTGTTTGTTATTATGGGGAAAAAAATCACTGACACCACCTGACCGATCAATAACGTAATGTTGACATGGTTCAGCAAGCGCAAATCTGCACAGAAACTTTTATTTTGAAATTTACTGGAAACTTTTACACTGCTCCCGTGTCTGATTTCCTGTCTAGTCCTATCTGAACTGCTGAGCTTGATGCATTCTGGAAGCGTGCTCCGTCAAAAATAGACTTGGTGCGCATGTTTAGCGGAGAGCCATGATGAGGCGCTTCTGGGACGCTTCTGACGTGCCCAATGTGAACCAAACCATTGTTTAAAATGGCCGCGAATAGCTCCGGAGGCTGAAATCAAATTAATTCCTTGAAGTCTTGCAATCTGATTTGTGAATTGGTGTGTGCTATGATATGAAGGTCAGTGATTGATGTACCTCTTGTGGGTTTTATTCAGGTATTCTAGTTATGCATGGGTATAGGAATATATGACTTGCCTGGGCTAATCCGATGATGAATCCGTGCAATTCTGTGCCAAAAAACCTTTCTAATCTTAAGTTTTGGAAATCAAAAGTTTTATACAGCTCAACCTGCATCATATGCACAAGATTTCCTGCACAATAAGGAAATAACTGTAAATATTGTTTAGATTGTTCTATGTTCCTGCTTAAAAACTGAATGAGCATCAACTTTTCCATGTCCTGAAAGCTGATTATTAACCAATTAAAATATTCAATTTGATTACTTATTTATTTATTGACTTATCCAAGATTACATATCTATGAGTGGCAACAGTATATAAACCCATCGAGGGGCGATAAGAAAGAGAATTGTTCAGGATATCTATCCATCCATCCATTTTCTGCCGCTTATCTGGAGTCGGGTCGCGGGGGCAGCTGCCTAAGCAGGGAAACCCAGACTTCCCTCTCCCCGGCCACATTCACCAGCTCATCCGGACGGATCCCAAGGCGTTCCCAGGCCAGCCGAGAGATGTAGTCCGTCCAGCATGTCCTAGGTCTTCCCCGGGGCCTCTTTCCGGTGGGACGTGTCCGGAACACCTCACCAGGGAGGCGTCCTAACCGAGAGCACTCCACCCTTTTTCCGGCTGAGGACCATGGTCTCAGACTTGGAGGTGCTGATTCTCATCCCAGCCGCTTCACACTCGGCTGCGAATCACTCCAGTGAGAGCTGAAGATCACGGCCCGATGAAGCCAACAGAACCACATCATCCGCAAAGAGCAGAGACCCAATCCTGAGGCCACCAAACCGGATCCCCTCAACACCTCGGCTGGACCTAGAAATTGTCCATAAAAGTTATGAACAGAATTGATGACAAAGGGCAGCCTTGGCGGAGTCTAACCCGTACTGGAAACGATTCTGATATACTGCTGGCAATGCAGAACCAAGCTCTGACACCGGTCGTACAGGGACCGGACAGCTCGTACAAGCGAGTCTGGCACTCCATACTCCCGGAGTACCCCCCACAGGAGTTCCCGGGGGACATGGTCGAATGCCTTCTCCAAGTCCACAAAGCACATGTAGATTGGTTGGGCAAACTCCCATGCCACCTCAAAGACCCTAAAGAGGGTATAGAGCTGGTCCACTGTTCCACAACTGGAACGAAAACCACACTGCTCCTCCTCAATCCGAGGTTCGACTATCCGACGGACCCTCCTCTTAAGCACCCCTGAATAGACCTTACCGGGGAGGCTGAGGAGTATGATCCCCCTGTAGTTGGAGCACACCCTCCAGACCCCCTTTTTTGAAGAGGGGGATCACCACCTCAGTCTGCCAGTCCAGGGGAACTGTCCCCAATGCGATGCTGCAGAGGCGTGTCAGCCAAGACAGCCTTACAGCATCCAGAGCCTTAAGGAACTCTGGGCGGACCTCATCCACCCCCGGGGCCTTGCCACCGAGGAGCTTTTTAACCACCTCAGCAACCTCAGCCCCAGAGATAGGAGAGCCAGCACCAGCTACCCCAGACTCTGCTTCCTCATCGGAAGACGTGTTGGTGGGATTGAGAAGGTCTTCGAAGTATTCCCTCCACCGCCTCACAACGTCCCGAGTCCAGGTCAGCAGCCCCCCCCATCCCCACTGTACACAGTGTTGACGGACAACTGCTTTGCCCTCCTGAGCCATCGGATGGTGGACCAGAATCTCCTCGAAGCCATCCGGAAGTCATTCTCCATGGCCTCTCCAAACTCCTCCCATGCTCCTAGTTTTTGCCTTAGCGACTGCTGAAGCTGCGCTCCGCTTAGCCCGCCGATACCGATAGCTTTTGCAGCTGAGGATCAGACCACCAGGATCCCCGCCTCTGGCAGCCGCCCAGCTCACACTGTACCCGACCCCTATGGCCCCTCCTGTAGGTGGTGAGCCCACGGGAGAAGAGGCCCATGTCACCCTTTTGGGCTGAGCCCGACCGGTCCCCATGGGCAAAGGCCCGGCCACCAGGCGCTCGCCTCCGTGCCCCCCCCAGCCTGGCTCCAGATGGGTGCCCCCATGACCCACGTCCGGGCAAGGGAAACCTTGGTCCTTCTCATCATCATAGGGGGGATTTGAGCCGCACTTCATCTGGTCCCTCCCCTAGACACCTGTTTGCCACGGGTGACCTTACCAGGGGCATGAGCCCCGGACAACATAGCCGCTAGGATCATCAGGATGCACAAACTCCTCCACCACGATAAGGTGGCGGCTCAGGGAGGGAGGAGATATCTGTGTTTTGAAATGTTGTGAGTAAAAGTGAAAAGTTGTTTATACCATCAATTGCAACTCATGGTTAGACAGTCTACTGAAGTACCAAACCTTAGCGTTTAGACACAAACAGTCCTTTGGCTGAATTACAAAATAAACATTGTGTCACCAGAAATACATTCTTTGTACATGTCACCACCATGGATGCTATTTCACAAGGGTTACATGAAACAAGTAACTTGGAAACTCGTAACGCTGTAAATTTGCTTGGCTTGAGTTAGAAATGGACCTTCGTTAGGGCTGAAATGCATTCTTTAAACAGCCCAGGCATCACTTTCATGGATGTCATTGAAACCTTTCACATTTGCTTACACAACCACTTCCACATATGTTATTGAACATATAATACTCCTGATAAACTTCCATGAACACACAACACATTCTAGGTTATAGGAGAGCTTTGAAAAATAAATACTAAAGTTAAGTCAAATTTTATACCTGTACTTAAGTACTTCCAACATCTGGAGTTCTCCAATAGGAAAACACTAAACAACAACTATGTGCATGGCAGGACCTGTTTGTAAGAATAGACTACTGTCCAAAAGAACATTGCAACCCATCTAAAGTTTTATGAGCATGTGGAAAACCCAGAAGACTATTAGTAAATGTTTTTGTAGATAGATATAACTAACAAAGAACATTTGGATTTAATAAGTGTTATTTGTAGAGATTGTTGCTTTCCAGCATAACAACTTGATCACTTTATGAAACACAGTGGTTTTAATGTGTCTTTGTAGCATCAGGGCCTGAAACTGGTGCACTTACTCATGTAAGTAGGAATTATGAATTATACCAAAAGATGTAAGAAAGATTGAAATGTGAGTCTGAAAAGATTGTGGCACATCCACCAAAACAATAATACAAAGCGCAAACCTAATGTAAAGAGAGAGAAAACCCTCCACTATCCCAGAGTTGAAGCTGTTCTCTACACAAAAGCATAATTCTAGCAAAAGGGGGTCATGTTAGATTAAAAAAAAACTCAACTCAAATGAATTGATCTTATTCTTCACTTGCTTACCAAGTATAAATTTTCACACTGCGCTGCTGAACTTTGGCAGATTTTTTTTAGTGAGGTGCATCCTTACAACAGCTAATTCGGCATCCATCTTGCATTGTGTCTGCAAGCTCTCTCCAAGTAAAAGTTAGTCAGATGATGAGTCTTATCTCTTGCTCTGTCCATTTGTTCTTTTCAGTTACGAGCTTGTTTAGATTATTTTGTCTTTGATTCCGCTGCTAAACTAAGGTGCCCATTCAAAACGGTGTGTTGATGCATCCTTTACATTGGTATGGTTGTTAGACAATACATCCACCAGAGGGAAATGCAGAGTTTAGAGTTCACCTCCGAGTTTCAGAGTAGTTTCAGAGAAGAGTCCACATAGTGGCAGTGGGAAAGATCATGATAATGTACATTCTCAGAAAGAGATACAAATGGAGTCATCACAGCAGACAGTTGTGGTTTTTGCAGCCATTAAATACTTTGCAGCTTCTTCTTCTGTGTTCCTTTCAGTAGTCGCACATCAGCTATACTGCACAACACTGCCCTCAAAAATTCTGGTGGCACTGCTCTGTTTGTTATGGACACATCTGCAAGAGCCACGAAATCATGCAAAATAATGCATGTAAAAGACAAAAAGCTCCATATCCATCCTTAGTGTAGCGCATGAATTGGCATTAATGACTCAGAAGGACAAAGTTTCAAAGTCAGAAAGTTATGTAGTGCTATTTTAGGTCACAATTGTTTGTTTTTTCTTCATGTACTTCCAGTGTAAATATGTACATACATATGAGCAATTATAGCAATTCTGCAATCTTTCAACAAACCTCTGTGTGCATGTTGGCCTGTTTATTTGTCCAAATAATGACACAATTGACACACACAAAAGAAGGTGTACTTAATTTGATTTATCTTTGGGTTTAAAGTTGTATAATTTCAATTTTTTTGTCAAATTTAAAAGAAAATCCAAGTTGTAACAACTTAGATTTAATTATTGTTTAACTAACATTTCCATCAGTGTCAGACAGAACAAAGACAGTGAGATGAAGAGTCAGAAAACCTCCTTGTTCATTCTCTCAGAGCTCCTTTTATCATCATTCCGCTAATCGTGGGACAGGAAATGGATGTGGTCCAGTGAAAAGCTAATTATCACTGACAACAAATGTCACATCAAATAGGTATTATGTGTGCTGCATTAGACCTGTCACACTTAGAGGATCTCAACCGCATGTTTTCACTGCTCTGGATGCTAGATAACTTTTGACAGAAAACATACAAATAAAACATTACCAAGGCTTACAGGGAGAGCTCACAGAGATACCCACAGAGTAAATTATTCATACATAGACTTACAGAAGGAATGAAAGCTTCTGTCTTCTCTCTAATCCCCAGCAAAGCTTTTGGTAATAGTGCAGCGCTCAAGAGTTGCCTCTCACAAGGCTCTATTCATCAAACTTTCCAATGTATGAAATCAGTGTCTGACAGGCTTTTGAAATCCTGCAGCTCCTGCATTATTATAGCGTTTAGCCTCAAACAGCCTCTCAATCTAATGACTTCTCTGCGATGGTGATTGCTTTGATTTTAATTGGGATGTTCTAGGGGTGCTGCTGCTTCTAATCCAGCTGTCTCCCACCAGTTAGAAAGGGTTGCTCACGGTGAGCTTTTGTTCCCACTCTGAAACCCATCACAGGCTGGTACGGTTGTCCTGTTGAGTTTAGTCGTGCGGGACAAGAGGAAGGAAGGGGCGCCACATGTCACAGCAGGATGTTTTTGTATTTTGCAGTAAAGTCATAGGTAATTGAAAGATGAAATATAGAAACCATTGATGTGGTGAAAGTGTCAAACAAACAACATTCTTGCTCTCCAGGGACAAGGGTTGTGGTACAGTAAAGCACCATTTAGCTTGTCCATCCTTGAAAGACTAAGCCATGACCCCACTGGGGAAAAATAACACACATGGAAGGGTTTACCTGGTGCCTATCGGTCTCTACAGACAATTGAAGGATCAGAATGGAGATTTGTGTGTGTGTGTGTGTGTGTATTCCTATCATGTCGCAAGACAACCGGACTTCCATTGTTTTTGAAATTATGTTATAATGATTTCTTCATGCTTGACTCTTCATGTCAGGAATTTAATTTATGCAGAAGATGGACATTGGATGAAATTCCCATATTGATTAAAAATTTTGATCATGATTCTGTAATAGAAAATTTAGAGAATACATACTTTTTTCATGAAAAAAACAAATAAATCATGCAATTGAGAAGTTCTTGAGCTGGACTGAATCTGGATCTCACATTTCAAGACAAAATTGAATAACATCTTCTCAATGAATTAGGCACACAAAGGAATAATGTAGAAAACTCTTTTCTATACACATATTGACAAAGATGTATGTAAATATGGCTGTTTATTGGAATTTCTTAATCCAGCTGGCTTATTGTTTGGGGAAAGTCCCACCTCATCATTCTGTCTGTGAAGGCATAAAGAGACATTAATACTTTCTGGATTTCAGGCAAAATTTCAAGCTTTGTAGTGTGTTACAAACAGCAGATTTACCTTTATGACATGAGACACTGGATTCAATTACAATAAGAGTTATTATTTTTGCCCATCAAACATTTTTTTAATATAATATGTCAGTAATATTTGACATTAACTTATGTAACTAAATGATGTGTTCTGAATGTGCTTTTTTTATTGAAAGTATATGTTATTGTAATTATCTTTAAAATGTAGGAAACAGAAGATATTTTACATTATTTATATATATGTATATACATATTGCATTATGTACAAAAATCTGTCTTTAAAAATTATAAGATGAGACCTATGGCCAAGGCTGTGTGCAGGGTTTTAGAATTTCCAAGGTCCACCATCCATTATCCCCCGATTTACACAAACCACTCACTCTCTCAAGTCCTCTTTCTGTTTTCACACCTGTTATGTCTTCTTCCTTTTCATTTTTCTTTGTCCTCTTTTTTCTTTTCCTCCTTTTGCACTTACTGTCTCCTCAACTGCCTCTCTTGCCACTGTATCAAAAATATTTATGCTCAAGTTATTTCCTTTAGTTTTATGTGAGTCTAAGTTCATTTGTCATTCAACAATGCACAAATATAAACAGAACATGTTTTATTCAGTAATATACTTGTATACTATGCAACACTCTAATAATGCTTTATATTCCTTGATGTTAAATTTAGCCTAAATTTACCACTGTACTAACAAAACACATCTGTACTGAATGTAATAAGGATAGTTGGTTTTTATTCATTTTGAACAACACAGAGACAACTTTTTATCTATCCTAGGATAAGTAAATAGTCTGGCTGCATTTTCCCTTTCATTTCCTTAACCTCCTTCCTTTACCCTTCTGTCCCAAAGCTAAGCTTGGTCCTGCCATTTCTTTATCATCTGAAGTAATTAAACAAAAGTTCAATGTAAATTTATAAACACTACCAACCTCTGTGGGGAAAGTCTTTTATAAAAAAAAGTGAGAAAACTTCTGTTGAAAACTTGGCAGTCGGACTGAATGGATGGAAACAATAACTAGCTAACTATTGTAGCCTTAATGTCACAGCATCTGCAGACACTGCTCTCAAACAAGAATATTAAAAATGATTATTTAAGCTAAAGTTAACAGACAGTGTTATGATGGATGAACACTATTATACAAACTGTTTATACAACAAGAATGAAACTAGAGTACAGTATTTACAGCTAGTTACCTGTATTACATTTTACGGTGTCAGCTGAGTTTTTCCTCCATGCATGCTTAGTTTGGCTGGTATGCCAACTCTTCCCACCATAACCCAATGGAACTAATTAGTTTACTAAGATAACCATGTAGCTCAAAGCATTTATTTTACGAATGGTATTACATCCAAAAAATAAATAAAAAATAAATATCAAGGCTTGGACCTCATTGTCCTCAATGATAGGTATGTCCACAAGTCACATACATAGTACATGCCTGAACTTTGACCTCTTAGCTTAGGTTTTTTGTTTTATATAAAAACAAAATAAAGATTCCCTATATATTGTAGCCATGGTGACAAAAAAGGCAAAGGTTCAAATGTCAATTATTTTTATAATTATTAAAACATTCTTAAATAAACTCATTTGAAACATCTAAACAGTACAGAAGTCTGGTACTTACAATCCAAACGAAACAGAACCTGTTATTTAACAAACATACATGTAACAAGAGAAGCTTGTTACTATTAAATGATGCTGAGCTATACATCAAATTCACACAGACAAAATGTATTCTTAATTTTAACAAATAAATAAATGATAAAATATTTATATAAAGACTGCAGATCATTTTAACCTTCCATTCTGCTTAAAATAATACAAAGACAACACATCACATTTACCCTTTATATTGATTGTTATGAAACCGAGGGAGAGGTGTTTCAAAAATTTGTCAAAAAGAATACATGAAGAAGGCTATGAACAAGAGAACATCATGTGTTTCTCAGCAAGAACACTAAAAATGGATTCCAGGCTGCTGCATGTGGCCCTGAAATTAGCTCTAGCTGGAGGTAACCCCTGCCACCGTGAGTCATTCTTCGCTCAGTATGATTAACCAGAGCAAAGAGTACTGATGGATGGAGGAAATGATGGATACCCACACACATACATGTGAATGATGGTGCTGTCCGTCAGTAGTTGTCAGACATTTTTGGTTTCATACCCCACGAAAAAAAGCAAATACACAGCAGTGCAGAATTCTCAGTTGAGGCTTAAACTTTTGCTAAGTTTGACACAAAAAGATGATTTTTATTTCCACTTTTCACATGTCTTTGCCTAACTAATTATTGAGAGAACTCCCAGAGGCTGCAGGTATTCATTATACCAAAGGAGCAGGACATTTATCACAAAGATTTTAAAAGTTGATTAGAAATTTATGTTGGAATTGTATTTTTTAAGATGCTATCAGTCACTGTGTCAAAATCCCCATGATCATCTCTGCATTTTTCTACATCTCACCATTAAAATCAGCATCTTCTTCAGCTTTCTTTGAGACATGGGGGTAAACAATTTAATTGGCTGAGGTGTGAATAGCTAAGAATTTTGTGATAAGATGAATGACAAAGATAGTATATATGCTAGCATGCTTTCTTTAAGCAAACCGGAGTTATCCACAGCATCAGTTTGCTAAAAAGTACACACACAGACATAAAAACACACTCCTCCTTTTCATGGTATGTTCCCACATGCACTTTTGTGTTGAATCACATCTGATTTCAGCCTCTCGCCCTTTTTCCTGTGTCATATCACCTTTATGTGCAGGGCTTTGTGAATATTTCTCTTTTGAACCTCTCAGTAACTTTTGACAGTGGCTGTTTTTCTATCTGAACTGCTTCCAAAAGAGGAAAACGTAAAGCACTACATCTATTATTGAACAACATCACAGCTTGGGAAGCCTCAATGAGACATTTACATTTCATGGTTTCTGTCAGTCCCTTTGGTTAGCACTCAGACCCAAAGCTTGTGGATAGCAGACTCAAGCTGACAAGCACTCGCCCATAAAATACACTTCTTTTGCATTTTACTTCTTTGTAGAATAAAAATGAGAAATTTAGATTTTAACAGGCAACTGCTTGAATCTCCCCCAAAGCTTTGCCTGGGGTTAGACATCATTTATACCTCTAGTACAGGCAGGTCATGAAAAATGCTATCTGATGCAGATTCTCTTTTACAATATTTCTGCTATATGTGGCATGAAACTGAAAGCAAGTCCTTAGCGTGCATGTATTTCATGTACCCATCACAAGCCTACGATAGGAGATGGTTTAATGATAAGTGACAGGGACACACATGGCTCAGAGGAAGGTGTGCTGTAATTTCAGTCATTTTAATAAGTTCTTTAGTTGCTTGTAGACTGACACACAGTAGCTAATGTGTGGTCTTATGGGTCAGCAGTGATCTAAGCAGTCAGCAAGCTATTATGATGCTTTGTATTAAAAACAAGTCACCTATTGTTGCTGAAAAAATATTCTCTTTAAATGTAGCATTGCATTTTCATCCCATTGTAACTGGTACGTCTTTTCCGTACGAAGATTAATTGAAAACTGAATCATCATAATTCTTTCAAGGTTATTAAAACACTTGCTCAATTAGGTATTTGGTAATACACAGCTGTACTGCATTTCAGAGAACTCTGCTGGCAAAAGCCACGCTATTTTCCATGCTACCTAATGATAAGCCTTCTCTCCCTCCGTTATTTGTAATTTTCTTCTCAGCATTTAGCTGGAGAGATGTCAAAGAGGAGAACAGAGGAAGGGGATCCAGTGAGTGTGGGGGGATGGCGGTGGGCTGCTGCCCTATTCCTGAATAAACGTAGAGGGTGAAGAGGCTTAGTGAATTTCAAAGTCACCCAGGCGGCTTAATAGCTTTCCTAAATGACTCAGCACATTATTTCCAGTTGTACAGTAGTCCATTACACGGTGCGTTACCATACCCATACAGGGTTTGGTCTCACTTTCTTTCTGTCCTTCTGGCTCAGGCCTGGCATGCGTTCAACAAACCACTTGAGCCTGAATGCAAAATTAAGTCCCTTGGCTATAACTTTAAGGACAGTTCAGTCTTTTTAGTGTTTACCCGGGAGCCTCAGTCCTGTCACTGACACCGGTAACCCTTTGCACCACAAGCTCTGATGGCAAAGGTGATAACTAAAAGTGTATTGCACTGGCCACAGGCATAAATGTGGATGGAAGGAGACGGAAAGAGGGAGATAAATAGAGGAGGGAGGGAGCAAGAAAGCGCAATTAGTGGTGCTCTACAGCATAGTCCCTAGGAGACAAGGCCCATCAATCATGTAACTAATCCTTTGTTTCGCAATAAAGATAACCACGCTGCAGGGAGTTAACATTTTCTTAATAAGTCATCCAACTATAATATACCTGAAATGCCAGTTTGGGCCAGAATTGTCTTTATCCTTTATGTATGACATTGAGTTGATAAGAGGACACAAAGACAGTTTCAGTCATTTCTATGATAATAAAGCAAGCACAGGTAGCCTAGAGGTTACAGGAGGAGAAAATAAGATCTAATCGGTTTTATGCTATTCCCTCAAAAAGTTCTTAGACCTCAATGACAAAGCAGTTTGTCTATTATTGCCTTCTAAAGCAACACATCTAAAGGATTTTAGAGTTGTCTCAAGTTTTCATCAACCTTTTAAATCATTTCTGTGTCAGAAATTATGTTTGTAGTCTCCTTTGTAATCGCCCATCTCTATGGTTATGTGTGGCTAATATTATGAAGACAGGTTAAAGCTTGCTGTTAAGCAAAGCAATATTTTGAGCAGAATGGCCGACAAGCTCAGTAAAAATGGCCAAATACAGTAGATGTTTTTGGGGCTGTCCTGTGAACTACCTGTCTGTCCCTGCACAGGCAGAAGAAGATAAATATGAATTAATAACATTTCCTCATCACAGTACACATTATTCTCAAGTTTTCTTTTAACAAGCCATTAAGTAGGAAGGATGACAGGGTGGATTGCACCATTAACCACAACCATTTCAAAGCACTTGAAACCATGGGACACAAGTTAAATGTTCATTTCTGGGTTATTTTTGGTCAGTAAGAAAATAATTGTGTCTATTTTTCACTGAGTTTACTCAACACCTTATCACTTATATGGAGTTACACATAAAAGTGTTTTGTTTTGAGCATGATCAGAACTAAAAAACACATTTTGCACAACACTGACATCACCTAAGTGAAATTAATTTAGACACTTTACACACAGGTGCTCTCATAGCCACTTCACATTACATGTTCTTTGAGTGTAATCATAGGTTTTTGCCTGCATGAACACATAACTGGTAATCTATCTATCTATCTATCTATCTATCTAGATAGATGTACTATACAAATAAATCTGCCTTGCCTAGCAAAATTACTAGTATAATCTTTACATAAATCCATTTTTTTTATTTTTTACCCATTTTCTTTAAATAAATGCAGATAAGTGAATATATGAAACAACAAACAAATAAAGAAAGCATTGTTGTTCTGTCAGAAAATAATGTCTAGAAAACATAAGCATTTTTATAAGGTTTTATGCCAATTAACTGAAGACTGTTCTTCCTATAAAACCAGTATCATAGGTTCAGTGTGGAAGCATTATCACAAGACAAATTCAAATGAAAAAAAACAAAACAAAAAAAAAAAAAAAAAAACACAAGTGACTGCTAACATCTCTGCTGGTATCTCAGTTGAAGCTGATGGTTAAAACTCCTGATGGAGTGGTTAACTTTGGTATGTGAAAACCTTCCTTAGTATTTTTGTTGCTTAAAGTTAGCCAGTAAAAATGAGCACATTGTGCAAGTAAAATTATATGTATGACACTGATAAAAACATTTATCAGCCTCCTTAGATGGACTTTTAAAAGTGAAAGGACTAGTGGGTCTCACACATGAATCTGAGAGACTGAAGCTGTTGTTCCTATAAACATGCTTTTCAAAAGACTAAATGAAATTTGATAAATTTTAGTAAAATAAATTAAGTTTAGGCAAAGGTTATTAAAATGTGCTTAAGAATGATTTTCAGGCAGTTGTCTCCTGTGTCAAAAATGTTCAGTTTCTTCAGTAAAAGCATTAATTAAAAGCTTGTTATGGAGGTTTTCATCATGCCAACAGTGAATAATTGCAAACTAGCACTGTGTGAACAGTGTATTGAGAAATTAAGCATGTTTGCTCAGCAAACTTCTGCATAACTATTCAAAATGCATTACAAACTTCCCCTGGATGAAGGTAAATCACTATTAACACCACTCAAATATCTAATCAAATAAGTTAGGTTAGAATGAAGATCTAATCACAAGCTGTACCTTTAAGGCATATGCTCTAGCATTATACCATAAGAAAAGTTAGCTTAAATATTCATTATGACAGCCCATAGGCACTGCTCCAAGAATGAACCATCCTGAGCAGCATAAAGGGATTGCCAAAGGGCAAATAAAAAATCTTTTGGTTCCTAGACTTTCAGCTAATCTTGCATATTTGCTATTGAAATAACAGCATTTTCTTGAAAGGTCCACGTGGGTCCAAGTCAGCTTCAAATTGAAAGAATTCACTAGTGACCTTGAAGGCTTCTCTGTGTCCAATTCACTCTTTTCTCCTATCGTGCCAGCTGGATCCATCCATCATGTTCTCTTGTTCACCTTTGTCTCAGAGACAACATTTTGCAGCATGTTTTTCTGCTTCTCATTTCTTTTTCCTGTCTCTCTATCATCTCCCTTCTCTATCATGTTAGCGGTCTCTTGGAGAAATCAACCATGGATGTGTTGCTGTGACGCTTCAAGGTCAAGAGTGCTTAGCTGGATATTAAAGAGACAGATGGGTGTAGAGACCGAGTGGGATGGCAACGCAATGCAATTATAACCCATGCCCACTGTCCACCACACACACACACACACACACACATGTACACTTATACACAGCAAGAGTGAGACTAACACAGAGCAAAAGTGGGTGAGAAATAGATAGACAACAGATCACTGCTATCTCAGAAACTCTGGAGACAATCTAATATCAGCATGAGTCCACAGCAGTTAGAGCATGCATGCACTCATGTACAAACAAACGTGTGTGTGCTTGTACACACACACACATGGCACATAGATTGTCTGATAGGAATTGTAATGGCTCATTAAAGCACCAAAGTGATCCTGTGGATGGCACCAAGAGGAGGAAAACAGAGTGAATGATTGATACAGTGATACAGAGTGCGCTCCCTCTACCAGCCCATTAAGGGTGATTTAGAGGGACTGTGGAGTGCAACCGGAATCGGAAAGAGGCTCCTTTCTCTACATTTTTTATTCCAACCTACTCTGTGACTGATTGAGAGTGCACAAAAATGTTTTTTACCATCATGACATCTCACAGTTGTTCATTATGGAATTTATGAGGGAGTGATTGCCCAGGTAGATGCTATGACATAATAACAAGTGCAAATTGGGGATGTGTGACTCCCAGTATGCCTGTCTAATTGTATTTCAGGATGTTGCGTGAGTTATGATAGGTACCAGGTCATGATATGGCTGTACTGTTAATGACAAACTGAGCTGCAGAGAAATAGTAAAGTGGCGTGGAAGACATAGTTGTCTAAGGGAGCAGTACATGATCAAGGCCTGGCATAATTTTCCCAGATTGGATGTTACTCACTATCACTAATAATCACACAGTGAGTTGCACTTAGCGGTTTCATTAGTTTCATGAGAGATGTTTGAAACTTACAATGGAGCAGGCATTTATCATTGATATAAGCCTCTGATCTATGTTTTCTGCACTGTATCCTACTTTAATATAGAGCGTTAATATACCTCATAACCCAGAGTAGCCATGATGTACTGTAATGTATAATGTTAGTTGCTGGTCAGGACTAAAAAAAAAAAAAAGGTATACGATACATTGTGAAAAAAGGTTCATTTACTCGTGGAAGCTAAAAATGAGATTACAAATTACAATGATGTACATAGTCCATATGGTGACCAATAAATGTTCTTTTTTGTGTACTTTGCTGAAAAACTTACCTCATGTACCTGAAAAAAGGCACCTTATCAAAACTCTAGAAGGCACTCAGCTGTTGCTTGAGCCATGACCAAGACAGCCATCTCATGGAGCCAGTGTACATTCTCTAATCTGTTAACAACTGAAATGAAATGAAAATCATGAGATTTCACACACTCTCACTCTCTCTCTCTCTCTCTCTCACACACACACACACACACACACACAAAATTCTCCCAGTGTGAAGATGGCCCAACACTAACCCCAATCTGTCAAATTGGATGTGGGTGGAGTTGGATTTAGGCAGAGTTGGATGGTCTAACTGCTGGTCACAGCCAGACATACTTGCCTACAGTTATCCTCAGAGAATATGGGACTTCTAGCTGTTGTAAGAGCAACTACATGGCAAGTGTCAAAATGCCATCCAAATAAAATGTTTGAGATTTCAACAAATCTGAAATTAAGTTGTTGTTTCATGATCATGTGAAGTCATATGCAGCAAAGAAACACAGAAGGAACTAGTCATTTTTCATACCATAAAACTCAGAAGTTGTCATGTAATCAACATCTTACAGGATGTCGCTAAAATTAAAATTAAGTTTGATAAAATATTACATTGACAGGGAAGGAATGATGAGTCATGTTAAGTCTAACACCTAACACAAGAAATAATAGGATTTTTTTTTTTTTTCTTTAACAAAATGTAAAATATATAATCACCAGGGGTATCACCAGGGGTCAGAGGACATGTATCAGATTAGAATCAACAGGGTTTTGAACAAAGTTTTAACAATAAAGTGATGCAATAGGTCTTAGAAATAGTATTTATCAAATATAATGTAAGTGGTGTTAAGTGGTTAGGGCAAATATCGTGACCTAAAGGCCATTTAAATGATCTGTAAAACTGTTAAAAAGCTGTTAGAATTAAGATTTCATGCCCACCTGCTAGGAATAAGGAAAGGAAATCTTAGCTCCCATGGCTTTCTTCATTCTGAGCATAACTCTTAACTAAGTAGCTATTTCTACAACAGAAATATAACCACCATTGGTTTTAGAAGCAGCTGGTGCTTTCAGCTTCTATGATGATCTATGTTGAAGGATAGCTTCAGTGGAATGGAGGTGATTTTCCAACAGATGTTACCCATGTTTTGGTCAGTGATGTCTGATCATAAATGGCTATAAAGGAGGAAGAGAACTGTTCTCATTGCTTTAAAGAGCTCAAAGTTATACTATTGATTGTAGTATTAGTATTTTTGTCTGCAACAACTGCAACCAACTGGTTTTACCACCTTGTTACATGTTTGATTTATAATCAATTAAATAAAAAAAATGCTCCCATTAGGGATCACAAGAGGAGGCTCACTCTTAGTCATTATTTAGTCATGACTATAGAGATGTCAACGGTATGGAGTCCCTCATGAGTCTACATGATTGTGAACAAGAGAAGCAGCAGCAGTGGTGTGAAATGGAGTCCAGCTCATGCTGAGGCAATTGAGTCAGGAAATGGGGGTCAGTTTGGGGTCATGGCATCCAAACTCAGCAATCTGAGGATTTTGTATTTCTCACAATCGCTTACCCACCCACTAACTCCTGCTGTTTCACACACACACACACACACGAATGCACACCAACCACACCTCCTAGTCCTTTATTCCCCCCGGGGGTGAGAGTGTGATATCAACCAATCTGTTTCAACCACCCCCGTAACCCCAACAGTCCCTGCCACACCACCCCCGATCCTTCCTGTTCCTACCAAGTGTGGACCACAGTGGAGCCAAAATCATACCAAAACCGACTGCAGGGAGTGCTTACGCAACACTCACAAAGGGAGTCAGGGGGTAAGGTGTTAAGTGAGGTGAGAAAAGAGAAGCATCAGACCTGTCTGTTTGGACTCCAGATGAATTGATATAGATGTTTCAACATATAGCGCTACCATTAACTTGTCACGTACCAGGAGATTGGACTCATAAAATAATCAGAATCCCAGGGATAGGTATAAAGAGCTTTATTGTACAAAGAGGATAAACAAGATATGCGATCTGGTCTCTCCCTCGGTCAGTGGTCTGCGGACACACGAGAACAAAAGTTAGGAGGCAGGATGAATGAGGTGATGTTACAGAACGGATGGAGATCACGTACCAGCTGTAGTAGTCTGTGTCTGACTCTGAGAGCTCCAGAACCGGTCTGAAGGATGACCACTGGCAGAAGGGAGAGAATGGCTGAACAGAGATTAATAAGTGAGGAAGCCACAAACAGAGAGCTAAGGAGTCGTGTATCGAGGACTGCGGGTAGTGTTTTTGTAATTCTCCTTAAAGGCTAACAGGATAAGTCCGTTATCCAATATCAGAGTCCAAATACAAAATCCTATTCAATATCCAAGTTCCAATATCCAACAAACAGTCCGACAAACAGTCCAAAGGTCAGGGTACCGGCAAAATCCAAATAACAGACCAAACAGAGTTACCAGACAGGGAGCGGGCGGAGGCAGAAATCCAGGTGCTGGAATAAAGGGTCGACGACTGGCAGGCAGGCAGAGAAAGCTGATCATTAATAAGGGAGCGGGCAGAGGCGAATATCCAGGTTCAGAATACAGGGTCGATGGCAGGTAGGCAGGCAGGCAGGCAGACGGGTAAACAGGTAAACAGGCAGACAACAGAGGCTGGATACGTGCAGGGATAAACCGAGACGATCTGGCCCTGGAGGGATGTTGCAGGGCTGTATAAATAGTGCTTGGGACAGGTGAAGCGCATCAGCCCTAATCAAGCTGAAAACTGGAGATGCGTTTGGGAACGGCTGGGAAAAACTGAGCGCCGTACCACGGAGCATGACATTAACTCACATTTAGAACATTTAAAACATTGATACGCAAGTTATCTATTTGTTTGCATAAGGGCAATGAAAATGACTATGGCCACAGATGTGCTGGATAACATGTAAGTAACAGCGGCAGCCCCATCTCTCTGCTCCTCTCATTCAAAGTGAAATATGTGGAAACTCATCTGACCAATGAGGCGGATTTTGAGGCAAAAGCTGTGACTACTTAGCCAGCAGCAGCTAGCAGCAAGGTTGAACGGCATGCTATTCCTGGTGTTGCTTTGAATTTCTAGGAATGTTGCTTCCACTGTCACTAACTTGTGATCATAAGCTTTATTCTCTTTTTAAGATGCTTTAGGGTTAAACAGTATGCTGTTTGTATGCAACTCGGTGTGCTGAAACACTAACAAAGATACAATCCATAAGCTTTATTTTGTTGGCATCCTGACTATCATAACTACTGTATTTTGGGCTATAAGATTGGTAGTGTTTATGTGTTAATATGATTATCTTTCCTTTACAGCACAAATTCAGATAAATGGGAGATGAGCAACTGTGTATATTATACCTTGGAGACAACAGAAGAGCTGACACTTGCAGACGCATACACATCCAATGGTGGCAAACAGAGGGCAAAGCTGAGAAGTAGTTATTGAAAAGCACAGTAATTACAACAATTTTAGAACCTCCCGATGTGTCCCTATGTTAAGGTGACCAAATGTCCTCTTTTACCCAGACATGCACTCTTTTTAAGAGCTAAAATAAATGTGTCCGGCCGGAATATCAAAATTGTCTGGGATTTTGCTACATCTCAGTTTAAATAAGTTTATGTCAAATTTGTGTTTCATTCCCCACACTTGCTAATTATTGACGTCTACTCTCTCAAACAACAAGCAATAGGAGGGGGAGGAGGGAGCTGAAGCTGATAGACCAGAGTTACCTGGTAATGATGTAATGATGAACTACTTGATGAACTACCTCTCGGAATCACGCTACAACTGGAATACACCATAACTTTGTGTTTTTGTAAAACGGAGACAGTATGCATGACTCTCCCTCCTCATATAGTCTTGGTTGGGCTTTGCACCCATGGAGGATGCGAAGGCATCCAAACTTCCTGTTGAGTGGTTTTAACTCTCTCACTATCTGCAGTTTTGACACGATTAATGAGACAAGGTGCAGATGTGGTTCATGTTTTGGATTGATGGCTTGGAGAAGAAGCTGTTCAGGAGTTTTAGATCTGAGTGTCTAGTAAAATGCAGGAACGAAAATGGAAATTCATTGATGAACTACAGAAAAAAAATCCCATTTTCATCTTGGTGGTAATGCATGGGAAGCTCAGTGCATGACATACAAAGCAGAGAGCTGGAAGTTCATATCAGTCCTGCATACCACCACCACTAAATGACCTATTTTTATATGCTGCTACAGTTTAAAGACATATAAATAAATAACAATATGGAAGGTTGTGAATATGCCAAAAGGCCATAATCACAGAGCTTTGTGGATTCCTTTTGCCTGTTTGCAACTAGTCCCTCACAATGTTCTATTGTCATTACATATTTTCTACTTCCCCCTTATTCACAATTCATTACTACTCTACTACTTACTCAGCTGCAAATAGTTAAGAATAGACAATTGTAAGAACTTGAACAAATGTAACTAGATTTCTTTGTTTTTAAAGATATTTTATCTCTTATCCAAAAGACTTCTTCAGTTCTAGACATTTCTTGGGCTTCAGAAACTAAGAAATAGAATAGATAGTTGCCTTTATTCAAGCTCTTACAGTTACCATGACCTATGAATCTACACCAACAGTTTAATGCACATGGCAATTTACATGGTTAAAAAATAAACTGTTAAAACAAAAAAAACAAAAACAAAAAAACATCAAGTGAATACTGCCCAACAGAAACAACAGCCTAGGGGTATGTCATCATTTAATAATTTACAACTATAGATTATGAAATTACTACATCTTGGACTTGTGGAACAATATGTATTCTGGTAAGATTTGACTGAGTGTAATGCAACCACTGCAACTTTGTGGACTACTTGGAATTGTTATGACAACATGACATGTGTCTCAGTGAGGACTCTAGCATATAGCTTAATGTATAGTCCAATGTTGTGCAAATAGTAAATATTATGTGCACACCATGAATTTCCCTGTCACTATTACAGGCATGTCTGAATGAAACTAAAACGCTGAAAATAAACAGAAAGTTTGAATGACTGAATTCTGTATTTTTAACAGATGAATGAACCCATTCTTGTGATGTATTTTCTGTCTGAAATCTCAACAAGTGTTTACATTGTTCTTTCCATGTCACAGAGCCCGATCATTATGGTATGTTCAGAAAACATTTCATATCTAACAGCACAAAGTAAGTTCCATGTATCAGCAAGCTAGTTTATCAGCTAAACAGTAGTTTCAACATCTCCTCTGTGGAACTATGGGAGATGCGATGAGAGGAGGAGCACATGGAGGAGGCAGCTATGAAGGCAATGAAGCAGAGCTCAATTTGGACATCAAACACTGAGGGGGAGATGTGAAGGCGGTGGCATGTGGGCCTGAGATGTCAGGAAGGAGCAGTGTCCTGACTCCATTTCCAGCTTCCCTTGGGAATCCCACGCATGTTGCAACAATGTGGCAACAGACTTCATCCCATTACCCCTGAGGCTCTTTACCCTCAATCTGCTCTCGTCTCGAAAACTGACAACTTGACTGTATTGAACTTGTTCAAAGGCTTTCTAGGTTCCTGGAAAGACTGAAAGAATAAGAAATTAATCATTTCTGCGCCTTTGAAACTTTGAGACTTGAACAAAAGACACAGGGATGTATGAGGAAATATTTTTGATTTGAAATTCTTAGTTATTTGTAATCTGCCAGGCAGCTGAATGTCACAATTTAAAGTGGTTGCTGAAACACATATTAGATAGCAGCAAAAATGTCTCATTACTTTCACAAGCATAAAGAAATGTTTTGACCTTTGAATAATGGAGACTACAGACCAACAGACTGTTCACACACTATTAACAGAGGCTAAACATGTGGTGGCGAGTTTAAATCACTTCAGATCATTTTTATTAAATGCGTGAGTTGGGTGTCCCAGCACTTCCCTGTCTTTTCCTGGTTTATTGCATGGAACAATTAGCGCAGTGATGAAAGGTGATAATTGTAAGTTGCACCTCTATAATTGTATTTGGAAAACAGTTGGTGAGTAACATGTAAGTGGAGTAGCCATTATCACCACCTGCATGATAAATGAAGGTGGTTCAGGGATGCCAAATCTATAAGCTTTTTAATGATTGGTAAGTCATGGTTTCCAGGTTGGAATGAATATGGAAAAGATCTTTATCCAGCATTAGACTCAAGGTCACCACTGATCTCCTTTCCCCCGGGTGTGCTTACCAGGAATTTTTTACAAGGTGCAAATGATATGTGCTACCCTGCTGTATTTGCATAGCCAGCAAAGCAGAATGTGACACAAGTCATATCATTTATCATGATTTTTCAAGGTGTAATTAACAGTAGACAAGGAGAAGGACACTAGCATTCATTGTTGAGTTTATACTAAATGCAGAATTTATTCTCATAAAAGGAATTGCGCTGGAAAGAAATATTAGCTCTTCAACTGTAAGTGTGAGGTTTCACCCAGACTGAAGGGATATTGGAATAAGAACATCATGATTTTTGTCAGGATAACATTTCTAGAAATACTTAAGGGATTGTGAAAGGTTTTAAAGAAGGTATATTATCCTTGTTTTTATTTTCTCATTTTCTCTACAGTTATATACCTTTTTGTGAATGGAGAGTGGCTACAAAGTTACATATCCTGAAGGCCAAGCACAAGGGAGTTATTTTTCTCCCACATAAAACACTGCTCCTGAAATGCCTCATTTTTCAGCCTTGTCGTATCGTCCTGGTTCTGATGATTTCACCATGAAGCATTTTTGCATAATGCTTACCCAGTGACTTCTTGGACACACCCTAAATATGAAGATTTTTTCCTCTGAAGCAGCCTAAATCCCTGAAATCCCTTTTTTTTTTTATTATGATTATAACCAAAAACCAGCTCCCAAAAACTAATGCTTTTCTAGCTCTAACTCTCTGTTGGTGCAGCATAAAGAACTGCTGACATCAGCGGTTGGATCAGAGATATGGAGATGAACCAGATCATGTTTAAAAATCCACTGCCAGTAAAGTAGATTCACAGCCTATATTACAAGAAAGAAAAACTGAGCTTGAACATTCACATCAATTGTGGACCAGGTATTGTTTAAAAAATTAGACAAATGCTGATCTGAAGATAAACATTTTAGAGGGAGGTTCACTTGTCTGTTGGAAAATAGCGTGGCTCTGCGGTGGCTACCTGTGCATGGAAATTTAAATCAGTTAAACTGGCTGAAGCATATGATCTGACCTGCTTAGGTTGAAATAGGTGAGCAAAGGAGGGTTCTTATAGGACTCTTCACACTTGTTGAAAAACCAGGGAATCTAGAGAATATCACAACCAAAAATGACTTGGACAGAAGTGGAGCTGTGTTATGCAGGGACTCCACAGAGACATAGGCAGGTTAACGATACTTTATTACAATTCTGAACACAAGGTAAATGTTTTACTCAAACAGAACCGAAGGAGTCGGTTGGAGGGACAGGAACCAGGAACGGAGAAGAGGTGAGTCCAGAAGTGCGTAGGTTTAAGGTCTGACTGAGGTGCTGGTGTATATGTGGACCAGGAGACAGGTGTGACTGGTTGGGCTTGATTATGGTGAGCAGATCAGGACCAGGTGTGGAGTATCTGAGATGAGCTGCCGGAGGCCTACCAGCCCTGGCCAGGTGAGGTTGTAACAAGCTGGACGTGGGGTTACGTGTCCATCTTTCTAGCTGTTGGACAGCCACTGCAGCAGTTACAATTGAAGAAGCCAAGCCTATGCTATCTCCCCAACCTGTTCTTCCACAGATGAAGATAGTAGGATGACTATTGAAAATATTTGGGAAACCATAGGTTATTATGTTAGGTTTTCATGTCATGTTATTATTGACGACTTAACTATCAACTTTCAGGACTAAATCTCCAAGCTGTGGTTGGTTCAGGTTAAACTGGTGTGAATGCAGACTAGTTTACCAAAAAGCGCAGAGGTTCTGAGACTTGAGAACAGAGCCAGTGTAGAACCAGATCTATGTCTTTGTGAAAGCACCTTTCAAAAGTCAACATGTCAGACAAACATGTTAAATGGTAAATGGTCCATATTTATATAGCGCTTTACTGTACCTGGAATAGTACCCAAAGTGCTTTACCTCATACATCACATTCACCCATTCACACACACATTCACACACTGATGGCGGAAGCTGCGATGCAAGGCGCTCAACCACGACCCATCAGGAGCAAGATGTACAAAAGAACTGCAGCCACTGCTGTGCTGCTATGTAAAGGCCTGGTTTATAGAGCTTTTAATGTAGTTTTTGATGGGTGTATTAACCTCCTGCATGGTTGGTTTGTTCTCCAGTGATATGTGTAACAAATCTGGGTCAATTCCACATATGAGAGAGGGATCGGTACCAACTATCTGTGGCTTAACTGGTGATTAGGGAAATGCACTTATTTGAGAAAATAGCTCTGACAAAATGTATTTTTCTATCAGTTTTGTGTGTGGTACACTGAGCTGGGTTTGCTGTGTGTGCTAGTGTCAGCCACGGACTATTTAATCTATACTCCCTAATATAGTAATGTGGTTTAAGGTTTATTGAGTGCAACCAAAAGAGGCAGACCTGGTGTAAAAGAGGATCTGACCACAACATGTAACAAACATTTCATTAAAACATCAGGGAACTATTTCAGCTTTTGCAAATATGCATATACAACATTTTATGATGAAATTGTTTTGATAAAAACTGAAAATGTCAAAGTTATTATAAAAAGTAAAACATCACTGGCTACAAAGTCTCAAGTTAGGGTTGGTAGAACAAAATATAATAATATTAGAAATTTCTAACCTACACTTTGATCTATAAATACAATCTTTATCACAGCTCTTTCAACTATCCCCTTGTCCCACCTCGCATATACAGTATAGGTGAAGCAAGTATTCTAGCATAGCTGCTTAAAAAAACATCAGAGAAGTCATTTGGATTAGCCACATTTTCTTCTAGGTTTTTTTTTTTCTCATACATTACACAAGCGAATCATCACCAGTATCAAAAGGCAAATTTTTCACTTAGTTTCTGACCAAGTTGAGACATATTCATTAAAAGAAAACCAAAAGCAAAGAAAATGCAATTAAAAATGTATTAAAGGAACATAAAATCTAGGAAAAAAGGGACAGAAAAAAAAACATTAACATTTCATGATACAATAGAACTTTCTTTTGAATGCCTTCTAAACTGTCAAAAATAGAATATCAAAGTGTGCCACAGTCAAATCTACATGACAACTTGACAACTTTAATTGGGGTCATGCAAATTTTGGTACCTGATAATGGGCTCAGGGGCCATAGATAGTAGGGAAATGTCTGACTAAGTATCTCAGGAGGAGAAATTCAATCTACCTTAACATGCAGCTAACTGACCTAAAAGACTGACATCTATCTGTGTTGAAGTTGGGAATTTTAGTGTCCTAGAGTGTCCACCTGTAGTTCTCTTTTAAAGTTTTCTTAAATGCAGTTAACACTCCATTCTTTTCTGATTCTGAAACGATACATTTTCATGAAAGATTTGGCCCAGATAAGCACACACACATACACACACACCATCAAGCCATAGCGTTGTGAAGAATGTGTTGTCTTGCTGAAATAACCACAAACCCCCACAGGAAAAGATGTCACCCCAACGGCCGAATGACAATTGCACTATAACCAAAGGGGAGAAACCAAAAACATATCAGCTCACAATCTGACATCACAAGACAAAAATTACCATTTTCCTGTCCAGATAAATGTTAGTCAGATTCAGTGAAAGTTTTGACCTTCAAAGGTGTTTGTTAAAATGTCAGGTTTCAGTGTCCAAAAATGTCTGAATGTAGAAGATGAAGACAGTTGCATAAAAAATTTTTCTGTCATCATCATAGTTATGTTTATCCATAGTCTAATCCGGCGGCTGTTTGGTGTGTTGCGGCGCCACCATTACTGAGGTGGTGAGTTCTAATAACCTTGTATCTTCCAAAATGAACAGCAGCATGGATAATATCTGGACTGGATGATATTAGACAATGGTCTACCTAAGTGGATATCTTATTTGAAGATCTTAAAGTTATTCAGTTTTTCATATTAGTAGAAATCAGTGCACCAGATTCATATGACAGAACCTGATTTTATTAACTGACAAGCTACACAAATACAAAATAAAAGTCTGATTATAATACCCGATAAAGTAATAGTTTGTAAAATAAAAAAAAAAAAATGTTTTAAACTTTTACAAAAGCTGTTAATTTTATATTTTGTCAGCAATTTGGCATATTTTTGTTATAACTAGTTTAGGCTGCAGGACAAAGGTACAGGATCTGTTTGTGTTACTGACTAAATTGTTTTTATTTTCTGGTCACAACATTGCCCTGATAAAAACTTGAACCTGGTGGATACTGCTGTGACATCTAATCCTGTCACCTTTGCCAGTCATTTTTCTTGTAGGACTGGGTATTGTCACTAATTTCCTGAATCAATTCTATTCAATTCACAACAGCCTATCCTGATTGGATTTCCATAAAATTTTATTTGATACTGATTCATTTACAGCTAATTGTGTAACACCACATAGTCTTAAATATAAAAGACATTCTTACATAACTATTTTTTATGAAAAAGAGTGTGTTTACTTGACAATCAACATCACATCTACATGCATTTGTGAAATACCAGAACAATACAGTGTTTCCCCAGATTCAGTTAAATGTGAATAGAATCCACACCAGTAAATGAAAACATCTGAATTTGACATCTCAGCAAGAGAGGCTGATTTTATATGGAGGCAACACAGGAAACCAGTTATGTTTAAATATACTAAGAACTCGCCAAGCCTCAGTAAGTCACGTGAGAGTAGTGTCAAATTACCAGAAATGAGGACACATAAAAAAATTATTTAAAAAAATAATATTTTATGACTCAGTATTTGATTTGTTTCATTTGAATGAATTCTAATTAATTAATCGATTTTTTTAAACCCGACCCTAATTTGTTATGTTGATTTTAGAAACTTCCAGGGGGGGTGGTGGGAGGGGTCTATAAATGTTTTCTTTTTTCTTCTAATATTTCTCACATTATATATATATATATATATATATGTGTGTGTGTGTGTGTGTGTGTGTGTGTGTGCTAAGTAGATAAATATAGTGAATGTTTAAATTATATAAATGTTCATTCTTTCCCAACAGATTTTTATTTTTTGGGGGGCCAAACTGTCATTGATTGATGTTAGATGGAGTCACTCCAATAATGAAGTCTTTGTTTGATGCCAGTGACCAGTCCTTCCTGTGACTGATACAATGATTGAATGATATCACCAGCTCCTTGATGAACATGTCACTACGGCGACTGACAGGCTCCGTCGGCACCTAATGCTGTCGCCATCTGAAAGGCACTCACCTGATTTACCGCTGTGATCGCTCCGCTTGTCCTCATCATTTTTTAAAAGCTCCTGAAGTGTCATTTCCTGTGCTATGCTTGACTTGAATCTGAGGAAATGAAGCCTGAGAGAGGTAAGTTATTACCCACGGTGACTTTTAGACTAATTGAGACCATTATGCTATGCAGCACAGCAAAGAGAGTGCCAAACAGACTCCCAGTGCACGCTCACCCCCAAAAAACAGTGCCCTAATTTGTCAGTTAACCTTAAATGTCAAGGTGAAACTGCTGGTAAAATGCAAAGGTTGAATGTAAATTAGTGGCGTAAAAAACTCTCTCACTCTCATGACCCCAATCTGTACAGTTCACGGTCTTTGTTTAGATTTGATTTTTAAGTGGGTTATCTTTAATTGTGAGTGACCCTAAGGCTGAGCTGCTTGGTTAGTTCATTCTGTTAACAGCCAACCATGCAAAGGTAGGTGTCTAATCAAATATCACAGTTCAGTTGCAGAGTCAGTGACCTGCAACATTCTAGTTTACTATAGGAGGAGCTTGAAGAGGGGACACTGCATTACCATGATGTATGGCAGTGAATAAACTGCAAAGTCTCTGAAATAGGATCCATGTAGTCTTGCCAGCAGATATGTGGAAGGCTGTAAAGACGATTTCATCCCTCTGAGTGTGAGTAAAAAAGGAGAAGAGAATGAAGCACAGAGCAAAATGGAACCCAAATCCCCTGAGAATAATATGGAGATCTGCCTAACATAAGATCCTTGTGGTAATGCAATTTAAGTTAGAAAGAAAAAATGTCAGGGTAATCTCATCAGTCCGTCAGAGAGAGGGATGTCAGACGTAGCCTGTGGCGAGCCTCCAGCAGGGCCGCTTCTATCCTTCACTGTGCACCGCTCTACTTCCCCTCTCCCTCTGTCTTTCTTCCTTTCTTTCCATCTCAGAGTCCTGTCATCAATGCATTGTGCCACCATCCTCTGTCAATACTTGTAACTGTGCAGAATGTGCAAACTAACCTAAATCCTGGGGATAAGAACTGTGCAACGTCAGAGACAAAAGGGCATGTAAACAAAAAATTTGCATGAGGAAAACAAAAGGCCTTGCCGTGTCAAAACTGACAGATTATGCCTCAGGTACCATATGCAGAATGTCACAAGGTCATCGCTGTATGAATATAATAAACTCTGCACAGGAAGGGTGAAATAGCATGCAAGAAAACATCCAGTCTGTCAGATGTTCCTTAAAGGCTTGGTCTTATGGAGATTGGATCTGTAATTCACTGGACCCTGTAAGCTCCAGGGGATGAAGAAGAGGGCACTGAAATCCCTAATGTAGACTATGAGGTAGTAGGTGGATATGTCCTCAGACAGGAGATGGTTCTTTTATTAAGTTTATTTTGAAAGCTTTGGGCCACCCTTACATTTAGGGTTAGACTTTCTGGAGTGGTCCTTAACTGGTCCAGGTCCGGAGTTATTTTGTTACGATCGGCAGCTATGAATCTGAGCGAGTGGCCATGACTTGTGGAGTTCCCCAGGGGTCAGTCCTTGGACCTCTTCTGTTCAGCTTGTATATGCTCCCTCTAGGTCAAATATTACAGAACTATAGCAGTAATTATCAAAGTTATGCAGATGATACACAACTTTATGTGTCTCTGTCACCAGATGACTGCAGTCCAATAGACTTATTGTGTCAGTGTCTGGAGCAAATAAACACCTGGATGAGGAAGAATTTTCTACAATTAAATGAAGACAAAACTGAGATTATTCTGTTTGGTAGCAAAGAGAAGAGGGTCAGCATTGGCAAACAACTGGAGACTCGGGCTCTTAAAATCACCGACCAAGTTCGTAACCTTGTAGTGTTGATAGACTCAGACCTGATTTTCAGCAGCCACATCAAAGCTGTCACTAAAACAGCTTTTTACCAGCTCAGAAACATCAACAGAATTAAAAGTTTAGTCTCCCAGAAAGACCAAGAGAAACTCATCCATGCATTCATCTCCAGTAGGCTGGATTGCTGTAATGGTCTTTTAACAGGACTTCCTAAAAAGAGCATTAAACATCTGCAGCTCATCCAGAACGCTGCTGCTAGAGTTTTAACCAGGACTAAGAGATCTGAACACATCACACCAGTTTTGAAATCTTTACACTGGCTTCCAGTCAGTCACAGATTAGATTTTAAAACCCTTCTGATTGTTTACAAATCCCAGAATAGTTTAGGCCCAGAATATATCTGTGATATGTTCAGTGAATATAAACCTAGCAGAGCTCTTAGATCCAAAGACTCTGGTCAACTAGTCCAAACCAGAATCCAGACTAAACATGGAGAAGCAGCATTTAGCTGTTATGCTGCAAACAAGTAGAACAAACTGCCAGTGGAGATTAAACTTTCACCAAATGTAGACATTTTTAAATCCAGGTTAAAAACATTTCTTTTCTCATTTTTTTTTTTTAACTTATCTTGCTTTTAATCATTTTAATGTAATTTATTATTTTATTGTGATTATGTGTTGATGCCTTTTACTATTTCTAAATATCTGTAATGCCTTTGTTTTATGTAAAGCACTTTGAATTGTCCTGTACATGAAATGTGCTATACAAATAAATTACCTTGCCTTGCCTTAAGTCTCAAGCCTGCGAAGGCGAGCAAGTCAACATGGAAAAAACACAGCAGGGTGACATGATGTGGGAGTTATTTAAACAAGTGTTGAATTTGAGAAAGAGGTGATTTCCTGCAAAATAACAGGCTCACCATACTTTCTTACAAAAACTAATTTCATCCAGATTCAGAGTCTCTGAATCTGGATGAAATATGCTGACTGTAGACCTATTGGAAAAGTGGCAATCCATAATTGCTGTCAGCATTTTCAGAAGTGACGCCCGAAGACATTGGAGGGTGTAGAAAAGTGGCTGTACACCGTATCAGGGAGGGAGATAAGGCCAGATTGTGCAGTATTGATTCTAGATAGACATCTACTCTCCAACACAAGCTGCTGGTCTGCTCTCAAGCATTTCAGAAGGCCTGATAGGTTTAGAGTTGCATGTCCCCCCGTTGATCAGATCTGTTATTTGAATGTTATACTGCAGTGCTTTTGACACAGGAGCTTCAATTCATTCAAGGTCTGCGCAGGGGCTCCACAGTATGTCATCAAAATGAACAAATCAGACTGCTGTGCTGCTGTGCATGGTACTACACATGTTACTGTGGAAAAAAATAGTGGAAAATAAATTATACTAAACCCTTTTTTATTGGGCATTGTACTAGAATAACAGTGTCACTCTATATTTGTTATTATAGAATTTAATGGTTTTGTATCTTGAGAAAAGTAACCCAAGTCTGTACAAAAAAAAAATTGTGGTTTCTTTCTTTACCTATGCTTCACCTTTCCATCAAGGTTTACAAATTTTGGTTGAGTAGTTTTTGCTTAATTTTGTTAAGCCCTTAACGTTCACAGTTGGAAAGTTGTGTCATGCCTTTTTAAGTTGAATTTGAGGTGTTTTTTTTTTTTGCTTTTTTTTTTTTGGTGACAAAATTAAAAATTAACCACAGTGTGAGCATATATGGGCCTGTTGATAGACTGGCAACCTCTGTCCCAGTCATAACTGGGATTAGCCCGTGAAGACTGAACAGAATGAAATGAGTATATAAATGTGAAAAAGCTGGAAAAATTCTGATCACAGCCAACAGTCTTACCAACGTCTTGTCTAAAACTGATTTTTTGAGACTAACACTAAAATTTGAGCATGGAAACACTATTCTTAAGTTAGGGTTTAGGATCTCTGCAGTCAAAATACACTATCAGAATACAGTAATGGCGTATAAACCAACAGACCCACATGAATTTAGTATTTTATTTGCCAGTGACGCATAAATAGCTAGCTACAATGGCACTGATATACGCAGATTTTTATATGATGGGAATACATGTCATGCACTTGAATGCATCACTTATATGTTAAGAATATAATTGGCCATTTAATGAGTCACTCATAAAACAGTTAAGTTCATTAGCAACTGGCTTTTTCTATACGAAGAAGAAAAGTGGCAGACACCTATTTTTTAATGCAAACTGTCATTGGCTATGCAGCAACTTCAAGATTAAAGATTCAAGATTCAGATTCACAAGTTATAATAATCCAGCTCTGTCCAAAAATCTTGAGATGTCCCTTATTTCTTTTCATCTTGCTCCCATAAAATCAAATCTGCCTCAAATATCGGATGTAAGTTTGAGAATGGCTTTATTTTCAACACAAAACATAATTTAATTTGGAAATTAGTTTGCAATCTGCACAGTAAAGCTATAGTGACGAAGATAAGGGATTTGTGGAGGACTGGTTCTTATGTGCTTTAGAATGTACCCAGCAGAGCCTACTATGTCTGACTTACTGCCTTTTTCTGTTCCATAAACATGTTGCTTGAACTGCCATCATTGGTGAGGAGAGTCCAAGTTGGTATTTTGTTTGCAGTTTATGTAAAATTGTGGCTTTGCCTGCTATCAATGTTCAGAAAACTCTGAAAATATAGATTACTAAAGACGTCAAGTTAAGCAGCACATGATGACAAAGCATTTGTGCCAGGGTTGAGCTTTGGAGTTCTTCAGCCCAGTTTAACCCCTGGTCAGGGCAAACTGTTAGCCTTTCAAGATTAGTCTATAAAATAAAGCAAGGGACAGACACAGATGCATTTGTGCCTACAACCTTTGAATAAAGTCTGACCATAAAAAGAGAAGAAAAGGCCATTCTATGAGAAACAATGATACTCTTTAACAGGCCAACATACAACAGTGAACTGTTGTCAGACTCTGCAAATCAAAGTATGCATATGACTGAAATCCTGGGACTGCATTTCAATTACAATGGCTGCATTGTTGCCTAGCTTTAAGTGATATGTTTAAATTTATTTTTGATGCTTGTTTTTTTCCCCCCCTTTTAAGCTGTTTCCTGCATAATTAAATATAGTGAAACCAACTGATGTGGATTTGCTTAGCTCTTTATAAGCAGCTCTTACACTTTAGTCTTTTTTATGTTTTAGTTCAAGTCAAAGCTTTGTGGTAAAGTGCAGAAGAGTAAAATTGATATGAAAAATATAAATTTTTCCTTGATAATTTTTGATATGACTTTTCTTCATAGCACGCATTTAAAGAATATGTTGTGAGTATAGATATAATAGTGGAAATTGAGAAATTGTATTTCGTTTATGCAGCTGAAGCATTCTTATATAAGTCAGATTGGAATGAATGAACATTTTTCAGGAAACATTTAGGTTTGTGTTAGTATCCCTAACACATACTCTGTTGATGAGCATTAAATTGACCATCAGCAGAACTTCAAACAAACTGGATAAAGATTTTAGTAATAGGAGTTGTAGTTAAAACTCCATGTTGAAAATGGAAGTAGACAGGCCCCGACTGGCCGTTGGGAGCAGAGGGACTATTCCCAGTGGCATGGGCTCCTAAGTGGCCTAACTGGGGGGAAAAACAAACAAACAAACAAAAAAAAAATGGTAAACTACATTAGTGCAGCTGATCGGTCTGCAGAAACTGGCACCCGCCCACCAATAAAATGATTTGTGTTCGTTAGTTTTCACCAACTGCCGATTGATTAAAAATGTACATCGTCAAGTTTTATTTTCAACACGAGAATTAATCAACACAAGAGTGCATGGAGGCAGAACACCTGAGAAACAGAGGAACATGGTGCCGATAGCCTACTTATGGACTTGGAAAAACAGAGGAAAGGGGGAGCAGAAAGAGAACTTATAAAAACAAAAGAAAGTGCTTAAAGAGGAGGTGGGAAATGCCGGAAAATTTCTGATACTTTCAAAACCTCTACCAGCAGTGGTGTCCAGTCACCCGCGACTTCACGTGAGTTAACCGTTTAATAAATGACAGATGGTTGAGATTCTCCATGAGCCCTTTTATGTAGCTGTAATAATGAGCTGGTAGGCTACTACCTCCTGTCTAAACTTCATTCTGTTGTAAATGTTGCACTGGTTTGTTGTTTTATTATTGAACATCACATCAGCCCAAACCATGGCCCAAACACATAACTACAAATTGATATGCTTACCGTTTATATACACTTGGTCGTGTTAAAGCTGAAATGCAACACTTTCTTGACCTCCTGAACTAGAGATCCAAGTTTAGTTAAGCATTGTTTATTTTATTTTACATGCAAAGCACTTTATTTTCAATATTACCAGATGCTTGTTTATTTTTTCAAACTTGAAATATGTCACCTGCTAACCTTCTAAGTCAAAATATGTGTGATTGTGTGGAAATTAAAATCTTACTAAATTTAAAATCTCACTAATATTTGTATGAGGTTAAGTGGCATTTACTTGTCTCATTTGATCATTAAATTGTATATTTAAAGAACTTAATAGGTGTACAGGGACGATTACAAACAAATATTCACATTACTCTTCACACTGTTATGAAATTGCTTGTTTACGTCATGAAATATTTGGTGGGTTCTGCTGAACCAAACATGACTCTACAGGTGGACTGAAAAGTTTGGGAACCCTTGATAAGGTTGGAGAGTGTCCTATCTTTTCAAGTTCAGTCAACTTTTTTATTTTCTATTAAATTATTCTAGTAATCTGGGATAGAAAAATTAACAGAAATAAAACAGTTATGTTGTTTAGCTCATCAATACAGGAATCCTGTTGTGCTGTTGTACTGAACCTTTTGATGACTGGGGCAGTGAAAAGCAGTGAACTGGTGACTTTTAGTTTTGTCCCAGTCCGGCCCTGGAAGCAGATCCATTATATTGAAGTTACTTCAGTTACATTAGCACTTTCACATCTTTCTTGCTCCCAACAGGGATAGATGTCACATATTAAAGTGACTCTTTTTACTTATTGTTAAAAGAGATGCAATCTTGCACATGCAAACGTGTCAAAAGAATGTACTGCTATAATTTTATTATTATTTATTTATTTTTTACAATTGTGATAGCCTCATAATCTACAGCAGCAGCTGGGCTCCTGTGAATACTGGGTATACTTGTCAGCCTGACTGTCAGCAAGAAGGTGACATTAAAAAAATTATCTCTGTAAACAGATAATTATATCAGCAAACATCTGCAGCATTGAAGTGAAAATGAGCATCTCATTAATCTCAAGAAAGGCTGTTATTTACAACTGAGTTGTCCTTGCTAAATAAAATAGTAAATGATTATTGTAGCTTTTGTGAAAGTAATTCAACCTTGCATTCTACTTAATGCACAACATGGAACAGCTCCAGGGATCATTAAAATAGGTCATGGAAGGCTGTAGGAGAAATGACCCCTGCTACTCATTTGGTTCAATAAAGGTTTGCCTCATAAATCTCAGGTTTCAGTACAAGGTTTTTCCTGTCTCAATTGAATAAGATGTTCACTATATTAACTAGAATCTCATATGGAGAAAAAATGGCGGTAGCAGGTTTAAGTGAGCCTGAATTTTCCTTTTTTCTTTTCTTCTTTTTTTTTGTTTGTTTATTTGTTTTTTTGTTTAATGATTGTGATTGTGTCTAACCTCAACAGCAATCTTTATCTCAAAACCTTTTTACCAAGAAAAAGAGAGAAGCATAAAAAAGGTGAAAAAAAATTCCATCCACTTTCTTGTTTATCTGGGGTCGGGTTGTGGTGGCAGCTGAATAACCAGGAAAGCCCAGACGTTCCTCTCTCTAGCCACATTTGGTAGCTTGTTCTGGGGGATCACAGTGTGTTCCCAGACCAGCTGAAAGATGTAGCTCCTCCACCATTTCATGTGTCTTCCCCATGGGCTCCCATGGGTGGGATGTGCCCAGAATATCTGGCCAGGGAGGTGTCCAGGAGGCATCCTGATCAGATGCCCACGCCACCTCATCTGGCCCCTTATGATGCAGAGGACCAATGACTACTCTGAGCCCCTGCTGGATGACCAAGCTTTTCACCCAATTTCTAAGAGAGAGCCTGGCCACTCAATTCTATGATGGGCATTTCCTTGACTTAAAAAGGTTAGGAAAAAAAAAAAATCACTTTTTGTTGTAGTCTCCATTATGGACGCCATGCACCCCCATCACTGCATTGCTATTGTTCTCAGTTTTTTCAGGCTTTGCAGCAAATAAGAGGTAAACTTTCTCCCGTTCCTGCTGCAGTTTCTCCCCTGTCTTCTCAGATATTCCAGCAGCTCTTCATACAAGTCCTGTTTACCTGTTTCAAAGCACAAAAAAAGTCAATAAAAACATCACACAAACAAAGTACAGGAAATTACTACCAAGGCTGAAGGCGTCTACATAATACGTTTGGTAACCACAGCACGTCATTGTCATACATAACAGCTTTAATAGACAACTGCTTTGATTATATTCGCATTTCCTATAAGGTTTTCATAGTTAACAAAAACTAACAAAAATATTAAAACTAGAATTAAAAAAACATTTTTGTTAACTGAAATAAAAATAAAAACGAGCGTTTAAAAAAAAAAGAAAACTAAGTGAAACTGTATTGTGTATAAAAACGAACTAAAACTAACTAAAATTATCGCAAAAATGTCCTTCGTTTTTGTTTTTTGTAAATATAATTCATACATCAGCCCTCAGGGTTGATAAGAAATCTTTTTACTTCGCTCTGTCGGATTTAAACCAGGTGTCTGCATCGTACGACACCTGAAGGTCTGTGACATCATGTGTCAACAGCGTGTCCACCCGCGCAGGCTAGCATGATGCTACGGAGAAAGTTGGGAGAAAGCTGCAGAGTCTTATTTGGGATTTCTTTCATTACGACCATGCCAAAGATAAAAGTGCCTTGCAGAAGAAGCAGGTGATATGTGGAAGAGAAAAAAACCCACAAATCTGAAAGTCCATTTGAAAAGCTGCACAAGAAGGCTAACCAGGAGTTCAAGGTAGCCTCTCTGCCTCCCTCCCCGGAAAGAGAAGCTTCAGCCAGGCCGAGCAGCATGGGCAAGGAATGTGAGTCACAGATACACTGTCAGTTACACACACACCTCAGATTCCAGAGATTTTAACTCTGTTAAAACCAAAAGAGAATCTTAGCTTGTGTTCCCCCCACAGTATATAACATAAGAGTTGCGCTTACATGGCCAAAAGTTGGGGAAAGTTTCTTTATTGCTTATTCTGGCAGCAACCAAGCACCAGGGCTTGCAACAACCCATCCTGTGGCAGCATACCCGGACAGCCCCTCCAAGCCCAAGAGAGCGGGCCACCCCCAGGCACCAGAGCCCAGGACCCCCACCCAACCTGCCCCAGAATAGCCAGGCAACCCAGCCTAGGTCCAGCACCCACAGAGTCCCCTGGAGTTTTCTGTTGTGAATGCACAATAAGTCTTAGTTGTAAACTCTGCTTCAATTATATAAAATTATCTATTTTCCATAGTCTTACATTTTCTTTTCATTTTTTTTCTTAACAACTACAACTTCTACAGGATAATCTGTAACAGTGATCTGTCTCTTTATTGCAGTGCAGTTTTTCCAGTCTGTATTTCTGCAACCTAAACTAACAACACAGAAAACAGAAAGCAGTTGAGAAGATCTTTGTTTCACTTTCCTTCCTTCTACTTTCTTCAGCACATAAAGGCTGTACTGTGGATGCACACAAACTTTCTCAGAGACAAGCACAAGCAAGCACATGCACAATGAAACCCGAACTCTGTGGGTGAGAAATGGAGAAGACACTGTGGTTTTGTTGTTCTCCTGTCTTCTTTTCTTCCTCATTTATTCAAAGCTGTAAAGCAGTAGTCTGGTGCCATCAATCTCAATCGGCCTCCACTTCCTGCGCTGCTCTGATTGGATGTAATGATCTCTGGATGTCACTCCGCACACTGATATGTTTTTCCTTCTGACCCATCTGCTTCCTTATTCTGTCACGAGCAGCCGGAGTGTTTACCATGGACACACAGAAGGCATCCTCCTACGCTCCATTCACTCCACACTACCTCATAATTTAAGGCTATCATCATCCATCCTCATTGTCACCTTTATGTGCTTGCCACTTTTGTGACATATCATTATCACTTACATATGTGAGGGAAAAAAAAGGTGACTAAAGCTTATTTATCTAAAGGTATGTTTGTGAAAAGATTTATCTTGCTTCTGTTTTCTGAACTACCAAAGTAAGCAGTAACCTTTAGTGGAAAACAAATCCAATGATATTCTTTGTACAATACAATATGTTGTTGCCTTGATGCATGGATTAGACTTGAATCTATTATTTATTTCTTTGTTTAAACCTTTATTTAAATATAGACTAAATGAAAATATGAACATCAGTGACACTCTTAAAATGCTTTAATAGTCATGTTTGCCATTAAGATACATCCTTACAATAGTCTTCCTTTTCATCACTCTTTTTAATTATTTGTAAATTGCTGCAGTTTTTCCAACAAATCTATATCCACTTTTGCTGAATAAAAATTCTCATCTACTCACCAGTCTATGGTTGTTATCTGATTCTCCTCTTTATGACGCTTCATACATTTTCAATAAGAGAGAAATATGGACTGCAGAGAGATCAGTCACATGCAAGTATGAATTTGGTTTGGTAGAAGTACTGCAGGATAAGGTTTTGCATTGTCCTGCTGAAATAACTACAGACCCCAGGGAAATGTTACCACCTTGATGATAGTCAGGAGGTTTTCTCAAATTTGGCACAAAGAACCTAGCATCAGTTCTTTCCATTAGCAGCTAAAACTTAGATGCATCTGACATGAGAACACGTGTCACTTAGTGATGTTTCTAAGTTAATATATGGCTTCTTCCTCATCTACAGTTTCAGGTTACATTTTGGGATACAGCAGCAGATTGCGTTAAGTGAAAATGGATTTTCGAGGTTCTACTAAATCAATGCATTGTCTCCTGAGGATTCAAAGGTCACGCTCGTCCAAATACGGTTTCCATTTTCTGGCTTTGACACTCTAAGATTTCCCCACTTAATTTTTTTTACATTATAGTGTTCTGTTATTGGAGACATTTTGGGACTTATTGATCTTTCATTGCTTGATGGAGTCTGACACGACCCATTTTTGATTGGAAAGATTGTACCCAATCCTGACACCATCATCTACCACCAATGAGTCTCCTTCTGGAATGTTGTAACTTGTATATTCTATCAGCTTTTCTATGTTTTTCCAGCTTTATTTTTTTCATTACAATGTTGCTGCATTAAATTTGAGCATCATTTATCTTATCAATCAATGAAGTCAATGAAGATACCAAAAATAATTTTTCTTCTTGTGTCTGATAAACAAAGCTTCAAATTAATTAGCAAATTACAGATTTAAGCATTGTTGCAGATTGAATCCCAACTTTTCCAGAATTTGGTTTTGTAGTTAATTAAAAAATATATTTTCAAGGCATTGAAAAGAAAATAAATGAACAAATATTTCACTTTTCCATTATTCCCCATCATATATAACTCTGTAATTACACCAATTGTCTTTGACCCTGCAGCAGAGCCCTCAGATAACACAAATCCATTTTTTTTACACAGTAAAAAATGTTCAGCTGTCGGTTGTTGACCAACCAAAGCAAACTCTGAGTAAGTCTGGCCAAGTGGCTTTTGTTAAGGATCAGATACTAGTCATGTTTTAGAGATTAGGAGGGGAGAAATGACACAAGAGGCAAAATCTCTGTAAACGAAACACCAAAGAACATGCATTAACTCTGAGAACAGCACATGTGAGACCCACACAGAGAATGTGCAAAGCATTGGAACACTAGTATGAGGATCAGTTAAAGGATGCTGCTTTGTCAGATGATGCAAGTCTGTTTTGTCTGAGTTTGTCTACTTGACATGTAAGAGTGGACAGTGGGCTATAGCAATGACATAGAGAGACCATCAGTTCAGACACCTGCGGCAATGATCAGATAGAATATATTTATTGTCTAACTTTTACACAAAATGCTGCTAGAGGCATCACCAGGGAGAGCTGCATTCAAGCCTGAATTTATCAAGCATCTCAGATTCCCTGTGTATAGCAGAAAGTGCTGAATTATAGGAATAAAAGCAGGAGTATGTTACAGTGTGAAGTTATACCTGCTCTCTGTAAGGAGCCTCCTGGGAGAAAGTGTAATGTTGCTGTTTTAAAATGCACCATGCTCTAGAAAAAAAAAAAAAAAAAAAAAGAGAGAGAGAGAGAGAGAGAAAGCGTATTGTAGCATGCAAAACTTGAAAATGTAAATATACAGATGGTATATGGAAAAACATAATATCAAATAGGATATTATTCCATGCAAGGATATCGTAATACATGCTTTGAATAGGGTTCTGGTGTATACATTCAATTGCATCTTTTATTGTATAGGTATTGTCTTTAAGTGGTAGAAAGATTAATTATTCCTCATATTTGACTGACCTGAATGGTTTCAAGAATCTTAAGTTTCTCTGAAAAGTTTATATAGTAATTACAGACAGTGCAACTGTTTCCCCAAAAAGGTCAGCAGCCAAAAATATTCAGTTTCTGTCATAATAATTTTTTAATTGGCTGATTTTTATTCAGTCACCCCAAAACATTTCTACTTCCACTAAATGTGTCCACATTTTTCCCATTGATAGGGCTCCCCTGGTAACTCCTAACAAGTGAGAACACCTCTGGAGATCTTTGAAGAAGTTGCAAACATGCGACTAATTTTCTGAGTTAAGAAATCTGAAAACAGGCTTTAGCCTTTGTGAATAAAAATAGCATTAGATGTGCATCCTTCTCCTATTTTTTTTACAATTGAATGCTGCCTTCATTAGAGTTTTATCTTTACTAAATGAAGCTACGGATCAGCTAAGGCTGGTTCTTGATTGTGGAAAATGCTAATACTTATACTGTCTAGTTTGGATTTTGTGTCTAACCCCCACAAACAAGTTCACTGCTTCTGATGGACTTAAAACAAGCATCTATCCAGAAATCTGCTGTAGAAACCTTATAAAATTATTTCCCTGATTATTGCATCTGTCAAGGACAGTAACTTCCACCATTCAGATGAACCAAGCAGAACCACATGCATCCAGTCAGTGAACATCCATTCAAAAGAGTTGTTTATGTTGAAGTATTTCCTGGATTTAACATATTTATCTGAGATGCTCTTTGGATTGGGTAGAAAAAAATTGAAGGCCACAAAGACTTCAATGCACTCCCCTAAATGGAACTTTTATGGCACAGTCTTGTTGTGCTCTTCATTACATGATAGTATACTGTATATGGTATCGGCTCAGTACACTTTGTTAATGGTGTTCAGTTGTACGGAACAGATACTGTTCTGTACTTTTTTGGTATATCTCAGTGCTGCCTTCCAAGTGTGTTGAGCTAATGCCATATGACAGTGGTATTTAATTAAAATATAAGGAGGCCCATTTGTAAAACATTTATTGGAGTAAGGTCTGGAAGATCGTAATGTTAAAAAGTAAGATAATTATGATAAATAGTCTTATGTGGATGTAACCACCACCTGGCTGTCTATATATGTTCAATTAAAAATCTTTTGACTATTTATTTAGAGAACTGAACTTTTATTTATGACTGCTAATATGTTTATTGCTGTCTTGTTTATTAAATAAAAGGGCAGTATTTCAAATTCAGAGAAAACAAATTAAATGTGAAAACTGTGCTTGTTCAAATACATGTTTTTAAAAAAAGGGAGAAAAATCTTGAATTCCCCCTTTTCTGCTTCACATCTTGACTCAAAAGTTTCAGCTAATATTAAATATATACAGTAGATTAAGCTTAACATTGAAATGATTTCAGAAGCTAACTTTTTCCTCTCTTTTATTGAACTTTCCCACTTTTTTTTTCTCAGTGAGAGTGTTCAATGGTGAGCCTGTGACACTTTTTTACCCTCCAGTAGTTTTTCAAGCCTGCATCAAGAATTGCTGAAAGATTAGTTAAGATAAACAGCAAAGACGAAAACTCACTCACCTATTGGTTAATGCAGGACAACTTCTGTTTCCACCATAGAGCAAAACATGGAGCTGCGTCAGATCCTAGTGATCTTGGTTTGACCAAATTTTTATTAGAAGTTTTACCACATTCTTCAACATCTGGTCATGAGCCATTTCATGACAGTAGGTAGGTCTGGCTGGGAGAAATGGCTCATGACCATTTGCTAAACCCATAATACCCTTTGCATTGTAGTCCACTTCCTGTATTTGGTCCACTTGTTTTCGCCGTCTACCATTTTTTTTTTTTTTTTTTTTTTTTTTTTGGAGAGAGCCATTTCATACTTATTTTCTTTTATTTGTCTTTTATTAACTTTATCTTGTTCAGCTGTCTGTTTATCTTCCTTAAATGTTTTCTACAGTTTTTGTGGGGAGATGTGAATGCAAACTCTGATGCAGATAGAAGAAGCAAACTCCATCTACAAACAAAGCTCTCAGTTAGCTTCAAGTGAACCAAGTGCAGGAATCAGACTATAACACAATAGGGGATGGCAAGTACAATGCAGGGCATTGTGGATAAAAGCAACTGACCAGATGTGAAAGAATGCAATAAAAACTCTGAATTTGATGCACTTCCACTTTTTCTCTTATATGTAGGAAACAGAAATTGTCCTGCAATTACCAATAGATGAGTGAATATTCTTTTTTGCTATTATTCTGCCTTCTACTTCAAAAATTGTTGATACTGTGCCATGTCTGGCAACCACAGGAATGTGTTATTCAACAGGCCCAGTTTGTTTAAAGTGTAACTACACCCTCTACTTTTTGCATAACTCCACCCACTGCTAAATTTGAAAAATGCCTGAAACTGCAAGGGTTAGGGTAGGAGGTGTGGGGTGATCAGGGAGCAGAGAGGGGGTGGGTCAGGATACACAGGTAGAAATGATTGACAGACAGCAGCTCAGCAGCCACTAGCAAGATGGAAAGCGAGATTCACAAAGTACCTACACCACAGAGTGGTCTTTGAGGTGGAAGACTTTACCCCTCCAGATTCTCATCAGCTAAACAAGAACAAGGTGGTCCTGAACCATGTCTGAGGCATTAGAGCTGTTGCACTGGCCTGTCAACCGCTCCAGCAGCTCTGGAAAGCTGTTGCAACCCGCGGCAGGTTGTGGCAGCTGCAGGAAATGCAGCTGTAAGTTGCCGCTGCTTTAATTTGAACTGCTGTCTGCAACTAGCAAGTCTGAAACTAGCAAATGTACGCCATATAAGCTGACATCCATACATAGGCGTTGATGGACATGGATTTCTATGCCTGCAAGGCGAGGACCCGCCTATTTGCATCTGCAGTGAGGGGGCTGGGAGTACATGTAGAGAAGCACCAGCACAGCTGTATGTACACCATGAAAAACAAAACCTTGTTTTACCCTGTAGGGGAAGTTAAGAGAATTTTTTACACACAAAACCCTTTGTTAAAGAAATGAAAAAAATTACAAATTTCATAAACAGTAAAGGTGTCTTTCATCACAAGTAATAAGTAATACTAAGTTGCTGACAGCTCACTACCCCTTCAGTGCAGCGTGAAAGCAAACTCAGTCCAAAAGAATGTTGCAACCCCTGAATTGAATGGAGTACATGCAGTGTAGTGCTGTACAGATGATCTATGCACATGCTAAAAAGCACTCAATTTTAGCATGACGCATACGAAAATGACTGAAAAAGACTCAAAGAGAAGCCTCTACCCAGCACTGACACTCAAACGGATCACAAAACCACAAAAACATTTTAAAAAATCATAAGGTCTGTCATACATGTGCTGTTTTGAGGTAAAAACTTTTACTCCAGGTGGAAAAAATGCTGGTAATGTCTATAATCCTTTGACTCTGTTATTTGGAAATGACTCACAAAGGTCCAGGTTATTGTTATAAAGAAGAAATGTGTTTTTTTAGGCTCAAGCCTGCCATCTTACGATCTTTGGGTTAATTTCTTTCTGGAGTCTCATGTTTCTAAGGTAAATTTGGGAACTAGCTCTCGTTTCTTCTGACTGATTGATCAATATAAGCATCAGTAATCAAAATTGAACAATATTGCCAATGCCCTCCAAGAACATGTCCCCCGTTTCTGAATGCCCCATGGGGGGGTGGTACAGTCCCCGTTGAGAAAGACTAACTCGAAGCCTAGTAATATTGCTTTTGTGCATGCTGTTTTATATGCTTTCTTGATGTAGTTTTTGTCTGCTTCAAAGAAGACTTGATGCATATTAGGGGAATTTAAAGATGTTCTATGATCTAATACCCAAAATATTACAGGGATTAGGTAAATGTCTAAAAAAAGAGCTCCATTTCCTTCATGTTGATGTTCACCACAGCTAAGGTTCCTCCTGAAGGAATGTTTACAGTTAGGGTAACTACTTCCTGTACTGAATTAAACCATTAATAACATTGCCTATACTGCCACACTCTGGTAATACTTTGTCTATGTGTACCAGGCAATTTGTGTACACATATTTTATAAATTGTATGTGTAAGAGCCTTTTTGATCACAACACTATTAGATTTTTCAGGCTGAGGGTAAAAATTTTGTGTAAAATATAAATGTTTGTGTATTTTTCTCATTTGTACATGTGTAAATGTATTTTACGTACATAATTTGAAATAGATGTTTGTTCTTTTGAATAAAAAAATTTAAGAATGTAATGTTATTTGCAAAAATAGTTTACACAGTTTATAACCTATGTAATACAAGCACACGCATTGATTGAGTCAATTTTCCCTCCACAGTCATTTCTCATTGTTGGCTGGTCAGTTATCAGCTTTGGACTCAATTTTGCTCCTTTAATCAAAATTAAGCTAGCAACATAAGGCCAAGGCCAAGAATGCAGAAACTGTGTCTTTGTTAACAGCGTTAGAGAAAACAATGTTTTAGTGGGACGTGTAAATAAAAAATGCTAGAATGTCCCTGTTAGACAAATATAGATAATGTTAAATATATTTATTGTAGGTCTTTACAACTTTCAATGCAAGAACAATGCTCCAATACACCTGGTTGAAATCCAATCAAATGGATCCAACAATTTGGTGTCAAGTTCTGCACAATGACCCTTTAATTTGAATCAGGCGTGCTGAAACAGGGAAGCATTGAAAACCTACAGGACAGTGGCCCTTGAGGACTGGAGTTGCCCATCCCTGATCTAAATTTTTGTTAAATCTGGCCACTTTCCAGATGTAAAGTGTAGCTTGGAGCTTGCTGTTTTGAAAACAAGACTCCACAAACGTTTTTTTGCATTGACTGCATTGGTGCACCAGGTACCAGTAGCAAGTGCTTGTTTCAGTTTTGCCTTATAAAAGATGATTCTTTGAACTTATACTGTCTTCACAAGATATGAGGGCACAGTTGAAAATTTGAATGGGGCTTTTTTTACATGTCTGAGGTAGATGTAAAGTATTCATTCAAGCAAGATCTTATTCAGCACTGGACATGTATCACTGCAACAGTTATGAGACTGTAAATGAATCACACAGTTCATTCCTGACTTATCTACAAGCTCATTTCCTTACTGAATAATGCTCACTAAACTTCTACCGTACCAGTCAAAAGTTTGGATGCACCTACTCATTCAAATTTATTGGGTAAGAATGTCCAGACTTTTGACTGGTACTATAAATTACTTTTTTTCTCTGGTGTTGGTTACCATATAATTATTGGCCAAGTGCCTGTCACTGAAACTGTCAAAATTCTATCTCAAACTGTTACAGCTGCACTCGGTTATTGATACAGAGGTACCTAAATCCACATGCTGCAAAACCAACACAATTTCATAACATCAGCCATTTTTAAATACATAACACTCCCAGAAAATTGTCACAGTTTCAAAAGCATGCACATCCATGTCAAAGAATCTCCTGGTCAGAGCTACTTAGAGGTGAAGACCCATCCACACACTACCTTTGATTGGACTCACAAGGTTGTTCCTTTTGACAACAAACTACTTAATGTTCTCAGAAGGGCAGACTAATCAACAGCTTTGCAGAAGCAGTAGACATCTGGTGAGTCAGGATGGATGCAAACATTACATTGTGATTTCACCATATGGACACCACTGCTAAGGAAAAGGAACAGGAGTTTGGGGAGGGGACTACTTAAAAAAAAACAGAAAATCAAAAAAGAAAGCACAGCAAACAACCTACAGGCATGCGTCTGAAGTACACAAGTCATTATTTGATTTTATTAATATTAACAAACACTGTCCTGAGTATGTGAAAAAAAAATGTTGTTTCAGAGTATCTAGTCAAAGTCTCTGGTCCCAAGACACACCTCACACTTGTGATGCTGTAGCTTGACAGTGAACATGGGCAGGCTCATAGAAAGAATGCGTTATAGCCAATAATGGACAGAGGCTGACATGACCGCCACGGGCACAGGAGCTGCATTGTAACTACAGCTGTTTCATTATTCATAAGCACTCAGAAATAAAACAACAGTCCATGTCAGAAGCATTTAATCCGCACATACTGTGAGTGAAGATGTCAACAATCTGTCAGCTCTGTTTGACACTCAACTTGTCATGGCTGATGCCAAACACCTGCACAGTAAGGTGACTGAGAACAAAGGAGGTGCAGGGTGAGAAGAGATCTAATATCCGGCATGACAGCAGTATGTGAATGCATCAGAAAACAGTGTACTTTTGTCTGGTTTGTGATTTTTGCTGTTAACGCCTCAGATGGGTTTTACCGTTACCCTTCAACTTCACCCCATTTCCTCCAAATGAAATTCAGGTATCAGGTTTGGTCACTTCTCCACTCACAAGTGAAATATGAACTGTCTCCTGAAGAGCAGCAAGCACTCTAACCACAGAGAGATGGACTCGGCTATAATGGATCATTTCCGTCTGTGGTCCCTTTGCTATCCTCTGGCAGAAAGGGATCACAGACCCTCTAGGTTGGTAAACATTTGCCTGCTGTTTGTAATTTACTGACATTATTGTCACATGATTTGCAAGCAGAAATGCTCATTTTATCATCGCTGAGGGCATTTCCTGCAAATTAGCTGATTACACCTAACAGCATTTTAGCATTTATTTGTGAAGTTTGTAAATTGTTGTTTACTTTTCTCACGTTTGATAATTGAAAAAAACACCTAAATCCTGAATAAATGAACAACTGAGATGTAAAACAATCATTTTGAGTCATGACTGTTTTTGCCATTACACTTGATTTTTAGAGCAGTTTTATTGAGTTTACTTTCTGGGCTGCAGGAATGTTAACTTTAAGCTACAAAAATGGCTCAGATAGAACTATACTGCTGAAGTCACCTTCTACCTGTCACAAAAAAAATGACTGGTAGGATATCAAATCTTAACACCCTCCTGTAAAATCTGTCATAACAATATCTGTACATGTGTACAACAATCAGAATCTGACTTTTAAAGCTGACAGTTCATCATGTTACTCCTACACAACGCCCATTTCTTTTTAATTTCTCCTAATATTTAATTTAGTGCTCTTCAACTATAGGGGCCAAATGAAAAACCTTGGGCTGAATGAATGACAGACACTTGAGAGCATTTTGAAATATAGGCAGTCTCTTTGTCTTCGGCAATATGCCAGAGGGAGATCTGAGAAATCTGGTATAGATCAATCTTTTTTGTTCCCACCTTATCAAAACTATAAATTGAAGGGTAAAAACAAAATAACACTAAAACACAGCTATATTAAACATCAACATAATTGAACCTGTTTTAAAAGTTCTAAACTTCACACCAAACATCACACTGAAGAACTTTTTGTTTTATCTTTGCTGGTGAAAGAAAACAGCATGTTTGCACAGAAAAGATAGTAACTGTCATAAAAGCATCTGAGGGATTTGTTTTCTCTTTTAAAGCTGAGATTTAGTAGAACTGCCCTTTAGCCTGCAGTTTCTATGCCAACTGCAGAATAATCCTTTTACTTGTACTATCTACAATTTGTTAGTGCATGTTTGTTTTCTATTGACTGTATTTGCGGCTGAAGGATTTTTGCTGGTTATTTTGACATATGAAAAACTACTCTAGCCTATATAAATGATTAAATGTAGCCATAAACCCGTATGCAAATACAGAATATCAAAATGTAAAACCATATGGGTTCATCAGCTTTATCCTCCATTTTTCTGATTTGAGTCTATAGTGCTTTTACTCATTCAGGGACATGGAAAGTTTCTTAAAAAAAGGTGCATAACAATACATATATGTATACATCTGTATCTACATATTGATATCTGTATGATCATATTTATCTTGTTTGTTTCTCTATCTCATTAAAATATAAAAATAATTGGATTAACAACTGTAAAAACATCAGTTAAGACAACACATTAATCAGCAATCACAGTTTGACAAAGTCTGTGTTTTAAATGTTGGTTGTATTTCCACATAAAAGAACTCCAGGGAGAGACCTGGTTTGCCATAGTTTACCCAAGAATTTTATTATTTATTATTTGTTGTTTTGTTTTGTTTTGTTTTTTTTTTCTTTATGGTAAAATGGATAAAAGTGTTGCTGGCTTGTTGCTGACAAATATAAAAAGTAGATATCCTGTGACATGCTCAAACCCTGATTTGGCTTCTTGCTTTTTTTCTCTCCATTTTTATTAGCCACTAAACCAAGTCAGGTAGACATTTACTGTTATATAATTATGTTGTGTGCCAGTAATAACTGTGGAACACTAACAACTGAACAGTAGAGAGATGTGTTCATTAAACAAAGCATAAAACATAAAAATCTCATAACTGTAATTCTAGTTGCTCCACAAATCGTTTCAGCCTTCTCACATTGATGCATTTGGACACATCCAGCATCCTTTAAAGACACGGTGCATTGAGGGAGGGAGAGCATGCATCTGATGAAATAAAACTTCCAGATTAGTCTGAAGGTTGGTCAGTGGCATTATTAACTAGGAGGTCAGTGCATCAACTCTATTTCCTCATAAAGCTAATCATTAAAATAAAAAGCCACAGTTACGATAAATTGTAATTGTCAAAGAGCGCATTCAGCAGGTGGATATTACTTGTAGTTCAGGGAATGAATCTGGCATAGGTTATGCACGTGTGTGAAGTTTATTGCACCAACGGCCAGCAATAGGGCATGGGAACCGACGTCACTCTGGAACATAAACAATACGCTGGCGCTATTTTTTGAGGCCACTAATGTTGAAAGTTAGAAACAAACTAAATGTGTGCTACATGGACAAGCTTCATCCCAAGGCAAGGGGACGCTATACAGAAAACACTGCATCGATTGAAGATGATGACTAATAGAAAATATCGGCTAAAAAGTGGACCCGAATCCCAGACGCCTTACGTCCTCTGACTTTTCCTGACATTTTTGTGGATCTGGTCTGTGGTGTGAGCACCTTTACTGAGGCTCAGTTTCAAAATTTCAAGTTTTTGGAGGATCATGTACAGTTTATATATTTCTTTTATTTGACAGTCTACCTGATCTAATATACCAACACCCTTATAGGAATTAGGAGAATTTGACAGGCTTCATTTACAGACACAGTGATAAAAAGAGCTCTAAAATAGCCCTCATTTTGGCTCTGTTCCTTTAATTTTTTTCAGAATAGCTCAGTTGAGTGCTGTTTGGGTCCCATTCATCCATCGCACAATGTTTGAACTAGACTTCCTTAGCCTGCTAGCTTGCTTCATCAACTGGTGCTAAGTTAAAACATGCAGAGGAGCCTACTGTTAATTTTGTCGGATACAGAACAACATAAGCATACATTTCATCTCACTAAGCGAAATGTTCACACAGAATGGAAATGCCTTAAGCACACTTTCAACCAGCTTGGGATATAGGAAAAATTTATGTCCGTGCATTTCACAGTGAAAATCCATGCCATGCGCCTCCTCCTTGTTACTTCGGACACAAGACACCCTTGATTTTTTTATTTATTTATTTATTTTTTTTTTCTTCAGCCATAGAAGTTCCTGGATAGGGTAGTGCTGAAGGTTGCCCTCCAGTGTCAATTTGGCCACCAGGTCTGTGCAGATGATGCCAGAGACCGGCTCACCAGGTGTCAGAGAGAAACCAATGAGAGCCTAGGAGCATATGCTGCTGATCTGCGCACCTACACTCAACAGGGGTACCCCAGTTTCAGTGAGGAGATTCAGGGGGAGCTTGCAGTGCAGTCCTTCCTTCGCGTGCTCCAGCCAGAATGTTTACAAGAGCACCTTCGCCTGTATGCTCCCTCTACCTTAGCCGCAGCCCTGGCAGAGGCAGAAAGGGTGGAACGTGTGCCATGCCCTGAAGGCCCCTGTCAAAATAGCGGCTACTGGGTGAACCAGGTTACCTGTGAGGACAGAGATGAGGTGACCTGCTAAGCTACCACTTCACCAAGGCGACATAGCAATCCCAAGAAGAGATCCATTGAGGGATGCTACATGTGTGGATTACTTGGCCACATTGCCCGCTACTGCCCAGCTCCAGCACCCAACAATCAACAGTCCTAGGAGCAGTTAAACTAAAGTTGGGTGGCACTGAGGGGGGACTGTCATCCACTGTAGCTGAGACTACCTCCAGCCTTACAACACAGAGACCCGGACACCTTGGCCAGTTACATGGACTTTATTTGGATTGTGTTCTTGGAAAAAAAAACCATGTCGATGCCTGGTGGACACAGGGTCCACCATCTCTATCATCCATGCAGGAATCTTGCCTGGTTCAAATGGACAATCACCCTTTGGATGGACCCCAACAAGAAAGAGTATTACCACAGTCACCGGCAGCAAGGCCAAGATATTAGGAACAAAGACCATCCAAGCTACTGGTGGCCACAAGGAAATTCAGCACAAGTTCTGGTTGGGTCACATCCAAGATCCATCCATCATTGGGCTCGACTTGCTAGATAAGTGGGGAGCTGTGGTGGACATGTCTAGGGCTGTGTTATGCCTGGGCTCTGAAACCATAGCTCTCCAGAAGGCAAGTGACTCCGGGCCCGCCAAGTTTCAGGCACCTCAACAGAATCATCTGGCATGACCCCTATATAGGGCACTATGTAGGGAGTAGGGTGCACATTCGGACACAGCCTCTGTCAGTTTTAGACAATAGAAAACACGACTTCTCTGTTTATTTCGCTGGTTGGACATGAGCTATACTGTGCAACCCTGCCCCTGCAGTTTCTGATGGTGCTGCTCTGGAACAAAGCAAAATACACATCTGAAGGACACAGAAAGATATGCATATGTGTATTTAACATAGATCATAAATGGGTTTTAAGGCTTTGAGGCTTTAACTGCAATGCAACCCAGGTGCAAATGTGATCCACATAGCACCACCATATTAGTAAAAGAAAATCTACTTTATGATCACCAAGTCTCAAACTAATGCCAAAATCCTTTCAAACAAAGTATAAATACTCCCGTTCCTGTGACGTGAGGCATCTCTGGTCATGTTAACATCCGAAGTACTGAGACTTTTAATTTTGTTTGTGAAACTGAAATGTTAATTTAAATCAGTGTTTCTCAGTTTTGGTCTTCAAGAACCACTGCCCTGCACTTTTATGATGTTTACACACTTTTAACACACCTAGCTGAAATGAATGGCTGATTAACAGGCTGGCAAGAAGTTGATGGACACATCCAATAATTTGAATCAGATGTATTACAGTAAAAAAACATGCAATGTGGTGATCCTTGACTGAAATTGAGAAACACTGATTTAGATCCTTTTTTTTTCCACTTTCCATGGTTAAATTTTGTGCATTCTTATACAAGAGTTGCTCCACCCAAGCAGATTGCAATAGTTTGGAGGACTATACCACAGCTATGACAAAGTTTAAAGTGAGGAACAGTTGATCTGAAAGATTAACTATGTAACAACTGGTTTTATTGGGTCAACAGGGAAACCAAACAGCAGCAGTAAAAGATCAAATGTTCACTATATAATAACCTGCCCAGAATAGATCCATTGTCTGGCAAATGGCCACTGTATTAGGTTCAAGCCCTTGTGGCTCTAAATGGGATAAAATGGGTATTGAAATGGATTTCATGAACTGTTATCAAGATTGATTGTTTGATGTCTGAGGCAGGCTGACAGAAATTAAGTGCTGTAAGAACCTGACCAATCAGAGAGTCCTATACCCAACCTCTCTTGAACTTTGGAAGGCTTTCCATCTTTAGCAGGGAATTTTTGGGATAAAAATCATTTCCCTGAACTAGATTTAGACCTTTGTTCCTGGATGCACAAAGGCTCAGTCCCAGTCTCTGCAGTAATGGACTCATGGACTATCAGACACATTCCAAATTGGTCCCTTAGGGCTCAGGACCATCCCACTGTCAAATTGTCACAAAGTAAACAAAGGATCAGAAAGGAAAACGGACTCCAATATGTGTGTCCTTTTGTATAAGTCCACACATATTCAGATTTTCCTGTTAGAATTCCACAGAATTCATAGCGAAATTGGAGACACATAACCATGCTTGTTCTGCACTCCGACAAGATAAAGCGGTGGAAGGAAAAATTTCACACCTTCCAATAGGTCACTGTTCATTCTGATTTAGTCTGAGTTTCATGACAACTGCATATCTTGATTTTTTTTCCTTTAAGCTGTTGATTAAGCTAAAGGGATATTTAGCCAAATTGAGTATTTTACATGCTGTGCGTAAACAGATGTTTACAGCAGTTGTACTCTGCCCTACTCATTACCGTGTTTGCAACTGTCAAAACACATCCAAACAACTACAACAGCTTCTTCATGCATACTGTATAATGAGCTATTTGGCAAGCTTTAAGATGTTTGAATGCAGCAAATTATCATAAGACAATTATACAATTGATAGACTTGGACAGCAGTTACCTGTCACGTATGTTCGACGAACAGCACATATGGCCCGACATGCTATCGACGTTATGGTTTGCTTTAATGTATTACACTTTTGTATGTGTGTCTTTAAAACAGCTGAAGTGATGAAGTTGAAATGAAACGTTGCAGTGTGAGAATTTACCCAGAAATAATTCCGGGTTGCTCAATAGTGGTGTTCAATATTACTGCACTTGTCAGTATGTCTATAATGAATTACAATAGACTTTAATGGGAGCACAGAGGGCCCCTACCTTCATACCTATTTCAGAAGGGAGAAAATGGGAGATGAGTTGGGTACCCGGACCACTGAGATTTACAACCAAGGCAAAACCACTACAGTGCATTAAGGTTGAGGTTAAACCTAACTTGCATGCCCACCCTGACCTGAGGTCTGTTGAATTCTTGGAGTGCAGTTGTTTGCTGGAGAGTGAAGCCTATGAGGATGGTTTGACCCTGAAGAGCAACCACTGTAAAACAGACTGTAGTGGTGATGATGGAATTGCACCAGCAAGTCATGTTTAAATTTTGTATATGCATTTTGAAGTATTGCCTTAGGAAAGCTTGATGTAAGATCCGAAATTTAAAAGAACATACATGGACAGAGATACTGGTTGTTTGTCTCTTCATGATTATTTAGCAGTATTTCAAGTTTCTTCACAGTGGGACAGAACCACTGCCTTATCAGGGGTAGTTCTTGCAGTAAAAACAGCTTCTGTTGTCTGCAAGCCAAGGCTAACTAATTTCCAAACTAAAACCAGGCAAAATAAAAAGCATACCCACTCAAAATATTGTAACCAAACTTTTAACTGTCGGCTTACTTGCAATGTCAAAAGTGTTTAAATCACAGTTCTAAACCAGGAAAGAAAAACAATTTTCTCTTTGTAACAGGAATACAATTGAGGCCATACTTTATAAGCTATTTAGACCATAGCTCAGTGTTGTATTTCCACACTGCAATACAGCTGTCTCTAACGTAATGGTCACCAAGAAAAAGTGTGCCACTTAACAAATGGACTGATTTGTTCAATATGCAATTAACCTATATCACAGGATGGAAGTTTTCAGTCCAGCACGGAGAGTTTTGACAGAGTGAATATCTAAAAATGGCAGTATACTGTGTAGAAATCAATCCTCTTTCTCTCCATTGATTCCATTAAAAGCCTTTTTGGAGATTGATTACACTGAAAGCCTCCCTCCGCTTTGGATTACAGTTGCACAGTTCCAATCTCATTTTTTTTTTACAGTTCAAAGATATGGGCATTTATTCTATTACACGGCAAGGTGCAAAGCCTGGAGCCTAAACATCAGAGACCACCCTTTTTCCAGGAATAATACTTTTTTCAGATAGTAGAACATCAGTTTGAGTATTGGGTATTGCCCTGCTTTCTCAGATAAGTGTTATCACACTTGTCATTCTCTTTTCAAGATAATTTTTTTCCCCCATCAACATCAAAATGCATGTTTCATGAAATCTGAAAACAGCTTTGCTGAAGTGATTCAGCCTGTTTTCAACTCCCTGTTGTGTTGCTTTTTACAAGCACTGATGATAACGCACACAATTATTTTTGTGCAGTGGGTGCTGGGTGAGCATGCATTGTTTTATGGTGCAACTGAGTTTAAGTGCAATGTGCAGCTGCTCAGAGGGCTGAAAAAAACCAAGGAAAACAAAATAAATTGCATATAGATTTTCTTTGTGCGCTGTGGCTCTCAATACTGCAGTCTTATCTCTGTAATAGAATATTTATCAGTAAAGAGCAGCAAAAAAAAGTTGCCCATGGCAACTGCATACATAAAATAAGTTATTTCCTGGTGTTTCTATACCAACAAATAAATGATCAAGAATATTAAGTCTTATGTCAGGTAATCCTTAATTAGGACCTTGTGTAAGTGACCATCTTTGGGGGAGCTCAGGGAGAGTGCCCTTTCTGGACTACTGTATGATTCATTTATATGTCATGTATTTCTGCTGAGCATAACACCATCTACTTGTGGGATGTTTATGAATATATCCGCAAAATGATCTGAGAGCAATAACAATTCACAAGATCTGGGTTATTTCCCACCAAAAAAATCGATCAGATGTGTCTTGAAATTGCATTCCTCTCCCTCCCGAGTTGTTTAATATTGTATGTATCTCACAGGGGTGCAGGGAAAGAGACAGCTGGGTTTTGCATATGGCTGTGCATGACCTTTCCCTGGTCCACTGCACTCCTTAGTGCAGTATTTTGGCAGACTTAAGTGTTGTTGCTGAATAGATAAGTGCCCATCCTGAAAACCTGTCCTTGTGAGGTCTTGCTTCTCAGAACAGTGCTTGCATTTTAAAAGGTTACCTTAGGATGCCAAAATGAGCTCCCACATTGCCTGAGGCTCCCTCACTATCTAACCATATCTAGCCAGGCCCTCCCTCATTACCTTCCTCTCCTGTTGTCTGCTGTGGATCAGGAGGGTGACGTGAGCCACAGTATAAAGTTTATTGGTCTTGCCTTGACTGCCAATATGAAGCAGAGACCAAAACAAAAGAGAAAATAATACAAAAATGGCGACCTAATCACTGGTCATCTGCCCAGGCCTATTTCCAGTGTGGCCTTTAGAAATTGGCACCAGTGGTACCAGGTTCAGCAGTACTCTTTACCAGCCTTTAGCAGTTGGTTCTTTTTTATTTATCCACTGATGTAAGTTGCTCTGTCCTGCAGCACTTGTCAAAAAACAGTGAAGTCTCTTGTTTTAGGACGTTACAGTTCTGCTTGGTAGGTCCATAGTCAAACATGTCCATCCCTACTTTAACAAGTATTTTTTCAATTTCAGATAGGATGTTGACCAAATGATTTTTTTCTGTTGATGGCATTACAAAAAAACCAATGATTTACTTTTGTGCTGAAGTCCGTTGGTAACATGTTGTACAAAGTCCATTGCTTTTTCTTTGTTGCCAACAAGTCAAGGCTTCTATCTCCCTTACAGTTATTGTGTTGACACTTGTTGAAGTTTCTCTCCTTAATTGGAGTTTCTGCCACACAACAGGCTGAAAACCTGACACTGCATCCATATTTTCAGTTTTGTCTGAGTCCATCTTGTCACAAACTAGATCGCCAAAGTCTTGGGGTCAGTTGGATTTAGTGGAGGTGTGATAATCCTTTGCTCTCCAGCATTTTTCGAGAATTCTAAATGTAAATAAAGAAACATTTTCATTTGTTTGGTAAGAGCTGAAATCTCCAATCTAATGCATTCTGCTAATTGTTTTTATGTTATATTTTACAGTACATGGAGCAGCATCCACCCATTGTTGTGTGGCATTTTCAAAATATGTACTTCAGACTCTAAAATCCTTACAGGGAAGGTTCACATTATTTCGGGAGTATCTTCATAAACCACTCTCACATCCATAGGCAGATTGAAGGAGTTAGCTGCTGCACTTGTACGTGGTTATTTTCCTCCTGTCCATAGTGAGTCAAAAAGAGAGCTGATGCAATTCCATTGTAAGAGAAAGGGTACAAAATCCACTGTCCTCATTCTGTGCAGATATGAATTTTAAAGTCAGTCCCAAGATAATATCAAGCTTCAGCTGTCACTATTTAAGTTGTAATAACATTTTTAAGAGCTGTGTTTCTCTCTCTTTGCTGTTGCTCAGCATGCAAACAGTAAACAAATACTGTATTTTTGTTCAGCTTATGCATGCATTCATGGCATTTATGGAGAAGTGCCATTTTTTAATCTTGTTGTGCTGCATGGACAATGACTGAAGAAATTCAATTATTTTCAAAGGTGCAGAGAGAAGCTCTATGACAGAATGTTATATTAATCCCACTTGCCTTATATGTCTGAGAATTATGAGAAAGTATGTATATCACCCCTACAGTACACACTCAGATTCAGATTTTTTGTGCCAGAATAATTTCCCCCAGATTTTCTCTATAACTCAATTTGTTGACTTCATCAGAATAATTACTGTAAGCTAAGTACTGGGACCTGTAGTTTCCCTTACAAACTACAGCTAAATGTGCCATGTATTTTTCTTCAGTGTTGGGAAAGTTCAATTCCTACACGAAGTATTTCAAAGTTCAGTTCACACATTTCAAAATGAACTACTTCAGTTCATAGTTCATAATTCAATTTTTTAAACTAAGTTAACAGTTCTAAAAATTAACTAGTTCATAGTTATTTTTTCTCAACATGTTGCTGTGAGCTATTCCCCCTTAGAATACTATCATTTTCCTATCGTTGCGACCCATTCAGTCCATGCTTTTAGCCAGCTGCAACTTTCACTCCTACAGTATAAAAACATGAGAAAAACATGCTTATTAAACTATCTGAGGTAGGAACTAGGCTGAGGTAAAAAAAAACACAAACAAAACAAAACAAAGAATGTACCTCAAAGCGCAAAACATTTACACATTATTTGTCTTTTCATTAAATCACTTTTAATTTTTTTTTGTGAATGTATTTTTTTTTTTTCTGACTTGTTTGTCCAAAGTAAAGTTCTAGAACTTGGGTCATAACAATGCTATATTCAGCCCAAATGAATAAATAAAAAATCAAAACAAAAAAAGACATGCAAGACCATATGTCTTACATTTGTCAAGTTTACGAAAGCTGAGGGTCCCTCTTTCCTCAAAGGCTGCAGGTCTTCGACAATATAATGCAAAAGGTTTTCCTGCTGTGGCTGGAGATGAAGACATCGGAGCTGCTGCTCCTGTACGCCGTTATTTATTTTTGGGTGGTAGAGGATCTGCTTTAGCACGCCGTTGCCAAGTCTTTAGTTTGTTTTTAGTGACATTTAGTTCACATACCTTGGAAGGCTAGCCGAGTGCTTTACTTCAATATGCTGTTTCAGGCTTGCTGTTGATGTTGATGATGTCCGGAGTTGCTTCTTGACACCCAGTGGGCTAAGTTTACACAAAAAGACAAGATTTCTCCCTCCTAGATCATCACTGATCTTTTCAAAAAATGATTTTAAGTGATCATACAATTATGCAGGAGTGATCATTGAGGCAGAAGTTGTGCTGCTGCCTCATTGGATTTTGCCTCCATGTTTCAAAATTTGATGATGCATGCACGGTGCAGCTCTGTTGTGGCTGGTTTGCCAGATTTGGTGTTTTCACATATATATTAAGGCCTGTTTACGATGTGTTTTAGCCTGGATTTTGCCTGGAAGGCTCCACGGAAATCTGGGACTCTCTTGAACAAAGTTCAACTGTGAAAGAATTCCGTTCACAAACAGCAAGTGTGCTCACAATAAAGTTCAATTCACTATATGTTCAATTCACGTTCACCCTAAATATGAACGAGTTCATAAACAATCGTTCAATGAGCTCATTCAAACACACCAATGCAATTGTATTTTGGAGGCGCGTTAAACGCACCATCCCTATCTTTTCGTGTTCTGTAATTAAAACATACGGGAGCCGGGTGGTGCAGCTGCAGTTAGTAAATAGCAAATATGAAGGGAAGCGAGACAACAGGTGAAGAGGCGATATTCAGCATATGTAAGTTTTATTAGTGTTTTGTAAGACATTGTAAAATTATAGACAGAGAGCACTATCAGTAAAAGGGACTGAGCAAAGAACTGTTTGGTAATGTTGCTTTACCTCATGGTGGAGGTCATGTATGTCGTACCATTGGTTTGCCTGTCTGTTAACAACATAACTCAAAAAGTTATGGAATAAGGAAGAAGTGATTACACTTTGGGAGTGATCTGAATTAGCTCTTGGATCCAAGAAGTTTTTAAAGGATGATTTACCATGGGGAGATAATTTTAACATTAGATTTTCTAGCTTAAAAAATAATGCCAACAATCATTCATCATCCAAAGAAATGACAATGGCATGGCAGAGGTTTGAGCTCTGTGCTTTTATTTTTATTTATTTTTATTTAGAAAGAAAAAGAAATTTAGTAAATGTATATAAATGTATTATATAAGTAGAGAATGAGATTCAGATTGGAACAAATGCAATTATTATTGTTATTTTTTTTTTTTTTTGTGATTTAGTATATTAGAAATAAAACTATCCTCTGTACCATATTCAATTATATCTTCTTTTAAGTTGAGTTTATTTTGTTTGCTCTATAGAAAACAATCAAGTATCAAATACATCCTTCACAGGGAAAGAGACAAAATAATTGTGATGTTATTTAGAAACCAGATTCTTTGTATTATATTGAAGAGTTTTGAATCGCATCATGATTCGTATCAAACCAAATCACGTTGTATGAAGTCAAATCATTGTCAAATCATTAATGAATCACATCACATCATCAAGAGGGGTGAATTGTATTGCATCGTATCTGCAGGGGACTTCACAGTATGGTTAATGTATCGTACTGCTGGCATAAAATGCAAGGCAGTATGTCACAGCTTTGCTTTTATACAAAAACTTGGGAAAAAAATCATTAAAACATCCAACATGACATTCTAGCATGGCTGCATCATACACGTCAAAACTCTAATATCTATTGGCAAGAAAATTGAAACACCATTGTAATCTTTAATATCACAGAATCAAATGATACTCTATTAATTTTAAAGTGGGAAATTGTGTAATGTTACTGAAAGTGTGACATGTATAACTTGACAGATTTTAAGAATGAGCCAGATAATTTGTCACCTAGAAACGTCTGAGAAGAAGAAGTTTTAATAGATGTAGTCACTAATTGGTAAAAGGCTAGTGCTTTCAAACATATTTGGCAGGTGATTTCATGAACCCTCAGTCATCATCTATAAGGGGTGTAGCTTCAACAAAACACATTAATGGAACAAAGTCAGTTGTTAAAATCAAATGTGTACCATAGCGAAGTGGGATGAGGCTCAAAATATAATTAATGTTATTATTTTAAGAAAAACATTTCTGGTTCTGATACAACAGAAACTGTAGCTTCAGTTGTAGTAGTTGTATCCCACAGTTGTATTCTAGCGGTTACATGCTAACCTCTGGGAGTCACCATTGGGCACTGATTGTTTTAAATAACTTCTTTCCTGGCTTTCCCCCCCTCTTTATTCTATAAACTGCTTTCAGATGAAAGTTATTCATGCTCTGAGTTGTGGTTCAAGGCTGAATTAGACATGTGTTTAACATAAGGCTTCAGTTTATTGCCACATGGTTTATAATATGTGGTATGAGAGGTTGACCCACAAAGAAAGACAAAACACTCAACTGCAGACGCATGTGCACCCGCCATACATGCCCGCCTTCTCCACAGAGCCACGACTAAGCCTGCTAGATTACCTCCATCCCTCTTGCTGCAGCCCTGCAATCTGGAACATCGGTCCTTGTCCTGTAATATGGTTGGCTTGCTGGCCGGTGTGCTGTGTGTCCTGGGGGGTGCTCAAGTCACAAGGCTTTGCTGCTGCCGCCACTGACCACAGCCATCTGAACTATTTTCCTATTCTGACCTGAGGCAGCACACAGTCTGCTGCTTCATTAGGTCATTCCACCACCTCTAGCTGGGGGGGAATTTCAAGGCAGGTCCAGCCTGTATTACCATATGGCTTCTCTTGGTTATGTTGTCATAAAATATGAATCCAACACAAGGACTACTGGCCCTGACACTCTCACAAGTGTCACATGCCCAATTCAACAGTACAAGAACTCCAGGGGCATTTATGTTGCAAAGATTTCATCATGCATGAAAGTTTTTGAATTGAGGAATTCATATTTTTTACTTCAGCTTAGTGTCATTTCATTTTAGTTTTACTTGCTTACATGAAAATGTGGTTTGTAACAAAACAGAAACATCGGAGTGGTTGGGAAAATGATCATCTTATGCTTTTAGTATAGTAGACAAAATGAAATGTACTTCCCTGACACTTTAAATGTCTTGACTTTCTCACCACCCACAATCTTCCTTTGTGAAATAGTGGTCTAAAACATTGTGAGGTGCTCTATCATTATGAGCTATAAAAAAACTGACTTTTAAGCTTCAGAGGAGCTGTGTGTCAGTCTGAGGAAGCTGTGAGAGTCGTGCTTTGGTCCGCAAAGCCCAGAGGTGGTGGAAGTGTCATGAGCCAGATGGTGCTGTTTACATCGGCTTGGAGGTGAACAAAGAGTGACAAGACAGCTAAGGGCCTTCTATGATAAAACATGTAGAGACATGTCAGTTTCCAAGTGCTTTTAAAATAGTCCTATTAATGGAAAAAAAAAAAAAAAAAAAAAAAAAAATCAATATCATGGCTGAGCATTTCTTCCATGTGATGACAGTTTAAAAAAAAAAACATATTTAGACAGACAAGGTTTTTATAGTTTATAAACCTATCATCAAATCTTATTTAGAACATGAGAGATGACAACGTTTCTGGCTATTTAAGTCCCGCACAGCCATGTGGAAATGTATTCATGCCACCTTCTCAAAATTCCAGACCCTCCTTTTCCATTTAGAATAATTTTAATACAATTCTGTATTTTGCATGAGTGTAAGTTCTTGATTCACTTGTCATAACTCAAGGCAAATGGGTGGAACTGATAAACAGAAATAAGGTTTATTATTCTTATTCTTATTATTCTTATTATTATTTTTTTGTTGTTGTTGTTATTGGTTAAGTGATGACAATAATTGTTAGAGAAATAAATCACATTTACAGTTAATATAAAGTACAGTGATACCATTTAGATCAGTAATAAATTACTAATTAAACCTCATAGTATAGAGTTGTCTATAAGCTGTTTATAGCCGCCTAGAAACATTTTTTACTTAAAAGAAAAAAATGCAGCTTTAATTAACCTATGCAAATTATGGGTTTAATTATTGCCAGGATTAAGTAAAAAAATAATAAAATATTCCATGATGCTGTGTTTCACTCGGAAGCCTTGGTCCAACTAAACATTAGCTACCTTTACATGGAGCACTTTTAATCCGACTAGAATTAAAAGTGTGTCATATAAACATATCAGCTGATCCGATTGACCAAGACCAGAAAGAATTGTTTGGTTTTCACGATCGGATCCGCAGGAAAAAAATAACCATGTATACGCTCATTCCGATCATTTTGTGGTGTATTTTCTGTGCGTGCTTAAACCATATTGAGGTTATATGACGTAACAAGTTTCAGGGAAGAATTAAAACATGGCGGCAGTATAACAGAACGGGACTGTGGTGTGTACAACGTTTTCGTTAAAAACTGAAAATGTTAAGGATTATTTAGCATTTCAATGGTCAAAAAGTAAAAAAAAAAAAAATAAATAAATAAACACACTTCTTCTAGGACTTGGCACTGAGCAAGTCAAAACTGTTATGATCACATTAAATCTGTCCATCATGTAAATACAGCTGATCGGATCACTTTATCTAGTGCCCATGTACCCATGTCAGCTGGCATCCCCGATCAGACTGATTTCAGTCAAATAAATTAAATATTTGTCCATGTAAGCGTAGCTATTGTTTTTTTCACATATCTTATTGTAAAAAGGCAGGCAACATATTTTTCTTTTCTTTTTGTTGTTCTTTGTTTGGAAAAAAAGAGAGAAAAAAATGGTTAAAGGGAGGCAGTCGAATGGTCTCCCTCAATAGCAGCATTTTCCACCTTACTGGCAGCATTTGTCTTCATGACATGGATCTCATTCTGGTTCTGATTAATACTTAAAACTTCTCTGGCCCCATTGGCCATTTCTGACAAGTGTTGGCCCTGTGTAAGAAAAACAATACCTCAAACTCCGAGCCCAAGCCTAAGAAAACCTTTGGGTGTTGAAGGTCACCATCTGTTGAGGACCTGCTTAGCTGCAATCACTACAGCACGTGGAGGGAGAGTACAGCTCCAGCTCTGTTGTGAGGACTCATGGTTTATTGCACAGAAACTCAGGTGGGCTCTGATCGGATATCAGATGCTCAGTTGGCGATCGTTGGGAGCATTTGGGTTCAAATTATCTGCTCCTAATTGTTGAGCACAGAAGGTATTTCAGTCTCAAATGCTGAGATGATTTTTAGACTCACTCATAGATGGCATACAAGTTACTTTGATATATTTACTTCAACAACTTGAGAATTTTAGGGTTTATTTAAAATTATTTGAAATCATGACATAGCTGTGTTAAACCACGATTAATTACAACATAATATGAGGCTTCCTTCATTACTGAGCTTAGGTACATATGAACTCCACATCTTAGCTAATATATTTGACAACAAATTAGTACCTCCAGCAAAGATAGAGCACTATTAGATTAAAACTTTTAGTCCTGCATGCATGATAAATCACAAAAGCTTTTGGTATGGTTTCTGTAAAATTAAAAGGAAAATACAGTCTAACCCTAACTCCTCTGTATACCAAAACATTCTCCATAAAAATGTCAGGCTAAGACCGGCTGAAACTCGGCCATGCAACAGGACCATGATCCCAACCACAGTAGCAAATCCACAATAGAATAGCTGAAAAAGATGTGTGCTGTGCTGTGGTGGGACCTTGAGAGAACTGTGCATAAATGAATGCTGCAAACCTCAATGAACTGAGGCAAAACAGTAAAAAAGAGTGGACTAATACTCTGTCGCAATGCTGCAAGAGATTGATAACATCATATAAAAAACAATTACTTCAAGCTATTGCTGCTTAAGATAGTTCTACAGGATGCTGAATTATGTGCAGCACTTATGCGCTATCTAACATTGCATTTTTAGATGTATTTGTAATGCCTGGTAAGAACATTTATTATTTTATTTATTTATTTATTTATTATTTATTTATTTGCTTTAAATATGTCTTATATGTAAACACAGTAAAACTTGACTATTTCTAGGTTAGCTTTATTCTTTCTTGGCAAAATTAATTGAGCTAAAAGTAAAACCAGGGTTTGAATTATGTGGGGGGCTAAGGGGACCTTGACTTCCCTGAAAAGAAGATGAGCTGAAAATACTCACATAAGACACTAAGGGGGGCTCTAAAAAAAAAAAGTCCACTATCAGGTTATATATAAATTTATTTTCTAAAAGGGTCTGTTGTCTCCTAAACAAAAAGAAAAGTATTCATTTCAGTGTTGTGGGTTTTTTCATTTAAAACATTACATTTTCTGAACAACTCAGGTAATCCGTATTGTTTCTATCAGCACTGTGGAAAACAGCATTGTTTGTTTGTTGTGTGCTGTAAGCCATCCAAACAGCAACTATTAAAACTGATGCTTTTTGTGGTTGTTAAAAGAACTTTCTGTCTCTGTATGAGATGTTTCTGACTGAATCAGCTGCATACAGTAGCTGAATGTTTTTTTAACAGTGACTCTATTTTAGACCATGCTGCCATGCACTAATATAAACATGCATGTGCATGTGACTTGCAAAGTTGTGGCACACACACACACACAAAAGCCCCAGCAAAAGCCCTTGTCTATTGCAAGTTCTAGTAAAACTGTAAACTCTGATATATTGTCATATGCAGTAACTGTCCTTGTTAATTATTTTAGAATTTAATAACTTACATAAACATAAAAAAAAGAAATTAAAAAAAAGAAGTGCCTAAAATTACAAGATCCAGTTCAGCAAAGCTCCATTCAGCAATGAAAATCCACCTGTGTTTAGAAACGAATTCTAATTATGTCCTGTCTCACAAATATGCAATAAGCGTAGAAGCTATATTGGACATCAATGCTTTAGAGATGTTTACAGATGACTCACATCCAGTGCTTTGAGATACTACACAATTAGTTCCAGCTGTCTTCCTTGTTAAATAGAGTTTGATTAAGTTTTCTGGCATTGATGTGCACATTGCGAGATGCTCCATCTTTCATTCCAGCCTCAGGTCCCTGTCACACATCAAGCAGAGGTGAGACTGAAGTGCACAGATTTACCATGACCAAACTTATCTTCAAGCAGATAATTCTGCAGAGAGGATGGTATTACGTTTTCCAGACCAACTCACAGCCATAGAATCCGGGTTTATGCGCCTCTCAGGTGGCCATTATTATTGCCTGAATAGATTTCAAGCAGTGATGTGGAACAATTTCCTTTGAGAGAAGTACCTACTCAAATGAAGATAAAGTCATTAAACTGCAGCAGCTGTCCTTTGCTTCTTCCTCGATTGCCTGTGATGAAAATGCATGCCGAATATGTTTCAAGGATAAGATACTCTTGAGAATGATGCTCATTTTTAGTGATCTAGGATTGTGTGGCATTTTTGTCATTTACTGTTTTATGTTGTCAGTGTTTTACATTTTCCAATCAGTGGAAATTAGCATAATTTTTGCAACCAAACCTTCAGAAATTGTGAAAATGGATGATTTAAAGACATGCGTCATGCACACATACACCTTCTCCCTGAACACACACTTGCAAAACTAATTTTCTAGAGCTTTTTAGCATTGCAGAACTTATCCAACATCCTGTTGAGTGGATGTATTTACACCCACCTTGTCTCGTCTCAGGGATGTCTGCCTGCTGGTCTGGCATTTTAGCGATTTGCTGCCACCTGGCAGATTTCCCCAACTCCTCTGAAGAGTCTTCTCAGCCTCATACCTGACTGTGTCTGCTCCATCTCCATCTCACCATGCAGGATGGGGCTATTGCTGTCCCACAGGCATACAACATGCTAGTCTCAGAAGGTGGCACATGTTTACTTGGCTCAGAGACAAAGATATACCAAAACATTTTGACTTGGTAACAAATTTATATTTTGGGTAAGCTATGATGCATATTTAGTGCAGTTGCAAAATTAAATTATACCTTTGTTATTGTTGTGTTTGAAACATCATATTATGATTACATGACAATCATATTTTATTTGCAGTCCCAGTTTTGGTTGCATTCTTTCAGAAAAGATCTTTCTAACTTTTGTAATATTACCTATGCCAAATACTTGACACAATATAGTTATTAGAAGGTATGTATTTTAACTTTAACTTATCAGAACTATATTGTGCCATATTTGGTGAGCTTGTGGGGTCACTTTACATTTCAAATGTGCATTTTTTAAAATCTGAATGCCCATTTTTACCTTTGTAATTATCTTGATTATAAAAGCACTACACACTGAACGGAAAAACAATAATGCGAAGGGAGTCAAAAGGTTACCACAGTCATTGAGTTTTCTGTTGAGTTTGAGTTTTATGAGTTTCTTTTAAAGCACTGAAAAAGCACTACAGGGAGCATGGTTGTATCTGTGGGACACTGTTGCCAGGTTACTATATTTGAGAAACTAAAGCACAAACCAGCAAATCCATTTTAAGGCATTTAAAAGACAGCAGAAGTTTAGCTTACTGCCAGGGGACTATAAAACCACTTTAATAAAATATATGAATACTTTGGAAGTACTCAGTTTCTGCAATTATAATGTGTTTAAGTTAAAGACACGAACTGTATCAGATTCTGTTTATACATGTATAAACCTCTTGGGTTGTCAAATCATAGACAGCACAAAGTAAACCTATAAACACCGGTTATCAAATCACTAATGCACTTGTGTCATGAGTGGCAAGTTTAATTCAATTAATTTCCCTTCTTCTGACTATAAACTGATAAATTCTTGTAAGGCTAAATACCAGAGTTGTGCACTGGCCCAGCCCTGGAAACCTGCAGTACAGCTACCAGAAACACCAGCAAATATCTCCTCTGTGTTTACAGACCTGTCCCAATTTGTATTATGGGCCTCATCATCAAACGAAATTCATACTGTTGCTCTCTTCAGGGTGCTTGCACAATCAGCCAACAACCGCATACAAAACAACTGTTTAACTTTGTTTCAAACTACCAAATCAATAAAGCAATTCAATCAAAGCCAGTTATTGATTGGAATGATGCCATCATTGACTGCTGTGACATGTTAGACTTAACTCTAATTTATGTGGGCCAGTGATTGCTCTCAGTTTCTTGTCTTTTTTTTTCAAGAAAGGGAAAAGGGAGCTTTCCTTTCCACTGTTTAATCATGTATGCTCATGATGGGGGATTTATTTGGAGATTTGACGCAATACGTTAACTCCAACTTTTTATAAGATGGCATTAAGTTAACACAATTTGGATGAATTGGACTGATTTGAATTGTAATGACTTGGATTCTGTTTTATTACAATTAATCTAACTGAAGTGTATTACACTGGACTGAATTAGCCTGCATCTTTAAAGTTCATTGGAGTGATTTTTGTTGTAAATTGGTGCTATAATATTAAATTGAACTGAACTCAATTGAAAAGCTAGTTTTACATTTAAAGATGAACTCATGATTCTGATCTTGTGAAACTCTTGCAATCTTTGAGTGATTGTTGGTGTAGATACAGCTTTATCAGCTATATCAGCTATAGTAGAAATGGAGAATTTTCCTTTTGTGGAAGGGTAAAGAACAGTGAAGCCTCTTGGCATGGAAACGATTTTTTCACTTGTCTCATGTGCCATTGGCAGAAGTATGATTTTATGGCATGGGTAGTTGAAACAAGCTTGTAATGGATAGTGATGGACAGATGGTTCATCCAATCACCTGCCAAGTGTTCTTTTGAAAGTGTTTGCCCCTTTTCAAAAGTTTCCAATGACAACCTCCCAGATGGTCCCATGTAACAAACCATCTGGTGTGTCAGGTTAATTTACAGATGAACCTTCTGGCTCTATAGTCGCCTCCATAAAGAAAAGGTTTACCTGTTGGAATAACCCGAATGGTTTTAATAGAACCCTGAGTTCAACACCATCCATACCTTTAAATAAACAGAAATTCAAACTGCTGGTCTTATCACACAAGATCAACAGATGAACTTACTGATGATCACGGTGCACAGTGAGGGTCAATTTTAAGCTGTTTATTGCTTGACAATGCTGCATTGTGCTGTATTAAAAACTGAGTCATGATCAACTTTTGTTTTGTCCCACAGTTTGTCTTGCTTGCCCTTGAATATGTTTACCTTAGAGTCCTGAGGCATGATGGCACATAGATGTATCAGTGAATTGATGCGGTACTTCTCAATTATACAAGAGTCTTATTTTATATAATATGAACACACTTTTGAAATAAAAAAAAAGCCTTCAGGCATAAGAAACCTTCTAAGACTATAATGACAGTGGTGCAGATTGCAGGACTGGTTGAAATAAGTAAATAAATAAATAAATAACATTTCAGTTAATAGTGAGACAGATGGGTAACTGAAGAAAACAGCTGAGTCATGTCCTGCAGAGACAAGGCTTCAGAATCATGATATGCAGGTGGCGTTAGAGAAGCTGCTTTAATCGTAAACAGTTAAAAAAGACTGTATTTAAGACTAAAAATCATGAATGTAGAATGATTTAAGCTCAAATGCAGATTTTTCTGCTTTTATCTGTTTTGCAAAAAACTAAACCAGCGTACTCACACTACAACACAAGGTTATAGCTAAATATATTTCAAAGTTCCTCTCATGTTGTTGATTAAGCCTCTACCTAACACCTCTTTATGTCTTCAAATGGCTTAGATGTAACTACATCTTTGCTTCATTTAGCATGTGCAGGTCTATGAATATGCAAATTGACGCTCTCCTCGTTCAAGCTTGATGTCTTTTCATCAGCTGCCCTGAAAATCAGCAAATCAATGCTAATATAATGTGTTAATGTTAGCAAGAACCATCAGAGTTCAGCTTCACCTGTTGAGACCTCAACCTGAGTGTCTGCTTTTGATTTGAACACTGAGTTTAAAAGTCAATATGACTCTCACTGCTCCTCTAATCTCAGCCCACAAAGTGATCAAAACTAAGTGGTCACAAGCTCTTTTAAAGCCTTGAATTGAGCATTTTCACCACTAATAGTGGCTCTCAGACAACTGTGGTGGAAAATGTTAATTGATTTTTTCTTCTTTTTTTAGCATCAGCAAAGTTGTCTGAAAAGAAAAAAACTTTTCCATCCACTCAGTATGTTGAAGATATAGCACATAAATGCTCTCTAACTGAGCCCACATCCCACAATTATCTTGATGAGGATGTTTGAGACTCCTGTTGTTATCTGTTTTTGCACCTGAATTAATTTTGCTGGCCCTCGAAGCATTTTCTTGCTGATGTAACTTTATTACAGCAACCTGGGCGCTACAGCAGCACACTTAAACATTCAGCCCACTAAAACGTTGAATCTAATCTTAGAAACGTGAGCAAGAGTGAGTCTTTATTGATTGTGAGCCCAGAGAGCAACAATAGGCTCTTTACCCTCTAATAGGATTGTGTTTCTTGTCTGAACACAAAAGTAAACCTCTGACATGACTTTTTTCATTTGCAATCAAACAAACCGTGTCCGCCTGCATCATGGGAAGTTAGCCTTCAAACGCTACTGAAGCCTGAAACCATCCTTGATTGTTACCGTGCCGGCAAAAATTAAATCTTTTCTAATTTCACCCAGCACTTGTCGTGATTGTTGCCTGTGATTCTTCAGATTGCTTTCTTTGATTGTTTTGTCTCTGAGCAGCTCAGATTGCCTTCAGTAATATTCTGTCACTTTTCATGTATCATTTTATTGAAGTTTGATGAAATGCGCTGTGAGAGACAGTGGTTGGATTACATTAAAAGAGCCCGTTGGCTGAGTTCATTATTCATTTTTTGCAGCATTACAAGCCTTGTCCCAGGGAAGCTTCAGAGATATGTAAGCTTGATTGTCTCCTTGATGACACAAAAGGAGTCTCTGAGGCCTTCAGGAGGATTACTCTATTGTTCTGCTTTTATCTTGGCCAAATCATGTGTTTGGTTGAATTGCTAATCAATTGAAAAGTCCCTATCCTTTTGTTAGAGAGGAGTAATCATGGATGCTCATTCTCTCTGTTTTCACAGCTTACCTGTTTACCTCTACCACTATCTGGATTAATCTTGTCTGAGTTTTAGATGAATTGGGTGCCAAAACTAATGCACAAAAAGCTGTTCAACAAATGTTCACATATTCTGTTTGTACAGATACTGTTTGAGTCTCACTGAGTGGAAGAAAAAAAGTCACATCCACATGCTTGACTGTGGGGACGGTGTTGTGTGTTGTGTCATCACAGGTTATTAACACAAACTTTCTTCTGGGTCTAGGTAAGCTTTCAATATCTGAAAGATGTGGAGATCTATGTAAAATGGGGTTGTCCAACATCCCAATGTGCATGCGAACAAAAACCTCTAAGCAAATATGTTGATTCCCATGATAACAAATATGTGCTTTGTTAGTCATGACTGAGAAAGTTTATGAATGATTTTGGCATTTATGTGTATTATAAAAGAATAAAAAAGAGAAATTGTTCATGTAGATTACATTTTTCACACTGCACATTTTGCCAAAAGCTTTGTTAAGTGTCCAAAAGAATTAAACCAATGTCATTTTTTTCCTAACTTAGTGAGGGAGCAATTGGCAAACCAAAGCAGTTTTCTCATTGTCAAATCTCACAACATTCACAAAGCCTTGCATACCTTTGAGTAATCCAGTTACAGAATGTTTGGCCTTTTCTTTCCTTTTAATGCAACTTTATGGAGTTCAGGTTACCCAAATAAGTACAATTTTGTCTTAAAAGAAATTTGTTTCAGTTTATTTATTTAGTGGAAATACACAAATAATACCAACACACATTAAAAAAGATTCAATCCAATTAGATTTAAAGCACCCAATTAGGCTGCAAACACACAAAAAATGTCTCTTCAAAACTTTGATTTATTTACCAAAAATTTAAATAATTAAAGAACCAATAAACTCATTGGCCCATGAAAGAGGTCACTTTGAGATAACTACTTAAAGAAGTAACTTGGTAAACAATTAACTGAACAAACCAATCAATCAAACTGAATAAATTTATCAAACATGATGGAACGTAAGGGTATCTTATGAACTTGTGTGGTCAAACCAAGCAATTCCCAAAAAGGAATGTGAGATGAGTGAACATAACAAAAAAAAAAAAAAAAAAAAAAAAATCACTAAACCTTGCATCAACACCAAACTTCCATTTTAATTCTCCATCTTTAGCATGTACAGGGTGACAATAGAAGGAAAAAAAATCTGACTCAGGGAGGGCGGCCATCTGCCTCGACCAGTTGGGTTAGAGAGGACAGGAAAGAAACCAACAGACATCACAACTTTTAGCCAGGAATAGCTGCTGAGAGATGGCTAGACCACCCCTAACTTGTACCATTTATTGGAATAGAAGGTTTTAAGTCTGATCTTAAAAATAGAGAGAGTATTGGCCTTTTGAACTCGAGCTGGGAGCGGGTTTGAGGAGGGCTTGATAGCAAAAAACCAAGCCTCCCATTCGACTCTTAGACTCTGAGAATTACAACAAAACCTGCAGTCTGAGAGCAAAGTGCTCTGTTGGGAGTAAATAGAAGTATAATATCTTTGATATACAATGGAGCCTGGTCATGGAAATTTTTATACGTGTGAAGATTTTTAAATTCTATCCTAGATTTAATAGGGAGACAATGAAGACAATTAAAACTGGAGAAATATGATCTCTATGCAAGTTCTCATCAGATCCCTCGCTGCAGCATTTTGGATCAAATGGAAACTTTTCAGGGCATATTTGGGACGTCCCAATAATAAGGAATAACGTAATCCAATCTGGAAGTAAGAAAAGCATGGACTAGTTTAATTGCATCACTCTGTGATAGGATGTCCCTAACTTTAGTAATATTGTGTAGGTGGTTCTAGAAACCTGTTTTGTAGAACTGGCCATTATTTGGTTATAGCTGATTAGAAATAAAGTTGGTGTGGTGAAGTGATGTATTAAGGGAAACCAACAGATCACATTTAATATCTTGTATTCAATTCCACGTTTAGGGCATGCACAGGCTGGCAAGCAACGGTGCACAGGAAATTCCTTTTGAACAGGAAGAGACCTCCAGCAGGACCAGACTCAGGAAGGGCGGCCACCTGCCTCAACCAGTTGGGGATTGAGAGGACAGGAAAGACACATCAACATGGACCATAACACCAGGCCTCGGATATCTGCTGGGAATAGAAAAAAGGAGAAACACAAGTTAACAACAACAATGATGGCACTCCATAATGGAAAGTCCCCCAGCAGCATTTCAAAAGGAATGATTCAGGTTAATCCAAGCCAAACCTAATATAAGCTCTATCAAAAAGGATTTATTTGTATTTATAAAGATTTAAGCTTATTCTTAAAAGGTAAAAAAGGTGTCCGCTTTCATAACCTAAACTGGTTCCCCAGAGGAACATGATAACTAGATGCTCTGCCTCCCATCCCAGTATTGTAACCATAAGTAAGCTAGTAGACTTTGTACTTTGTACTTTGTATTATAAAATATGGAACTGCAATGACTTTAAGATGTGGGAGTTCAGTAATAACTGAGAGCTTTATCTGTGAGCAAAAGAATTTAAAAAATATTCTGGATTTAATCGGTATTCATTATAGAAAAGATAATAGTGGAGAAATATCATCTCTCCAGCTTATTTTCATCAGAACTCTTAATGCAGCATTTGAGATGAACTGGAGGCCTTTCAACGAAAAATTTTGGGCAGTCTTATAACAAAGAGTTGCAGTAGAAAAAAAAAAAAAAGTTTTAATGCACACTATCAACAATGATGACCAAAACAACAAAATGAATAATTACAAAAATGTAATGACTAATGCACAGACTGATCCAAACACAGGAATTATTGTTCTAAAATAACAGCAGTGGTAATAATTAGGAACACAACTTTACTTATTACAATGGTTCCCCTGTGGTCATATGCACTAAAACTGTCTGTGTCCTCAAAATAAGACCTGGAGCGCATTTAGCAAATCTGGTTTTGATTAATAAAAATCTTCACCATGTATGAGCTCACTTTCTGTTTGGCATATTTTCGTGCTTCCGCTGTAATCAAATAACACTTTAGAAAAACGAAAAAAAAAAATAAAAAATATATATATATATATATATATATATATGTATATATTCATTAGATATTTAGAGCTTGTTCAGTATAACTATTGAGAAAGATTGGAGAGATATTATGATTTTTTTTCACTGACTGGGTAATTATAGATTAGAAAAAAAGAACTCAACATAACTGATCACAATAAATTACTAGAAAAACTGGAATGCTATGGTGTTAGAGGGATCGTGTTGGAGTGACAGACTGCAGTTTGTGAAACTGGGTGACAAGTGTGTGTTTAAATAAACCCTGTGGTGTCCCACAGGGGTCAATGTTAGGACCCAAATTATTTATTTTTTTACATATCTCTGTAAGGTGTTGAGTAAATTTGAAATTATTCTTTTTGCTGATGATATAAACATGTTTTGCGCTGGGACCAATCTACAAAAAAATTGATAATGTCATATCTGAGCTTGAAAGATAAATGTTTGGTTTGACATAAACCATCTTTAAACTTGAGCAAAACTAAAATCATGTTGTTTGGTAATTATAATACAAACACTGATGTAAGGATTCAAATTGATGGTTTTCCTATTGAAATAGTTAATAAATTACATTTCTCGGAGTGAATAGATAATCAAGTAAACTGGAAATCACACATCAAGCATTTGCAATCAAAACTTTCAAGATTCTTTTTGAATCCTCAATAAAGCAAAATATGTTCTTGATCATAAATCACTCTACATTCTGTAATATTTAAGTTACTGTTCAGAGATTTGGTGCAACACATACATAACATCACTGAATCCATTGATCATACAACGAAAGAGAGCAATGCACATTATAAGGTTGAATATCAGAAACACACCATTCACTTTTCCTACAGTCAAGGTTACTTTAAACTCACAGATCTGGTTAAATATCACATAATGTTTAGAGCAAGTAATAACATATTACTAGGCAATATTAAAACAATGTTTAAAGATAGAGAGAGAGGTTAGAACTTAACAGGCAATTACAACTTAAAAACATCGACTGCACATACAGCAAAGAAGCCCTTTGTATGTCCATATGTGGCATTTGGCTGTGGAATAGTTTAAATGAAGAAGTGAAGCATTGCAGAAATATAACAGTTTAAATAAAGTATAAAGAAATTTAATCAATATAGGAATGAGGCCAGGGCTTGACTATTATCCAGGGTATATAAGATTTATGGTTGGGCATTTATTTATTTATTCATTCATTCATTCATTTATACAATATGTTTGACTTATTCTGCAATGCAAATCATTGGTTTTCTTTAACATTACTGTTATTTTGTTTGGTATTTTGATCATCGAAGAGCTGTAAAGAGAAACTGACTGACCCATAATAAAAATGAATTTTCTAGTGTTTTTTTTTTTTTTTTTTTTTTTCTTTCTTTCTTTATTAAACTGTGTTGCTGTATATTTGCAACTGGGAAAGGCTATTAGTCTTCTTTATATATTTGGTCTTTGCATAGATATGCTTTGTTGAGCAGCAGAGAAAGGATGGATTTAAATACAGTTTTTAATTAAACAGATTAAAAAAATGGCAGAACTTGTGACGTCTGGCAAACAGTTAAATTTTAACATTTAGCCCAATTAGTGTAGGACACTGGTATATATCATATTCCTTTCATATTGGAATATGAGTCATGGTTCATATTGCCCATGCAAAACTTCCCTTGTGATGTCTTCCCACAGACAAATTGTAAGATACCAGAAATTACAATTAAAGGCAAACAAAACAAGAAATAAAACGTGGGTGGCACACTTTACTGGTATGAACAAATAATTGAAAACCGACTCCATTTTTGGAAACAGATCTGAATGGTTTTATATATATACAGATATATATTCTTTTTGAAGTTTGACTTGTGACAAGTGTAATGTGTCCAGGATACAGTAAATTGCCTAAATAAAAAAAGTTGAATTTTCACGTCAGTATTGTTCAAACAATGCCTTCAGCTTGATTTGATATATCCAACAGAACTTTCTTAAAATTAAGCATATGATTTGAAAAGTATCATACAACCAGTGTCCCCCTAGCTCTTGCAATTTGCAGTTGGGTTCGACCTCTCCACCAACTTAAAGAAAGATCAAGCAAAACCCTGCCCACAAGCAGAAAAACAGACAAATTGTGCTGTAAACATAACATCCTTAGCAGTGCGGTAAAAAAAAAAAAAAAACGTACTAATGTTTATGTGCATTTTTTAAAATTATAGATAATAAATTATATGAGGTTTTATAGGAAAACAAAGCTGCCTGCAAAATGCACAATGCTGAAATTTAAAACTTAGTGTATAAATTATGACTGAACTTCATTAGGGTAATCTTTTAGTGTCACTAACTAATATAAAGACTTTTCTCCCTTTTTTATTGCATGCATAAGTTCATGGTTGAACTCACAGAATGAAGGAAAAATAATCTTCAGGAGCACTAACTACCCAGTTCTGTGGAAGTCCTTGAACTTAACTTGGAATATGTTTTAATGGTCCTAGACTTCTTTTTCTCTGATGTCAGCTGGAAGCGCCTTGCAAAAGTGCCTGAATTTCACTTCCACTGAATTTCTAGGATGGTAGATCTCAATGGCATACAGTAATGTAATTTTTTTCCCCTCACAATTCTTTTATCTACTATTTCAAAAAAAGGCTTTTGATCTGAATCTACAAGGGAGAGCCTGTGAATGTTATCATTATGAGCATAATTTCAACTGGAATATTATTTTTCAGGAAAGCTGCACAATAAGTGAAACTGACAATTTCAGGATAAGATAAAAAAAGAGATGGGGACAGAGACTAAATGAATAGTTCCCAACTTAAGAGGGGGCTGTAGTTTGAAGATGGACAAGATGTCTGCATTATATTAGATTTACTTGGAGTCATTGTTATTTTTCCTGTCTTCATCAGCAATTGGATAGAAATCGGAGTCTGTTTTCTGTTTACTTGTCTTGTGTGGTTTAGTCTGTATCCAGTGATGAAAAAAGCACATAAGCTTCTCATTAGAAGGCGGCATTGATTTTTTTGCATAAGTAGTGCTTTAGTTATAAAAGGTCTTAAAGTGTTACTTCAGTTTATTCTTCACTGTTTTTATTCAATACTAACATGACATCTCTCATTCCTGAGCTGCGGCAATAAAATGTAAAATTACAACCTGTAATAACAGAGTTCTGTCTAACAAAACATAAATGCATTTGTTTGACCTTTTATTGAATCAGAGGGGTCTCTTGAGATTGAAATCTCATTTTGTTGAAATTCTGGTCAAATTGATGGCATAATTATGTTACAAGAACCACCCCAACCAACACTGATAGAAAGCTGAAAAACACAAAGCCATAAAAAGGGTGTGAACACATTACTACAGTGTATTGAAAAATCAGACGTGATCTTTTTATTTCCACAATAGATGTCCTTCATGCATATCAACAGTCAGGTTACATCTCTGTAATCGAGCTGAGTCCTTTGCACTGGCTGTATAAGACTGTGAGGAAGTGATAACTTCAGACAGTGTGGCTGTACAGCTTGTTTTATGTCGACGAAGAGTGCAGTATAATAATAAAAAAAGAAAAAAAAAACTTCAGTAGCGTCAGAACACCTTCAAAGTGCTGGAAATCTTGAGCAGGGCTTTGGGTTTGCTTTCCCCTCCCTGTTTCAGCTAGAAAAAGCCAACTAGGTCAGAGCTCTGTTGGGTTATCAAGTTGTCTGTCTAACTTCACCTCAAACGGCCTTTTCGCAGGTTGAATTTACTGAATTTTTGAAAGTGTGAATACGTCTCTTTGTAAGTGCTTAAGCTCAGATCAAAGGTTTCTAGATAGTTAAGAAATCAGAAAAATGACATTTTTTGTATTATCAACATTATTGAGTCTGAAATTGTCGTCTTCATCTGGGTGATTTTTCTTTGCCTGTGATGGCTGATCCTATCACCCACAGTTTAAATCAGTGCATAAGCTGCAGAATGCAGACAAGACATTCTTTATGTGAATAAAATAGTAGGAGGAAGTACTCTCCTAGTGAAATCGGTCAACTTACAGAACTAACTTGGAGACCTGAGAGTGCATTTCTTTGCATTGTTGCTCAGTTGCAGTTTTTCTGTGTGGAAAACTAAAAGACATAATCGTTCCAAAGACACTAACATCATCAACTTCAAGTACTATATTTAAATATTTAATTATTTACTTGTTATTCTTCTGTAAGCTACAGATCCATCACATTACCAAGGTACTTTCTGTTACTCCTGATGTCAAAGAAATTCTTTTTTTTTTTTTTACCTGTCCTGTCCAGGATCATGACAGCAGAATGAGGGCCTGGCTGCCGTACTGTGCTGAACAAATTTACTCAAAAGAAGCCTTTTGGATATGGGGCTCCCCTTGAGTCTTCAATGTTATTCTTTATTATTATTTTAAAAAGTGTTTTTGCTTATAACTGCTGGACCGGAACAGAGAAACAGAAGGAAAAAGGTGGATAGAGGAGAACTAGAAAAAGAAAAGACAAGTGTAATAACTAATTTATTATACATTTTATGATATCCAGGATTCCACATCAGCGTTATAATTTTCTCTGATTGTTTCAGTAAATCTTCACCACTATTTCTTACCAAAAAAGACCAGTAAAGGTGAAGAATTCTGCTTTGGTACTGGCATATAATTTTATCACATTAATTCCTTAACACTGAAGTGTTAAGAGGTTATGTGCAAATGTTTTGCTGTGAGGCAAAACTTCATTTTTTATTGTGTGTAAAGATTTTCTTTATTTATTTGCCAGGTGAATGCGCGACACTCTATAACATGAAGATTATGTGTCATGTTATCCTAGAACACCATGAATAATATGACACAGTTTTAAAATACAAAACACTGCTGGAGTAAGCCAGAGGTTTCCACCCTTTCTGGCTCATTAAAGAGTCTACATGTGGTCTGGGCCACATTCCAGATTTCACTGGAGCAACAGCTCTTCCAAAAAGTTGTTGTGTTTGCATGCGCAGTATTGTGCACCATTGCGGTCACTGTCAAAAAGAAATGCTGTCTGTAAGGATCTGAGAAATGAGAATTTCCACTTACCTAACCTCACAAACCTGGTGTATGTGTCTTAATTCCCATTTTGGAATGAAGTCACAAACACATAATTTAAAAATGAATTAATTTCTGACTCCATGACATTTTCTAAATCAATGCAAATGTGCTCATTAATTTTGGCTGTGAGCATGCCCAGTCTCACCAAAACCTGTTCATTTAAATTATTATTATTATTATTAATAATAATAATAATAATAATAATAATAAAATGTGTGAGGCTGTTAGATAACACCAATTCTAGGATATGATTTGCTTCCCACATTTCCCATCTTTTATTAGAAGTTCAAATGGGTCAGAGAAACATGCTCCTTGATGGTTATTGCCTGAGTCAGACTAACAAGCTAATCAACACACATTTATAGATGATACTGAAAACAATACTAAGAACAGGGAAATTAAAACATATTTTCAGATAATTTGTCCTTAAGTGAAAGCAACAACGCTGTCAAGTAAAAGTTGCATAAAAAGAACTACTTAACCTTTCAATGTTCTGTTCAGCTGTACAATAGAGCACATTTTAATCACTGTATCTCATTAAAGTTTTTGGAGCCTGACTGAGCTCTCTCTATCTGTTTGGGGAACAAGTCTTTTAGAGAAATCTTGTTTGAGTTTTTCCACATTTTTAAAATATATCTTCCATTCTTGGTGTGATATTGAAAGATTTGAAGATTTACTGAAACAAAAAACAGTTAATATGTTTACATTATACACTACCGTTCAAAAGCTTGGGGTCACTTTGCGATGGGATTCAATAGGGAAGTGACCCCAAACTTTTAAATGGTAGTGTATATACATATATATATATTAAAAAAATTGCTTGACAAAAAGCAGACTTGAAAGTTAAACCAACACCAGAAATGTTTTGGTTGGACAATGGTTTTCTCCTGGAAAATTAGCCCAGATGCTCAGTGCATGCAACACACTTTGTATCGTGGGCATTTCTCAAGGAAAAAAAAATCTGACACCCCAAAGAAGCTAAGACCAACAGAGAATATGAAGATTGGACAGCAAGCATCTCATTACAATGTAAAGCATGCATCTTTATTAAATGTGCAGCTGTAAAACTGATCAATTTACTTGTCGACATGGAACCAATTTGCCACAAGCTAAACTTTTTGTCAATGGTTTTGATCCATGATGTAATAGGGCACCTACAAATATATAACTAAATAAAATAGACGATATCAAGATGCAGAGAGGGCAATACTGCCATTGGTCAATTGGAAACAGCTATTCTTTGGTCAATAAATTGATTCTTCTTCTGTGCTTGTTTACTGGGACAAAAGAAATAGTCCAATTAAATGACCTAGCTGAGCTTTAACCATTGGTTAAATGACACTTTAATATTTGCAATGAAGCTTTTTTTTATAATGCAGTGTTGGTGGTTTCACTTAGACTAAGTAACAGGATCTGAAAATGTTGTCTGCTGTCACTGCCCAATTCTCAATAATTTTTCTCAGTGCTAATTTTGTCTGTTAGTTGATCAGACTCAGGCCACAATCATCAACGACCACAACACCCAACCCTTTAGAAAAGAAGAAACTGTAAGCTGTTGGAAGCTATTTTGATCTAGTACTCATTATGCTTTCATCTGACATTGTGTTTTATTTTAATTCTTTTCTGAGATTATGTAAGCAGCTTTTGGTGTTTCCTCACTGGGAATGGTCACAGCCGAGTTTAATGAATCTGCAGTGATTCAGAAAATGTCAAGATGTCAGAAATTAATCCACTGTATAATTGTGTATTTGTGCCTTGATTACAAAAACAAAGATTATGACACTGAAAAGGTGGAACTTTTCATTTCTCACATTCATACAAACACTATTACTTCCTGACAATGACAGCCAATCAGTGAGCAGTAACTGTAATAATTACTAAATCTACAGAACTGGTATAATATATAGACTTGACTAAAAACTGTCATTTGCATAGACTGAGTAAAAACATAATGGCTACTTAAGCACAAAACAAATTTATTATTGCAGTTTCTCTGAAGGAGAATTATTATGTGCAGCATTAGTCAATGCAGTCATACAAAAGTCTCGAGTTTTTATCTTTGGTTCCAGCCAGCCCGAATTTCTTGTAATTAAATGAAGTGGTCTTGAGGAAAAGTTCTCCATGCCTTTCAAAGTGTTTATTTGGACATTTGTTGCTTTTTCACTGATTTTCAGTCTGCTTCTTGTACCTGTCTATTTTCAGAGCAATGTATTCAAGTATTGTGTTTAAGCCACTCAACACTGATGTATGAATCATTCAAGCATTAAAAAGGTCCCTAACTCAGGGGTGAACCAGGGCTGTATCTAAATATAATAAACAAATCAGGCAAATAACAATTTTAAATTGTATCATTAGCCACTTTGTTTTTACCAACAGCCTGACAAAAAGATATATAATTAGTTTCCATTTCTTTAGTTGGATCTATGGAAATATGCCAAGGATAGCACGGTTTGACTGACAGAAAACAGGATTTGAGCATATGAGCTAAAAACCTGGCATATCTCTGCATGGTGTGCCATGTGTCCATAAAACATTTTTAGAAACTGGACAACTAGAAGACAAAGGAGATGATATGTATCTAAAAGGGATATCTTTAAGAAATAGGGGAAAAGCTACAGCAAGGAATTGAAACAGGACCTAATAGTCTCCATGGAAGGATAGCTGTTGAGAAGCCATTCTTAAGGAAAGGAAACAGGGAGAAAAAGCTGGGTGTCACATCCCCTGGCTTGTGGCCAGGTTCTGTGTAAAGGACAAGCCACCTGTAGGATTGCAACTCTGTGATTGGCTGTGGATCTGAGAAGTTTCCCCGCTCTTCTGAATACCTGTGTGGTTGCAACACCGCGATTGGCTGTGGACCAGGGAGGCTGATCTGCTCTTCTGACTCCCTAATTGGACGACTGCCCTCCAGACAAGCCCACCTGTGGAACACCCGCCCTTTATAAGGGAAGGAAGCGCCAACATTCGGGGCAGCTGGTCATTAGACCCTCAGCTTGCCTCTGGGACTGTTAGAGAAGCGTTGGTTGGTTTGTTTGAATTGGACTTGAACTTGATTGTTTGTAAGAGCATTTAGTTTTCCCTTTAGTATTCAATTGTGTTCAGTTTAGTTGAAATTGAGATTGTTCGCTCTCATCGTTTGTGAGTAGCTTTTGGTTTTTGGTACGTTTTATAGCTGTGTTTTGGTTTGTAGTTTGAATAGCTTTCTGATTTATTTTGTGGTATTGATTTTTGGTTTGTTTTCAAAAGAAGCTTTAAGTTTGTTTAGTAACATTTTTGGTTTATATAATGGTAAAGATTGTTAAGATTAATAAGTAAAGAGAACTGTTTATTTTGCAATTGTTAATTATTGTTAATTGTAACCTCAATTGAGGACACCTTTTGTTAATTAGATTTCTTTCTTTTGTGACCGGACAAGATATTCCGAACTGTGGACACCTTTGGTTGTTTTGTTTTGTTTAAATTAGAACCTGGGGTTTATAATAAAACTTTGTATATATATCTTTAAGTTTGATCCGGTGTGTTTTTGTTGCCGACCCCTTAATCCCCTGGATTTCAAGGTGGGGTCGTAACACTGGGATATACCAAATGACACAAAAACTGGACTGAAAATCTGTGACAACAGAGCTGATGGAGGAATGAGTCCTCCCTAGAGCCTGGGCTTCAACATTATTGAAGTAGTGTGGGACCATCTGGACAGAGAACAGAATAAAAATCAGCTGACAACACAAACTCCCTCAAGAAGAATGAAGAACTATTTGTGAGGATAACTTTGAGAAATAACAGGAAATCTTGTCTAAGAGGGTTCACTCTGTGTTGAGGTATAAAGCTTCTTATACCAAATATTGGTCATTAAGCTCTTTTAAACTGTACAAACTCACTTTTTGCCTTACAAACAATATTTTCATTGATCTTTGTTCATGTTTTAATAAATTGCTGAAAATTTTTTATTTATTTATTTATTTTTGCAATATGAAAAACATGAGAAGTGGTTTAGGAGTTTTGCACAATAGTGTGTTTATGGAGCTGTGTTGTTTCAGTTATTCAGTCTCCAGCAGGTGTGTAAGCATAATCAAATTCTATAATGAAACTTTTTTTTTTTTTTACACGTTTCAATCGAAACTAAAACAAAGCTGAACCCCCCCGGTAGTAAATATTACAGGCCCTTAAGTGAAAAGACTGACAGAGTTGGGTTCAGCACCATAATGTTCATTAAACACATATTAATAAAGATTAATCAAAAAATCAGCTTGATGATCCTGAGGATCAAACTGTTATTTCAGGCTAATAATATTACTCAGATTCTTTGCTTTGTGCAATAAATCAATTAATATGAATTTGTGTCACCACTTTGCAGATGCGGCACGTCGTCTTTTGGAACAAAGCTGCTCATATACAAACACATTCCACTTACAAACAGCCTGTCAGATCACACACAGGGCCTTATGCATCCGGCAGCAGCAGCCTCTAGTCACATATGGCATCGTACAGATGGACAATCTGTTTGATGCTTCAAAGTTAGAAGGCAAAGTTCATTAACACGCCATGAGCTTTGAGTCTGCGATTAGAAAATAATTTAATCATCCTTCTAATTATGTTCAGGCATTTCTAAACTTTGGCTCGCTGTGAAAATCAACTTTAAATAAATATGTGCCTTGTGGAGATTACATTCACTTTGGAGTCACTTTATTTGCTGCGCGCAATAAATGTGCATTAGTTTATCTCAGTGGAAAGGCACATCGACAGCCATCAAGATCATCAGTAAAACAGATGCACTTGAGGGTAATACATTGTGTATGGATACTGCTTAACAGACCAGGATGTCAATGAAATATGAAAGAAATCTAGATTTAAGAATCATTTTCATTAAATATCTCACTATTCTTTGCTTAACACCAGCAGAACTGTTTATTTTATCTTGTTTTATCTCTTAGACTTTCACTTCCTTCTAAATCTGTATCTTGGATGTAAAAAAAGGCTTCTCTAAGAGCACGGGGACGCCATCCAGTGAGAATCAGAAAATAGCTGGCTCTCCTGGGTCGCATTAGTCTGAAGGTCATCGAAGGAGAAAATGACCCTGGTTCCTCCTCCTCCTCTCTCCTGCTGGCCCTCTCCTCATCTCTCTCCCCTGTAATTGAGTATGGTGCATGGTCAGGGAGCCTGTGCTCATTGGCGGGCTGAACATGGTAGTTAGTTACACACGTTTTCACCGTAATTACCGGGCAGACTCTCCCTGTCTCCAAATCTTTTCAAGGTCGCATCAATTTCACAGCTATCCACGGCGTCCACCCCCGCTCCGTCTCTCTGCACGCCGACCGCTGTCATTACAGGCTTTCAAACCCGCTTCCTCATTCCCAACTTTCTCCTCCTCCTTTTTTTCTTAAAAGCACATCAAAATCAAAATGGCAATTATTAGTTGATCATCCAGTCTCTTCCCTGTTCACTCCTGCAGGAAGAGTGTTGCGATAACCTTTGAGGTTGAGTGTGACTCATCTCTGACTGTAAATGTTATTACTGACTCACTGTCATGCAAATTTACTACTTCTCCAACCACCATTAAATGCAGTTGATTACTTCGAAGGGAAGAGGTCAGTGGCTTTTTGGCAAAGGCATCTAAACATTTGACTGCCCTCGGAGCGTAATGTGAACCCGACTGAGGCCAGAGTCACCAACATAAGCAGTTGTGCAACATTAGTGCATTCAGCTCACGTTATACTCTTTTCTCTGAATGTCTCGGATCAGCTGCGTTGCTTATACAACTGGATGTCTGCTTCCTTCGTCTCTGTTTTGACCCTCCACTGGCTCCTCTCATTTGCTTGACACCCTTGTCAGACCAGCAAAAGAGTCAGAGTCGGTACTTACTGGGTTCACAGCCGCTGTCAAGTCCTCCAGCAGCCACACCAGGGATGGTCTATACTTCAGTAGGATTTAAAAGTGTAAGCACCACTCAAATCAAGGCACAGCATGGCAGAACATCTGTTTTACCATTTTATTCTATTTGGTGCAAAGTGTATTGGCAAACCGCCGAGAGAGCCACCTGTTTACTACTGTCACACCACAACTCAAACCCCTCAGGCGGGAGTCTAAACTTTGGAATCTTGCAGAAGATGTCCACTGAGTGCTCCACTAAGTGGATGTGATTTGTTTATGTTGCCTATTAAACTAATAAGTCCTCATATCATAGTCAAGGCTTGACATTGGAAGACAGAGGCGGGTGATACTCGCTCTGATTACATGGCACAGTGATAGCATAGATTAGCACGAGTGCCGCTTCACAGATCCTTGTCCTTTGAGAAACGGAGCGGGTGGTTTGCACGTGTGTGTGTGTGTGTGCTGGAGGAAGTGCTTTATTGTGCAACCATTTGATTGAGTTGCAATGTGTCAGGACTTTCAGCCCATGCCATCTGCACATGTCCCGCATCCTCAGTGCAGAAGTGATTGAGATTTATTGTAAAGGATGATTAAAGTAGTAGCGGCGTAGTCGATACGAGGGAAAGCAATGCTGAAACAAACATCAGCTTCCTGCTCACAGACATTAGAGGTTGACAGAGCTATAGAGCTCCAGCAGCTCTGAGTAACGAATCACTTGAGGGGTTCACTAGAGGATGCCATACCCGAATGGAAGCAGGGGAGCGTATGGTCAGAGAAACGCATGGTTTAGCAAGGGATGTGAACATCCCTGCAGGGCCATCTGAGCCCTGGGACTAGCAGCACTTGGCCTAATGCATCTCAAAGCTGTCCTTGAGTGGATACTGTATCCATCATGCCAATACCAGCATGATTAATTGCACGGGTGGTCTCATCACTTAGTACCGGATGGCTCTAAACCCCTATGGAACAAACAAACCTACTTAACTGTTTAGTGCTATCTCTGTCATTGGTTACTACCCAGCCACCTACCTGGATACGCAGTCATGTACACAAGGGAAGCATGCCTCCTAGACTGCACTCTTAATCATTCTGCATCTTTGCACAGACATTTGACTGTGTTCTTGCGTTTGATAGGTTTGATCACTTAACAGCAATTCCCTTCAGTGAACAGCTTTAAAAAAATGAAATTCATTGCTTCTTTAGGAACACTGACTTAAGTAAGTTAAACATGTGTATTTGCATTCATATTCAGCTGACAGTGCATCAGATAATACTGTGCAAAAGTCTCAAACCAGCACTCATTTCTTTATATTTAGCTTTAATCAGCCAATCTTGTAATCTTTTAAAACAGTTTTAAACATTTTTTTTTCTTTCTTTCTTTCTGATGGTCTTTCAAAGTTTTACTTTAAGCATTGGCTGCTTTTTTTGTCCATGTTCAGGCCAGTCCTTGTACCTGACCCTGTTTTTTTTTTTTTTTTTTTTTTTTTAATTTTGTTTTTGTTTATTTTCTTTACTTTTATTTTCTAAAGCTTAACCTAACAACAGGTGCATAACTCAATGGATAAACCAGTGTTGTGTCTACAGATAACAGACAGCTTACTCCTATCTTTAGGCTTTTTGTTAAAAGCAGCTTTTGGCGCATCTTTTGTTGTAATATCTTTAGCTGCATCTAGTAAAAAAAAATCCATAGATATTACATTTTGACAGGCATTAAAGAGTATTGTTCACACCATATAAGTAATTCCCAAAAGACTATTAGCTCAAAATTCAAGTAGAAGAAGAAAAGAAGTGTCAGGTCTTAATAAAAGTATTAACAGCAGTATCTACAAGTGATGTCCTAAACATTTAGTAATACCAGGTGTTAAATTGAAATAGTAAACACTCTAGAACTAGAACTAGAAACATAAATCTAGCTTGAACCAAAACCCACAGATTATGTAATTTCAAGAAAGCCAGTAGGTTCTGAGAAATAAAGCTGCTCAAACCAAATAATAACTGTTCAAACTGTCTTTGTCTGATATGTTTCAGTAAAGCACCAATTTTTAAAATTATTTTTTTGTTGTTGTTTTTCTGTATACATAATATATATAAGAAGTGGTTCAGGATTTTTTGCACACTGTGCATTAACTATCAGTCCACCCTTAAACTAGTAAACACAACTTTTCAGAGGCTGTGGTGCTCTGCTCATGCAGACATGAGTGTGTAAAAAACAGGAGTGCAGATTATAAATCTATCCTGATTCAGAGCCAATCCCTCTGAGGCAAGGTGCCGAGTACAAACTGAAAACTGAGTTCTGTCTGTGCAGATAAGGAGGTCAGTGTGAACAGGTGACGCAAGCCAAGATTGCCGGACTTCTCACGGTCAGCAACCTTCTCCTCTAATGCAGCCACCTGAGCTGACCCAGATTTCTGAATTTCTCCAATTGGCCCTTAAGGAGTCCATAGCAGATGGCCGTCATACACCAAAGGATGTAGATAACAGCCATTTATCAAAGCATTAGAGGACTGCCACAGAATAAGGCCACTGGACATGCATCGCCCTATCCACAAATTCCCACCGCTCCTTCCAAAATGTTGTTCATGAATAATTCAGCTATCTTTATGGCCACCAGCATCTTTTACTCTATGGAATATTTATTGCTGATGAGCTTACCACATCTCTGCATTGGACTGCCCCTCCCCCCACACATAAACTGCTCTTGATATCTTATTAATGCCCCCCCCCCCCCCCCATCTTTTACTAGTTATACCTGTTAACATTGGGTCATTTCGTCACACATTATTTCCATTTCACATCTCTTCATCGACACCATTTTGGTGGTTTTGTGTCTCATTTAGGAATTTATGGTGTTGTGTTTTTGTTGATGTATGATTTTCCAGTCTTGAGGGGGTTGTGTTTCCATGACAAATGCTCTCAAGAACACACTGAAAGAAAAAGAGACAATTTTAAATAAAATAAAAAAGATAGTACACAGATATGAGAATATGAAAAATGTTCACACATCAATTCATTGCAATGTACAAATACTTTCAAAACCCGATGCACTAGTAATATGTAAATGAAATTGATTTCTTTTGTAATTCTATCACACTGAAGGTCACACTTAATTTCACACACTGGCGAGATACAGTTAAAAGGGTTTTGACCTCTTAATAGATGCTGCTTGTGGACTTTATCCCACTTTAATAAATTCGAATGATGCTCTTCCAACAACAATCCAACAATCTGTAATTATCTTAACTGGATGTGAATGTTTATTTCTGGCTAATAGCTATTTTTCTTATTAACTGGCTGAAATCATCATGGATCCTTATTTTTTGTGGTATTATCATCCTTCTGGGTTAAGATTAGAGCCTCCCAAGCTAAACTCGTAATCTTTGTTTTATGAGGATTCAGAGTTTTTGTAGTAAACTAAACTAAACAGCTTTAACCATTTAGACAAATATATAGAGCAATGTTAACAATCTTATTTATTTATTTATTTATTTATATTTATTTCCAGAAACTATGCAGTCAAAACCCATTAAACATAAAAATGTGTTTTGGAAAGAAATGTTTGGAACATTCCAACAAGTTTGGCATCATTGTTACTAAAGGAATTTAATTCCAAAAAGACCTTGTTGAAATGAAAACATACAGCTAAATCAACACTATTTAAACCCATGCTGAATATTTCATTTGCCATATGATTGCTTCTTTAAGATATAATTCAAAAAAATAATTTGTACAAACAGTAAAACGTTGTGTAAGAAACCAAGGACAGTTTTATACAAATCTCCATATCCAAAATCATCCATACAATTTTCTTAAAAATATTACTAAACCATTATTATATATTTTATGATTACTTACATGTTTTTTCCTTTTTTATTTATTTATTTATGTATTTTATTTTTTACTTGAGTAAGTATTTTGATGTTTAAACTCTGGCAATTTTTATGCTAATCACTTGTTTGTGTTCTTTCCAACATTTTTTTGTCAAATTAAAACTCATTTCAAATGAAAATGTACCATGGGTTATCATAATCATCATCTATGCAGCAGTTTAAAACTTTAGATCTAAAATATTTTTGTATTACTTATTATTTATTACTTGAAACTGTTATGCTAAACAGTTCTAATAAACTGGACTGACTTTATTCCTCCTGCAATGAATAATAAAAAAGCTTTCCCTGTCAACTTCAGCTTATTTTTTTCCCTGGTAGTCCAGCAGAAAATAACTTTCTAATAAAACGTTTAAAGACATTATTAAAACATTTTAAACATCCAGCACCTTTGAAGCTGGGAGACTGATTAGTAGTTTGTTGTCCAGCAATAGCAGTGATTTTAATTTAGCCTTCGTATTGTGTCTTTTATTTTAGCCATGAGGGACACAGTTGGGTCTCATTGGCCTCTAGACACTTAATTTAAAGTAATCAACAACTTGGCATGAACTCCTCTGATTACTGGTGACTTCATAAGCTACCCAGAAAAACAGCCCGTGATGACAGTTCTGCCCGCTATGATGGAGGGCAGTTTCTGGAGGTTTGATTGGATATTTGTCATGTGGTAATTCCGAAATAGGAGGCATTAGTGATTTAGGTCAGAACCCAGTGGTAGGAATAGGGCTGTCATTGACCACAGTTCAGTTAGACATATTTCTTAATTAGCCTCACTGTCTGCTCTCTTCAAAGTAATTAACTTGATCAGAAAAGACCTTGCCTGAAGTCGGAGCAGAGTTGGAAAAAAATGTCACGGCAGTGACTAACTACATTAAAAATTCTGAAATCATATGTTTATCCCAAGCTGTTTGCAATTAGTATGCACAGAGTGCAGCCTAATTTTAAATCCTCATAGTTTACTCTGGGGGAAGTGATCTGCAAATGTGCTATCATAATTTATTTGGTTTAAGGTGTTAGAGTTTTCTTTTTTTTCTTCTTCTTTTTTTCTTTAGCTTACAGAACATTGGTCAACCGGTTTTTACTATTATAAACAAATTTTAATTGAACATGATACCTTAGCCTTTGCTTGTTTTTATTTCCTTTTCAGCACACAAACTCTTCAGGATCTGTCTGTTAAAATCCATGGAGACTGAAATATAAAGCATTACATGATGGGCAATGTAATTGCATCTGAGACAACGAAGCACAAAAAAAAACAAAAAAAAAACTCTCTTTCTTGTATGTTTTATTGCTTTATCCTCTCCTGCTTGATAGAATTATTACCCAATTTGTCCAAAGAAAGAGGAGACTGGCAGAAACCATTCAGACAACAGCCCATCCCAGAGGGTAGATTGTCCTGTGTGATAAGGATGTGCCCTGACACTGATACAGAATTTAAGACATATCTGTAGGGTGAGGATTTAAAACAGAGACCACCCTCATTCCTGCTGAGTCCATCATCTCGCTGTCTGTGGTCCTGAAGGTATGAGGCTGGCAGGGAAGATACAGGCGCAGCTGCATATTATCAACAACCCAAGAAGATATTATTCTCATATATTCACCACAAACATTTTATTGCCCCGCTGTTGTCTCTCCTTTTTAGTTTTATTTATCATCAGAGCACAAACCAAGAGACAAATCTCTCTTTCCTACTTGGATTTACGCAGCAAATTGTCAAGATTTCTTCCATCTTTCCTAATATTTTGTATAGATCTGTCGGGCTTAAAGTCCATCTTTTCCAATTGGCTAATGATCTATTTCAAGCAGTCGAAAAATATCTGTCTCAGTTAGTTCTGGTGTTGAGAAGTTTGAGAGATGGTGCTGAGAGGAGTGTAAAAATCAATAAACCTATCAGAGAATGGTGACATGATATATGCAGGCTGGGCAGCCACTCCGAATGAGCAGCCGTGAAAAGATGAATTTACGCTGTTTAAAATATCATAAACGGTGCCCAGTAAAAACAAAGCTCTGATGGTAGTTGTCTTAGGACATCATTTATCACCAAAAAAGTGCTTCATTGAGACCTTTAAATCAGAGATATAAGGTGGTTTTGTAGAGAAGTTCTGCCTTAAAGATGCAAGTTCAAGTCCCCAGCATCAACTATGTGCCTCTGACTGTCCTTAAACAAGATACAGAACTCCTCTATGATTTTAGGCACATATAACCAACAGCAGTTATTCTGACTCAGCTCTATTGGACAAATTTGTCCCCCATCACCTGAAGACACACAAAAAAGTCATAGCTATAATCCTTGATGAATATACATGCATTATACTTGCAATTACAGCACTAATCTGAAAACGTGTTCTCTATGGCAAGTTGGTGTTTTCATTCTTTTCCAATCCAGGATTTAGGGGCGTTATGGGAGCCATAGCATTGTGTGAGCATGCATGGTTAAATGAAGAAATAGATTTTGTTAATGAAAAATGCAACAGATGGTGGCTGTAAACCCAGTCCCTGCAGAGCATGAACATTTCCTGCAGAATGACGGAGAGCGGATTAAGGTCATTTTGCCTTGTTTTTCAATTTATAAATTCATCCTCAGAGGGAGCTGGGGAAAAAAAAAGAAAAAAAAAAGCAAGTGGGGTACGGACGGGCATCCTGCCTTGACACTCTCTGGGAAATTCAAATACCAATGAGCATATTATGGAAAAACACAGTTTAGGAGGAAACGTTAAGACAACTGTCGTCACCAACTGTCACAAGTCCAAGAGCCCACAGCCCCAAAGAAAACCTGTTGTTTATCAGCATAAAAACAAAGGTAGAGTTGATCAACTGCATGTTTCCTTTTAAAATATTTAAAATCAAAGTAGAAGCCATTCATTCAGCTCACATTCAATTTGTTGTCAATTTCATGCTCATGCTCATTGGCAGATTATGATTCAGGCTCCATCAAATTATTTTTTGACCATAATCATTAAAAAAAAGATTTCCTATTCATGAGTCCCTATTCATATGAGCTTTTCAGCTGTGTCCTTGTGCCGTTTGCAGACTCGTCCCAGTGTCGTTTCAATGTCATGATTTGAATAGAACAATCTTCCTGAAGACAATGGACCATTTTTCAGTGTACAAATTGCATTTAATTTCTCCCACAGCTAACCGAGTACAAATTGAAGTTGGGTTCTTTTTTTTCCCCCTCACCCCTTTTTCTGTTAAATGAATCAAACAGCCCAACCCCACGTTAGCATGACAGTGCATGGGTGAATGTAAACATACAAAATGAAAAAAGGAGGAGTCTTGTCATGCCTGTGCAGTATTAGCAGAATCGCAACGGCACAGTGCTTGTGCTACACTCAGAGCACCCACATGGCAACTCCCCAGAGAATCCACAAGCCAGTGGCCATGACAGATGCCTGGAATGCAGAGCATAAGTGTCACATATCTGCATATGTTTGTGAGCCTTGCTCTCAGCATAGCAGACACAGAAGCATATGTCTGATGAAGGTCAGCGATTTAAAAGCAAGGCACCTCGGCTGTTATTGCAAATGTGACGACTGCTGGATTCATTGGAGCTCTTCGCTCTCCCTTAATCCTGCAATGGCAGAGCACGGCTAATGACCAGCAGATGGATGTGACAGAATGAGGATGATATACAGAAAGGGTAAAATTTGAGGGAAGAGTAAAGGGAAAACAGATTAACTGAAGAAACACTGCTGGTATCACACTAGGGGGGGAGGAGTATTTATTTCTTAACCGCCTTCAGTATGCTTGTTTATCATTTTCCAAAATGGGCAGGAAGAGGGTGGTGGCTGGCAGTCATTTGAACTCTTCCATCTGGGCTTTAACCCCAGCATCCTTGATGGTCTGAAATTCTCTGCCAGCCTTGACATGAGCATTACCATCCATCATCAGCATCTTTTAAGATCTGTGCATCTGGTGTCAAACACATAAACATTCTGCCAGAGAAAAGTTATGGCCCAAGTGTGATTTCAATCACAGGCAAGATAAATTATGCTCAGATTGTGATTGTAATTGGGGAAAGCCAGAGGTCTGAAGCATCAGACAGCCTGCTGGGAATAGTGGAGCATGATGTGACAAATGGGATGGGTTGCAGTGTTGACAACATTGATGGCAATGTGGCAATAAAAGGGAGGTTAAGAGATTAGGCAAGTGAAAGTGTTACAGAAAGTGATAAAGGGAAGGATTTTCCCCATTGGAATTCAGGGCAGATATACAGAGCACATCTTAAGAAAAAAAAGTAGAACAATGAGTTGCTGTATCCTTTTATTAGAGCAAAAATGTCTAGAAATTTAAGACCGCCATATTTTTAGAACCCCATCAACCTGGCCTTTATATAGCTCGATAAAATAGGCCTCTATGTTTCGTTGGAGATTGAGCTCAACTTATCCCACCATCTGAGCTGCGCATCACTCTCAGGGGGAGGACACTCACGTGCAGAAAATGTATGGGCTACATTCCTGGATCTTATTTAGATGGATGGAAGCTGTTCACCCTGTCAGCATCTCAACATGATTGTGAGCTGAATGATTCAGATTACCCAGGGAACTTGGTGTGAAGCAATGAGAAAGGGAAGGTCTGTTTTTCTTTATGCACATCTGCAACAGAAGCAAAGCATTGAGTAAGCCAGTTAAAAACAAAAGAACAAATAAGAAAGAGTGAAATAGAAATTGAGAATAAGGGCAAAAACACAGACATACAGTGTCACTCCCTGTTGCCTTTCTCCTCAGGTTGTCTTAGATCTACTCGCCAGTGGGTGGGGTCTTTACCCTTCAACACGGGGACTTTTGTTTCGTGGGACGTCACAGCCATACAGGTCCTTTGTAAGACGCTTCACACCTCTAGTTCTTGAGCAAAATCCACCATACTGCAGGAACAGGAAATAATGAATAGCTAAGCAAATGTAGTAGGATGTAAGGAGCAAAGTGACAGCTCACAGGGCTCATTAAGACAAGGTGCTGTGTATCGTGCTGTGTGCAACTCTGGTGCCAGCTAGGACGTCAGTTGACGACCCCTCTTCTGCATCCTCCAAACTTACAACCTCCTGTCTACCTGTAGTGGCCAGGAATCTGAGCTCATCCTGCAGAGCTCCTGTCAAAGTAAGGTGCTGCACGATATGGAACCAAGTTGAAAGACATCTAGCTTTGAGCTGTCAGTGCTGCCCCTGATTATTTCAAGGGATTTGTTGTACCTTGACATAAAAAGAGACAAAATAAGAAAGATTGGTTTATTGTTAAAGTTGTACTGTCATTTACAAAACATGAGTCAAAAAAGACAAGATTTTGAAATGAAACACCTATATTTATGTTAATTTATAATCATTTACATGAACTGATACAGAAAAATTGGTAGCTGGAAAACAATGGAACAGCATGGTAAGATAATATAGTTTCCAGTGGACATGTTTATATGGTATTTAATCATCTGTATGGTGTGTGATTGCAATTATCTCGAATTAGACAGGTGCTCATAAGTTTCAGCTTTGTAAATCTGAGTAAACAGTGAGGTAGCCTAATTGACCAGTTCAGTAAATGGTCAATAAATAAAGTGTTGCTGCCAATTAGACTGTATCACGTAGGGTGTTTGTAGCAGAAGCCATCTGTTCAAGCTAAAGGTGTTTGACCTTGGTTTATTGCAGCTGCTGTTTTAAAACTCATCAGGTTACATCAGGTTAGCCAATCTAAAGGTGCTTTGTTTCATATTTAATTTGCTCTACTATCATCAGATGCTTGATATTCCAGATAATCTTGATGATGTGAAAATACATGACATTGCTGTTGCTTTGCTAATTGCCTTAACCAACACTGTGGCTAGCAATCTGATGAAACAATTTGGACATGCAAATGGACACACAATGGGATCAGAATAAAGTGCTTTGGAAACACAGCTTCCGTGAATCACTTGCGCCAAGTTTGAGACTTTATGATGTTGTGACAGCCCTGTCAGGTGCACTATTTGCAAAGTGTCCTTACACCAGCAGTAAGAATTTAATGTTTCATATTTCAAATTTGTTAAAGTGGTAGCCTAGTGGTTACAGAAACTGTCTTAGGTCTGGAAAACCCAGGTGTAGTTAGAAGTTTAAGGGCAAAATGATTCCTATCTCCCCTTAGTAAAGAATCCTTTAAAAAATTCCCAGATGGTGATCTGGATCACCTCTAAAAGATAATCAGCTGTACTTTATTCCATTTCTGAAGATTTCATGAAAATTTGATCAAAATCCATCCATAGCTTTTTCAGTTATGTTGCTAACAGACTACCAGCTACCAGCTACTTCGAATACATGACCTCTGACTTTGGGAAAGGTATTAATATTATATGCAATTATCATTATAATCACTGAAAATAGACTATAGTGAAGTTGCACCACAGGCTTATTGATGTACACAATCGTGCTTTCATAAGGCATAAAATAATGCCCAGTGTATAAAAATCACTGTCAGTACTAGCATGGAAATCCAAACTTACTGTAGTTTTAGAAGTTTCTGAGCTAAGAATATGAAAGGTTCTAAGTAAAATATACAAGAAAATCCTACATGGTCATTTATTCATTTAGGGAAACAATTCAATATTAAATTTTCAACTCTTTGATGTTGACTCCTCTTGTCAGGTACTTCCACATAATTCATCATGACTCATCAGTAGGTTATTTCAAAACACTTTATACTCACACTTCTTCAACCACTGTTTGGTATAACTGAGAATGCATTATTAATTAATGATGGCAAGCTCTTCAGGCCCATATGTATTAAATCAGGCCCAAACATGATACTACCAACATGTTCACAGATTGGATGAGGTCGTCAAACTACAATGCCGTTTTTTTTTTTATTTTTATTTCTTTAGACATATTTGAAAAGCATATTTCGGTCTTATCTGTTACAAAAACTTATTTGCTGATGTGATTTATATCAAACTGAGGAAAGGAGGCAATATTTTTGGGGAGTTTTGTCTTTCTTCTTATTGCCCTTCAATTGTCAACATTGTTCTTAAATGTTCTTAAGGAGAACTCATGAACATTAACATCAGCAAAAAGAAAATTGTTTTCAGTTGATTACAGCATAGACTGACTTCGTTTATATTGGGGAATAAAGATGATCCTGGATTTCAATTTTTTGTACACAATCTGACTGATAGTGGACTGGAGGATTCCAGGCTCTTAAACTGCATGCCAAGTAAGATGGCCAACTTTTTTTTCTTTTTTTTTTTTTTTTTGTTGTGGAGTACTTTCTGACTCTGGATCCCATGGTGGGGTTTATTTTGTGGAAGCAGGTGTTGTGGAGAAATAGTCTGTTGTGGCATTTTGTAGTTTACTGTCCTTACTAGCATTCTATAGTTTTGTGAAGCCATCATCTGGTTGATAACTTCTCCTCTCTCGGTGCTGTACGGTGGTTTCCCCTTTAGTGTCCTTGGTGTCTTCATAGCCGTTTCTGTGATATGATGACTTCATCATATAAAGATCTTCTTCTCTGGATCATACTATTTTGCAGTAAATTACTTTAGGCTTATGATGTGACAAAAATACTTTCAGGTAAAAGAAGAGCTCCGGACATCAGCTTTATGTAAAAATGATGATGGTTTATTACAAAAAGTGACATCATAAACAGATATGCATCTCTGTGAGGTTTCTGAAGCCAATTGTAGAAAAACCCCCGACTAGATGTGTGAGTTTCTCTTTTGTAGTTTTCAAACAAAGAACATTCCTCAGTCCTGTGTCCTCCAATCATAGAGTTTGCCTATAGGATGCTCATTTGCATAGAATGCATGTTCATGTGTGAAACCAGTCTGTAGGACAGAGAACCTTATATGGTAAAAACTTGAGTGTGTACCATACATACCATATGCTTAGATTCCTTATTTTTTTCTTGTTTATTTTTAGTTCTTCAGGAACTACCTGGAATTTTAAAATCAGACTTATCAGCTGTTGTATAACTCATTTTAAAAGTTTTAAATATCAAGCAGTTCATAACCTTTGAACCACATGATGCACTCCTTAGATTTCATTTCAACCTCAAAACACCATCCTCTTGTGAGTCTCACTCTTATATTAGCTCATCTGGCAAAGTTTAAGTTTCCAGCATTGAATACTGCAATCCTAAATCCCAAGTGAGTCATTTCAGTGCCAGAGAAGTTGCAGTTTATCATGAATGATGTTCTTGTTTACAGCCAGTTGTAGATTAATTCCAGTCAGTCACAACTGCTAACAGTGTTGACTTGCTGAAGTTGCTTAACAATTACTAAAGTCCTGCCAGTCATGCAAATTTGCACCGTTAAAAGGAGATTAGTGGAACTGCTGTTGTTGTCAAGTAGAATTTTATCCATATGAAAATAAACAGAATAGCAGCTTACAACTGCAGTCTGTATTACCCTGTTTCTCGCTAGAGGTGGTAAAGTACAAATTATAAGTAAGGAAATCTTAGATGCAGAAAACTATATAAATTGACCAGTTAAATCACAGTATTCATGTCAAAATGTCCAGCTAAACTCTAAAATGACATTTGTGTTGTTGACACACTCAGAACATGTCTAAAGTTAGCTCCTCCTGCATGGATAATGATATGATCAGATGTGTTAAAAGCACCCCATAGTTGTAAATTTGAATTTAAGGAAATGTGCAACGTGAAATCACAACATTTAACTGGTTTCTCTGGGTGAAGGAAATGAAGGGGAACAGGTGAACAGAGGGAGGTCACACTTACTGAATAGATAAACAGAGTGAGAAAAACTTACATGCACTGGCAGAACAAGCAGATGGAGCAATAAACTCTGCAGATTAATTAAAAAATATTGCCTTTAGTCCAACATGCTCTCAATTTAAAATTGAAACATGTTCTTAGATAAATAAAATATAAAACTAATAAATTCCTTTATTTATTCCCTTTCTAGATAATTTAATGTAACATTTTAACTAAAACCAGAACTCCTGTCCATCTTCCCTCTTTTGTCCAAGTACTCAGCCATAATGTGCACTTGCATAATAACCACACCCTACTTCTGATCATACCTAATAACTTGAGTGGTGATACATTATTTTTATTGTAACTTAAAGTAATCAAAGGGGAAAAACAACAAACATGCTTTTTCTGCTAATAGTCTATTGCAAAAGCTCTTAAGGCTAAAAATGCACAGCCCTTGCAGTAATATTTTTGAGTTACTCTTGATTGGTTGCATCACTAATGCAGAGAGACAACACTTGCTAGGTAAAATCAAGCAACCCCTAAAAAGTCTCCTACTCTCATTGCCCACGGGTCACCTGTCCAATCCTTTGGCAACAGCATTTGATCAAAAGGAAAAAAAAAACATAAAATATTGTAATGTAGTGGCTGCAGGGTGTATGTGACTAATGTGTGAGCTGATGTGAGCGGACAACACATCATATACTGCACATGTTCTATCAAATATTCCTTGTACATGTGGACGTAGAGGAATATTATGCAAATTTTTCTGAAACACACAGTGATCTTGTGCTTTGAAAATAAGACCAGCCTATGAATATGGGAGTCAGGGTCAGCACTGGACATGTTTCATATACATGAATTTCATGCATCAGGAGGGATGAGAGATAACGTATTGAAAGACGATGCATGCAGTGCTAAGTGGTCTAATGAGGAGCGCTGTGCATTCCTCTGCAAAGTCACTTTATTTCAGTCCTGTCAGTGCATTTTACAGTATCAGTCCACCGCCAACACACAGTGTTCTCTGATAATACAGCAAAGTGAAAGTCTTTTCAAAAGGTGAGATTACAGCTATGATAGAGTGACTTAGATGTACCAGATAGCCCACAGTGGCCCTTATCAAAGTGCACTTTTCTTTTATAACCTTATTAGTCTACCACCTATCAACCTTTGATTCCATATATATATTTTATAGAATCAGTGGTAATTAGAAGATAATTCGTGAAAAAGCAAAGAGAATGACAGTAAAGTTAAAAGTTCAGATAGAAAAAGCTCACTTTGCTAAAACTTTAGTTTTCCCCAGCAAGAAAAAAAAAGCAAAGAAAAAGCTTCAGTGCCAGTGTTACTTTCCATTAAACATCATTCATGGTGCAAGGCTGCTGCACCCTTCATTTCCAACTAAAACAACTTTGCATGCAGGATCAAGGGCAAAGATGTTCTTAATCACAAATGGAAGTCACGGTGCAATTTGCAGTGGTAGCCCTCTGCAATCTCAGTTAACCCAAAACATAACAAAACTTCCAATATCCTTCGAAAACTTTCCAGTCTTTTATAATAATTTGACCTTGTACACTGGAAACAAAATGCAGTTGAACAGAGAAAATGAGAACACTGGCCTTAAAAAAACCTGAACGTAGGAGACATTTGATAGTCATCTGTAGATACCGCAAATTACAGTCACTCAAAACACGCACTTAATTGCATCTCTGACACATATGGCATCCAAAATACGATTGATTGCTGCTCGGAATTGCAGAAAGAACCTTGATTTCAACATAGCCGACTTCTCCAGAGTGCTGGAAAATTACTGAGGGGAGTGCTCTCTGAGACTTGCGCTCGACCTCAAAACATCTGCCAACCGTTTTCTTGCAACACAGTAGTCAGACAGTCAACTTTTGAAAAAAATAAATGTGCACAGATACACCAACGCATGCACTCCCTCACTCACAGACACACACAAACATGTATTGCTGAGGCTCTAACAGCTAAGAGAAGTTAATTGGATTTTGTTTCTGTTTTTTAAGGCATGTGGAAATAATAATATGCAAAGGCCTTTGAATATTTTTGACAGCATACTTTGTTCCAAGCAATCATTGGCATGATGTGGTTTTAAGCAACAGGTCATTGTATCTACCTGTCAGGGCAACTCTGGAAATGAAAAATTCACATATTTTTATTTTTTTTATTATTATTGTTTATTGGAAGAATTTTACCGAGGTAAACATAATGAGTAATTACCCTGGCAAACAATGTGGGAGGCTGTTAAAATTTGAGTTTCTGCTGGGAGTCACACTTTTCATCTTCTTCGCCATGCTGGCTACATATTTTTCATACAGACATTTCTCCAGTGCAAGCTTTCGTGAAGTGGTTAAATGTACATAGTGTTATATTACCTAACAAAAAGGCATTATATTTATCATAAGCTCAGGGTTCCCTTGCCTGCTTTCAAAAGCTTTTCTTCTCAGAGGGTTTCAATTCATGCAGAAAATAATGCCTCTGGTTCAAATAATTGAAATTTTTTTTTTTTCTGCCTTTTAAATGACAACTTTTCATATAACAACAATGATTTTTGAGAAGACGTTATATTATATTGACATTGTTTTTCATCATATATTTGATCACATCAATGCATATCTATGGGTTAGAGTATGCCATCTACCTTAAAAAAGAATAAGAAAGAAAAACAATATAGACATACATATTTGAAGTGTTGGGGATAACGCATTACAGTAACGATATTATTGTTTTGGGTAGCGAAGTAAAGTACACTTAAAATATCAGTAACGAAATTACTTTACTGGACTACAGTAATGTGTTTTTCTGCGTTACTTGAGCCATGTTTGCCTATGAGTTGCCATAGAGATTGATTTACGTGATGTAGCTGATTAAGCGCCAACCAAGAAAAAAGAGAAGTTGAGCTGGAGACTATGACTGTGTCCGAATGTCCACCCTACTCCCGAACCCCTCGTTCACTGTGTAGGGCTGCACTACATAGCACACTACATAGTGTACTCATTCTCTTGGCGATTCGGACACAAAGCTGCCTATTTTTTCGTCGCCGCAAACCACGTGACTACCTCCGTCACCACGGCAACCACAACCCGCGTACAAGATGTCATTCCAAATCCAATCCAAAGTTGTGTGTAAATATTTTTATTTTTATTCCTTATGTTGTATCTTATTCTTTGTTTGTTTGCTTATAGGTGATTTCACGCAGCTCAATTTTTTTGCCTCCTTGCGCCATGTTGAGCTTTGGCCCGCAATGCATTGTGGTCTATATTGACCAGTCTAGTGACCATCGATGCTCACTACTTTTCAAGATGCATTGTGGGTCATTTTGAGTGCCCTACTTTTTTCTCTCTGGACATTCTGACACTCCAACAAAATGGCGTGACCCCTATAGAGGGCACTATGTAGGGAGTAGGGTGCACATTCGGACACAGCTTGAGACAGGGGCTTTTGGTCAGTGGCGATATTCGCATTATTTTCAGTTCAGTCTAGTTTCAGTCCAAACTTGTGGTGAAAGATCCTGCTCGCCTGTCAGTGGAAGGAGTCCTTCAGCTGCCAACCCGCCTAAACAAACTAAGCTTTTTTCAACATTTCCTGGAGCACAGCAGCCGGTAAGACAGAAATTAACAAGCTAATTACAGGGTTCATTGTAGGAGACATGTTCCCCCTGTCATGTTTAGAAAAATACTAGATAAAATGATTATAAACCAAGTGTGGCCATTTCTTCCAACAAACAGGGATGTTGTTCTTATGGTTTCAAAGCCATTTTGTTAACAATATACAATAAACACTATGCAGACAGGCAGTGATGATTCGGCTATGATGTTTGTCCATGTCTACACAGTAAATTAAGAAATGGTAAAGTAAAGTAATAGTGTCGTTACTTTTCAAATGCAGTAACAAGTAAAGTAATTTCATTACAATTTACAGAAGTAATGAGTAACTAGTAACCAATTACCTTTTTAGAGAAACTACCTCAACACTGGTCATAAGCCACACACACACACACACACACACACACACACACACACACACACACACACACACATATATGAAGCTTTGCAGGTGCTATATGGTAATTCTGTCACTCCAGAAGAAAATGTTTGCTTTGGGGTCTCTTGAAAAATGTTATTTAAATATAATTAAATGTTATACAATATATAAACTAAGGGAAAAAGGGGTTTATTCAAATGTGTGAACATAAATAGAAATACAGTATAAAAGGCAAAAACAGTTTCTACAATTCTAACAAGCTTGAAAATTACTGTTACTATTGTTTAACTCAGCCTGAACCAATGTGGTTGACAATTGCAAGTATTAAACATGTTCAATATTTATGACCAAAAGTCTTCACAAGTGTGAGGAAAGCCGACAACTCCTGAACTGTGACTGTGTTGATTGTGATGTTGAACGGAAGGTAGCCAATCAGAGAGCTGACTGGAGAGCAAGGGAGGAGTCTGTGTTCACGGTGTCTCCAGTAGGTATTTTTTTCAGTTCTGGATTTTTCTGTTAACATTAGTTGCAAGACCACCATCATTACTTGCTTGGTAATTGGTACTTGCTTGGTTCTCGCTATGTTGGGTGTTGTGTTTTCTGGTTGTTGCCATAGTTTTTCTTTGTTTTCCGGTTGTTTCTATGTTCTTTGTTTTTGTTAGATCATGTTTGATCACACAAGATTTCTGGCTCAGAGGACTAGATTCTAGCTCAACTGGGGGACAGAATCGTCACGTGTGTTGTTCTATGCAGAGATTATCGGAGTATACTACATACAGAACGATCAAAACTGTTAAATGCCTCTTTTTTTTATCTTCATGTAATGGGTCGCTAATGTAAAAAATCTATTCAGATTTAGAAAATCCCTATGTGTGTAACAGCCTTTAGATAAGTGTTGTTAGCATAGGACATTTTAAAGCTTTTCTTTGGGTGTTGACTCTTTCAACTTACATTCTCTGCCAAAATGATCTCATGTTGATTCAATATAGTTGAGGTCCTCTGGTGAGGCTGATTCATGACTGATAGTGTACATGCTTTAATTGCATTGGTATTTTGAGATCATTGTCATGCTGAAACATGAAGCAGTTGTCAACCAAAAACTTTCCAGACAGTCTTTTCATGGAGGGTCAAAATCTAACTATACATTTCTATGTTCACAGTACTGTTAATTATCTCATAATTTGTCCAGACTTTTTCATTTCTCCCCCGAAAAGCTGGAGCAGGGGGCCAGGGAAAGGAAAGTCAAAGTACAAGTTAGTATTAAAAAATATTGATGGATGGAAGATATAGGGCACACTACAGAAGTTGAAATGAATTATCAAATTGCCCAGAATTTTGATTTAGATCAGTACTTAGAAAAATACAAACAAAAACTAGATTTGTAAACATTTTATCAAATGGATGTCAAACTGTTAGCATCAATGCTGAAATGTAGTAATACTTTAAATCACTAGCCTCACAGACAAGCAAGGACAACTACAATCTGGTTCAACTTAGAAACAGGAATTCAAAACTTTATCCTTAACTTATTGTATCAGCACATAAACATTTCCCATTATAATAAGCAGATCCAGATTCAAAATGAAAATGTCCAGTATGGATTCTCCCAGCTTACACCACCACCCCTCCAGCCTCCTCATGCAGACTTGTTTACTGTTTGATTAGTCAAAGACACACCTACATTGATGTTGATATCTTGGACAAGCCGATTATATTTAGATATTATAGCATACCTGTATTGTGATTCATATAATATGATTCTATCATATTCATGAATGTTTTTAACTATAAAAATCCTGCAGTGAAAATAGGATATGGTGACAGCTCGATTGGTAAAACTTGGATTGGCTAGTTTGGCATCAAAGACATGAGGCAGACTCATTCTGCAACAGCAAATGAAATATTGGCTCTCAGATTCTTCTGGTTTCCAGGCTACCATTATCTCTGGGAACAATCAGATATTTGTCTTCAAGGAAACAGACACTGACTGTTGGAATGACATCATACCATTAAGCACTGTCTTGTCAGTGAATTATAGCAGGATGAATTAGTTCTTGCTCATGTATTTCATATTTGGTGTAATGTGGTTACTTGAAAGAATCAACAAGAAGAACTATAAAAACAAAAAGGGGCATTTTATGTTTTATGCTGAGCAATATCTAAAAGTATATGAGCAGGAAAAGGGTCAGTGCCTTGTCAAAGAGCTTTTTATCTTTTTGCAGGGACTGATCGTGTGACAGCAACATTTTGGGATGTCATTTTTTTTCTCCCTTAACACAGAAGAAATTCTTGTCTGCTTTTCCAAAGTCCCCACTTCTGCCACCCTGACTGATGCAGTCAGTAATGCAAATCGAGTCTGAGTATTGCATGAGAAAGACATAATCACAACATGTTTGGACTGGAAAGCATATGAATCTGTGTACTCACTTAAATATTTGCATATTTTTTGTTTAGGCTGAGGTCACCTGCTGTTCTGGCCCAGATTTCTGTATTATACTGCCAAGAGCTTTGAAGCTTTACAGCAAACCTTGTATCAGTTTTGTTTGTTTGTTTTGGGTTCATTTTCATGTACATGTTCTTTTTTGCTAGTGAGATCAGTGAGTCCAGCCTTTTCCTGTCAAACAACACTTCTTCACACTGTATGAGAAAAGATGTGGGTCAATTTATGGATGGGGCACTCTTTGCAGCTGAATCTTCCAGTTTTATCTGATTAGAAAAAGTGTTCTTTCAATAAATCCTTTACTTTGTGCAGTCTTATATAATAAAGGAAAGGTCTAAATGGGATGCAACAGGGCCAAAGTCATCTGCATGTGTTACAGATCTGCAGTATTTAGAATCTACTCAACTACAATCACAGTGGAAACAGAGAACAGCATGAAAACACATGGTGCCCTGCCTCTGGGGGGTTTCTGCTTCCTCTGCATGTCTCCTGCTCACCTTGGACACTGGGTCAGTGTCAGCTGTCAGTGTCAGGTTAAGAGCAGGAATGCTAATGGACCGTTGCCACATTGCATCCCCGTCCATCTCTCCTCCTGTCTTTCTCTCTGCTCTTTTTCCTTTCCACTGTATGTCAGAGGGAGGCCAAGCTATTACCTCTCTTTTAGTAGTGGATCTCTGCATCTAAGTTTGGTAGCCTGCAGTCTCTGTCTGTACAAAAGATAGGCAGGCTTCCTTTGAGAAGTGGAGACTAGACTCAACTGTCTGTCAGAGGCACAGTTGCTCCATGTGCAGTCCCTCCCTCATGCCTTTCTTCATCTTCCTTCTGCCTGCATAAATGCTTGAAGATATAGCCAACATTCCCATTTTCAAACCTCAGAAGAATGCAGCTGTCTGCAAGTTTGAATGTAAAAGAACCTGCGGTCACTACAGCTCCTTCTTAGTGCACCACCACAGGCGTTCACTAAACACTTCAGTCTGGCCCATGTGGTGGGAAAGCCCTAGATGTTTCCAATAGAGTTTCACTTACATACGTAATTAATAATGACTTCCATTCCTGAAGGAAAGCACAAAGGCTTGCAATTAAAAGTTGGCATTAATTCTCAAACAGATAAAACTTCAGCAAGTCACATAGTTAGAAACATAAAGGTAGTTGAGGATACCAAAATCTGTGATGAATCTATAATTAAGGATTATTTTATCTTACAAATGTATTCAGTTGTCTGGGACGTAGTTGAGACATATGGTAGCCTTTTTTGGGGGGACTTCTTTTTAACCTCAAACATGACTTCCCCAAATGCAGCACATTACTTATAAAAACTAATGACAAAAACTTCCAAAATGAGAATTTTTCTCAGGCATCAAAAAACCCTTGAGGGACAAAGATTGATTTGAGCTAGCTTTGTTTTAAAAGGAAAGTCCTGGCTCGATCTTAACTATCTGATCATAATGATTAGTATCAGGGTCACTGCATGTGCCTCAGCATCTGATCTTTGTTGTTTTTATATCAGCACAACAGCAACAACGTGTCATTTTTAGCAAGCGGCTGATTGAAACAAGCTGCCGTTTAGCTCCTGTGAGGTGCCTCTGTGTTTTATATATTCTCACTTTACTTTTGCAATGATAAAGCTTTACTGTAAGAGAAAACATTTATTTAATTCACATTTTTTTTTATTTTATCTTTATTTTATCTCCTATCTAGTTTTTAAGTTGTTTTCTTCTATTTTATAATGTTTTCTGACAGTCAGTGTGGACGTCAAAGTAAGAATTTCTTTGTTCAGGGAAACTTGTTTCCTTACTGGGCAAATGACAATAAACACTTTGAATCTTGAATCTTGTAATTTTGGGGATGTTTAGTTTGCCAGTCCCTGCTCCACTTTGTTTTTAAGAGCTTTCTCCAAAAGCATGTCATTTTTTAACTTAGTTACTTAGTTAATTTTATCTAATTTAAATATCATTTTCATAATTGCATATACACGTATGTTCTGTTTTTTTTTTTTTTTGTTTGTTTTTTTTACGTTGCAGATGTTCACACGTCCTTTTTTACAAGTCTATGTCAAGTCTGAAGTCTTATGGCTCAAGTCCAAGTTGAGTCTGAAATCATTGGAAAGGCGGCTTAAGTGTGACTCAAGTCCAAGTCCCAGACTCGAGTTTCCATCTCTGAAGTATGTTATGTATGTTAATAAGGTGCAAGTATTGCATTGACTTGCTATTTAGATAGCAGACCAATTAATTTAATATTTACAGTGGACAAAAGAAAAAAATAACTATGACATGCCTACATTCTGTATTTGCTTTTTTTTTTTTTTTAACTCAATCCATTATGCCTTCAATGGAATATTCTGTGTGCCACTGGCAGTAGCAGAGGCCCAAAGCATAAGCAATCCACCTTCGTGATTAACAGTGGAAGCTGTGTTCTGGTACATAGCTTTGCTCGCTTACCTCAGGCCTGTTTTGATGCTCCATTTTGTGATGAGGTACATACAATGATTTCTCTCAATTGTTGATGGCTCTTTCAATAAAGTAATTTTACATTAATGACATTTACCACTACCCCAGAATCTGCTAAACGTTTTTTTGTTTTTTTTTGTTTTTGTTTTTTTTTCACTCAGTGGCATTTTTAAATTATACTTTGTCCTTCTCAAAGTCAAGGTCAGACTGAGATTTTATCGCTATGTTTTCTTGGAGGCAAGAGGAAAGAGTCTTTCTTTGCATTCTGAAAACACTTAATGAGACATTTCTAACAAGTGGACACAAACCAAGGAAATGGCCTCAGTCCAGTTACACCCCATATACTCGCTATCCTACCAGTTACAAGGCTAGAGGCAGGGTACACCCCGGACAGGTCACCAGTCCACCGTAGACAGTGACAACAAATACAGTGAAGACAAACAAATAATTCAACTTTAATTAAGCTCAATTCACTGTCTTTTACATGTGCAAAGAATTGTGGATGCTTTGAGAACAACAATATACACTGAAGGATCCTTAAAATTTCACCTCAGGACTTTTCTTTTATCAAAAATCCTTGATTAAAGAAAGGTATTCTATGAATAAGAAAATTCTATGGCATGGCTTCATAGAAATTAAGTTGTCATGACTCCCATTTACTTTTTTTTAACCGTTTGTCTTTGGAAGATCATTTTATGCATTACTCCACTAACCTTAAACTGTAAATTCCCATAAAAATTTAAATGACTTTTTTTTTTAAAAGAAATATATGGAAATCTCTAGACTGCCATATGATATTGAAAGAAATACAAATTCCCTGTCTACACAGAGAAAATATATAATCTGACTTGCAAAACAAGGCAGCTTAGTAGCCATGCTACTGTGATGCAAAGTCTATGTGATTTGCAGCAAATGGGTGAAAGCCAGCAGAATAATGGGCCTTTTTCACAGCAGGTGTTATGACTTGCCATTGAAGGGAAAACACAGGAATCCCTAATGACATTAGAATGGCTCGTTTTCACTTTCATTTCACAGTGAGCTATTACAGTGTGATAGTTGAGCCAACGTCAATACAGCAACCCTGAAACCAAAGCAGCCAAATCAGCAATCATTTATTTCCTAACCTGTGTTTTTCCTCCTGTGACAAGTCAAAATGTCTTGTGTGAAAAGGATGTTAGTTTTTTCAGTGGCATCTGACAGCCATAGGGCTTTTTTCAACATTTACTGTCCTGTAAAATAATAATAATAAATTAAATTAAATGTTTAATTTATCAGTACATAATTAAAAAGAAAATCAGCTGATCTTCACTAAGTTTCTTAGCACAACTTAAATCAGACAACAATACATGATATCAAGTGCACCTCTATTAAAAAAAAAAAAAAAAAAAGAAAAGCTGAATAAAAGGTATTTGACATTTTGCAGATCAAGACGATACAGGTGTGGTGACAGATTAGCTGCATTTTAATTACCCCTAGAATTGTGCAAATCGTAAATATTGCAATAAAAACCCGGTAATGGAAACACCTACATTTCGAAAAACATCAGATTTGCTCAAAGGTTTTTCCCTCTCATGAGGGACCTTGGTGAAACAAAAACATGAACACAATTTCTAATTCTGTACGAGATACAATGCCCCTCAACTTGGCAATATTATGTAGCTGATACAAAACAAGAATGAACCAAAGACTGAACACGACCGTCTAAGATAAAACCGGAGTCCAATCTTAGGCTGAGATTTTTGTTGTTTGTTTTTAACTTGTCCTGTCCAGCATTGTAGCAAACAGAATAATGCTCTGGCTGTTGTAACGAACAAATTTGCTCTGCCAAGGAAAGCTTTCTGGATATAAGGCTCCTCTTGATAATCTGATTTTTTCATCATTCATTATCTGATCCGCTTAATCCATTACGGGTCGTGGGTAAACTGAAGCCTATTCCAGCATTTTAACAGGTGAGAGGCAGGGTACACCCTGGACAGGTCACCAGTCTATCACAGAGCCAACACAGATAGGGACAAACAAATATTCACACACGAAGAATTTAGAGTGACTAGTTAACAAGAACCCAGCGAGAACCCCCACATACACAGGTAGAACATGCAAACTCCTCACAGGAAGGCCACCGCCCCCGGGTTCAAACCTCCGCAGCCAAGGCTTGAACCAGCAACCTTCTTGCTGGGAGGCTGTGGTGCTAACCACCACACCACCGTGCAGCCCTAATCAGATTTTCTCTTCTTATTTATTTTGAATTATGGAATGTATGTAATCTTGCTGGACCTGACCAGAGGGGACAGAAAAAAAGGAGAGTAATGAAGAAAAATAAAAAGGAAAGTAGAAATAAGGAAGAGGAGACAAAAATACAGTAGATAGAAGGTAAGAACCTTTCAGTTCAACCAACTGCTATACCTGTACAGAAACACAACAGAGTTTCTTACAGGTTTTACAAGGAAACTAAGCTGAAAATCATTAGACCAAAACCGGCAGCCTCCGAACCGACCAAGCACCGGCGACCCAGGGCCCCAAGAACCCAGAAGGCCCCCAAGGGCAGGGCAGGCCAGGACCAGCCATCCCCCAAGACCAGGACACATAGTGACTTTAGCCAATGAGCATTATATTTATCCAGTGCACAAACAGTAATTTTAGTTTTCATCCATCCAGTTTCTTATACATGCTATACATTTATGATGAACATGTAGCTTAGACACCTCATATGGCTTGAAAGAGATGTATAACTGGAAAAACTACCTTCCCATGCAGTGGCTGTGAGACTCACGCATTTGAGTGACTTCTCACCCTCTCACACTAAACCTCCGATTTCTCATGCTGAAATACACATCAAGAGCATCAATTCTGGAGAATACCCGATGGGCTGCATTACTCTTGGGCTGGTGTTCCGTTGAAACAAAAAAATGAATAAGTGGGAACGGGCCTACGAAATCATTTAAGAATCTGAGAAGAATAAATATTAGTGATGTGTGGATCAATAGTGAAATATCTATTCATCCTACACCAGCATTTATACAACTAAACGTTCAGGATAGTCAGGAACTGCGTCTTCTTCTGCCTGTAGGCATATGCAAAAAGACTCCACAAACAGCAATGATGTGCAGTTTGATGTGTGTGTGAAGCCAACAAACTTCATTGGAAGAAAAAACTTCCAAGTGAAATGCACTGAGAGACAGTCAGGTGAGGAGGCCAGACACGGGAATGAAACATTCGTAGGTGTGACTGTGTGTTTTTGATTGAGTATGGGAAAAATCTGAAATGTAGACCACCTTGATGGACATGAAACAAAATGTACATAAGCCAGTGAGTTACACCACAATGTGTAGTGTGTTACTATTGGCACCACTGACTGTGAAATGTTAGAAATGTAGCTTTACATTGTGTCATGGACAATTTTCACAATATTGCCCTTGGACACTGTGCCCACAGGCGCCAGCACTTTTAATCTGGCCCTGGTCCTTGGGCAAGACCCTTAATGTTACTGGCTACTCTCAGTTGTAAGTCGCTTTGGAGAAAAGCTTCTGCTATAGAACTGAAATGAAGTATCTCTCTTGTGTGTACTTATTTTTTTCAGGCATTGTCACTCTGTCAGGTGAAGTTGTGCACACAAGTGTGTGGGTGTTACGACCCAAATCTGGGGTGTGACTGGGTGCAACAAAGTTACGTCGGGACGAAGATGTAAAAGGTGAATACAGCACATTTTATTTACAGAAACATGGAACATAGAATAAAACCTGGAACAAAGGAAAAACATGTGTTGGGGTTAGTGAAACTGCTGAAATAAATACACAAAGGAATTAACAAAACCCTATATAAAACCCACCGAGTGACCAAACAAAAATACAGAACTCGGTGTGAAAACCAAACTAAACAGAAGAGCAGCAGTTCCATAAACTAATGTGACGTCTGTCACAAACAAAACACTAAACTAGCCCAACACCAAACTAAACAAAAGATAACCACAATGGCAGAACACAAACCGAAGTGTAGCAAAGCTTGAACTAAACTGAGTGTATAACAAAGGTGCGTCCAAACCAAACGGACTGCTCTACCGTCCCCCACGGGGAACGCACACTCGAACAGTCCAACACACACAAGACCACCAAATAGCACAGCAGACACCCAGTAAGCTATGCCACCAAAACATCTGCCAAACTCGGAGCTGAGGCCACCTGCGCTGACTAGCCTCACTCCTACAATACAAACACACAGTAACTAAGGTGAGGGGAAGCGGCCTGTGCCATTCTAGCTTCCCCTCCAGACTGGCCTCGGCTGCAGCCTTTTTAGCCTCAGCTCTTTACAAACTGCAGCCTGATAGGTCCAGACATGGCCAATCAGAGGAGCGGAAACTGAGGTGTGCCGGCTCCAGCCAATCCAGGCAGCGCTCTAAGATCACCAATCAGCGTCAGAATAAGCTGCAGCTTCGAGCAATCGGCAGTGGCCGTAACATTGGGTAGGGGTTTTTGGACAGACCTACGGTGGTAACCAAGGAAACGGGGCTGTGGGCACTATTTCCTGAAAAAAAGAACTTGTGCGTTTGTGTTTCCCGACCTGCATCCAAGGGATATTGCCTTATTGTGGACTGCTGAGAAGTAATGAGGACCTATAAAGGAAGCAGGACAAGCCCAAATAAGCAACTGCACTTAAGAAAGCAAGCCCAAAAACCTGCAACCCGAGATTTTACAGAAAAACAAGCCCAAAGTCACTTGAAACAAGCAGACTTGGCAGCACTGGTATGAATGTCTATGACTGTTGGCATACATTGGCTGCTGCATTTCTGTCAGTCTGTCCCAGGGAAGCTGTGGCTACACATGTAACTTATCATCACCAAATATGAATGAGAGGACTAATAATGGATCCATTGTAAGCGCTCTGAGTGCCGAGCAATAAAGCACAATAAAAATCTGATCCATTATTATTATTAAAAAGAAAGAATCAAGATGTTGCAATGATCCACTCTAAGTCCAGACCTCTAATTAAAATTCTATGGTGAGACCTTAAAATAGCTGTGTATAAACAAATGCTGCAAGCCTCAATGAACTGAAGCAACATTGTGAAGAAAAGTGTGCCAAAACTCTTTCACAACATAAGACAGTGATAATGGTGTAAATTAATAATGAATACTACATAATGGCTACATAATATGATCATTGTTACTGTTCACTTGTGGTTGCATTTCAAAAGCAAGTGAACCTTCTTGTGACATGTTTTAAATGTTTTATTTGAATTTGATGTAAAATAGACAGGAACTTGCTCCCAGCTAAGTTCCAGTGACAGACTCTTAAAAGAGGAGTCAAAAAGGAGGTCAAACCTTTGCAAATATCTGGATGATTTTCAGGAGATAATTATTGAAAATGACATTTCATGAAGATTTTAAGTGTAGCCTTTCATTAAAATCTGAAATGATGGGATATGTTTACAACCAATCACTGAGAAATCTCACTGAACTCTAATCTGACAACAACAACAAGAAGCTTGGGTTTTTCTTTAATTTTTTTTTTTTTTTTTACCGGCACAATTAATCAAAAAGCAATTATATTAGCCTGCTTGGGAGATGGATTAACTGATTTTGACTATTTCTGTAGCTGCTTTGGCTTGCCCAGGCCCTATCCTGCTGTCTGTCTGAGCACAGAAATTCATGAAGAGAAGAACATTGGGATAATTAGTCCAGAAGATGAGCAGGGGCTGTTCATGTCTGTGGCACATATCCAGAACCAGCCCCCCCGTACTGTTCCAGCCACCATGTATTAAAGCAAACGTCTGTTTAATCACAGTGCACCACATACCCTCCATGCCTTATTAGGCTATAAATGTGCTGAATGAAGGCCCCGTGCCTAATTAGGAAAGACTTCAGTTCACTTACTATTGCATACTGTTTTCTCCACCTTCCATTCCTCTGCCTCTTTCGCTCAACTGCTCTCACAGCTGCTTTCTCCACAGTAGGAGGCAGTGCTGAATCCCCCCAAGTCTTAAGAAGTCAACTCGCCTCCAACTTAGATGTTGAGGGGATTGTGCCCGAAGCAAATCTCATTCCAGCCATTTCAGCCATTTTCTGTCTGAGGAATGCAGGTGGCCTCTGTGTGAGAGCTGGAGAGGGGGCTAGTCATGCAGAGAGGAGTCGTCCGACTCAGCAGATGGACTATCGGTGGTGGGAGTGTAATATCGAAGCTCAAAGAACCAACTTGAGAGGCTTCTGAAAGAGTTTCAAAAAGGGTCAGGAGGTATCAGCCTACATGGGGTTTTGGAATAAATAATGGAGAGAGAAAGACTTGAGGAGGAAAGCCAACTAAGCAGGCCAAACTAATAGGAGCGTCACTATACAGCACATGAGTGAATTGATTAATAGCCTCAGCAGCTGAAGATAATAGGTGCCGTCTGTGAGCCAGAGAACCTGAGATCTAGTCAGGGTCCCAGTGGTGGCATTAAGGTGAAGGACAGTGTTTGCGATACAAGGCACTGCTGGGGAGCTGCCATGCCCATCTTGCCAGTCATTTATTTATATAAGCCTCTTGGTTCACTGAAAAGGTTGGTAATTACCATTAGCAATTACCACTGAGCAAGTACAGACACCTCTGTAGCTGTGGCTGAAGGTACCAGATGTGAACTGGAAGCAAGAACAGGGTCTCTGAAATACACCCAAGGGCACAATTCGAGATCCCTGATGCAGCATCAGTTGTTTAAATCGCATCTTCCCAAAGAGCTCTGACTCAGCTGCAGCACTGCACAACCTTAGCTGTGGCAGGCAGGAGTGTTGTTCATGTGGCACAAAAAGTCTCCATAAGATTGGTGTTATTATTATCTGCTGGGGATAAAGACTCCTCTGAATAAGGAAAGGAGGACTATGACATGCACAGCAAGGGAGGTGGAGAGAGCATGAAAAGGTGAAAACAATGCTTAGTGAGAAACAGAATTATAGGGAGTAATGTCTCTGGCCAAGTGAATGGATTTTTCTCTGTAGCTGAGGTAAAATAGAGCATTATTTGCAAGACCGGGTTGCACATTAGCAGCAGATTTTCAGGTACATTTTTGCAGTAGCTTCAGAGGCGGTGTGGTGCAGATAACTGGATACCCCTATGTCTGTGTCTACCAAGGACAGGGAGGCTGGTGGACAGCATGCTGCTCAGTGAAAGCACAGACACCCTATAACGACAGTAATGAGACAAAACCACCGCCACTGAGGCAGAGGCAATAATTACACACATATATACCTGCACACTGTCACATTATAGCACACACTGCCTATTTATTTTCAGCTGTACATAAAATCTGAAAAGCTGCAGTAACCTAGTGTGTAAAGGTGAAGAGAGGTGACTCTTATTTATTTATTTGTTTGTTTATTTATTTATTTTATGTGTAGTCACAGTATGTTGTTAAGTAGTAAAGGCAGTGCCAAGGCCAACATTCAGTCATTAACTACATAGTGTTATTGGCTGTTGGTATGTTCTAATTTGAGTCCCTTTCACACACAGACTGCTTTCCATTCATCTGGTGGCACATTTGAATTACCCCCTGGTGTTTTTACATAAGATTTTGAGTTGGCAGTCTGACTAGGTTGGACTTAGTAAGATATACTGTATGTATCAGACAACATGTCTGATGCAGTGTGAGCTGTTGCTGTAACACTACAGATAAACACATAGAGTAGCATTCTGTTAATTTGTCATATCAGCTATTAAACAACAACCAACTGGTTGCCTTAGCAAATAAATAACGTACAAACTAACCTCTGTCATGGTTTTACAATGGCCTTTTGACCAGGGCAAGGATCATTACTGGCTGGTGTTGTTTTGTCAAATTTCTTTATTTGCTTTTTCTATTTATTTATTTTAAATTATAAAACATTTTTGAATAATCGCCAATGTATAGATGGGTAGAGTGGCCAAAAACTGTTCTCAAGTAAGAGTAGTGTTAGTTCGATTGGCAAACAAATTTGTGGCCTGAATGGGTATTAATGTTTGGCTCAAATTTGGCATTGACTAATGTGAGGATGGCAGCCAAAACTCACTGCAGTAAAACAGCAAAAGCATTTTAGCAATCCATCCCTTTTATCCCCACGAAACCAGGGATTATGCTTCATGAAACTGATCATGTCAGAAACCAGGTACCAAGGTGGAAAGGTTCAAAACCTCTTCCGTGTGTGGTCCAGTGAGGACAGCGTAGCCGCACAACTGGAAGATATAACATCAGTGTGATGAATGCACGTCAAACACAACAGCTGTGTTGTGGTGCTGCTCCAGACAGTCCTGGCTTGTGTACAGCTTTAGCACCAAAATGCACGGCTTTTACAACACAGTATTGCACTACTGCACCATCAACAGCGGAAGCGAGCAGATATGTCATTATTTGCACTTGTACTACGTCTTGTTCAAGCTCTGGAGTGTTACTCTTTAATCATCGTAGCGCCACTCAGAGCCTTGTAGTATGTTTACAGCAGTTTCATGGGGATGCTGAAGACTTTCTCCTAGTTTGCGTTACCATTTTCTCACCTGAACCAGCTTCGGTGCTGTGTGGACATAGCCTCAGTGACATGACCACCACATGACACCAACAAGGAAATTGCCATAAGAAAGGCTCCCCATATTAGGACCACTTCTAGCCCACAAAGTACTTACCGTAATCCATGTCCAGGCCAACAACTGACAACTGGATCACATGGTCCACAGGAGACTTGTAATAATCCATCCCAGTCTGGCAACCGACATCTGGTCCACCTTTGGCCCACAAAATACTTGCTATTGCCGTAACTGAGCCATATGTGCCAAAATTAGCCCAGATCATGCCCAGACATGTCTACTATCAGGGGCATAAGTCAAGTAGAACTAAAAAAGTATTTGGTTAAAAAAAAAAAAAAAAAAAAAAAAAAAAAAAAAGAAACAACTTGTGTACTGAGGAAGTTAATTTTTTATCTTTACAAATGATGAACGCAGACACAAATTACTAAATCTATCTCAACCACTCATACTTTCTTACTAGCTACTGCTGAATAATGCCCACATAAAAATATATTGTAGTCTGCTTAACTTATACAGCATTCAATAAAATGTTTACAAAATTTGAAGATCACTAACTCCGGTCCTTGAGGGCTACCATCTTGCAGGTTTGCTGCAACACTCTTGACTCAAATCAATGGCTCATTAACAGGCTGGTGCAGAAATTGACAACAAGTTGTTGAGAACTATTTAATTTAAATCAGGTGTGTTGTAGCAAAGAAAAACTGAGGAAAAAGCTGCAGGATGGTAGCCCTTAAAGACAGAAGTTGGTGACCCCTATAAAAGAGTCCTTTTAGGATTCTGTCACCTAGCAGGACTAACATCTACCTCACCACAGCAAAAAAAGAGAGTTCAAGTAAAACTTACCTTATATTTCCTCACATTAGATGTTGACCATTTGTACACTCAAACATCGGTTTGTTTAGGCAGACACAGACGACAACGCATTATAACGCTGTTGATTTGAACAATGTGTAAGCAAGACATGCTTTTTATATGAGGTATTCATCCTCTTCAGTTTTAGCTCAAGTGAAAAGTGCCTCTTTTCCTGTTTTTTTTTTTCATTCCATGTTTGCTAGGTGTGATGAGTGTGTGCGGCTATATTCTACCATGGTCATGGCTATGTCTGACTGGTGAAACAGTCATGTAATGATTGTCACTATGACTGATTGGTGAAACTATCTAATTAATTGAATAAATTGTGAAAAAAACGTAGTGAACAAAGAGCATTTATTCACAGCTTTACTCAACCTAAAGTAAAAAGTGTGGTGCAGAAAAATACTCTTAGAAGTACTTTTTTTCCCAAAATTTACTGAGTAAATGCAACTTGTTGCTACACACCTTTGTATCACCAAATCAGTAGAATGGTTTAATCAAGGGTTTACAAGAGACATAGTAGCAGTTGTTATTAGATTAATGTGTTTTTAATGCAAAATGACACATTATGAGAAAACTTTAACTGAGAATTTATAGACTTTTGTCAAGTGCTACAGTTTCTAACAAACAGCAGTAATGGTCTGGAGACTACTCTTAACAACTACATTTGCAGCTACCACACCCACTCCGCATTCTGTAATATTTACACCACACTCAATATCTATTGTCATGGCAACAGGAAAAAAGCTGTGACTCTATAAAGGTTATTAAAGCATACTGCATTTTATGTGCAGGCAAATTTCACAAAGGTTTTTCCTACCATCCCTACTGGAGAAATATAATTTACACAAGTATCAAAAAGAAAAGTATGTCCAAAGGACCGTAATTAACTGAGCTGCTCAGTTGAATATTTGAAAAACTCAAACACACATTTACACAATGATGGCAGCATGTGGTCGTGCATGCAACTGCACCCAGTGGTGATGTAGAGCTCAGACCTCCACACTTATTTCGCCCTCATCCTCACAGTGTGGTTGTTCAGCTGGTCAAATAACTGTTAGCTGTTCTTCTTTCTAGTGTAGTACCATGCCATGTAATTATCTTTTGCCTGGATAATCAGTGGGGCCAAAAGGTGATGGATGGTGAGGGAACACATCGCAATAAAAAAAGCAGGAAGTCCTGATAAGCTAAAGCCATTATCAGATGGCCATTTTACATCTGTGATATAGTTAAATTATTTCACATCAAACATGTAACAATTGGATGCTTCAGCTAGGTTCCTCATTTTAAAACAGGAATGTGTAATAAATTCAAATAAGATCTAAGCATATGTCATAATGACAATAACTCACCACTTTACTAAATGGTAGCTGCTTCTGTTTTTGTGTGAATTCAGTATTAAAAGAACAGAGAAAAAAGTAAACTTGTGCTGGTCCTTAATAGGTACTGTAAATAATAGGCTTTAAAATATTGCTTGCAGAAGGCAGAGTTTCATCATTTTTCTAGCATCTAATTCATGTGTAAAATAGCATACATTTTGCATTTAAAGCATTTAGCTGACACTCAAATTCTTAGTGGCTTGTAGTGAGTGAGCAGGCAGGGGTTCGGAGGCTTGTTCAAGGACACTTTGACAGAGTACATGGTTGTTTGCTGAGGAGATTGTCTGTTGGGGTGATGAAAATCTGTGACCTTTTAGTCTCAGGACAGTTTCTGATACTGAGTTGTAAAAGTCATGAATGGCATTAAGAAGATTCACTTTATATTTTTTCTTTCATTTGAATGTCAACACAGCCACACAGGACTGCACCTATTTAAAATGCCTTATTTGCAAGAGTGAAATGGGAAAATGGTAAAATAGCAAATATTAAATTCAATAATTACTTTTCTATGTAACTCTTTTGGTGCAATGCGGCTTTTCATAGCTGTTTGTAGGCACAGATTTGATTAAAAATTGACTACATTTACAGATAAGGTGTACAAGAAGGGAAATGCATTCATAATAGCACAATCTTCAGCAGTCTTTCATTATATGTCCCTCTTTGATCTCAAGATCTCATAGCTAGTAAAATGTAAATATTCACAAAACATATTGTCGGTTTTTTGTTATTTAGTTATATTTTGTCATTTAATTTTGCATTGTGCTTGTTTAAAGTAGGATTTATGATAGTAGGCATTTGTTTATTTGTGTCTGGTTTTTTCAATGCTGCTTGAGAAATTGTGACAATTCAACCAGTACAATGGGCTGGTACGCTGATCTGTAAAAAGCTAAACCATGCTTTTGGAAATTGTGCTATGTATAGGTTGAAAGCTAACAGGTTAAAAGTTAGTTTTAGCTTGAAGGGGATAATCACAACAAATGTCATTTTGAGGTTAAAAGATAATGAATGAAACATCACTGACAAAATTTAAAACAATATTCTCTTTAGGCAATATATTATTTTAACATTTAATCTTAAAATGTGAAGCATTTCTTCATAAACTTTGTCTTTTGCTTTTTCATGCCAGGGGCAAAATTAAAGAACCAGTTACAGGACCAACATTACCAAAGGCTAAAAGCAACAGCATTTAGATGTGTGTTTGAAAGAAAAACAATGCTCTGAAAACAAGTATTTAAGCACCTGGTGCCCATTCATCCAGGAAAAGAGGCAGAGTACACCCCGAACAGGTTACCCGTCCATGACAGGGCAGTACCAGGGGTGTAACATTAAAATATGTGAATCAAAACCCTAATTCAACATGAAATGCTTTATTACATTAGCACACACATTCTTAAATCAAATGAAAAAAAAAAAAAAAAACAAAAAAAAAAAAAGTTTTTTTTTTTTTTTCTGTCATTAAAATCCAGTTGCTACAGATCCTATGGAGTCAATAACATCGTTATCAACATCAAGGGAAAACATCAGAGTTTGACTGCATCATCACTATATTAGCACTGCATCATGAGCATAGTTCCCATGCCATTTGAATTAGCCAGTTCATGCACCTAACGCACCTGATCCACCTTTCAGATCTAGTAGCAAAAGCAGTGTCACAGCCAAACCACCTGTCTAAGCTCCACAAATCTCACAAGTGGCCTTCAGGGGATGTTAGTTTATCATGCATCCACATTGTAACTTTACACCTAGTTTTTAGATTAGATTAGATTAGATTGGACTTTATTAATCTCACAGTGGAGAAATTCACTCGTTACAGCAGCTCTTATTACAGAATAAAGTGCAGAAAGCAGACAGAAAAAGGTGAATATGCATCACAACAAGAAGGTGCAATATAAATTATTTACAAGAAAAGAAGTCTAAGAAAAACAAAAAATATGTAGCATTATAAATATAAAAAACTTTATTTTACTTTTGTTTTCTATTGCCATTTGGTTAGGTTTATGTGTGTAAACCTGCTGGTTAGGTTTAGGTATTAAGATAATTTTGTTCAAATAAGATTGTCTTTTTGTAAAATAAGCACATTGGAGTACCAGGTACCTTTAAAACCTTTTACTCTTGCTCAGTCTGCAAAGGACATAGAAAATGCATCTAATAGGGTACAGTAATTCACTGTTTATTTAGCAATACCTCCTGAACAAAAGATTACTAAAGATAGCAATGACTTTAATAAAAATATAAACCTTTTGGTTCCGTCTGCACAAATAAAATATTTAATGCATATTTCACTATTTACATGAAACTGGGTGTGTATGTTCTCTACAGCAGCTTTTAAAGGCAGTAAATATAGTGTTTGCTCTTGCTCTTTTTCTTGCGGTTAAAGCTGTTAAACACGTGTTTTTCTTGAAAGGTCACTGATGGCAGTGATGTTTTATAGAAGGCTACATATTGAGAAGGCCATGTGCCAGTATGTACTTGTATTTGACAATGCACTTTCATAACCACTTCAGTTTTGAAGTATTTGTGTGGACAAGAAATTCTTAGCAAGTTGTGCTTCAGAATGGTTTTAGATTTTCTGCAACACACTGATTTGTTCTGCAAGCAACTGTGCTTTTTCTTAAACCTGACAGGACTTCATAGTTAATCCAGCGATTATGCTGAGTCTGCTATTTCATTTGGTCTTCTACTGTCTTTTTTCATATTGGCATAGAAATGTAGAGCAACGTCAAATCCTTTGGATCTAATTGCTTATTAATCATAAAGATGATCCTCTGGTCTCACGAAGAGCCTTGATTCAGAACACCCTTCTCTACCTGAACAGCACAGCTTGCATATACTGTCTCTTTTAGCATTTGTGAGCATTTAAGTCTCATGTTAAATGACTATAGGTGGTTCAGATTTGCTGACTCCTTTGAGGTCTTCCTGTGAGATAGGGGTATTGCATCAAACTGTTGTGTAACTGCGGGAATGAGATCCTGAAGTTGCTGAATATGAAAAAAGTTGAGAAAAGTAAAAGTATTTAAATATTTATCTGAGTACACTGACTTGAGTAAATGCACTTAGTTAAGCTCCACAGCTGCCTCTGCTTTGTAGACCCATATGGTTCCTTAAGGTGATCATTTCTGCAACAGTTGCTGAAGTTAATTGTGAATATGTTTGCCTGTGGTGATGGCTAACCTGTATTGGTACGCTTTCAAACACACTTTTTCAGGCAATATTTTAAAAGATCATATGCATCTTAGAAATTATTCAACCATGCACCAGCTTAATACAGTTTTTTTTATTTTAATTAGATAAAAAGAAAAATCACATACTGCTGCACACTGCGAAAACTTTTGAAGCTAAAAGTGCTTTACAGGTATCCGTCCTTTCACAGTTTTACGGACTTAGTGGTTGATGTTGATAGTGGCTGTAATGAATTTTGCAGCAACTTTGAATTCTGAAGAGACTCTTTCTCAGAGCAGTCCCTGTAACACCGAACAACATGTCAACGTGTACTGCAGAGCTGAGAGACGGGGGACCTCTGGATGGCATGTGGACAGTCAACAAGCTTGTTGTCAGAGAAGAGTTGGAAAAACATGAAATTTCTCACTGAGTGGACATCAACAACAAGCTATGTTTCCTAGGACTATGCAGAGAAAACTTTGTTTCAGAGCCATAATGAGAATGGAAAGATTCTGCCATTTCCTGTACTTTTACAACAGAAATTATTTAATGAGGACTTGAGATGCATATTTTGTGTTTTTTTGTGTGTATGTGTGTGTGTGTATTTAATAGGAAGGGAAACATTGGTCTAGTATCTGTGTGTGTAAAATAATGTGTAAAGAAAATATTTGTTTTCTTGTGTGGACAATAGATATGTGGGGCTTTATTCTTAGTTTAGAGTTTCTGGAAATGTTTTAAACAGCTTAACCCTGCAGTAGATAATTCAGAAGACACAAATTACTTTTTGAAAATAAAACATTCGGCCATAACATTATGACAAATATACAAATGTACTGATTGCTGTCTGGTGAGTTTGGACTCACATCTCACATCTCACTTTTCTGTGTTCTTTGAGCCCCTTTGCAGGGCCAACTTCTTTCCTGTAAAGGGAGGCTGGAGTATTGCTGTCAAGTAACTGGTCTACAGAGAGGTTACATAACATCCATGTGAATGCCAGGGTGCAGGTTTTCCCAGAAGAAAACATTGCTTTGTAACAGGATGAGCAGTATCCTTTTTTTTCTTCTTCTTCTTTTTTTTTTATGTTTTTTAAACTCCATTTCCAAATCCAGTTTCAGTTCCAAATAGATGTTGATAAGAAAAAAATAAATAAATAAATAAATAAATAAATAAAAAATTCTTCTCATCAATTCCTGAACCCATGCATAGGCAAGTCCTGGAAAAGCATTGCCCCTACTAGATAGACTGTAATTTTTCAAACAAAGGGTACCTCTCTACCTGGACCTATTTATGGCATTATTATGAGATTATGTATGATCATAAATAGCTAATGATTTATGCGAGGGAGATTCATAAGAGTCAGAGTTGTCAGTATTCTGACATTAAATGTCTGTAATAAAGACTTTGTTTGTTTTGTCAACATTATTGTTATTATTTTTTTTTTTATTTATTTTTTTTTTTCCTGGAATGTGAATCAATAGGAATATTTTTGTTTTTAAATTCAAACTGATTTGAATTGATGGAAAAATGTCAGTCTTAGTCTTACTGGACCTCAGTGTTGCATTTGATACAGTCGACCACAATATATTGCTTAAACGACAGGAGAACTGGGTGGGCCTCTCTGGATTTAATCCTATTTAGAGAATAGAAAGTACTTTGTGTCGATAGGTAATTTTACATCTGAGCAGACAAAAATTACATGTGAAGTTCCCCAAGGTTCCATCCTGGGGCCTCTTCTGTTTAACATCTACATGCTCCCACTGGCACAGGTCATGAGGAAAAACAAAATTAGTTACCATAGCTACGCAGATGACAAACAGATATATATTACAATGTCACCAGGAGACAAGGCCCCATACAGGCTCTTGGTAAATGCATTGAGGAGATTAATGACTGGATGTGTCTGAACTTTCTTCAGTTAAACAAAAACAAAATTGAGGTGATTGTCTTTGGTGCGAAAGAGAAACGATTAAAGTCACCCCAGAACTTCAGTCTATACACCTACAAACCACCAACGAGGCCAGAAATCTAGGTGTAGTGATGGACACAGACCTTAACTCTGAAAAACACACTAAGGGACTTACAAAATCAGCCTACTATCACCTTAAGAATATATCAAGGGTAAAAGATCTGTGGTCTCAGCAGGACCTGGAAAAACTAGTCCATGCATTCATCTTTAGTCAGCTTGATTATTGTAACAGTATTTTTACAGGTCTACTTAAAAAATCAATTAGACACCTGCAGCTTATTCAGAACTCTGCTGCTCGAGTCCTCACTAAGACCAAGAAAGTGGACCACATCAGTCCAGCTCTGAGGTCTTTACACTGGCTGTCTGTTCATCAGAGAATAGACTTTAAAGTTCTGCTGCTGGTCTATAAAGCTCTGAATGGTTTAGGACCAAAATACATCAGTGACCTCTTGACCCATTGTGAACCTGCCAGAACCCTCAGGTCATCTGGTTCCAGTTTCTTATCAGTTCCCAGAGTCAGAACCAGACATGGAGAAGCTGCATTCAGCTTCTATGCTCCACATGTCTGGAACAAACTCCCAGAAAGCCTCAGATCAATTGAAACACTCAGTTTATTTAAATCAAGGTTAAAGACCCACCTGTTCTCTGCTGCATTTCAATAGTTTTTATTTATAAGTCAAAATCTACATCTGGTTCTTTTAAGCCGGAATCATGTTTTAATATTGTCTTTAACTTTATTTCTTGCATTTTGTCTATTTTATTTTAGCATATTCCTTCTGCTTTTATTTCATTCATTGCATTTCTTTTAATCTTTATTTTTTTATTTTTTGTCTTTATTTTTTTCATGCACTTGTATTGCTTTCTGCACCCTGCTGTAATGATTTATGTAAATCACTTTGAATTGTCTTGTACATGAAATGCCTTTCATTTCATGAAAGCCTTTGCCTTTAGTATTCTGGCTTTAATTTTCTATCTGATTTGTGTGTATACTCCTTATAGTGATGAAATTTTCACTTATTACCATTCAGGCTTTAATTAGGTCGATTTTTTTTTTTTTTTTTTTTTTTTTGTCTTAGCATTTGTTTCATTTGTTAAGCACTCAGAGCATTCCAACAATAATGAAATCTCCCAGTTATCATCTTTCATTTGTAACCCACTATTATATTTTGCACACCAACATTCTGGCTCGGATATGACCTGCAGTTCTAGCCAAAATTGTGCAAATGTGCAGTTCTTCATGAATTAAGAGATTTTTATTACTTTCTGGGGGCACTTCAGTACACTTCAGTTTGAACTCTTAATTAAGTGGTTTTAATTTTCTGAACAACTCATATATCTGCTAACTGTGTTTCATTCATTTATTTAGCATTTTTTGCAGGCTTCTCTGACTGATATAGACAATGGCTGACTTCTGAAGTAAAACATTAATGTTCTCTTATAGTGACACAACCAAGTTACAAACCCAAATATCAGGAACTTTAATGCTATAAAATATAGTGGCTATGGCTACTAAATGATGTGGATGTTGACCTGTAGAGTAGTATGTGATGAATGGGATTTAAATAAAAATAAATAAATAAAAGCTAGTACATCTGGTCAGTGTACAATTGCCCAGATGATGTTGTATTTAATGTGACACTACATCCGTGGCAGGGCAGGGCAGGGTTGTGCATATAATGGTGTCTGTGTCTTTAAGTACTGCATGTTGCTTACATTGTCGGACTTTCTTAGCACCTTGGTCAGCTGTTCATTAAAACTCTCCATTCAACATTGCATCAGCAGAAAATGAGGAATAATACTACTTCTTAGAGCTCCTCGAGAAGAAAGTTCTGCTCGGCCAATGTGTCGAGAACAAACTGCAAAAGCTTCCAAACCAGGGGCCATCATTTTGTTGTCGTGGCCTCGAGAACAAGAACAAAGTTCTCACTTCTCGTAAATGGCCCTTCTTGTGTCTACACTTCCAAAATCTGAAAAAGAAAAATCTGTGTTTTACTGGGAGTTAAATCAATGCTGGATACGAACTTAATAACCACTCTTCAATAAGCTAAATCCAATTACTTGTTTCCAGTTAAAGTAAATATTTTAATTCTTTCTTTTTTTGTTAAGTGTGTATCATTCCATGAATGTAACAGGGCTATAAAAGAACAGAATTTTCCGTTTTTCGATAAATAGACATGTCCAAACAATAACATTAAAATTTGCTGGTAATTTTTTGCCAGGACATTCTGTTTTTTATAGAGATTTTTCTTAATGAGCATATTGTATGTATTAAGACACAACCAAAGATCACCTTATTCTCACCAGGTCTTTAAGTTGGTTGAATAAAATACACCAACAACACATGACAACTAACACTGTCATCCAAAGTCGAAATGTAGAAGCAGTGCATAAAAAACTAATACATCCAATAATTTACCTGTTTTAAAAAATACTTTTAGCCGCAATAATAAGCATGTAGTTTCTTTTCTTATGTTGCTATACTTTGGACATTTAGTACAATTCAGCAGACCACCACAACAAAAGACAGAACATAAAGCAAATCAAACCAAAATGCATCAAGATACAGAAACTGTTCAACTAATATAAGTACAGAATGCACTGACCAACGCTACAGAGAGCTGCCTAGTCACATGGACTAAAACATAAGTCACAGTCATTTAAATCATATTCAGACACTAATTCAATAAACAACAAGCCTCTCAATGTTTCTTGGAGGGGAGGATGATGATGCTCTCTGGTTTTATTCTTTCTAACTAATTTATGATTTATGGGCACCTCTGGTAATTTAACAAACCAGTGTTGCATTACAGTGGAAACTTTATTTCTGCAGTTTGTTGTGTTTGTGACGGAGCCTGTTGAACCACACAAAATCCACCCGGACACAGAAACCGCTCAACCACAGCTGTATCAAGATTTGCAGAAATGAACCAAGATACAATGTTTGTCCAATTGTTGGAGGTTCCCTCTTCAGATGGATAATCTGGTGATAGCGAAACAACTTGGGGAAAAAATAAAAAAAAAGCTCTGCTGCACAACACTTGGCTTTGTTTCTGATGAAACTGTGTGGCTTTGTTATGCTATGCCATGTGTTCAGCATCCCGTTCTGTTCCATGTGCAAGGCCTCCAGCACATTTGTGTTCATGGGTGTTGTGGAGAGGTGGGGTAAGGTTGATTCAACCAAAAACCAGAGGGAAGGAGGCGCACATTAAAGACAGAAAAGAAGAAAGAGGTAGATGGAAAGAGGGACCGGGAGAGACGGAGGAGGGCAGTTACCTCAGATGCAGCTTGCCCACATCTCATTAGTGCCTGCTTTCAGCCCAGCTGATGTTCACCACCTACTGAATTATACATCCACCACTAATTTGGGAAGGATTTAATATTGTATCTGCTTTATCTCTATCAAAAAACTGGAGGCATTTAATAATTTATTTGTTAGAGCCCCCTAGTTATACCTTCTAAGCTTTAGGGGCAGGGGAAAGAATCTTAAATTAGCCTAATTGTAAAAAGTTATGACCCACATGTACTTTCTTGCATCTTGAGTGGCTTCCCAAACATGCACTTTTATTAAATACTAAATAGATTTCTGCTTTAAAAATCAATAAAATCAACATCTAAAAGAAGCTCCAGAACACAATGTTTCATCTTCATTATAAACACCCTAATGTTAGAATAAATTACAGTGAGTTGCTAGAAGGTACTTGCCGACTGTATGCAGCATAAACTGGGTGCTTCTGCTTGTCTGAGACATGACTGATGCTTGTGGGCAGTAGATCCCCAATAAGTCATGCATATTTAATGCTGTAAATGATCTTTCACCTCCAATTTCACGTGTACAGTATGAGATATTACATGGTTATATTTTTAGTCATGTTAACAGAGCTTACACTCTGCGTACACAGAGGCCACGCAGGCTGATTATGTTACAGTGATAAAAATAATGCCAACATCCATCAGTGGCTCAGAGGAGAGGTCTGCCGCTACGGGGCTGCAAGCGAAGGGTGGATTTTATCTTTATGAGTGAAATGCAGTAAAGCAATTACACTATTTAAACCCCTTTGAGTTTACTCTTGGAAGGGGGTGAAATTACAGCGATGAGCTCAGGTAGGTCCATCATGCTAAGCTGCAGTTAGAGTAGGATCTGCTCCAGTCGGCACTTGGCAGGAAGACAGGTGGCCAAAATCCTGTCCAGCTAACAAGCTGCTTTTGTTTGGATGCTCTGTTTGCTTGTAACTGGAAAGTATAAACCAAAACAGGTCAAATTTAGAGAAAAAAAACTGCATAAATGTTTTTTGAACAGTTAAGAAGCAGCTGAGGGGTAATTCATGTTTCTGTTACAGAAACATGTATCATGTGATCATGTTATCCAGCCTCCAGGTTTCTTTGAATAATTAATCTCACAAGCAACAAGCAAGGGTAAGAATTAATTATCTTTTTGTTTATGCAGCACTTAGCATCCTTAGCTGCCCTGTGACTCAGCCTTTGTTGTGTTTACATTGCAAAGGTGGCGCTGTAATCAATCAAGGAAAAGATCCTGTTTTTTTTTGTTTTGTTTTGTTTTTTATTTTTGTTGTTGTTGTTTGTTTGTTTGTTTGTTTATTTTTATTTATTTATTTTTAGTTTTTTTTTACATCCAGGCATGACAAAATGTGCAATAGCTTCATGGTTTCTCAATGAAAAATGTTTTTCAGTGATGTGAAACCCTTTAGGGTTTCTTTACCCTAAAGTGTGTCCCTGCATTGTGTCAGTGTTGCCAGATACAAGCAAGCAGACTTATGGAAACAGACCAAAGACAAGCATCTGAAACTAAAATCAGAAGCCCAACAGACAGATAGATAGAACAGGAAACGGGTGCACATGCAAATTGTAACCCTGAATGCTGCAGCCAGAGCGCTGACAATGAACTGACATTTTAACGGAAGCACGTGTTGACTAAAGGCCCATTCATGCTTGAGGTTGAAGACGGATACGCAGACAGATGGAGAGTTTTGTCTGTCTTCTGGGTCCGTTACGTGTGTAATTTGGTCTATTTTTAGGAAGCCTAACTAACCATTGCTTGATGTAGAAGATGGAGCAAAAGCAGCAGAAATCATGGGGGCAGTGCTGAGTTGAACCAGAGAAGAAGAGGAGGATCAGGACAGAAACAAACCAGAGAAGAAGAGGATCAGGACAGAAACAAACCAGAAGAGAGGAGGAGGATCAGGACAGAAACAAACCAGAGAAGAAGAGGAGGATCAGGACAGAAACAAAAAAGCAGAAAAAGAATGAAGACGAGCAGAACTGTAGAAATTGTGCAAGTTTTTGAGGAAAGACTATATGCGAATGTTTAGGGCCGTGTTGGGTGGTTGGAAACAACTTTATAGCGATGTATAAAGTTGTTATCTCGTATATAAAAGTGATGTTGGGTCGTGGGAGTGAACTCTGAAGTCAGCACTGCCCACTAGTTGAGGAATATACTTAACAACCATGACAACGTAAAGCACACATGGAAGCATGGCCACGTATGACGATGTTTGAAATGGACACCGCTATTTACGTACGTAATGGGCCTCAACATCCCACATACAGGCTCTGAAACTAAATGCAACAGATCACAGACAAAGACAGTCTGTTTCTCCCCACTTTTTTTTTTTTTTTTTTGTGCTCATGGCAGCTGAAACTTTATTTACTGTGTGGGGCTGCACAGTCCAGTCAAAAGAAGAAAACTGAGTCAGGACTAGCAGAGTAACAGAAAAAGCTGTTCATTTTTATCAATTGCCTTGACATATTGATACAGAATTTCCAGAATTTCAAGACTAGGAGAAAATGTGGAATAAAACAGCTTCTCAGTCACGAGCCCATTGCTCACTGGCTCAAAATATACATAAAGACAAACCACATATCACTGGAAAAGTAGTGTACTGGCTTGGGATACATCTCAACCAGAGCATATTAGAAGGGATCACATGAATCAGTGCCGTTGGTCAGTTTCTCCTCCAGCTCCACCAAATTGAAATTTGGGCAATTTGATTAATCACAGAACAGAATGCAATCAATTACACAAAAAAATGAAGAAATGAATTTTTGACCTGCACTAATTAAGACCCAAACCTCCCATCATGCTGCTGATGTAAAAAAAAAAAGAGGGAGAGCAGAAATGAAACCCACTTTGAAAAACCAGATAAATCTAAATAAAAATCCTTCACAATGAAAAGGTGTTTTATGTCCAATTCATTAATCTGCTTATTTTATCTGGTGTGTCCATATTTTTAAATATAAATGTTTGTAAAAAGCAGCATTTGTGACATTTTGTAGTAAAATTAATCCTTTAAAATTAAAATCCTCAGTACCTCTGTGGGGTTCTCTGTCATTTCTGTCTCAACCTATTTTTTATTTTTATTTTTATTTTTATTTTATTTATTTATTTTTTTTTTTTTTTTTTTGTTAAAGAAAATAAGTCAGCTCAACATTAATTAATTTTCTTTTGATGAGCTGTTATTTCAGCTAGCCACACATTTTAGAAAATGGTAAAAAAAAAAAGAAAAACATCACTTTTGATTAATTTTAACTGCTTTTTAATTGCCTCGTTAAAAGGTACAAAATAAACTCCCCTTCCTCGCCCATACAATAAGCTTCTATAATTTCTAAGACTATCCACAGTGTGAAGGTGTCCCTCGATTAAAAAAAAAAAAAAAAACATGAAAGTGTCAGTGCTATAACAGATAACTGAGATGTGGGATTCAAGGCAGGGTTTCAATCTCTGTTTTTCTGATTATGTTTGAATTCTTTTTTTAAGCATGATTGCCATTGAAACCTCCTATTTTTTCCTGAGTTTCATTTTCTTTAAAGAGAAGTCTGAAGATTGCATCGGAACAGGAAAATAATGGACAGCAACAAAGTTTTTATAGGAACACAGCAACATACAATACTGACAGCAAAACAGGCTCATATATACAAAAAGGAAAAAAAATATCATCAATTCCTGTGTAAGTTTACTGCTTCTGGTGACACCCACACACTCACACACATATGTTTGGAAATGACACACTGGGAATCAGCAGAGTTAATCTCGGGCAGAATCACCTGGGGAATAACGGTCCCTCAGCTCATCAGAGTCTGAGGTAAAGTTGAGGAAGACACCTCTAGCAAACACCACCATAACACATCCAATATCCCTGACATGTTTTGCTGTCTGCCCATGTGTCCTCTGCCAGAGGAGGAAAACGGGGAGATTAGATCATATTAGATTACGGGGCAGATGACCCGCTAGCTGGGATTTTGCGGTATGTTTTGAACCTTTTCCATCGTGGCCAGCAATTCTTTCGGAGGGCTAAAAGTGACACAGCAGCACAGCTCGTGAGCTCCTTCCTGAACCAGAAAGATCAAAGAATATTTTCCCACTGCAGCGCGGAAACCATACAGTTTTTGCATTTGCTGACAATAGATTCCCAGACCACACTCCTGCTTAATTATCATTCCTTTATAAGGTTCAAAAACAGCTGAGCCTCCCTTTTGAAGCTGCACTGACGATATTACCAATGACTATGCACAGGCAAAAAAAAATGAGACCAGGAAGCCAGCCAGCAGCTCACCCATAAGACCTAGAGCTATTTTCTAAACAGTTGTGACTGTATAAATCGGGCCTTTTCATGAACTTCTCCGAACCCTATTTGTATTTTATTTCTGAATACAAAAAAGAATAATTATATAAACGTCATCAAACAAACATAAGATTTAATTAAAACAATTTACCAACTTCTGCAGGTAGGTTTAAGGTAGCAGCCACGTAGAGTTCGGTCTCAGGACTCATGTTGATCTGCGGTCCATTGGTTCTGCTGTTAACTTACACCAGGCTGGAGCAATCAGTTACTTTAAACTCTATTTGGTTCTGTGCCAGCGGATGCAGGAGAGGAGACGCAGAGAAGCTGCACTGTTTTGTGTTTCCACCAGGTTAACTAGATGTTCACCAGTTAACTGTTCACTGGTTAAAACAGCAGATTTAGTTAAATTTAGTTATTTTATGCCTTTCTAAAGTAAGCCATTTTACTGACGGTGAGAACATGATTTTTAAACCATCATTTATCAACATTAACAGTGACTCAGCAGCTTTCTGATTTTATTTATTATTTGTTATTGGTTGTGGGCTCATAGTCGAATAGTTTTGGGTCAAAATGTGTTCAAAGCAGCTTCTGTGTAGATGTTGATGGACAATAGATAAGGTTTCTATTTATCTAAACGTTTGTCCATACTGATGCAGCTGTTTGTCTCATTATCAGAGAATCCAATAATTTCCTGACCTGACTGCATCTTTATGTTAAAAAAATCTTTATATTCAATCTTCAGTTGAACCTGGTTGAGATAACATCTACTGTAAAGGGAGGCAGGCAAACACCATTTCTATACTATTGTCAGGAATGGGTTTCATTTGATCTATCATTTTTCTTGTCTGTTCTTTCTTTTTTTCCTTCTCCATCCAACACAAAGTAGGATAAATACTGCTTTAATATTTATTTATTTGGAGTATAGATTTATTATTTATTATTTTATTAAGAAATACACTTTTTGAAAGTATTTAATGTGTTTAGTCTCACTGATTCCTGCTATCTAACTGCATGGATTTAGTGGTTTTAAGAAGTGCATGGTTGATATTTAGGAGATAAAGATTTGTGCTGTGCATGATCATATGTGGGTCAGTCTTGGCCAAAATCCCAGGGCAGATTTTTTCCCCCAGTCCGCCCCTTTTCTCAGGTATCTTACTGGAAGCTTGTGCCAGGGATATTCTGGATGAAGAACGACAGACCTGCAGTCTTTGGTATTCCGATAAACTGATCACCCCCACCACCACCACATCCCAACCCCACTCCCACTCCCTCCTCTGCATGGCTCTCTCTCTTGCAACCTTTCTTCAGACATAATAAAGAAGCAAGCTGTATTTGTGAATTCCTACCATGGTGAGATTCAAGGAGGAACTCAGAATTATAGGCACACTGCTGCAGAATGAAAGAAATATTTCTGAAACTTCCTGCGGAGCAGCTGAGCTCTCCAGGCCCAGAGAAGGGAATTTGATTTATGTTTAATTTCCCTATTTTTCTTTTTCTTGCACCTGACTCCTGGACAATGACAAGGACCTTGCACCGTCTGCTGCAGCTGCAGGAGAAGGATGGTTTTGATATTAGCTAATAATAACTCAGCTGCAGAGCATAATATAGATTTTCTACAAACCATTGTTTATTGGAAAAAAACAACTATTATCCTCTTTGTGTTTAGAGGTATTGTGCTCAGACTAAACAATTTGCACATGATGCTCAATTACAAGTGTAAAACAATGATTCTATTAAATAAAATTTCTTAGCATGATTTCAACTGTTCAACATGTGGCTTCCATATGGAGAAGTCTCTACCAATGCCTCTCTGTGGTCCATCACTCGGTTGTGTGGATTGCAAAAAGACTTTCATCATCCCAGCTATAATTGACAAGCTTGTTTTAACTGCATCTGCTCACAGCCACGGGAATGCTATTTGACATCTGCTGCGGAAGCCTCTGGTGTTGCATTACTTCTAGTGGTGGCGATAGATTTCTTTTAAAATAGTACAGTAATTCAGCTGCACCCCCCCCTTTTTTCACCTCAATTTATTTTCTCTGCCCCCTCCCTCAATCTCCATCCTACAGTGTGTTCTGGAACTTTGATAAAACAGTGAAATTAGAGGTCATTTTGTGGAGCTCCAAAAATAGAAGGCAATCCAAGTTTGCCAGCCACCAGGTCTCTGTGGAGTCTGGTAAAATCAAAATTGTTAGAATGTAATAGTGAAACAATGTTAGAGGACCCGTGGCGCCCTGCCAGGAACCTCAAAACGACACACTCATTTGGATAACATTGTTTCATTAGATTCACATGGTTGCACGAGCATGAAGTGCTTTGTTCAGAAAACATGAGTTTAACCTGGATTATGTTGTTGAATCAAAGGATATATCTACAGTGCTGTGCAAATATTTTGAGCCACCCTTAATTTCTCTATACATTGACAGGTAATTAGCAACAAGTTGCAGACATGCATTTAAAAATGTGCAAACATAAACAGAAGTACAGGAGGCAACAGTGTTTGTACAGTTTTAACTGGCATGAAAGTCAAAATTTGGTATTTGGTAATTCTACTTCTTTTGAGGCACCAATAAAAAATACCAAAGTGCTTAAAGATCCAGTTCAGCGTAGCAGGAGCATGTTCCAGCTTCTATCAGGTTAAGTGCATTCTGGACAGTACAAAGAACCAACACTCAGAAAAAGCAACCATTCACACTCACTCTTATTCAGCATTTAGAATAATTTAGAATTAGCGTAGTTATGTGTTGCATCTACTGATCTACACAGTTTGGGATATCTCTTGACATACGTGCAATTTTATGCCTGAATGATTCATAAGTGAGTGTTAAGTTGCTTAACAAACGTCTCAAAAACAGCCAGTGTCCAAATAAAAACTTTGAAGGACCTTCAGAAAGCCTGGAAAAGTATTGCTCAAGACCACTTTAAGAACATCCGGTTGCTTGGAAGCAAAATATAGAGAAACAACACTTGTACATCATCTATCCATCTATCTCTGTGTCTCTAGCTGTCTATCTGAGCTTGTGATGGTAGAGGACAGGGGTGAAGAGGTCAGCAGTAATTTCCTCCTCCTCAGTGACACAGTTGGCAGAGGCTCTGATGTGGGTTTAATGGAAGCCTAGTGTCACAACAACACTGGCAGGACACAAGCCCACACAAACATCAGGCGAATGTGGTGGGAAGGGGTGGGTGGTGGGATGGGATGGGGTGAAGGGCTATTCAAGGCTGAAAAGGCTGAGCTGTGAGCATGGGCCGTTTGAGATGAAAAGGAATGGAAAAGGGTGTTTTTCCACCCAACTGACTTCCCGTCAGGAATTTCCTAACAGCACTGACCAGAACTAACAGAAACTTATTGTTTGTTTTTAAAGCAACACTTCATTACAAGATTCCTATTAATGTGCAACCAGCCATAGGCATAAAAATGCAACAAAGGACAATTTAGACTGAGATTAAAACTGTTAAACAATATCTGTTGGGTGATTTTTTCATTCTTTTAGACATTTTAAGCGAAGGAGTGGTAGCATAGCCTACTAGTTATTTTTATCTGAGTTGCTAAGTATCCATGATTGTGATGTTCTGTCGGTCATACAATGCATCTTCTACTGATTACCTTTCTTTGATCTTTCTTTTGATTATTTTAGAAGTTGTATCTTGATTTCTGTTTGTAGATCTTTTTTCTTTGTAAGCAAAACTATATATTCATATCTGATCCATTTTCATTTAACTCCTGCTCATACTTGCAAAATGAAATTTTGATTAACAACCCCACGTTGTGTTAGAGATTTTTTCCATTGTAATTTCTGAAAAGTTGCAACTATAAAAACATTGATACACTGTGTGGAGGCACACGGGAATCCATTATCTTTCAACCCACTCACAAAATAATGAAAGATTATTTTGCAAACCTCAAATTACATTGACTGTAATACTTCAAATTATTCTGCACGTCTGAGTTTACGAGAGCAACTCAAAAGGTTTCAGAGCTCTTTGGGATCGGCTAAAAGTGGTTTGTTATCTTACTCTGATAGTTTTAGAATCCATGTTTTTAAAAACTCATCTTACAGGAAGAACAGTGCTACATATGCCCGGGCTCAGTGGAGTAGAATCCATCCAGCTTTTCTCTGTACTGCCTCTTGGCTGCTGTGATGGCCTTCCTCAGTCTGTACTTTGTAGCTTTGTACTCTGTCTCATCGCCAGATTTGAATGCAGTGGATTGAGCAACATCATATGACATACCTGACTGTTTATCCAGGGCTTCTGGTTGGGGAGCTTGTATGGTGGGTACGATGTTATTCACACAAGTGCTGATGTACTGAGTCACATAGTCAGCATAGTCCTGTACACTGACAGAAGAGTCCTTCAGAGTGGCTGCAGCTTTAAACACCTCGCAGTCCTGCAGTGTGCCCTCAGTCTTAGGAGTCCAAAGCTTAACCTGTTTGGTGACTGGATTTGATTGTTTGAGTCTTTGTCTGTACGCCGGGTACAGAAACAAAGAGACGTGGTCCAAATGTCCGAAGTGGGGGCGGGGTACAGCCCTGTATGCACCCTTTATATTGGTGTACACATGATCCAAAGTGTTTTTATCATGGGTGGGAATGTCTATGTGTTGATGGTATTTGGGAAGTACAGTCCGTAGGTTACACTGGTGGCTGCTGTAGCTTAGGAGGAAGAGCAGTCATCTTTCAACCAGAAGGTAGGCGGATCGATTCCAGGCTTCCACCGACTACATGCCGAAGTGTCCTTCACTTAACCCCACGTTGCCTCCCGATGTGCCTATCGCTGTGTGAATGTGATAAGTAGTTTAAAGCGTTTTGAGTGGTCAAACTGGCTGGAAAAGCGCTATATAAGTACAAGTCCATTCACCATTTACATTGATTTAAGTCGCCGGCAGCAATAAAAGCAGCCTCAGGATGAGCGGTCTCTAGAGCGCTGATGACATCATGGAGCTTGCCTAGCGCTGCTGCAAAGTTGGCTCACGGGAGATGTAAACCGCAGCCAGAAACACAGATGTAAACTCCATTGGTACATAAAGAGGACGGCACTTAAGCAGTAAAAACTCCACATCAGGCAAGCAGTGCCGGTGAACAGTCTGTACATCTTCACACCACGCGTAGTTGATAAACACATCTCCCCCTTTACCTAACCCGGGTTTGTTGTCCAATTACTTCTAGGAATGGAGTTTGTCTGTAATTGAGAGCCTAAGAGCCAGGTTTTGGTGAAAATTAGCCAGTAAACCATTGTTGCTGTTGTTTTTGTTCATTTGTTTGTTTGTTTTTTTCATTGTATTTTTTATTTTATTTTATTTTAGAAGTCACAAGTTCCCTAAATTGATTTCTTCCCATTGTTCCATGACATTCAAATTAATTGAAGATTTTTTCCACTTTAATTGGTGATTGGCCATCTGTTGGAGCATGCATGGTTGTCTATCTCTGTGTTAGCCATGTGATGTCCCTTATCTCTCACCCAGTGTCAACTGGGAAAGAATCCAGCTCCCCATAGCTGTCTACAGGATAAGCAATAAAGCTAAGGGATGAATATAACTAATCTGCCAACACACTCTACAAAACTTGATTGAATATGGATAATTGGTTGTCTACAGCATTAGTACAAGACTTTGTGGGACAGTAAAACACTTGAAGGATGATATTTTAAAAAATATAATTTTAGTCAAATATAAAGCAAAAGCCCATTTATATAAATGCATCATGTTGTAACCTTCCTCACTGGTTAAAGCCAGCTTATCTGGTGTTTGTACTAAAGCTGTAGTCTGACAGAACATTAAAAGCAATGCAAGTGATGACAGGTTGGTATTTTGTTTGATTGCATTGGATCACACTCAAATGATAGATTTTGTTTACTGGCAATTGACAAATACTTACATAGTAAATGTTTTCTTAATTAGATAAGTTTCAATTTAGTTTGCTGACATAAGCTGACACACTGATGTGCCACAACAGATCAAATAAATATTATGATCTTGCTCTAATGCCAGTCTTACTTGAGAACTGTGGGTCCAGGCATTTAAATTGATGTTTCTTTGACATGCACCACCCATCTAAGGGGGTATTTTCAAATAGAACAATCTAACATGCCACACTGGAAACACCTCCAGAAATCTTCTTGATCCAAACTGAAGATTTCTAATTCTATCACACATTAATGGGATGTTCCAGAATAAACCAGATCCACACAGTCACCATCTCACATCACATTAGCTACTTATGTTTTCAGTCTGAGGCAACTAAAGTTATTTATGTCAATGATTCAATGAGTCAGAGCTGTTTTGGTGGAACAAGGAAGACTTAAGATTATTTTCAACTACAATACTTAAAGCTGCTGTGCAAAGTTAATTGTATTTCTAAGGCAAGACTTGACAATCATTGTAAGAGTTTGATTTATAGTTGACTGTTGATTTGTACCTTTAACTTACACCTGAGATTCTCTGCCCATAGAAAATGCAATAATAATAAAAACAAAAAAAAACCACCAACATGAGTGAAACAACATTTATGTGAAAGGATGAGAGTATTTTTGTATTCTTAGGTCATTGCAGTTTCTGTAGATAAAAAAAAAGCTATATTTACTGAAATGAGGACAAAACAATTAAACCGGTGTCATCTAATTTGAAGTTGGCTTTACTTATTTGAGTAAGAAAAAATAGAATTGTGAAAACTAATAGGCTTTTGCAATGTTGCATCAGGTGCAACCAAACACATATATGTGTCACAAAAGGGCCATCCTTGTCATTTTGAGATGTAGTGGGTAAAAAAGGAGGACAGAATCTGTCATTTTCAGGTAGAGGTGTTGAGGCAGAACCTATTCACTCTGACCTACATAGGATGGGTCGTCTCGAGCGAGGTTAACGCTCCAGCACCTCTTTCCAGGCGTCATGGGATCATTAGTATCCTTTGCTGTAGCAGTGCAGAGCTCTTTTGATGCCCCTGTTTCCAATGAAACTACACTGGGGGGCGGCCCATTTTCCAGGTCCTCTTTCAATGTGGCCATTTCCATTCGGAGGATGACTCCCCTCTTGTTCTTTTTCCTCTCCTCTCTTTGTGGTTGAGTGCAGCCGTGTAGAAATTAGATCAGGAGGAAATTGGAGCAGGGTCAGTGCTTTGCATTGACGGCGACGCTGTCATCCTCACTTGGGAATTTTCAACTAGACAATAAGTGAGCAGGAAGATTAGAATATATTTTAACAAAGCAGGGACTCCACTAGTGGACGAAATAAATGAGAAGATGACAGGAAACTGTTGGTTTGGGTTGGCAACAAATTGCTGACAGGTGTTGGGATATGGGCAGCACATCACCAGATTCATTATCCAACCTAAAACACATCACTTAAATGGATACATTCCATTTTATATACCTCCTGCAAACACTGTCTTCATTTGGCGTCAAACCCGTTCGATGTGTAATCTCTGTGCAATAAAAAGATGCCTGTTTTGCTCATGGCGACACAAAATATTGATTTATAGATGATGATGTACCCACAGTGGTGTCTGCTTATCCTCACAGTGTTTACTAGAGAGTCTGCTACTACATATAGAAGCATATTTCATCGCACACTTGCCAGGAGTTCGACTTTTTCTCTGATATACGTCTTAAATTTCTCAGAGGCTTGAGACTGACTGTGACATTTGAGAATGTATAGCAAAACAAAGCCTTGAAATTGAATAGGCTGCAAAGTTTTTATTTGTATGAATACTACTGGAACTGACTGACTAGCATGTCCTTGCTGTGTTGAATAAGCATTATTAAAGGCAGAGACCTTATTCGATCCATTGCTGCACTCATTATCCTTTTATTTTCATTGAGACAAAATTAATATACACTATATTCTCTTCTGGTTTTTCCTCTCCTTGCTCTCCTTGCCCTTATATTTTCAATTTCTCTGCCACTGCTCTGCAGATTTATATCACTCCATCCTTCTCTGCTTTAGAGTGTCAATGTCAATGCCTCAAAATGCTGTCTTCAGCTCTCTCTTCTCAACAAGCCTCTCAGATTTTCTCCAGTGCTGTCTTTTTCACTACTCTGCTATTTCCAGGGCTGATTCAGAGCCCCTTACAGTTATTCTATGTTTCTTGCAGTCTGTCATTAGGATGGGTTGAAAAGGGCGACATCTAATTGCACTTGCTCTTGTTGCTTGAACAGAATTGCACAGTTAAACCACTCCTCCTCTTTTTCTGCCTTTTTTCTTTAATATAGTTTGTTTTACTCAAAGGGCACTGAATGCTTTCATCCAGATAAGCAACTAATCCTATTTCAACACAGGGGATTTTGCAAAACATGCAATTAATTTATTTAATTTATCATATATATATATATATATATATATATATATATATATATATATATATATATATATATATATATTGAGATTAATCACAGCTTCCAAATTAATCATGATTAATCACCATTTGAGTTTTTATACACTACCGTTCAAAAGTTTGGGGTCACTTTGCAATGGGATTCAATAGAGAAGTGACCCCAAACTTTTGAACGGTAGTGTATGCATGAAATTTGCCCATTTCTACTGTTTTGTATCAACAGAAAGAGCCAATGCTGCAAATTTTACTGTTAAGTGACTTTCCCTTGGGTAACTGTAGATGTCCAATGGTCAGTGAATGCAGCATGTAATGTACTTCTATATGTTTTTTCTAAATCATCTCTACCATGTTCTAGATCATAATTCTGAATTAATGACATTTTTTTATTAATTATAAAAAAAACAGCAGATGTGACAACTGAAGTTAAACAGCCATCATTTATGAAGAAACTGATAAAAACTGATTATCTGGATAAAAATATATTTTTCCTTTTAACAGTGAAGTAGTGTTTGTGCAGCATCACCCAAAGTAAACACCTGTTGATAAATTATACCACTGGCAAATTTTTCTTCACTTATTTTTTTAGATGATCACTTTAGTTGTAATGATGAGTTCAATATTTCATAAAATCTAGACCTAAAAAAGGTCTTTCCACAGCTACTTTCTGTCATCAGCTATTTTGTTAAAGATGGTCCTGCTAAAAAATTACTTTGAGGTAAATATGTGACGGGGTGAACTTTAAACTGCTAGTTTCCTCCTTCTCAGCTGATTCATAAACAGACGCAACAAAAGAGAAAAGTTGATCAGCTGATCACCGACAGCCGTCATAGCAACATGAGAGGAGAGGGAAGAGGCAGCTGTTGCACAAACACGGAGACGACCAGAGACATGTTGATGCAAAACGCAGGATTAGTCGATCCATACAGCCAGCTGGCTGATCTTTTACATCACGCTTCTCCACGTCTTAACAGAGAAATGACGGATGTATGGGGCTTGTCAAGCGGCAATTTAATTGCATTCGGGCAGTTCCAAGGTGTGTGACAGGTATTCTTGGTGCGTGGAGATGTTTGTGTGTGTATCTGCGTGTATGTGTGCTTGGGGTGTGTGAGGGAGGTCCGGACACTCCCTCACTAAGCAGGGGCTTTATGGTAATACTTACACCTTGATACCATTTATTTGTTGTTTTTGTTGATGTCTCAGTTCACTAAAGATGGATCCCATTTGGTGTATTGATGCATTGATTTGGGCTTATTTTCAGTATGTTTTGATTTATTTCTAACCTCTCTCTATCTCTCTGAGGTGATTTTGGAGTTCAGCACAGTCATGGAGGCGTGCCCATGAGTGTAGCTGACAAGAACCTGGTGTGCTTGATTGGCACACTCCAAGTGGCCTGAGGAGAGGGGGGGGGTTGGGGAAGGAGTAGTTAGTTTTTCTTTAGTTTACTAGTTTAAGTCATTAGGTTAATTTAAGTAATGGTTATGGTGTAATGTAATTTAGCCTTTTTTGGATGGTGTTTAGCATTAGTTTTGTATTGAATGGTTTTAATGGGCCACCCATGTAAATACACCTCTGCTTGTTGAGTCTTGGTGGTGGCCATAGTCTTTATATACCTTGTGAGAAATGTGAGTGGGGGAGAAGATGAATTTATGCACTATGTAAATGCACCAAAGAAAGGATTAAAAAGAAACAGAGCTTTGCCAACTCTGGAGTCCCATGTGGTCTATTTTTGGATGTGCAACTCAGTGGACGTCGCCATTCTGCATTTTTAAAGGTTTCGGCTGGGGCTAAACCTTACAGGGTGATTTGAGTAAGTACTAACTGGCATTGGGTGGCCACATAGGGGGACCAGGTCCTCTTGGGTGTCAGGCTAGGCCTCTGCCTCGGGGGGTTAGAGGGTCTTGGTTCTGGCCGTCTCTCTGTGGCTGGCGGTTGTCGTCCCTGGGCTTTGGGCCCTGGGGCTTGTGCGCCATCATGGCGGAGTGCTCTGGCTGGGGCCTTCTTCTAGGCAGATGCGTGGTCGTCCGTTTGGTGGGCTGGCTGGGATTCGTGTTCTTGGGTGGCTGCTGGTCTTCTGGGTCTTTAGCCCCCCCAGTCTGTGTCTGATCTTTACAATGGCGCGTTGCATGGTCTCACTCATCACTGACCACTATAATTTTCAGATGTTTTACGCCACATTCCCTAACCCCCCGATACATTCGCAGTTGTCAGTTGTCTGGTGGGTTTGATCAACAATAATTACTGTTGTTTTTTTTTTTTTGGTTTGTTTTTTTTGCGTGTGTGTGTGTGTGTGTGTGTGTGTGTGTGTGTGTGTGTGTGTGTGTGTGTTTGTGTTTGTGTTTGTGTTTGTGTTTGTGTGTGTGTGTGTGTGTGTGTGTGTGTGTGTGTGTGTGTGTGTGTGTGTGTGTTTGTGTGTGTGTTTGTGTGTGTGTTTGTGTGTGTGTTTTTTTTTTTTTTTGTTTTTTTCCAGTGTTCCCAATGACTGTCAGCTTGGTTATTCCTGCAGATGCCGTAGGTGGTTTTCTGTTTTTTTACAGGTATAGCAGCTGCTTGTCCGTTTTTTTCTGTTTTGATTGAACAGCTGATGCTGTTGCTTTCTATCTGGTGTATCCTTGTCTCCTTTTTCTTCTCTTCACTTTCGTTTTTCTTCTGTTTAATCTCTCCTTTCTTTTGCCCCCACCCTCTTTGCCAGGTCCAGCATTAATGTGTAAGTTCAGCAAAAAACTAATTTAAAAATAAATAAAGTATCAAGAGGACGCTTATATTCATAAAGCTCCTCACACACATTTCAGTTACTCTATGGGGATGAAGTATTTTCCATTTCATTACTGATGATGTCCCGACTAATCAACTAAATTATGAAATTAAATGAAAAATACTTTATTATTAAATATTTATTATTACTCCAATATAGTTTTTTATTTTCTTTTAAGTGGCCTGTGTAGTCGACTTTAAGAATCACTTAAAATGCCCGTGGCTAATTTCCATGCTTCCCCTACCAGCTTAATCTGTGCTGCAAAGACATTGACTCTTTTGTTGAAATGGTTTTGACTTCAGGACTCATTCTCTGTTTGACAGAAAATTAGGACTATGTCTGTAATTTTGTTACACAATCTTGTCTTGTCTTGTATATTTCAATCTTAAATATTCAGTTTTACAGGATTTGAAATTTAACTGAACCTCCTGCCTTCTATATAACTCAATATATGCAGGTTATTTAATAATTCCTGCATTAAAGATTCAAGCCATCGCTCTTATGAGATACCATGCTGTTAAAGAAACTCACACCCAATCAACAGGGTAGCATTGTTGTATTCACATGGATGTTACATTGACAAATTTGGTCACAAATATAACTTGTAACCAACCTTGAACATTTTTAACTAAAATTTCCTAGAGTAAAAAAGGGAATTCAATATACTGATCTATTTTATTATTTTTTCCAAAATTTTTAGGAATGCTTTGGCAAAATACAAATTACAGAATGAACATTATATTGCAATTCTAAAATGTTAAAAACAATGTTTGCTTTTTTTTTTTTTTTTTTATGCTTTAGATCTCAACAAGATTTTGGGATGGGCACCTAAGCAACAAGGCTCTTAAAACGCTACATGTTCCTTAAGGAATATTGTCATGTAATGAGGAACTGTGTACTTTGTGGTCACAAGAGATTGAAAATATATTTGTGATTTGTTGAAGTTAAATAACATCTTATTCTAGTCTCTGTGTTAGGTATCTTTGAATTCTTATAAAAATTGCAGATCTAATTTATAAATCAAGGAAAAGCAGAGTTATTTTAAATTTTTCTGTTCATTAGACACACATTTCAAAGTTTTGAATAAAATTACGTACATCAGCTGTGATTAATTCAGTCACACGTGTTCCCCACACAACAGCGGAATAAAAGGCATTTGTGAGAATTATTGAGCTGATTGGATTATGATGCAGTATAAATTTCTTCATTCAGCTCTTTATTAGGTAATAATGACAGCATTTATTCATACAGACATGTTGCCAGATTAATTTTCTACCTATTTTGAACAATTATTATTAATTGGGAGGAGAGGGTGGGGTGTTATTCAAGATAAATGAGGTATAAAAAAGTTTGGTTGGGTGCTGATGAATACACAGAAAGAGCTTCCTTATTAAGCACCACTTCTAATTCTAAAAGCACTCTCATTCATCATTCATAAGTATTTGTTTTGTGCATCTATTTTATTTGTTTATCCAGCATTGCTTTTTCATGCCTGCGGCTTCTTTTCACACAGGAAAATATGTCCATTGTAAGATTGGAGAGCTGCTTCCCTCCCTTTGGACTCTTTAAGGGTGTTTAAAATGCATTCACATGATACTTGCTTGCGCTAATGCATCTGGTTGTGCTACACAGTCAGAAAAAATCTAACTCCTCATCTCTCTTTGTGCTGTGTACACATTTGCATAATATGGCAACATGGCCACACGTACAGTCTTATGCGACAGGCACACAATCTAATTTGTCAAAGAGGCATTCCATCCATGCTGATGTTGACTATTAAGCATTTTTTGCAGCTTTATTAGTTGCCATGCCAACTCTGGTGTTGACCAGGGAGATAATTAGCAATGTGTCTTATTTTGTTCCCTTTTTGTTATTGTTGTGATTTTTTATTATTTTTTTTTAATTACTGGTACACCACTCACCAAAAAGAAAAAAAGAGAAAGAAAGCCCTATATTTCACATTTACTGTGTAATACTAAGTATTATGAATAAGGATATACATACAAATAAATAAATAAATATAAGGGAGATATGAAATGCTGTTTTTAGCAAATGAGGTAGACCAAAATGGAAACTGCTTAATGAAACCAAAATGTCAGTTGGATTTACTAGTCCACATTGCCTTTTTCTGCCCCTCAGCAGTGCAGTGTTTATGCTCTTTAGCCCAAGCAAGCCTCTTAACCCTGTTCTGATGGCTTAATAAAGGTTTCTGAGCCTCTACATGACCCAACAGCCCTGCTTCTTAAGTCCTCACTGCACAGTTGAATTTCTTGTGTTGACTCTCATTCAGCTGTGCTTTGATGTCGGCTGCAGCCAGCCTTGTGTTACAACAGCTACACCAAGCTTATGAACTCTCTGTTTGATTTTGTTGTCGATCTAGGTCTGCCAGGCCTTTTGTAAAAAAAAAAAAAAAAAAAAAGTATTTTTCGATTACAGACCTCTTCTGTTTCTTGTCATTTTTGATAGCAAAAAGCAGCCTCGCACATAGATATATATATATTTTTCTCTTTTGCCTGTTTCTCTTCAAGATAGTCTTTCATTCCTCAGAGTAATAGCAGCTTTCCTTTCCTGTCGTGAGCTGTCATTTGGCTCCCATGATGACTGCTGAGTGCCTCAGAGTGTTAGAACAGCAACTGACGTTGCTGTATTTAAAGGCTTCTAATTGGCAACCTCTACGATCTTAATGGATCTGTAAAACCCACATTTGACAATTCACTTTGACTTATTTGTCTTTTATGTTTTATAATTTTAGGGTGTTTACAATGGGAACGCTTCTTCAGATTTAACAAAAGTGCCGAAACGTGGGGTGTTTAACAAATGCATGAGCTGAGATAACATGGTGACTGCAAGTATTGCAGGTACATGGTAAAATTTTATTTGTCAGCAAGGAAAAAAATGTTATGATAAGACTTCCATGTCTCTTGTGCACATAAATATTTCTTTACACAGTGCACTGTCCATCTTTTCCCCTGCTTTGTACAGCTCACTATCTGATTTTATCTCTTATGTTGTATGCAGTCATTTCTATACACCATGAAGCCCTTCTCTGATGCACCAGGCTTCAAACTGGAATGATGCCTGCACTCCAACTCCTTTTTGGTCCTGTAGCTACACAAGACGTTTCCTATCAGTTCAGATTTTTCCTAGCCAGGTCTATAGCTTTCATGTAAATGTCAGTGGTAGAGGCGTGTCAGAGAGATAAAAGCCCAGATAGCAGACTGCCGTCAAGGCACATTCAACAGTGTGGGGCTAGAGGTGTAGAGCATGGGACTGTACATGTGTCAGTGTAAGGTATTGACGAATACTGTGTGTGTAAAGGCACACTGTGTAAGATTTACATGCCTTTTTCACCCCAATCTGGCGTTTATCTATCCCAGTTTTAGGCTGTCTTCATTTTGAAATGTTCTGGGGAGGTTTGAAAGCTCCTGCTGTGAATGACACCCACTGGAGGTAAAAATTTGCGATGCAAAGTCATTTCCAGACACCTTCTTTTATCCTTTGAGCTTTCTCTGTGCTGCAGCGTGGCTGGGAAAGAAAGAGTTTCAGTAAGTAGGCCCAACACGGCGAGAAAGTAAAAAGGGAAAAAAAGTTATTGTCTTTGTGATGATGGACAAGAATTGTGCTTTTCATCTTTTTCCCCTTTTAGTCCACCACGACTTTCATGGTAATTTATTCTAGTAAAAAGATTTTTTTTTATGGTTGCACCTTGTTCATATCATCATTAGATGGAACAGGACTTGTCACCACAGCCTGGTCTTAAAGAAATACATGAAATGAGCAAAGTGACAACCTTCATCTCCATCCAGGTTTTATTCATCTGCCCAAAATTCCATATTTTCCTCAACATGAAGAGATTTAAAGCCTAAAACTGACAAGACTAAAAGAACTAACCTAAAACTAACTTACAAGAAAGACTTGTATTACATCCACGGGACCTTCTGCCCCACTTTCCTCAGCAGAGCGATTATGTCCATGTGTTCATTACCTGAGACAATTTGTGAGACAACCACCACAAATCTGTTAGTTCTAACTTCATTCTGCAAACATGAAATATTCAGCCTGTTATGTGCCACCAATTGATTATGCTTTGTTAATCCAGAAACATAACATTAACATTCAAAATACATCTGCTTTAATCCCTACTGGAAAAACCTATTTGCAACCAATTCTGAGAAGACAGCTATGGTAGATGTCCCAACAATTAACAGAAAGCAACACATGATGTTAACACCGTTCTTTCTGAAATAAAGTGCTTTTTCATTTCTGGCATGACTGTTTTTAAAGCGGCACAGGTTAATCAATCAATCAGACTTTACAAAATTCAATGTAGCACAAGTGTTTTACAAAATGCAAATGCAGAAACTAATCAAAATAATAAAATATCAAAAACAACAACCCACCCAGTCCCACCCCAAATCTAATGTGCTAAAGGGATTGTATTTCAAACAACATTCAGACAACATTACTTTATTTGCATAGCGCTAATTCTCATCAAAGTCATCTCAAGGCACTTTACAGATATAATCAACTCAAGCCAATTCATTGTGATCCAACTGACAAAAGTCTGCATTTATTCAATTTACAATTAAAGTGTTAATTCAAGCCAATGATAAAAAAAAAAAAAAATAGCCTTGCTAAGGAAAACCAATGGATTTAATTGTATCTTCTCTTCAATTCGATTCGCTCTCCGCATGCATTGGGTGACGGGTGACAGTGGAAAGGAAAAAAAAATCCCTTTTTAACAAAAGAAGAAAACTTCTAGCAGGGAGGGGGGCCATCTGCCTCGGCCAGTTAGGGTCGGGGCAGATCAACAAGCGGCACAACTTTAGCCAGGAATACCTGCTGAGTACAGAAGCAGTGCAAGTATGACCTTAAAGATTTGTGATCAGCTGGCATCAATATAAGAATTTATTGGCTTAGATGTGAATGATTCTAATGCTTTGCTTTTTTTGTTCCCATTCCTACATAAAGGGGTAATTGTGAGGTTGTCTGTGTTAAAGTACCCAACAATCTGTTATGGTTGCTCAACTCAACTCTGTTTAAGTTGATTTGTTGTGTAGACCTTTGGAATGATCCTGAAATGGTACACTTTGTCACTCCAGTTGTTCCACAGTGTTATTAGAGTCCTGTACACACAAAACCTTTCTGTACTTTCCAGTCTGCAAACAAAGTACTGAACGTTCTTCATTTTCATCTACATAATGTAGAAGAAAGAACAATTCTGCACACCGATGACAAAAATGTACCTTTTATAAACCAGCCTAAAACTAGTAGTCTGTCTTTTTGTGATAATTTACCAAATAGCCAGGAAACAACTGTGCCAAAAATCAAGATTGCATTTCCCGGCTACTACCCTATTAACTATAAGAAGTCATGTTCATCGTAATCTCTGTTTTCAGTTGACCACAACAGTCCTTTAAACCAGTGATGCACACAATGTGGTCATCAACGGAGGCAGCCGTCTTAGCTGCATTCCCTTTCACTTTGAACTCTGGCACGAGGGGTCACGACCTCGCTACTCCTTGCCACAGATGGAGCTCGGCTGGCCTCTGTGTTTGATTTTAGAGCTGATGCAGCTTTGGGTAGGCAGGCCAGCGTCTGAATCAGCCTCTTTAAAAACAGGTCTGTGTTTATGTTAACTTGCAATGATTGGTTTCACCGAGCGCCAAGGATAATTACCAGGGGTTTTCCTATATTGAATGGTAATTACAAAAGACAAATAGACTTCAAGCAACTGACTTCCTGAGTAAAACAGCTCTCTCCCTGTGCAGCTGCGAGTGGTGATGCCGCAAAGAGTCAGCATGTTTGTTGGTGCTACTATCCACTTGAAATCCTGATATAATTAAACTTGTGGTGGATAGTTGAAACATAATTATATGATAGAGTAATTGTACAGTTTACAGCCATATTTCACCACCTTTTCTCTGTTTTTATTCAACAAAGAAAAATATCAATCAGCTCTAGAGAGGGTAATAAATCAAACCCTTCAGCTCAGAATGCTCGTTGCAGTGCTCGGCAGACTGATGATATTACCAATACACCTACTCTTGTAGAGTTGATTTCAAACTTTCTTCAAGGACCTTCGGATTAATATTATAATGACCTTTGACAATCCGCCATATCGAAGGCAAGCCCATTCCCAAATCCAGATACAGAGTTAGCCCACCATCACTGTAATTGACTTCTATCCAGGTCTTGACTGAAGGTCGTGCAGGCAGCCAGACACATGAGTAATTAAAATCTCTTCTGCTCTTTTAGACATTCATTGAAGTCCACCCTTCATTTAGAAAAACCATTAGTCATGCTACAACTGAGTCGAGCTTTATATCATGAAACTTCTTGACACACATTTGCATTCATGCACAATGTATAATCATTAGCAATCTCCTAAGTAATTGAAGGTGGCACTTGGGAAATGGTTACCTGACACTGACAAGTCGACGATGGAGGCTGCTGTCAGTGAGGATCCTGGCTTGTTACCTTCTTTGCTTCATCAGTCATGAGCTGTCAAAGTACCACGAACAGGAGGTCAAAATGTTCATCTCAGCTTGGACCGAGGTCTTGTTGCTTCGCTTTGAAAGGGATTAGAAAGAATTCAAAAGCACATGTAAATGTTTAATCATCTGCAGTTAAACAATACACAGCAGAGGGGTGTGTGCTGGTTCAGAGAAGTGTTTGCTGTAGGTAAGCTCAATTATCAAAGCTGATTTAATACTCTGTTTTAAAAAGCTTCTTTAGAGCTGCTTTAAGACTGTGAGAGGGCAAATATCTCCAATCAACACTTTAACTGAAAGACACAGAAAAGTCAACACATCTAATCGCTGATGTGTGTGAGCTGCAACAACTAGAGAAGACACTAAAAAATTATGGAGCAGTAAGATATCATACCATCTCATACAATTTTAAATGGATATGAGAAAAACTGAGAAAACAGAAAAGCAAGTCTATAAAAATTCGACTTTCTGTTTTGTGCAGTGAGTTTTATTTGATATTTTCAAACATATCTTTAATATTTCAAGCAAAGAAATGTGAGTTAATTTGTTTTTTGTATCAATTGAAACAATAAAAAAATTAAATGAAGCATCCTGCAAAAGTTTTGTGCTTCCCAAGAAATTTAAATGAAGTTATTATGAATGTATCTAGCTCACAGCCATCATCAGGATAGGCCAAATGATGCATATATCAAAGGTTTCTAAAAGCTTTGACGCCTCAAACCTTTTCCCAACAATCAGCAGCCACTCATCCCTCAAAGGAGCTACACAGCACTCTGAAAATGAGATGATTGGAACTTCAGTTAGCTGCTGCTCTCATATGAAAATACACTTCCTTTTAATTCTGTGGTTTTACTTATCAATATATTAAGAAAGCTAATTTGATCCTTCCCAGTTATTATAATGAAATAAATATGACCTTAGGTGAACAACAACATGACACTGTGTTAGAATTTTTTTAACAAAAGCTGAGACAAAGTGCAGAAGCAAAAACATCCTATGATCCATCAGCCTGTAAATCCACCTTTAGCAGCACTGATTTAACGTAATTGTTTTTTGTATGATGTCATCAGTCTCACATTATTGTGTGGGAATTTGGCCCACTCTCGTTTACATTGCTTCAGTTCATTGAGATTTGCAGCACTTGTTTCTGCACGGCTCTCTCGAGGTTCCACAACAGCATTTTAGTCAGGCTGAGATCTGGATTTTTAACTGGACCACTGTATTATTTTTTTTCTTCTTCTTTTTCAGCCATTCTGTTGTAGATTTGCTGCTGTATTTGGAATCATTGTCCTGTTGCATGACCCAGTTTCAGCCAGACTTTGTCTGTCAGACCAATGGCCTCACATTTGACTGGAATACTTTGTTAAATAGACTAGTTCATGGTCCACTTAACGACTGCAAGCTGTTCAGGTCTGTGGTTGGAAACCAAACGAAATCATCCGTCATCCACCTTCAGGCTTGACAGTTATGAACTGTTTGTGCAGATGTGCTGTGTTTGGTTTTCATCAGCGTGCTGCTGGACATCATAACCAAAGATCCCCACCAGGATGTTTCATAACAGGTTATGTACATTACATATGTTGAACAAAATTCAGTGCTTAAAAATGCAATCCTACTAGTTATATAGAAGAGGTTCTTATATATGGATAAAGTTTATTCCACACTTTATGATCTGATTTTCTTGTTAAATGCCGTTCACTAGAAATATAACTGCGCTGGCATCCTACCAGAGTCTTAAAAGAGCATAACATGTGAGCATTATGTGAGCAAGAATCTCTTTTTCCAGGAAAAATTGCTAATTTTTTTTCCCAGAGAAGATAAGGTCTGAAACACAAATTGTAAACCAAAAGCATTTACAAGGTGTGACATTTACCAACAGGAGTGTCATCAAGCTCCTGTCATTAATGGAGTGTTTTTTTTTTTCTAAAGATGGACCCAGAAAGGTAGTCTTGCTTAAACTATAACAAAACTGTGTCATCTTTAACTTTATGCTTTTTTAGAAATCAGGTCATCCTTTACGCACTTAACTTTTCACAGTGACAGAAACTGTGCCAATGTATTTACAAAGAAAATGTGGTCATATATAATTTATAGTGTAGTTGTAAAGTAATAAAAACTTTATAAAATATACAGGATAAATCCACTATCTTACCATTCTGAACAAAATGCATCTTTAGAAGGTTTTGAAATGACACAGATGTAGTTATTCTCTGCTGGAACCAAATTGTTCCGCAATCCAGGAGCTTTCATTGTGACCAGTTGTTTGGTCTTTCTATTATCTTGTTCAGTTCCTGAACGTCAGTGTACACAGATCTGTAAACAGCAACAGTAAATGTACAGTTAAACACAAAATACCAATGAACTTTTACCAACAAAACCAGACAAAAAAAAAGCACAATGAGTAACAAAAGCAGTCGCTCCATTCTTGTGTTCCCACTGCCAGCGTTCTGCAAAAGCACTGCCAGAACAAACTTCTACCTTTATTGCAATTGGCAAATGATGTGATTGCGATTCTGATTCAGAAGCAACACACCTACAACTGGGAAAAAGACAACAAAAACACAACCGCACATACATGCAGTCACACGCACGGCTTTGGTGTAGTTGGCTGTGGTGAGTGAAGGAAGAATGGACACATCACAGCAGCCTGCGGTGCTGATGGAGCCTGGCCCATCCATGGCCTTGCCAATCTGTCATCCACTGTGTGTCCTGGAGGGCACAGACACATGCACACATGCACAGGCGCACATGTCCACACACAGCCTGCTGGTCACCACATAAATCAGTCATCTCTTGCTCTTCCGCGACCTCACACTCACCACCATTCGTTGCTTGACTGACAAAAGCAGCAGGCCAGCCTGTCACAGCTCAGCACCCCCTTCTCTCTCTCCAAGAACCTGTTTGGAATATCCGCTCTTTGATTTCTGTGTGACCTGCAAGCTTTAGGTCCACCTCCCCGCCCGGCAATGTCACCGCCATTTTTGCTCACTTGATGTCACCTGAGCTTGTGAGAACAATGTCACTGAAAGCTAGGTAACATTAAATGGCTATGCAAGGCTACAGTCTTCTTTCAGGAGAATTTAGGTCAAGCTTGTTTGGAGAAAGAATGACTTTATAAACAACCACATACATAAAGGCCAGATATTGACATGCTCTGATCACTGTTTTGTCATATGGACTGATTCAAGCAAAAAAAATATATTTGGAATTTGTGACTTCTCTTTATTATACAGCAAATAAATCAATAATAATCAGCAGCAAGTTGTTAAACCAAAGTTGTTTGGGCGACTAACAGCCTCTACCTCCCACAGCACCTACCAAACCTCTAACCTGGCAGGATGACAGGATACCAAAATGTTTCCAATTAACAAACCACATCTGAGTCCATGTGACTGCTGTTTACAAGCCCTGGTTGGTGTATAATTGGGCACTGCCACCTTCAAAGAGCCAAATGCAAAAATTCACCACAGTAAACTTAGCGTTTGGTTGACAGAAGAAGTAAACAAACTGCTGGGCACCAGTACTAACAATAATGACAGTTTGATTAAAATATGTCGCATTGCACTGTACATTTGCAGCCCTTCGAAAAGTGATCCACAACAAAGTAGGAGACAGGATGTGAGAAATTAAGTGAAGGTTGCACCAGATGATGTCAAATGGAGAATATCCTTAAGAGACAGTAAAATCAACTTTGATGGCTGAGCAAATGTTTGCTCACGGTAAATTTGGCCATCTTCTTTCTCCCTTTAAATCAGGAATAATGGCGGTAACTGTATGCAAGTGGAACAGTTACTGCTCATTCTGCATTATGTTGCCTGCCAGACCTGTTTTGCCAGCAAATCAGCGGCAAAGGTAAGCAGCCTCCAAAGCCATTTGATGAATAAAACATTTCCAAAGACAATCAAACTCTCTTTGACATATACAGTCAAATCACATTCCTGGCTCTCTGATGGCTGGAGGCTTGAAACGCCAGCTTTGCTGTTGTTCAAAGTGTCGCGGGGGGGAGTGAGGGAGGGTAGTCCATTATCTGTTCCCTCTCACTTAAACAACGTGGCTTTCCCTCATTCTACCCACCATCACCTATGGACTTTCTCCCATGGTTCAGCAGCAGGGAAGTCTGATAATTGGTTAGACTGCTGCACAGTCAGAGCAACACTGTTCTTTTCTTACCTCATTAGAGACACCCGTACAGCTGCATTGAAATTTCAATAAGCCGTTTGATTCAAGCCGCTTTGACATTTGCAGATATTCTATCGACTGAATATGTCCATTTAAGGCACAGAAACATGGGCTGCATTTGTGTTTTATTTGCCTGACCCATATGACAAGACTTGCGTGCGAGAGGAAAGATCAAGCACCCTGAGAATTTTTGTTCACATGTGATTATCTGTGTGACAGTTAATCCAATAGTTTGTTAAAGCATCTACTTTTGACTTTACTAGACTTGACTACTTTTGCTTTGCCGACCTTATTTCAGCCAATCAGACCTGATGGAAATGGATGTAATGAGTCTTTAATGCATTGTAAAAACTACATGCTAGCTATACAGAAGCTGTCAATATTGTGGCTTAATGTGATGTTTCTTTAAAGGCTGAAAGGATTTAAGGAAAGCAGAGCTGTATTATCTTTAAAGGATTATCACTGTAGCAGACTGTAATATAAAATAAGACTGAAATAAAATAAGGATTTTACAGGGCTGATTGACAGATTGCTTGAGAGGAATATAGAAGATGGGGTAAAATCAGTATTTAAGACATTTCAAATGACAATCAGAGAACAACCAGTAGTCCATTCACCTTGATAGAGACCACTAGGTTGGCAACATACTTTGTTTAGGTGCCATATTGTATTCTGGCTTGCTCGGAGGTCGTTTTTGTTCGCATAGACTCAGAGTTTTAACTTTTTATGTACTTGTAGGTGAAAACATTTTTTCTTACTTTCAAAAATTATCCAAAAAAAAGAGAGTCAGACTTTACAGCTCAATAACAGCTTGTTAATATGCTGGCTAACACCATGCTGATAGCATTGTCATATATACATTCAACTTTTCCATTTAGTCCCCAGTGTTCAGCAGCCGTGGAAAGTACATTTGCAAGGTTTTCAGCAGTATGTTCTAGCATGGCTTCAGTCTGCAAAACAGCACTGTGAATTTTCTAGTTGAGTACATAATGACACGTAACGGTTACAGTCATCTGTTGTAAGCGCTGTCCATAAATCTGTGATGAGAGACAGCTTTTCAGCATCCACCAACTCATTGTACAGCTCACTTCCTCCTATTATCATCACACAGATTCCTCAGCCTTGTGCTAATGTTTTTTCTTGATCGGTCTGTAAATTCCAGCTCAACAAATTCTGTCAAACTTCAAAAACCTTCACCTTTAACAAAACTGATGTGAAGCGTGTCATTAGCAATCGTCTCTAGATGAGTTCCAGTAATTACTCTTCATGTCTAACATCAGACTTTGGCTGATGAGAAAGCTTGCTACTGACTGCTGATTTTTTGGATCCACCTTTCGTTGGAGGCTTCACTTTGATGTGCATAGTTGTGGTAGACTTATGATATGATAACTTTACCTGACAGAGGGTGCACTGGGTCTCGTTTTCGTTTATTTAAGGTTTCGATACAGAACTTTTTTTATGGTTGTTGTCTTTGGCTCTGCATGTACTCCATAAGAGTCAAATCTCCCAGCACTATACCCTTTGTTCCAGATCAATAGAACTTTTGTCTGTTGTTTTTTTTCCCTGGTGACTGACAAACAGCCGATAAATTAATGCCATAAGGTGGTGGTAAAAATGTGATACTATTAGGTGCTTCTAAAAAAATGCATTAAAATTGCTGCAGATCTAATACAAAAGGGTGGAAGAGTCTGATCAGGTCACTGTAGATGACCAATCCAAGTAGGCTGGGAAAAACGCTAGACATTGGGATGTGATGGTAAAGTATGTGTTATTTGCTTTTTTCTTTACTTAGTTTTAATGTTTTTTGTATTATTATAGTCGTCTTTTAATTTATAAAATGTAATTAAATAAGAAAAGAAACACCACAAATAGAGGGAATATTATTTTTCCATCCAGCAGCCAGCTAGAAACAACTAAAATGAGCAAAAGCTGCAGCATTTAGGTGCCTAATCTGCTTGTGGGTTTTAACTGCCTACAATAAAACTGATCAAATGAAAGAAAAAATAAAACATCCTTAATACATTAAGTGTTAATCACAGAAATGTTATCAGTATGTAGCTAAAGTGCCAAATATAGAATTACAGAGTACATTATACATTACCATTATGAGATTATCATTATTCACATCTTAACCTTTAAGCAGGAAGTTAAAGCTGTTAACTGGTCAAACTGGAGCTTTTTCTTACCATTTTTGTGTGAAATGTGGTATCAGTGCATTTTATTGTCCCATTATAAGATTTTAATGTGTAATCTTCAACTCCAGCAATCACCCAAATGGTGGAAATGGTTAAAAGACATAAGTATTGAACGTTTTCAGTATTTTGCATTGAGGAAACTGATTTCAAACCATTTTGGTCTTTTAAAGTAGGCTTGACACCTGACATGTCAGCTTCCAGATGTATTTTTCTACCTAGGATAAGAATAAAAAAAAACATGTGTAAAAATCATATGTGGCTTCACTACATGTCTGTATGTGACTTCATGAAACAAACCACATGTGCATGGGCGTGTGCATGCTACACGTTCTTCACATAAACATTGCATGTGAAATCGATCATTTGCATGCGTTATTTAAACTCACTTTGCATTTTATGCAAAAGATTCCTGTATGTGATTTGATCATATTTGAAATCTTGGAACAATACATGGGTGAAATCCACATATGATAACAATCTCAAATGTGTCTCAGCCAAATTTCTGTCATGATTAATTTTGGATTTAGAAAAAACAACTTGTAATAAGTAGCTCTTAATATAAATTTCAGGAACTTTCTCAGACACCTTCACGCAAACAGCACCTGTTCATTTCACACAGAGGACCTGATTCAGCTCTGCCTTCTGTTTTTCACCTACCTCTGCATTATGTTGTGATGCCTCATTTTAATTAAAGTCATTGATATAGATATGCTTCAAAAATTGACCTCAAGGGGAAAAGGAAGGAAAAAAACTCTTTAAATTTATATCAGCAAAGTGATAAAGTTGAACTAAACTGTCCCTGCTTGTTTTGCATCTATGATACACACCATCTCATTATGTTCCAGTCTAATAGATAGATTTAGTGTTTGTGTGTTGGTGATTATATGGGAAGAATGAGCCCCCAGCATGCTTCTGTTTTTTGTCCTGCCATTTGTTAGGCCTTGTGGGATATGACTAATGCAGTCTTGTGCTTAAAGGATTGTGGTGTCTGGTGCTAGCGTTCCCTGGGTCGTGGTGAAGTTAATTACCTGGGATTGAACAGTTACTTTGTCCCTCTCCGGGGATCCAGTCGGCAGACAGGAGAGGAAAGCGATGCGTCTTGAACTGGCTACGTATCTAGGTCACTGTGTAAAAACATCTAATATCTATGTATCCTTTAACATTTCTCTTGTGTGGGTTTTATTTTTTTTTATTTTTTTTATCTCTGGATAATATGGCATAACAAATTTATCACAGTCATAGGACACCATTACAAACCCATGTGGGCACAGTGGATCTGAAAACAGCATTCACTCTTTCTTCTGTTTACTATGAAATCAGAAAGAAAAACATAAACAATGCCAAGTTATTCCCCAAAATAATAACTTTATAACACAAGTTACTATAATTATGACAATACAGTGCTTTTAAATACCTTTCAATGATGTAGAGACTGAGTAACTACTGCCACACCCCTTAGATTTTCCATTGTTTACACACTTTGTTACCAAGGATATCAGTGACAGATTTAGCAGTCTAAACTGGAATCTTTTAAACAATGGGACCTTGATTTCAGACAAACAGAGGAAAAGTTTTCATTTCTAGCAAATTACCACCAGTAAAATAGCACCTGCAGCTGCTCTGATCAGCTGAGCTTGCACACAGCACTAGATGACACAGTTTATTGCTCTCAGCTGACTCATTTTAAACTGCAAACAAACAACAAGGCTTTGTGCTGCTTGAGCTCACTTGTGAAACACAAAGGCATGAATCCCTCCCTTATAAGGTGATTCAATGCATAGGGTACAGTACGATCAATAATCAATATAGATACATTTTATGAAAGACCAGGGAATGTCAACTAATTTGGGACTTTGGAGCAGAGGAGAAAATATATTTGATAGTTCTTGTTTTCCTTCATTTTTTGCTTTTATATGCAAATAAGTAAAGTACTGTCTAGTTTGTATCTTTTCCATTGCATAGCTACTTTTAAAGCCAGACTACGTAACTTTCTTACTTTAAAACTCCACATTTTGGACTCGTTTAATGGCACAGTGACATCTTTTATGTGCAATTCTGGAGCCGTTGCTGTCCAGCAGCATCCCAAGGCTGAGAATCCGCACTAAACAACTTTTTCTTCAGTGTGATGTTTCAGCCGTCACACGCTAGCAATTAGTCATCAGTAGGGAGCGCATCACTGAGAAGACCTGCATCAGTTCTGTAGTGCATGTTTAAGGCTGGATGTAAAACTTAACATGTCAAGGGAAATATGATTGCGGCTCTTGTTTTTTAATTGTAGTTCTTGTCAAACCATCAACAAACATATTTTCCAACAATTACCCTGTTTACTTTATTTCCATGAAAACATAAGGTTTGTTATAAGAAGAAAATGTAAGGTTTTCCTTAAGCAGTTATGCTTTAGTGATACACATTTTAGAACTTGTCCCAGAAATATGGCCATTGATTTGGTGAGTACCTACCTACACATTTGACTTATTTTAGTTTATCATTTAACACATTTTGTTTATATATTTGGTTTAAACTTAGTTGAAATGCTTTAGTTTTTTTCTTCTTCTTTTTTTTTTTTTTTTTTGGTTAGCCCACATTAAGGCACCATTGTATTTTAACCTGTTTACCTTTTTGCTTATGTTTTTAACTTGTATGTGTTTCTCTTTCACTGGTTCTGGAGGAGCCATGTGGAAGCTTGGGGACAGAAGTGGGCAAAACTTGGTCAAAGCCAAAGAAATCTCCCTCGAGGGGGGAGATCATTTGTTCATTTTCTTTAAATATTTAGATTTGTTGTTTTGATTTTGAATAGTTTGATTTCTTAGTTCTTTTGATTGAGTAATAAGTAAACTAAATGTTGTGTTCTGTTTCCATGTTGTTTAGTTCATTTGTTAGTATTTGTTAACCCCCTCATGTTTAGATTGGGCTGATCAGCCAGTATTTAAGTTCCCCGATGTTTCGTGTTGGGTTAGTTTGGTTCTTTATGTTACTTGTAAAACAGCTAGTTTGAAGTTACTCTCAGTGACAATTATGACTTTGATTTAGTTTGTTCATTTGACCTCTGTTAAGGGTCCTGATGTTTTGTTTGAGTATTTTGGGGATAAATAAAACCGGTCCTTTTTGAAGCCACCTGTGTTCCTCATTCTTCACCAGCTCGGTACATCGATACGTCGGTACAGATGCAGGTATCTGTACTTAAAAAATATTAGTACTTTCTACAATACAGCTTTTCAAAAAAAAGGTTGTTTTTCCTTTCAATAATTTGATGGCATTTATTATGTTTTCTATTTTGCATCATATTGCCCCTTTCCAATAATTAACTAAAAGAATAATTGATTTTATTTTAAATAAATTGATTAGATGTTTCCCTTTTTTAAAGGTATCAAAGTGTGAGATTTTAAGGGGATAAATATATTTATTTTTGCATCAGGCCTATATAGACAGACAAACAGACGCCTTATTCATCCCAATCGGGGAAATTGCAATAAGATAAGTAATTAAAATTAATTGAATTGAAGTATTACAGTAATAGATTTGAGAGATAAGATAAGAGTAATAGTTTTTCATTATAGGTTATGAGGAACAAATTAGCAGTCATTGTTGTACAGTCTAATAGCAGTGAGGACAAAGGATCTCCTGAACCTCTCAGTCCTGCAGTGCAATGAGATCAGCCTCTCACTGCAGCCACTTCTCTGTCTTGTCCATGCGTCATGGAAGAGGTGTTTAATATTACCAAAAATGGCTTGCAGTTCTCTCCCAATCTGCTGCTCCACAGTACTAAAAGGGTCCAGCTCCTTACTTAGCAGAGAACTGGGCTTTGTAACCAGTTTCCCAGATGCCTAGAGTCTTTTTTGCATAGTCTCCCAGCAGAACACAGCATAGAAAAGCACACTTATAGTGACAGTGTTATAGAACATCTGCAGTTGTCACTGCAGACATTAAAGGACTTGAGCCATTTGAGAAGAAAAAGTAACTCAGCCCCTTTCTGTATGCTGCGTCTGTGTTGGCAGATCACTCCATTTTCTCATCCAGAACCACCCCCAGGTATCTGAAGGTCTGCACAAACTTTATTTTCTCCCCATCAATCCAGACTGGCTGGTTTGTTGTTTTAGATCTCCAGAAATCCACCACCAGCTCCTTAGTCATGGCGGGGTTCAGGAGAAGACAGTTCGTTTTAACTACAGTCGGTGAAGGCCTCCTCAAGATCCCTGCTCTCCCCTTCCTGTTCACTGCTCACACATGCCACAACATCATCTGAATGCTTCTGTATGTGGCAGGACTCTGAGTTGTACCTCCAGTCTGATGTGTAGAACATGAAAAGAATGGGACCTTAAACAGTTTCATGTGGAGCCCCGGTGCTGCATTTCAGTGTCCCAGAAACACATTCCCCAACCCTGTGGTCTGGATGTCAGATAGTCCATAATCCAGGATGTCAAGGAGGGGGCCACCCCCAAACCCATACCAACTTTACAAAGTAAACATAAATCTCTCTTTTTTTTCCTGCTTTTAAGTGGCAGGGCACTATGCTTGTTTCTTTTAAAGCAATACTATGTAAATTTCTGACCTTAAAACTCTGTGCTTTTGACTTATTTTGATGGCAGGCTAGTATTACGCACATTCTTGGAGCCACTTTTTTTTTTCTTCTTTTTCTTTAAGTGTCAGAACCTGGCCACAATTAACAAACGTTAGCTTAATAAATCAGTCAATTAATCAGTCTTAAAATCAAATTGGTTTAATTGTCATTCCTCACCTTAATTTTTTTTTTTTTTTTTTTTTTTTTAGTTGTGAACTTTAAAAACAATAATTTGCTAATTAAATATCCCACTTCTGCATCTGTGCATGCTTGTTAGTTGTAGAACACATACAAAAACAAAACTTCACTAATTAGAATGTAATTCAGATTAATATACCAGTGCTTGTCTTACTTAAAAATGGTTTTGCAATATTAATATTGCACATGGTAATATGACTGTGACAACTGGTTGCTGGGCTGGCCCGTTGATTGGGCTTGTGGTCGGGTTGTTGTATATTGGTAGCACCTGGGTCCAGTGTTCCCAGTATTCAAGGCTTCCTCTGCTAGGGGGAAACTCTGTTTATCTTTACTTCCTTTGCTTCCTTTACCTCCTCTACTCTTCTTTCCTTTATTTACCATGGTTTTGAACTAGCCGTGACAATGATAATTATTCATTTTTTTATATATTGTACAGTTAGCGGAATTGTCCTTTAAAGTGAATTTTTTCTTCAATACATAAAGTAGCTACAATTAAGAACCAACTTTTTTTTTAACTTTTACTTAATAAACAGAATCAGAGCTTCTTTCATCAATCTTTTTTTTAAATATATATATATATATATAGCTTAAAGTTGAGTATAAATTGTTTTGTATTGCAATCTTTGTTAAAATGGTGAAGCTATGCAAACAAAGCTTTGATTGCAGTTAATTGGATTCATGATTTAAATGTAATACAGTTTCCAAGAACACCTAAGAGAATTCAGTGTTGTTGAAGCAAAGAAAACTCATTAAACTTGCAGGCAACACTTGGATGAAGCCTTCACCTTTGTCTGGTGGCGAAGTATCATTAGAGAGGCTGTCATGGAAAAACATTAAAAAGACCTTTAGCCTTCCCTCTTTAAACTGTCAGGTCTTAAGCACAACCTTGGCACGAGAGGGCCCCAAAAACAACTTGAACTTAGGAAAATATAAAAGGTCAGAAAAAATAATTTAAAACCGCCTGAATGCAGAGGGTGAAGAAAAATAAAATAAAATAAAATTATAAAAAGGGGCAGAAATCCGTATGAGCACTGGAGCATTTATCAGGGGATATATATCCCCAACTAGTTGGCAAGTGTGCAATGAAGCCTGCCACAGTGTCACGCCGCACTGTGGCTTTTAATAGGAACACGGCTTAAGAGGCCCTTACATCTTTCGTTTCACTTGAAGTTGTCACTCAGTAATCCCTCAGTAAAGTGTAATGCTGCTGGATTAGCGCCGCAACCCCAGATTTCCAAATTATCATCTGAAAAAACCCAATGAATGATGTCGCTAATAGGAACCAAATTATGCAAAAGAAGAAGGGGCTTTTTTTTCTTTCCTCATCTCCCTCTACCCTCTTTCAATTTATCATGTCACTTTCCCACTCTCTCTCTCTTTGTAACTTTTAGAACGGGTAGATTAGCATGCCGCTGCGTTCATGTCCACTAGCAGCTTGGAAAATCAGAAGAGAGGCGAAAAATAAAAAGTCCAGATGAATTTACAGCATCACAGGAGAATTTATTAATAGGGGGCAGTGTAAGTCCATCTGTGGTTGAGCTCAGGCCTAATCCTTCCCTCTGACTGAATGAGACTGTAAAAATTCCCCATGATGGCAACGTCAACAGCTCTTCGAGTGGGCGGGGAGGATGAGTTGCACAAGGAAAGGAGAGGAAAGCATCCAAGGCCTCCTCCCACTGTCCATACTCCCTGGAGTCATCTTAACCAAAGCTGAAACCCAGGCTGACCATGTTTGTTGTGATCACTAAGCCCGAAGACTTTCACTCTCAGGATAAAGATGATTTCCACCGGCCATTCTCTTAACCCACACATCAAACCTGACTTAGACTCTTTCTTTTTGGCAAACTCTCTCTGTGTTTCTTCCTTCCTCTTCCTGTTTCGCACTCTTACACTGTTTCATGTTTCCTATCCAAGTTGAAAGACCAGGAAAACTTAGTCCCAGAGTGCATTTCAGTGAAATCCAACCATGCTAAAACTCATACTCTCTGGGATCATGTGCTGCCCTTCTCCATACTTTGTCAACTCTTTATCAAATCACCTAAAAGGCATAGTGTTGAGCCTACACCGTGACTATAAACGCCTCCCACCGTCCATCTTTTTCCATCATTCCTGATAGAAAAGCAGATCAGCCGTGTTCCACTTCTCTCTCCAGACACAGCCAGGGGACATAAGAGGAGGGATGATGGTAGATTCAACCTGCCCTCACAGCACAATTGGGCTGCCTGCCATGAGCCCTATGATTTATGATGCCGTCAAAATGTACACTGTTTTTTCAGTTGCTTCACCAAGGGTCAGTGTGTTGTCTTAGATGCCTCTATCTCCCAGTGTGCTGTGATGCTCTTTCTTCCAAAAAGGAGCAACTAATCTGTGGCAGTCGGTGTTCATTTATCTGTGATTCCAGAATGATGTTAAAATGCTAATCCTGCATTTTTAATATTCTGTTTCATTCCTCGAAGCTGTGATAGAATCCATTTTCTCCCTTTGTTGCCCGAAAGGAGCAGTTTCTTAGATGCTATATGCCTACATATTCTTCAGATGTTAGCACCAATTACCAGAGAAACCTGTGTATCTATGCAGAAGGGAATATTAGGCTTTGAATATTACCTTAAATTGCAAACTGCTGAATTCATGCCTCTACATATGCATGAAGCCATGCTGTTAAGACCTCTGCAAAGACTGTAAAAGAACTCCCACACCTTGCAAAATTCTGAAAGAGGCAGAATTATCATTATTTAGCTGGTCACTTTGTTTGCACATTTCCTGCCAAATCTGGAAAAGTGAACGCAACATGACAAACTATTTAAATGTGTGACTAATTCCCCCTCCCTTCCCATCCACACCTCCCACCCTCACTACAGTCAGAGCACCACCAGTTCATCTGCAGCGCCGCTCCAGCAGGGAGAAGGATTTCTCTCAGTCAAAGGACAGGCTCGGCTTGGCTGATTAGCCATGCTCAGTGAGCATGCCCAGACGCCTAGGCCCGCCGTTAAAGAGGTGGAAAGGATTGGACTTCAATAGGGGAGGGGTGGGTTAATGGGTGGAGGGTAGAGAAGGTTTCTCTTTTTTTTTTTTGCTGATGCGAAATGCAAAAGCTGTGGTTGCATGCTAATAAACACATGATGTCACAGTGTCATGCAAATATGAACTCCCCTTGGCAATTTCACTGCATGTTCGATACAGTCCCTGTGTGCCACCTTCCTTCACTACAGTTAAGGTGGCCTGAAGTGTGGCTGCAAATTCGACTTTTTAGTTTCTGCAAAGCATGAGGTCTTCAAATCCATTTAAAATCCTTTTCAAATGCTTGACTCTGATTTATTCAACAGCATAGCTGAACTGGCTCAAAGTGCCAACCCCCTTTAAAAGTAGCACTGCTGGTGTGCTACGGCTGCAGAGCCGGGACACTTTTATGCTCTTCTTTAGCTTTTCAATAAACATGTCAATTAGAACCCAATGATTTGCTTCACTGCATGACTCATCTGAAAAGGAAAAGTTACATCTTTGCGATTATTTCTTTGTTAGGAATAGTAAAGGCTTCATGATCTGGGATAAATTAGTTTCTTGGCCTTCTGAGCTGCTGAGAACCCGTTAAATTATTCCCATTGACTAATCTGCTGATCAGCATGAGGTGTGGCTGCCTCTCTGTCAGCAGAGAATTATGTTGATTATTGCACTCTGTCAGAAAATCTGCACAGAGTTGGAGGTAGTTCCAGAAATGGTTATTGCTCTGCATAACACCAATCTCCAGTCAGTGGAGAGTAATCAGAATACTTTGGTGCGGGATGTGGAAATAAAAAAGTAAATAAATAAATAAAAAATGGCTAAAGACAGATCATAATCCCCGCCTCTTTTCTCTTTCAGGAAAAACTGTAACACTATTCACAAGTAATTTCCTGCTAACGCTGAAAAGGGTATTTTGGAAACTGGAAAAGGTCATCTCATTATTGGGAATTACCATAGGAAGCCATATCGTCATGTTCAGCATGTACACATTGAGGCCAAACACAAGTGCAGAGACCTTATCGGTTTTTCAAATTAGTAAAATGTGCATAGAAGAAATAGCACTAAGTCTGTCTCTGTTAGCGTGCAGATCCACAGTTTAATTGGCTTCAGTGTATGCTTTGGTGGCCATGCCAGTGTCCTATTAAAGCATGATAACCACTATATGTGAGAAGGCATTGTACCATACTTTAAGTTAGATTAAATAACTCCGTCATCATAAAAAGTTGGCTAAAAGCTAGCCATGCTTTTCTCTTGGATGTCTTTAATGACCAACTCAAAGCAGGGAAATTTGTAAGCGCTTTTTAAGGATCTTTATTGTTGAGGGTCTTTTTCTGGAATAATAATAATAATAATAATAAATTATTATAATATTAAAATAATTTAGTCCGCTGGGTGGCATAATATTGTGCTTAGCTTCACTTAGCTGGTGCAGGAGGGAATTTAACTAATTCAGTGTATTCAAAACTGTACACTATTCACTGAAAATATGGATGTTACTGATTTATTGCAGGGATAGTCTGATACAATAAAGGCTATGGTGTTTTTCTGTCTGTTTGGGTTTTTGCCAACTCGTGATTTTTTTCTTTTACATCAGAATCTACATACTCTGGAAAAAGATATTGAGGATGTTCCTTCAGTTGTTCCGTTCTAATAATAACAATAATAATAATGATAATAATAATAATAATAATCATAGATGTCTTATACCTGGGACTTTGTATTGGAATAAGCAGTATAAGAAAATGAATGAATGAATTAATAAAATCAATCACATGAGTAATTGTGGAACGTTTTCTTCTTTTTATGATTCATTGGACCTGAACCAAAGCTTCTAACATCATTTTCTTGCCCAGTGCAGATTTATGATTAATAACATTTCAAATCACTTTCATCCACAGTCCATAACTGCTTCTCTTCAGTCTACTGTGACCTTGTTTATTTTTTCTGTGTAGGTGTAAATGATGATTCATGCTTTACTTTTCTGGATGTTAATCCTATTTCCTTTAACCAGTTTCTTACAGATCAGTCACAAACATGAACGCCTGTTTCAGCCTATTTGTTTCTTTTCATGTCTTTTGTTAAGCATTTTCTGATTTCAGGCATATTGCTTTAAATCTTTCATTCTGAAGCTTTGATGTCTTCCGTTATCTTATATCTGTATATTAGTATACAGATAATTGCTATTAAATGCAACTAATTTAATTGTTTAATTGGAGGTAAAATACCAGCTAAAAGTATCGACACACCTTGAATTTAAATGGGCAGGTATTTGCTATTTGTATGTCTTCTGAAGTATGTTTAGCTCTTAAATTAAATTTCTGTCATTTCTGCGATTTTTCTAAACATCTGAATGAACATCTTCTAAAAAGGTGGTAATTATGTTTTTCTTTTCCTCTTTTTTTTTTTTTTTTTTTTTTTGCCAAAGGTTGTAACGTAACACGAGACACTCAACCCCCAACCATCTGTCCCTCTATCTCCTCCCCATCTGCTTTTTTGCTTTGCTCAGGAGAAACACTACATAGTAATCCCAATCCCAATTAAATCAAATTAATGTTTTCTGTGTGTTCATCTCTTGCTATTTGCCCCCTTATGCCAGTATCTGGGCCAAGAATGACAAAGAAAAAAAGGTGTTGTAGACATTTTTAATATTGCATTGTAGATGACTCACTCTGAACTTGGGGGTTTCACTAATTCATGTGAGTTGGTGCCAAGTGTGAAGATAAACAATTTATGTCACTAAAGGTCTCCTGTTTATACCCTGCAGGATTAAATACCATTGAGGCATGTAGGCTCTCTTCTATCTGCAAATAGACCAAGTTCGGTGATGATTTCATTAATGGAGAAGCAGAGGAAAACTGAAGCAACCAAAAATAACTTGTCTTTATTCATATTGCAGTAAAGCTGGGTGTATGAAATTGCATCATAAAATGGTAGTCATAGCAGCATTCTACTTAAATCACAAAGGCAGCCATGTATAACTAAAGTGCACAACAAGCTAAATACAAATAGCTTGGGCAAAATTAAATTAAGTAAACTACACTGCCAACAACATAGTTGCATTTCCAGTTCAGCCTGGGGTTACACTAAACATTAATGTGTGTGTGAAGCACTCATGTAGTATGTTTAGAGTTGATGTGGGTTTAAAGCATTTTAGTACACCTGTGCACTTTGTGACTCACGACAGTAATGTGATGTACAAAAAAAGACATTTGTTGTTAAAGGAAAAGCAAAGAAATGAGTAACGGAAAATCAAATTCACAAACTCTCATGTTAGAGTTTTAAATATAAATGGTTTCCCATTAGTGACAGTAGGTGGTTGAAGCAGAATAGGAAGCATGAAGTTGTAAAGCTACGGCTCACTGTGGGCATGCTCCCAGTGAATACAAGCTTTAACAAATTTAAAATTGAAGGGGATATTTATGGTTAGTTTTTTGGGATGCAAATGACTGACTGCAATAAGATAAATTACTTTTACTTAAATGCATCAGTACAACATAAACCCAAGGTATGTGCTATGAAAGGAATACAAATAAATTTGACATGAATTTACTCAAAATATGATTGACAAATGTACTGAGCTTAGAATATATTGTGCAGTTAGTAAAGTTTATTTAGCTTTAGTCACCAACTGACAAACTCGGCTTGATAATTAAAATTATCTTTCATGTAAAAGTAACAAATGTCAGCTACAGAAAGTTTTGAGCAACACAGCTGGTCTGAGAATATCATTCAGTCTCATATAAACATGAAAAGATGCTCATAATCATTTCAAATATTAATTAATTGCATCAGCTTCTTGGAGGTTGTGGTGTTTTGCACACATCTGAATATGGCAGCATGAAAGTTTTCAAATAAAATTTGATATTTTATTTGAAAACGTATTTTAATAAAACTTATTTTATTGATTTGATCCACAAACAGTCCATTCTGCACAAGTGATGACTCAGCACACTCTCACTGCAAGGAAAAAAGAAGCTGTCATCTCCACAAGAAAAGCAAGAAGTACTGAAATCAAAAAGGTGGGCTAAAACATAATCAAACTACAAACAGCTCAAATCAAACTATAATTTATGTGCAGCAGGCCAGTCTGTGTGGCCTTGCTTGATTGAGGAGGGATTAGTCACCATCAAACAGGAAGCAGACTAGCTCCCTTTAACTTCAAGCCAGTTTCACAGGACGACCAGTTTGGAGTGGGCTGGACATGACGTCGACCCAGAGCAGAGACCAAATCCGGGAATCTATAAGCCAACGGGTTTTGTGCAACTCCACACAGGAACCCAGACACAACCACAACAATATTACAACAGCAACTAACAAAATAGAAGGGTTGGGACAGGACACAGACCAGGGGCTTCTGGTTGCATCACACCAGTCTTCTTTTGACCTCTTTATCCTTTCAGTGTCATTTAGTCAGCAATCACCATACCTGTTCCCACTAATCAGCAAAGTTCAACACAGGTGGAGAAAAATGGGTGTTGTCTACAAGTTTAAAATCAATTCCACGCCCATAAAAACATACAAATCAAGGCAAAATATGTACATACATAAAAAAAGGAAAAGTTAGGAAAAATAAAATTACCATTCTGAGCACAAGAACACAACATGCAAAACATTTTAAACAAAAAATCACAACTCCTATTTAGTCTCTTCATGACACACGACAGACGGCAAGTTTTGCCCTTGGAATGAAAATAGTTTTTTTAGCCTGGTTGAGCAATATATGGACGTGAATTATGGGGGGAAAATTAGAATATATCCGATGACCTTTATTGGACAATATGATAGATTTCCATAATGACACAGTTACTGAATTATACTCAAAATCTGTTTCGACTGAATGCTATGTCTGCCCACAAATGTAGGGATAAATGTCTTGATAGAACTGAAACAGTGAATTCTGTTGCTTGTGGATAAACTTTTAATGAAAAACATAGTCTTGCTTCAAGCAACATTCACAGTGAAAAGCCCTTAAAACATTTCTTTATCGGTCTGGTGTGAGGCTGACCAGAGGTCACCTCAACAGCCTTTGAAACCTTTAAGACTGGCAATTTCCCTGCAACCAAACACTATCAGCACAGCGACATTATTACAGCCGTACATATTGTTCTCTCCCAGATTAACTCCACAGTTGAATTATAAGCAGAAGGATTCACACTATGTATGAGCCCTTAATTGAACTCTACAGAGACTCCACACAGCAGCTGCCTTATTCCTTTGCATGTACTGAAGATAATATCACATGTTCCACAGTCATTAGAGGAGCAGACAGACATTCTTGGTGTGAGAAGTCTCCTGTCACTTTGTTCAGGCTTTATTTTCAGCTCTACATTGGCAGGGAAAAGGTGAAATTATGTTTTAAAGAAATCTCTTTTAGTGGTGTTGAGAAAGAAAAAGAGATTTCATAACTCAGTTTTCATCTGCTTGTCTGAATCCTTCAACTTTTACACCACCTCTATTTGTAAATATAAGGATATATATATATATAATAAGTGTATTACCACCCTTTCAGTTTTACTTTGTTTATTTATTTTAGGACTTATGAGGACAAAGTATTTTTCATTTTCTACTTTCAAGGTAGCTCAGTCAGCAGTCAAAGTAATGTGCATCATACAGTCGCATCAAACCAAATTTAAGGCTGAACCTTCAAGCGTAGGAGAATATAATGCACCATGTAGTGGAAAACTTGTGACCATCAGCTGTTTTAAGTGTGAGCTACTGGAAACAGTGCACTGATTCAAAAAAAATAAACAAATAAATAGATGCCTGCAAAGATAATTGCACAATGTACTGTATAGTTGCTGTAAACAAGCCTGAGACTGAATTATGTTCCTCATGTTAAGTGTTGCTTTATCTCAGCTAAAGGAATATGGTCGACTTTAGGCACGCGTCCACTTTACGCCGGAGAGGAGAGATGGTATTACTTGCTATGTTGTGAATATTTATACCACAGATTCCTCCAAGTAGAAAGATCCAAGCATTTTGCTGTGTTTTTCCTCTCTGGAGTCGAGAAACTACGTTGATAAAAACTTATCTTTGCCCCACAGAACAACATTGTATTCTGTTACTCTTTAAAGAAGACTATGATATCTGTGATCCGGGGCGCTTGGGTGCCTGACTCCTCTGTTCTCCCTTGTTCACTTTCCTGTAGCATATTGATCTTTTTCTGGAATTGTTTATAGGACTCAGTGTCTAAAAGGGGACCTATTGATTTCCTTCTGTTTTTTTTGGTTTCTGCCACAGCATGACTCAAAGTCTCATCCAATAAAATAAAATACATCATAAAGTAAATTAGCTTGGACATAGGATGTGTCTCCAAAGGATGTAAAATTCCTTAACAGTATTCATCTTTAACAAAAACTTTTGGTTTTGCAGTCTTTTGGGCTTTTTTTCTGGACTGCCTGACAGCATTGAGGATCCTTTTCTATCTTCAGCATTGCTACAAATCACATGGAAATAAACCCTAAACGGTCACAGATTTCACTAATGCCTTGTGAATGATGTGTGACAGACAGTAAGGATATTAAACAGGACTGAGTATAAAGGTTTCTTGGATCATGTTAATTCATATTTCTTACCCTGCTGGTATCTGTAATTGGGGCCCATGTGGGATGTAAATGGGCTGAAGAATTGGGTCCATATGGATTGTCCACAGTTTTAATATTGGCACCATGTGAGTTGCCCACATTGGTTCTGGGTGCTACATTATTGTGTACCACCCCCTTTTCTTTATATACTGCCAGGAATATGGTTAATAGGTCCATGTTAATCTAAGAATATTCAGGTAGAAGTACTGAAACAATGTCTAAACCGAATTTTAAAGAAAAGATTATTCAAGATCAGTTTCAAGAAGATCTATCTCCAACGAAGAAAAATATTTAAAAATTAAGGGTGGCTAAAGCTTTTTTTTATTATTATTATTTTTTTTTTAGCTCCACTAGGACCAACCACATAAGTATACCCACATGGGCGTTTCCATATAAATTCCATTTTGCAACCCAATTTTAACATTTTCCCCACATACATATGTTGCAAGGGTTCATGTTGAATCATTTCAACCACCACATACAGTCTTGGCTGTGAATCCCCAGTGAGCTATATGTCCATATAGAAACATGGAAATTAATTGGTCTCTTATAACACATGGGTATATGCACCTGCCCGTTTGTTTACTATTTTCTTTTTTAAAAGCTTCTAGGATTCCCCAGGTAACCCAATCACTGTGATTCATTTCAGATGCTTCTGTTAGAGCTTTTCCATGATGTGCAGTGTGTGCAGGATGTACTTCCATGGTAAGGACTGACTTTTGATAGAGTGGTTTTGTCTTAGAGCAACAAGACAAGTTGTATGCATGAAGTTGATGACTGATCACAAGTTATATTGATATTTTTTGTAGAACCTTCCATGTTTTATAAATGTTTTCAACTTTCAAGCCTCTTGCCACATATGAAATGCTACATTGAAAACAGCACTGTAAAACACAAACATGACATAGTCAACATAACACATTAAAATGTGTTAGTTAGCAGCTAGTCAGTGTGTGTTTGTAGCTGGCTAGATAGTATTAAATAAAGAATGACAGCTTGCTAGGTTCTATCTCTAGGTAATACCTACTTGTGACATGTATTGGTTATAAATAGTTTAATCATGAAAAGACACAGACTTCAGCCATTTAACATATAGGCAAGAACAAAAGAAAGCCAAAACACCAAACATTGCTTTGATAACATGTCTACTACTGGGTGACAGGAATATGTCTCTTACTGATCAGTTCTGACTGATATACATGCTGAAAGCGTGTAGACCTCTGGCAAGCCATAGGGTCACTCATATGAGAAAAACCCCTAAAAGCCCAATAGCCCACCAGTATCCCCTATATTTTTAACCTTCTGGATCACCGGAGAGAATCAACATGATCTGGGTCAAACAATGTCGGATTATAATATGTACCATGATGTCTGATGAATTAGAAGCTGTAATGGCAAAATTATCCTTATCTCCTAATAATATAGACTGGATCCAGACGGTGATCTGAGTCAACCCCAAAACGTAATCACTTGTTCCTTTATTCCATTTCCCACATTTCCTGAAAATTTTACGAAAACCCATCCATAACTTTGTGAGTTATGTTACAGACTGACAGACAAACTAATGCCACAGAAAACAGAAGCAGAAGAATTAATGCAGAATAGGCTTTGGCTATGCTCTAACACATGAATGATGAAGACTCAGATGGGGGAGAAATGATCAGCTCCTCTTACTACAATAGGACCAAGTAGACATCCTTGACAAGATGCCGAGTTGTGGCCTGTTGTGGTGTTTTATAACATTTTGGACATGGCTGCACTGAATGGATGGACAATCCCAAAGTAATCCAACAATTAATTTCTTCTTCCTTTAAGCTTTTTCTACTTCTGAATGATAAAAAATTCAAAGGGGATAAAAAAGTTGGTCTCTGTAAACGATACCTTTACAGTTTCTACCCTGGGTGGGCAGGGTGTCAAAGTGACCTCCTCTCTGGTGGTTCTAGTGGGTATTGGAATGTTGGCGGTTCTAGTGTTAAAAAAAAACATTCCTGGATCCAGGCAGTAACCCAGATCACCCCCAAAATCACATTTGTTGTTCCTTATTCCATTTAGGAAATTTCCTGAAAATTTCATCAAAATCTGCCCGTTACTTTTTGAATTATGTTGCTAAAGATGCTGACAGACAGACCATTTGCTCTATTACTGTTCAAAAATATGAAAGACAAGTTGCACTAATTTTGAATGAAAAAAAACTGCATGCAGCAGATCAGAGAAATGTCTGATTTACAGAATGTGATTAAGTTGTACTTCATGCTGAGCTGAGGCATGGTGAGATTCCGCTGTTACACCTTGGATGACACTGTCATAATGTTGATGTTGCACCCTTAGATCAGAGAGGACGGCGTCTTTGTGTTAGCAACTTTATTTTCACTGCTGTGCATATATGTAATTTTATTTTACTTTTCAGAAGATAACTAACAAAAGAACGTACGTTTCACATATTTATTATACACCTATCACGTTATAATGTGATAAGGTCAAAAGAATTTTTTTCCCCTTGGGTGGTAGCTCTACATTTCCAACAGAACCAGTGGATTTTGGTTTGTCTGCCACATTCAGGATTAATGCATTGATGGTTTGGTCCTTTTTGTGGCTGCCTTTTTACTTATTAAAATCTACATCCTATGCTTAAGCACTAGAAACTCAGGTAGATACATTAATTAACAGAGAACTTAAATCTAACCAGCTACCATAACCACCAAATCAGCAACTGTAATGAGTTGAATATTAAATAATGATGACAAAAAAAGGTAAGAACTCATGTTGGAGGGTGAGCTGGAGAGAGAGCCTGGAGGACTGGATCTGAGCCTAGATTAGTTTAATGCCTCTGGATTGTCTGTGTAACCATGGCTCATCATACCCTCCATTGTTACTGTCACTTTCACACAGATTCTGGCAAGGTGAGGCACAAATTAACGAAATATGGATGACTATAAACATTAAGGCTGAAACCGCCAACAGTTGTTCTTTAGGAGCAACCCTGCTGTATCCCTGCTGTCTGGTATTTTTACAGAGGTTACCCTCCACATCCTTTGTTTAACCTCATGCCACATAAATGTCATTTTCCTCATGAGGATGAATACCATATGTAGACTTTCAATTTAAGGCTACTTTTAGGCCATAATATGTCATATGAGTGTCCATTTGTAAAAGAATAAAAAAGCATTTAAAAAGCCACATTTCCACATTTGAACTGAACAAATCATGAGATGTCATATGAAGACAGAATTAGTCCTTGCAGCTTGTTTTACTATTATTTAATGGTGACAGGCTGTTAAATAAACTGCAGAAAATACTAGGGCAATTTGTTAGCAATGATGCAGTCAAGGGCAGTGGTTATTCATCTCAGGCTGATCTCCTGATAGAACATGATGCCAAATGCAGACATCCCTTTGGCTCACTGCGTTTTGCACTATAGGCAAGAGTTTGATGTTTGGATGAGAGGACAGGACAGCAGCAAAGTGGATGCTTGGAGTGCTTCCAGGGATTAAACTCATGAATCTAACAGCAGCCAGTGGTCATCATGACACAAACACTGCATGGGTGGTAATGCGTGCACAGCATGGGGTCCTGGGCTTGCGAAAAATGAGAAAAACTGAAACCATAAACCCGTAAATGCCTGCAGACTTTCCCCCCATCTTTGCATGCAATGGGTACTAAAGTTTTATTAGAGGTGACATATGTTTTGTGGTTTGTGTCATGCTAAAGCTCAGTTAAGTGCTTTGATAAGTATGTGGCACAAATAATGAATAAAACAAGCTGTGTATCTAAGCATTTGTACTATTTTCTTCTGGTTTTTTTCATAATGCACATTGCAAGGTTTATGTGTAAAAGATATCTGATCTTAGCAAAGCAATAGTTGTTGCCCATCAGTCTGGTAAGTTGTAAGGTCATTCCCCCCCAAAATTGGACTCCATCATTTTTCAGTGCAAAATATTATTCATAAGTGGAAAACATTCAAGACAGCTATCAATCTTTCCAGGAGTGGATGTTCCAGCAAGTTCACCCCAAGGTTAGACTGTGCAATGCTCAGAGAAACTGCAAAAACCCAAGAGCTATTTGTCTGACCCTACAAGCCTCAGTTAGCAGGTTGAATATTTAAGTTAAAACTATTTGAAAAGACTGAACAGGTTGTCTGGAAAAGGTGCAGGAGAACACCTCTTCTCAGGTTTGTAAAAATGCACCAGGATAAATCACATGGCTTCTGTCTAACCAAAGAGGAAAAGCAACCACAGAACATCAGCACATATCTCATACTAACTGTCAAGCATGCTGATTGGAGGGCTGATGATTTTGGCCCAAAGTCCTGGTGACCTTGCAGTCATTGAGTCGACCATGAACTCCTCTGTATACCAAACTATTCTAGAATCAAATATCAGGCCATCTGTCCAAAAGCTAAAGCTTGGCTGAAACTGGGTCATGCTGCGGGTCAACAACCTCAAGCAGAGCAGCAAATCAACAACAGAATAGCTCAAAGCAAAAAGAATCAAGGTGTTGCAAAAGTCCAAATCTAAACATGATCTGAAGCAACATTGTAAAGAAGAGTGGACCAATTTTTCTCCTAACATCAAAACAATTACTTAAAGTTATTACTGCCATAAAGTATTTTCTACAAGCTGTTGCTGTTCACATGCTGCTTCTGATGCTCAGGTTCTGATGAAATAATAATGAAAGGACCAGATGATTCTGTATTAAGTGCTGATATATAAAACATCCAAACTTCCATTTTTTTTTTTTTTAACCTGAAATAAAATCAGCTACTAATTTTCTCCTGCTATCATAAAACACCATAACTTAATTTTCCATTATCTCAAGGAATCAGATTCTATTTACTTTAGACTATAATTGCATTATCTCATGATCTTAATGCTAAACCGCTTTTGCGACGTCACATCCTAATTATGTGGCTGATTATGACTGAGTTGTCGGCACTGTTTTTTTTTTTTTGTTTGTTTGTTTTTTTTTGTCTGGAAAAAACAATGGACAACAATGAAATCTTATGCTTGTACAAATACACTTATCCACTCTGGCATCTTTGCTCTGGCTAGACAGAACTTTTCTTGGGGTTCTGAAGGATTTTAATAGCCAAACACAAATGCATCATTCGTGCTTTTATTTTTGTCTGAAAATATAAAGAAATTGCATGCAACATATACAGCCACATTAATGAAACATAGCATATCTGACAAGTCTGTGCACCGTTTAATGTCTTAACATTAATTTTCATCTGAATATCATACATGTTTGAATGTGTGACAGGTGGAATGTTTGTTTTATACATGCCTAATCCCAGAATCATCCATCAATCATTCATTGTTTTTACATAAATGTGTTTTGGAAAGAAGCAGTAACATTTATTGAGAGAAATCTCTGCTTTACACTTATATTGAGGTTGTTCTTTCAAGCAAATTGGATTGTTCAACTGTAAAAGCTACAGCATCTATAAAGTTAGAAGAGATAAAGATGTTTTGGACTTTGCATTCTTGCTTTTACAAATGAAAAATTCCCACTAATGTGCAGCCTCATGTTGCTTTAAAAACAGATAAAATAGAGCCTAAATGTAGTTAGCGTTTTAAATAAAATTTGCTTTTCTATGATATCAAGAATATAGAACAAACTAGTTTATTAGCCACTGTGCATAGACACACTCAGAGATACAATATAACAGATTACAGGGAGTAATCTGGTCTAGGCAGAACACTGGATAAAGCATTTATGAGCCGCATTAGTTTGATTACTCTAAAAGAGCACCATTTACAGGCTTGGCCTGCAAACAGATTTCCCTCTAAAACCCCTCCGGACAGGAATTTTACATCATGAGAAGCTGATCAATGGACCATGTAGATGATTTTTGTATCAGGAGAAAACTTCAGCTTGTTGCACTTTTAAACCAAATACAACTAAACAAAGAAAACACTGTAGTTTACATTTTTGGGGGGGCCACAGTGTTGTAAACTGGGTGCCTTAAGACCTCTAAAACGATCATTAAGTTGAATTGGTGGCCCATTGAAACAGTTGGACAGTAGGATTCACAGCAAAGTGGTTTTAGACTGCAGTATCTGTATTTAGTGATGCAAAGCATACACTCCCAGATAGCAAACAAAGTTCAGCCCTACCGTGGCTCACATCTGCTGTTTTCTAAAGCCCACATTTGGCCTTGAAGTACACTGTTGACTCAGAGTGAGTGTAGCTTCTTAAACTATATCTGCTAGACATGCCCCAAACGTATATTTTCTTTGGACCACGCCATGCCCACACCACACGTGCAGTGAACCACATCAAAGTGAGCATTTGACATTTGGGCATCAAGTCTTCCGATCATAATGACCTTGTAGGTGGCTTGTTCATACCCTCAAATGGGGGTATAATCTGAATTACTGCCAGTGGTAGGAGGAAAATAAAATATGACTCATATCAGTGTTTCTGTATCAAATGCAAAGTGTTTCCTTTGACAAGCCACATCATCTTCCTAAGGAAAAACATGGAGCTGAGACAGAGACATAATTTTGTAACTTGTATGTATGCTTTGTAAGTTGTATTACCATATCTGTATGTGTGAAAATGAGTGCAATACAAATCAAATCAAATACATTTGTAAGCATGGATCAAATTTACAAGTACAAATTAAGTCTACAAGTACAGATTATTTTTGAAAGTCAAATTTTTTTGTCCCGCCTAACCCCCGAGAGGGTAGGAGGCACGGTGTCTGCGACCGCAACCAAAACGGAAACCATGCAGAAGAGTGCATCTACAGCATTCAGCATTCGGTTAGTGATTGTCAATTTGAATTTTGATCTGTATTTGCAGACATGTAGAATGGATTTGTATTTATACTGACATTTTGATGTAAGCTTCTACTGTGACATGTATTGATTGTATTTGATGCAAGCTGCTGTTTTAGCTTCATGGAAGGAGAAGTAGTGGCTAAAATCAGAGAACAATCATGGTCAATGCTAAGACACATTATTTTCACAATACCACCATTTCCATTAAGTAATGAACACCATTTTGCTGGTTGCCTCGGTGACACATCAATGCAACATGCTATAACTGTAGATATATTGGTTGTAGTAGTTCATCAAAACTCTCCAGAGGACTGAAAGAGGGGGAAATGCATCACAGCAGCTCCAAGCACATCTATAGTAGAACTGTCATACTAGTCAAACGAGACTACAGGACTAATTAAAGTATAGCTGTACTATTTATTTATTTATATGCTTTCAATATAAATATTGTACTGCTATAACAACTCTATATTGTTTTATTTTGTTGTAACTTTGCAGCTTCATGTTAATGTTATATTGTTGTAAGACTGAATTTGCTGATTGGGGAATATTGAAGATGTATGTGTGTTTATTGATGTTTGTAAATAGTGATATACAAACACAGTTGCAGTGCTGAAACAATAGACATGATGGTAAAGCACTATATTATTGATAATCTTTGAATTCAATAAGCTGTGATATGTTTGGGTTGTTTTTTTTTTTAATGTTTTTCTTTGGATAAATTATCCCTGTAATCATGTAACATTAATATGTGCAGCTTTCAGTTATTTTTCCCTTATCAAGACAAAAAAAAACAAACAAAACGAACAAACAAACAAACAAACAAAAAAATGCTACTGAATTCTTAAAGAACTCTAAAAGAATGTACTGGAAAAAAAATCAATTCCAGTACATCAATTTATATACCGTCATCTTGTTTTTTTGTCTTTTTGGGTTTTTTTTTAACCACATCTGGCGCATCTGTTGATTATCATATCTTAGTCAATAGTTTAGGCTACTGGAGACCATTTTTATATCATTAATCCTTTAATATAAAAACCAAATTGGTTGTGAATCTTTGTGATTCTGCTGAAAGACACTCGAGTTTATTGAACTGTGTTATCATCATGGCCAATATGATTGACATGTTAAAGTCAAGGTACATGTAAATGAAAACACATTGTTTCTCTTGTTGAGTTAAAGAAGTGGTTACCAAACTGGGGGGTGGGCCCACTGGAGATGGGGGGCACAGCAGGGCTAAATAAAACATAATTTTTGCAATGCTAGCAAAAAAAACTGTGAAAGTACCGATGGAAAAACAGGGATGAATCAACAACAGAGATTTCAAAAGACATAACACATATAATAAGACATTTCATGCCCGAGACATGACCAGGTAATGGTTACGTAATGGTAATGGTCAGTTACCATTACCATTACGTAACCATTACCTGGTCATGTTCTTCATCCTGAACATAAAAGCCTTTTGATTACATTAGAAATAAACTCAGCTGTGGTATATAGCAGTTGTTTTACTAAAGCAGCATCTGTTTCGTTGAAAGCTCATCTCACCTGAATCAGATTGCAGAGTTTCCTGGTTTAAAACATCTCAAACTATAGCAGAGGAACTGAGTTCCTTCTGCCACTGACATGGTTTTAACTATAGTTAACAAAGTAGAAAATTTCTTGTTATGTTTCTTTGCAAACATGCAGGTGCATGTGGTAGTGGGATGTGTGTGTGTTGGGGGAGGGTGTTTGACACTTTTGTTGTTGGTGAAAAGGGGGCCCTACAGAAAAAAGTTGCGGGACCACTAGGTTATGGCAAAAAAAGAAGAAGCCACCTTGACACTTCACAGGCGAACTCTCACAGTCTTTATTTTATGCTCTTTTAATGTTATCCTTTTTGGTCGTCATTGCCTACATTAACCGACGATCTGTGGGTTCGTTTTTGGGAGGATTGTTCCTAGTAGGACCCCAAATGAAACACATGCTATAAGTTAGGCGTTAGCTATCATCACTTCCCACAATTTTGGTCAAAACAATTTGGTTTTAGTTTGTGGAATTTAAGTCCGCGGTTGCCTGGTGGATGCACATGACAAAAGAAAACAGAAACACATTATAATCTCACATCGACTATACGGAGTGGATCAAACTGAATTGTCTTATTTAATCATTTGCTCCATTATTTGGGTTGTACATCGCTCGGTGTTTTACAGCCACGTAGCCCCGCCGGAGCTCCGATCTCTCACCACCTTGCCTTTTGTTTTTGTCGATCGTGTGTGTGTATGTGTGATTCGCCCCCCCACCCCTCTCTCCCTTTTCCGCCGTGTTATGCAGGGGACTTGTGAATGGCAGCCAATGGGAGGGTGAGTCCCCTCAGCCTCTCTGACATCCACAGCGAGAAGTGATGCAGCGCGGCTGAGACGCGCAGTCGGGGTGGAACAACGGGCAACAAAAGCTGCAGCGAGCGGATACACTTGGCTCCGACGAGCGCCTCATCGACCCTGGGAAATTCTCCTCGCTGGAATAAACTTCATTAATCAGGTGAGCGGGGCTTTTCTCATAACTTGTACCTGAGGTGGAAAAAAAATGAAATAAATAAAAAACAAAACAAACCCAAACATAAACGCTCTCGTTTTGTGGCAGATATTCGCAGCTCGAACAGAGTTACTTCTGCAGCATTTTAAATGGTCCAAGCTGCATGGTTTTTATTTTCCATGCCTTTCAATCAATGACCAATGTGAAATAGTTGTGTTTAAAAAAAGGTGGAGGAAAAGCCTCTGTGTCCGTTTGTTTTTGGTTCTAATGTAAGTAAATCTTTATTCCTAGTATAGTAACTTCAAGCTTTTTAAAACTGAAAATTAGTTCAATGTATAGCACATCACCTCGCTGCTCATTCAGCTTTAGCGGGGGTCGTCAACTTTTCTGTTTTCTTAAATGGCTCCGTGTATAATTCCCATCCATGTGTGGAAATGGAAGCGTGCCCCTCCTGGCACAGAGGTCCTGCGCGCCGCAGCCCGTCCGCCTCGCCACGCCACGCCATCTGAAAGGGTGATGCGATCACACAGGCCCGGGCTCCAGACGCACCTTTGCCTTTATTTTTATCACGCAACTTCAGGCCTTTGAGAAGATTGCTAAAAATCTGTGTGAGCAGGTTTTTTTTTTTTTTTTTTTTCGCTCTCTTCACGGATGATCTCGCTGCAAGCCGGTGGTAAATCCACGGGATGTGAATCGATGCAGGTGGGACAGCACGCTCTGATAAAGGGGGATAACGGTATCTGCGGCAGTCGCCTACGGATCAGCTCAAAGGCCCAGTTTGTATATATTTGTTTATTTATTTATTTTTTTTTACGGAGAATTGGGTGAGCACCCCTAGAGTTGAGTCAAGTTTTCTAAATCAAGGCGTCCTCCGGCGTTATTGACAACAAGATTATAGGCTGCGTCAATATTTAATCTTGCTTAATAATGCAGGAAAGCTATAAAGGGATGAACTTGGTTGTTTTACTTAAGAGTTGGAAGAGGATTAGGATGAGGCGTTGTGAGTCTACAAGGCTTGTGCAGATCTGAAATTAGTGCTTGGCAAAGTTTTACTGTCCTTCCTGTCCGAACGCAGATTGCTCCATGTGCTGAAGGTAAATGCCTGCAGGCAGCCAAGGTGTTGTTTAAATGAGAAAACATAACGCAATAAGCACCCCTCTTCACATGTTTTTGAAACTTCAAACTCATTTTCATTGTTGGAGACTGAAAAGGGATGTATGTTTGAGAAGAATAGGTCACCGCCACTGCTTGGCCTTCCTAGTCTGAACCTGAACAGGTTTTTGTGGTCCAGGCTTTGCATGCACTGGTTTGAAGTTCAGATGAAAGAGGGCAGAGGTGGAATCTGTGGCTGATCAAAGTCATACAGGAAACATGGGAGGTGCTGAATATTTAAAAGCTCTGCAAATAGAGTCCCTGCATGTGCATGTGTGTGGGGGATCATATACGATGTGCGTATGTTTTCGTTGATATGAAGACGTTAAAAGCAATGCTGCAGAGCTGATGTGACAGGCACGGGAGATGCATCACAGCCATCAGCATTTTTTTTTTTTAGAGCAAAGCGCAGATTACAAAAGACAATCCCTCACATTTCATCTCTTTCTTCTCCCAAATATCTTCACTTGGCGAGGCCTTATGTAGCAACTGAGGGGATATTCCAAAAAGACTGGAGCCAATCTGCCTGTCCCTGTGAGGGCTGTGAGGGCTGACGTCACAGGATGGTGGGTTTACCCAGCGGCCAGACAGCGATGACCGGTGACCCGAGTTGATTACATTATTTGTGCTCCAGATGGGCCGCATCATTTTGATGTATCCTGCTCATAATATTGAGTATTTCTAGTCCTCTCTGCAGCAGCATCTGGAGCTAATAAAATCTTAGTGACCGCTGTCTGTGCTAAAGCACCCTCTGATCCCCTGTGGTAATGTCTAGAGCCTTCCTTCCTCTTATGTGTAACTATGTGTGTGTGTTTGGATGTTTCTGGACAACTGTTGCAGCTTTAATGTGCAGGCACTTAAGAATATTTTAAGTCAGTGGCAGAGAGCACCCCTGGGCACTGTAGTTTGGTAGAAGCACCTTGATTGTTTGAGAGCATTAGTCACGGTCTGTAAGATATGATAATAACTCATGACATTTGTTTGTACTGCCAGCACTTCAGGATTCCTCCAAAGATTTTCTCGTGCCAAATATTTAGCTAAGATTTGCTAATTCTTTTGCCAGCCAGCTGGTCTTCCCCCTTCTCTTTTGTTGTTCTATCTCCTTTGCAGGTTAGACTTGCTTAACAACTTTATGAGGAGAAAACAGATTCAGAGGTTCCTCCCCACTTTAACGTGACGTTGCCTTCTGTTTCTTGAAGTTTCTTATGACTATTAGAGCAAATTTTCTGCAGGCACAATGGCAGCTTCATAACTGTTCCTTCTTAATGAGACAGATTCCCTTTAGAGATGGCTATTTATGGAGCAGTCAGAACCGTAATTGCACAGAAACCAAAATAAAGCAAGACGTGCTTCTCACCCACCAACGCTCACGCACAGGAGGCAGAAACTGCGACACGTGTTTCTAGTTGAGTTACTATTGGCAAGAGGTCACCATCACCTTCCTTCTGAAGGTCAACCTGAGACCCAGATTGAATTTGAAATGACTACAAATGACATATGAATTAGACAAGATATGGCTAAACCGTAAGCAAGGCTGCTTCTTGCCAGGTTTACGCAGAGCTGATTTGAGAGCTGGACGGTGGCCAGAGGAGAAGAATCCCTCCCAAAAAAGGCCTGTTCTACTCACTGAGCTGTGAAGATAAACACATGTGGATCTTACAGTTTATACTTAACTTAACAAAGGGTAATTATCTCTTCCTTCTTTGTGTGTGAGAACACCAATTACACAGAAATACACTCATAAATCTATTTAGGAAGGTGCAAGACTGAGACATTGTGTGCAGAGTGTTGTGTGTGTGTTTTATGTGCACAGTGCTGGATGAAACTGTTGTATTGTTCTGTACATAAGTCTTGAGCCACCCGTTGTTTCTTTTTATTTTACTTCCAAGCAATCAGACTTTCTTGCAGATATTTGAAATGGTCTTGTGCAATAATTCTCCAGGTTTTCTGAAGGTGTTTTTTTTTTTTTTTTCTTGGACATTGGCTGCTGTTTCACTCATTTTCAGAAAGGAAAATTTAGTTTAAGCTACTTAACAATGACTCATAAAATCACTCAAGAATAAAAAGACATATAACTCAAGGGATGAACCAGTGTTGTGTCCACGTACATAACAGACACCTTAGCAAACAATTTTGAATTGTATCTTTAGTCTCTTTAGCAAAATGACACAAATTTCTTCACCTGCATCTACAAAAGATACCATAACATTTAACAGTGAGAGATGTAAGGCTGCACCATCACGGTAAATCCCAAAGAAGTATTAGCTGAAAGTTTAGTGTAACTCAGTGTGATATGCTGTATGTCCAATTAAGCAGTGGACAAGTGGGGGAGACCCAAATAGTATATTTGTAGATCCTAATTAATTGAATGTAGAAAAAGGTGTAAAGTAATACTCCATGTCATATCAAGGACATGAGAGGGTTTGTTTTTATGGCAAAACTTTTAAATATATAGTGCAAGTGTCTGTCCAGCTTTTATTTTTCTGTGTTTTGGTTTCAAGCTTCAGAATTTTTTTGTAATGTTGGTTGTTTTCTTTCCCCTCATTATTTGTTAATTTCTTGTACTGTACTATTTCTACAGGGGCACTTTCCCATTTTTTTTTTTGTTGAAGCTACAAAAAATGCCAACAAAAACACAACTTAACAGACATATAAGGCATAATTGCACTAACAAGCAGATTTCCAAAGAACCAAAAACTAAGCAAATCTCAGTATCGTCTGCAGTGTTTACTTAAGAATTTGAAGACACTTCTCGAATGGAAGACAAAAGAAGTGTCAGGCCTATTAAAAACATATCCACCACAGATTAATAGGGTGTGAAGGTGATGTTCTTGAAAAACTGGGTGGAGGTCCAGCAAAGACCTGACTCTCAACATTACTGAAGTACTGGGAATCATCTTGACAGAAGTGAACAACATGCAGCCATCATCCAAAAAGAGCTTTGGTTTATTGACCCTCAAGCTCTTTAGAATTGTACAAACTCTGTTTTTACCATATATGACGTAATTACATCGTCTGTGTGTTTGAAAAAATTGCTGCACTCATTCCTTGTTTTCTCTGCAGCATCTAAAAATGAGTTGGGGCTCAAGACTTTTGCACAGTACTAGTTTGCAGTGGATTGCTGAAAGCTGGTGACGAGAGTCCAGCTTTGTACAGTATGGCATACAAGGACACAAGGATGTGTGTGACTATGAAGTCACTTAGATTCATGTCTTTGGGGTGGGAGACAGAGTAAATTGCTGCCAATGTTGAATAATGCAGTCTGCCAATGGCTGCTTTTTTTCTTCTTTTTTCTCCCTCTTCCCCCACAAACTGTGGCTTGGATCCACAGCTTTTCTAATTATGAAGTGGCTGAGCAATAGCTTCACAACTATGACACTGTAGTGGTGAGTGGAAGCCAGCTGAATGACAATCTAACTGAATTACCAACAAAGTCTGACAGACTAGTGGAGTTTAGTGAGCATATTTGCTAAAGTAACATCCCCAGTCTACCTTTAATGCAAGCACGAGGATGCGCAGGTTTAGCACATATATTCCAAAGAGAGACACACACACACATACACACAGGCACGAATGCAAGCAAACAAACATAGTACAAAAGAGAGAAGGTGTACAGTTCTCCGCATGCTTCTCAGCACAATTTAACAAGATATATTAGTCACCCAGGTGGCAGCGGAAAGCCAGGCATCCACAGTGTGCAGCAGACTGCAGTCTGACAGTGGGAGATAGTGATTTACAACAAAGCCCTGAAGACCATGGCACAATTTCAGACTTGCGGAAATGACACTGGTAAAGCAGGGTCATGAAAGTCTATCCACCAGCCACGTCTCATTTCTTACACCATTTGACCTGGGAAGCGCAGGGCGGAGAGCGAAGGGGTGGAAGACAAATTCAGGGACCACACAATGGCAAGTTCATTTTATTCTTGGGTGTCGCTAAACTAGAAGCAAAAACAAACAGAAAAATGAAAACTCCACATCCAAGGGCACAGAGCATTTTCCCTGTCTTAAATTTGAGGTGTAATCGATTTCTTGACCCTGTGAGGGCACTGTTAAGACTGAATTGGATTTGGAATTAAATCTCTATATCCAATATGATGGTGAGATGGGGGGTTGGGGTCGGGGGTGGGGGGGGGGGGGGGGGGGTGGACGACAATAATCATCTAATAGTAGATATCACAGGTCTAGATCAGTATCAAAATCTCATCAACCGTACCTTTCCTCGAGGCTGAGCTCGCTGCCAAATTTCATGGAAATTTGTTCATGACTTTCTCAGACACCATGCAGACATACAGATTAACTGACAGGGGTGAAAATACAATCTCCTACAGAGGTAGAAACGTAGTCAGTGATTTACATTGGAAAAATGAGGAGCTTGACCTTTTTGCAGCTAATTTATTTTTATGTACAGTAGTTTGTAAAAATCATTTAATATATTTCGACTCGGAACATAACTCAGTGTAGAGAGCTCCTGGATGAAGTGCTTCCGTTGGGCAAATAAAAAAATCCCTCTCTGAGGTAATTTTTCTTATAATGTGTGTATTTCAGCGCTGCCTTCAGGTAACTGGTTCAGGAGGAAGAGTGTGAGTGAGTGCATAAGACAGATCATGTCCGCAGGTCCTGCCTTTCCCCTCTAGTTGGATTCCTGTCTGTGCAAAGCCCAGAGGCTTAACTCTGGCTGCAGTAAGTGGACTGAGAAACGCTAAACACCGTCTGGGGGGAGGGGAGCTGCTGAACATGACAGTCAGTTAATAAGTGAATGGAGGACAAGCAAGTGTATGAAGGCTAGGTGGAGTGTGAATTTTCAGACTTTTCTGCAAGCAAAGCAAAGGAGAGAGGGAGGATCAGTGTGGAAGTGATGGTGATGGAGCTTAATATTGACTGTCGGATGAGGAGAGGGTAATAGGAGATCAGAGAGTCCAGGAGCAGGACAAGGAGCATCAGCTCCTGATTGGAGTACAGTGAAAACAGAGAAGAAAGTGGAGGGAGAGGGTCTGCGGGTGGATAAAAAGACGAGGGAGAGGTATGACAACTGAAGACGATAACAATGCTTTCTTTACTCCTGCAAATCAGTTGCAGAGAGAACTGTCAGCTTCAGGCAACACTAGCTGCTGGGACTCTGTTAGGACACTTTGCTGTGTTAACCCCTCTCACACCACTGCCAGTGAGTGATAGATTGCAGGTGTGTGATTACATGTGTTTACTTGCTCGACGGCGCCTCTGTGTGTGCGCGTGCATATCGAGGCGTGTTTTTCTGTGACTTTTAGCGTGTCAGTTTTCCTTGGCAGCAGTGAAAGCGGAGTGATGTGATTTTCCCCTCTAACAGCCTCCAGGAGTAATGATCCAGGTTATTGCAGATGACGTGTAACACCTCAACCCGGCGGGCTTTAAAACCCGTCCTCATAGGTTAGGCTTCGGGGAGGCTGTTGTCTTGGTGGCAGCTCTCTGCACACAGTTCCTCTGTCACCTCCAGACAGGCCCCTCCTTCTGTGGATAATGGTCTCCTGTCTATGTTGTGAATGATATCTGCACTCTGTTTTGGGCCTCTCTCCTGCATTGTGCTTTTGTCCTGTAGAATGTCTTTGTGAGTTTCTTCTTTCCATTTTTTATACAATGTGCAAGCTATATTCCGAGGTGCTGTAAATGAACAGGCAAACACATCAGCAAAGGTCCTATTTACTTTCAATCCCCAGAGCAAAGAAAGAGAGGTTTCTGCCATTGTTCTGCCACCTCTCAAAACATTAGGACGGTTCATTGTGAACGAGAGAAATAGAAAGACCTCTGCACAAACTACCTGTCGCATCAAAGCATATGTGCCGCTGTGGGACTGCAAATTCCTCGGAGAAAGACACAATACAAGCTTTCTGCAGCGACATGAGACACGCTGTAATAACGGCGTGCTACTGTTTCAGGCTGAATAATATCCAGGGTGTCTCAGAGCCAGCAGGGGAAACCTGTCCCCTTTGAGAAAAGGTCATTTTTGAAGCCCCCCCCCACCCCCCACACCACCCCCCCAGCAGCTGAACACTGCGCTCTGGCATGAAGAACTGACAAAGTGATGTGTGCAGGTCTTAGAGGCCTCCAATTACTGTTTGACGCTGCTGTCCCTCAAAGACAAATGGGGCAGGCCCTGCCAGAAGACCTTCAAGGTGCTGTAGAAGGCTGCGTCAGTCCACCCCTTTGTTAGAAGCGCTCTGAGCTCTCTGCTGTAATTGAGTTTGATATAATGAAGGCGATGCCAAACTTGGGTTATTGTTTGCCTGAGGATAATGCAAGAGAGTTGAATCTATTGTTGAGAAGGATGCCGAGGGAATTTCTTTGAAATGGAAAAATTGCATTAAACATTCCATTTGTATTAATTACACTGTGCCTCTCATTAACATTGGTGCTTGTAGGAGCTGCAGGAGTGCTCCTGGTGGTGTTGAGCTTAAAGCAGCACTCCAAGTAGTAAAATTCGAGGCCGTCATCCTTGCCTGAGGCACTTTGAAACGGCCTGTGATGTCACTAAATGAATAAATAGCTTTATTCTGAGGAATTGTGACTAGACCTTTGGTCCTGCGAGACATCAGTCACTCAAGTTACTCACCACTAGATTCAATTAATCGCAGCCTTAATTCAATCTGATGGTCGGCCCTCCCAGCTGTAAGCCTCTAAATGGGTTTTAAGAGAGCTGCTAGTGAACGGTCCTCCATGAAGAAGCTGAAGGGCTGCCTGTCTACCAGGGATTTAGTGACACTCCAGAGGTCAAGAGCTAGACTCACAAAGGCAGGTGAAGTGGTTACTTAGGTCAGCTATAAAGTGGAAGCACACACTCATGCATTTTGAGCAAATGTGCAAAGTGTGTGGGGATATGCATTCTGTTAGCATTGAGATACGCTAAATAGAACAAGAACTGGACTGAAAAAGTGGCAACCAGTCTTTGGAGAGATGGATCCTTCTCTCAGTCTGGACGACAGCATTATAAAGCAGTCTGGGATCTTGATAGAGATCAGAATATAAAGCAGAAACATCCAAAGAAGAGCTTTGGAAAATCCTTCAAGAAGCCTGGAGAACTATTTCTGAAGACTGCTTAAAGAAATGACAAGAAAGCTTGTCTGAGATGGTTCAAACTGTGTTCCTCAGAACAAATATTGACTTTCAAGCTCATTAGAATATATATATATATATATACACTACTGTTCAAAGGTTTGGGGTCACTTTGCCATGGGATTCAATAGGGAAGTGACCCCAAACTTTTGAACGGTAGTGTATATATATATATATATATATGTGAATGAAAATATGAATGAAATGCCATGTGAATGAAAAAAAAAAACTTTAGTTTTACCTTATGTACTAAATTTCTATTCATTTTTGCACATTTTGCACTACTTCCTGTTTCCTGAACATGAACTGAAAGGTGGCTCAAGACTTTTGCACAGGGCTGCATGTGTCTATATGTTGGTGTGTGCATGCATGGACACACTGAAGGCAATGTCAAAGTCGACCTACACTAGTAGAAGCAGACACTGGTGAAATGCAGTGTGGATCTCTTCAGTCTCATAAATAATGGACGTTGGTGAAGCATCTGTCAACTTTTCTGTCAACGCTGTTCCAGATGGGAGTCAGACAGGCCAGGCTGGAGCAGTGTGTTACATACACATAACAAACCTCCATCCAGTGTGTCTCGTGCACACACACCCTGTTTACATCAGCACACTGACACCCACGCTCACCTACACGCCTCAGCCTATCTGCTGATTTATTAGGTCCTGCACCCAGCTTCCTCCACTTCTCCCTGCTCAGGCATGCACACACACAGACACAAATTCAATCACTGTAAAAAAAAAAAAAAAAAAAAAGAAGCATGGGTGCTCTGAAGACCTCCCTTTGGTTCAATAAATAAAAGTAAAAAAAAAAAAAAACATTCTGCTCTCTATCTAAATACACACAGATTCCCCAAAAGCTCTTGGAGTAAACGCATCCGAAGCACCTCCTCACTAGGTGGCGGAGAGGCAGTAAACATACACCTCCAGTGCCTTACATGTTTGTTGACTTAAATTTGGGAGTGCTCACCCAACATTAAACACTTGCTGTGAGTTCCATCCAAGCTTTGCACTCACTAAGTCGTACTTCCTGGCATATGGCTCAGAGATGTGGGGTGTGTCGTCCTCAGTGGTAAGGCCAGGGAAGGGACAGCTAGCAAGCAAACGTTCAAAGCTCAAAGCTCAAACTTTGCCGCACCGGAATAAGTTTCAGCTGTGACTTCTGCTTTATTTCCCTTCTTTTCTGGCAGCCAGCTGGTGGGATGAGTGGGTCGGGGGCTGCTGGTTGGCGGTTACTGTACGCTTGCTTTATGGACTAAAGCACTGTCTTCCCGGCCTTGTCGTAATGGAGGATTCAGCTCATAAAGCAGCATCATGATTTGCAATAAGCAGAGTTAAGGGAGAGTAATGAAGGTGTAAATCAACTGAGCCAGTCTTTTTTTCTTCTTCTTTTAATCTGATGCTAGCGATCTCCTCCCCCTCTTTCCCTTCTGTTCTGTCCACTCTCTCCTCCTCCTCCTCTTCTTTCTTTACTCTCTCCGTTTGCAGTAATGGAAAGCCTGGCACTCTGTAATAAAGCAGAGTGAGCAGCAGTATTAGTAAACAGTCTCTGCAATCATTCAGCCAAGTCCAATGCTTTTTTATTTTAATCCGCATGTGTGTGAGGTGTTCCATCGCCCCGTATGGTGTTGAGGTTGTGGGCGTGGGGGCTAATGAATAAGGATGGAATGAAGAGTATTTAATTCCAGTCTGGGAGAGGGACAAGCAGGGACTTTTTGTTGGGCCTCCTCATAAGAACGCCTTTGTTTTCATTTTTTCACAGAGGTTCAGGACAAAAAGCCTTCTTTTTTTCAGTGGCAGCGCTGGGAATGTAGATGCAAATTTGCTGAATACAAGCTGTGCAAAGAGTCATTGGACCACACATCCATCAAGCAAGACACAGGGGTTTTTCTCACCTCAGTCTCCACCCCGTTTCCTTAAATAAAGATGTCATCAGAATTTTGAAACATATTAGTATGTAGGATTGGAAGCAGTCATCAAAAAGAGAAGGTCTAATACTCCGGGGTTGAAATGCCTAGGTGGGAATCATGTTAAAATTTCCATTCCTTTACTTCAAATCGATCGTATGGGTCCCTGCTCTCCAATATCCGTGGTCACCTTTGCTATAAAGTGTTGCATTACGTCTTTAATGCAGTAGAGTTTCATTCTGTGACCAGTGAAGAGATGAAGGAAAATAAATGTATGTGTATCTGGTGACCTCAAACATAAATAACGAGAATAAAGAAAGAAAGTTGCCTGATTTTACATATATATATATATATATATATATATATATATATATATATATATATATATGTGTGTGTGTGTGTGAGAGAGCAGGTCATGAGCAAGATTTGTTGCCTGAAGTCCGCCCATGACATTGAGTTAAATTTATTTCTGTGTCTGCCTGTTTAACTCTGCCTGGCCTCTGTGGACACGTTAATACAGTATTGATTGTTTATCTGTAATAACACCATGCTGTTGCTGCTCATGTGACAACAGAGGTGGAGGGGAGGAAGAGTTTGGGGGATAGAGGAGAGGGTGTCTGCGGGTGGTAAGGTGGTGATAGATAATGCACTATACCCCCTTTTGACTGGTGGCTGGTGATTGTGGATCTGGGGTAAAACGAGGTAGCTGAACATATCCTATCTGGCAAGAGTCCAGGTGTGAAATGGGAAATAGAAACTGGGGTGAAAACGTCAGTGCAATGTGGCCGCCGCTCGATAAGGCTGTCTCCTGCCTCCAAATAATTCAATCTCCTGCTCTGACCATTCTGGTAAACGTTCCAGTGCCAACGCCGCCGTCCACCCACTCTCTGCCCCGAGGCTTGGAGCCCATATGGCCAGCTACAGTGTCTCTCTGTGACCTATGGCCGGGTCTGTTGTTGAGCCAACCCCCCCGAGGATCTTGGTAATTACAAATAAGCTGGAAGTCACACTAGCCACGAGGAAAGGTGAGCATGATTAAAGATGTGTGTACAGCAAAGTTCAAGGGCCGCTCCAGTGGCATGCCAGCATATTGAATTGTGTATCACGGCTGCATCGGGGAATCAAATGCTAAGTTAGATCAATCAGGCTTCTTTGTTCATTAGTCGTCCGCTCTTGGGAGTGGCAATAAAAAAGAAAGAAAACAGCCCATCATGGCTCTCATTTTAGCAATGAGGCCACTGTCCCTCGAGGATAACTAGTCGAGGTAAATATACATGAGTCACAGTTAAGGTCAGAGGAGATCACGGCCGTCTGTTGTTTATCCCAGAGGATGCCTGAATCTCTTTGACGTGACTAGATTGAGAACTGTGCAGCAAGACCCTTATTTACCAGCCACACCGCAGGGTCTGTGAAAAGCTAGACTCCTTTCATTACTTTAGAAGCTAAAAAAAATCTGTATTTACATGTGCCATTTGAGTTTAGATCCCATCCCAAATTCTGTGGCTTAATCTTCAATGGCATTCACACAAATAGCAGTTTTTTTGCGGGGGCTGTTTCATCCCAAGCCTAGGCTGAGACCCTGGCAGAAGTCCTGGCAGTGACAAATAGCTTTCTTAACTATTGAATGCCTCGCTGGTTTTAGTTGGGCAGTTTAAGAGAATTTATCCAATTCAAGAAGCATCAAAAAGCAGAGAATCAGTGTAGGTCTTTAGCCTCTGAGTGTGTGAAGCATTGACTATTAATAAAGTAAAAACAGGTCCTTCTAACCATTGCCATGTAATTTTACGGTGGGTTTCTTGTAAAAGTCATTACTCATAGTTGAGGGGGAAACACATTTTCTCTGTGCAGCCTTTTATTAGGGGCTATATTTTAGGTATGTGATGTCTTTGTTTTAGGTCCATGTATTATTTAGTGTTGTGTGACAGTTGTTTCTTGCAGCTGACCTGCTGTTACACTCAATATACGCCTGAATGGAAATGTGCTTCCACGTCGCTCCCTTTTCATGTAATTGTCACAACAGGGAGGCTAAGACAAACGTGAGAACATAACTTTTTTACTGATTTCCAATTCTCTGTGCCAAGTTTGACCTTTGTACAGTCCAATCAATGCATCTGTTTTTAGAGACGCATGATTCTTTCAAAAGCAGTGCCTTTGTTGTGATCTAATATCCTGGTGGGGCAACATTATTAACAGGTTCATATAGAAATAACAGCTTTTAATTAGCAGGCTCACTGTGGATAATATTCCTACACCGATGCAGCTGTGGCCTTTTGCTCCAGATTGTGCAAGAAAACAGACTCATGCGCTTGACTGCACAGGGGGACACACAAACACTTGGGAAGCAAACAGTGATTTGCATAGAGACGGAGGCTCCCATAACCACCAGTGTATTACCACAAAGACCACAGTTAGGAAAGCAGGAAGCAAGCAGACTCGCCATTGAGCCTCCTCAATCCTCCCATCCCTCCCTCTCTCCACTATTGTCTGTCTTTCAGAAGAGATCTGTGTTAGACCACACGGCTGCTGGTGGCAAAGCATGTGCTCTGGTGAGCACAGGAAAGCAAACAACCGAGGGCATCTCATGTGCTAACGTGTCACTGGATGCACAAGATTAAGCTATTATTTCTTTGCTCTTTGTGTGCCGGGACGGCTCGTGCCCATTTGTTCTGCCATGAAGTGGGGACGACCACATCTGTTTGCCACCAGGGTACCAGGCCTTATTAATTTTCACAAGAGGACATTTAGCGAAATCAAACCTCCATTTATTAGCCCCTAGCACAGGATTGAAGAACTGGCGAGGGGAGATAATGACTTTAAGCTCCCATTTAGTCAATTAATTCCCAGAAGTGGAATCAGAAAATGTGAGAGTCTCTTCTATTCATTTTATTTGTGTTTGCAGAGTCCAAAACCATAATTCAGGACTGAAATTCATTATTTGGCACACGAGCTGGAAGAAAATTATGCTTCCCAAACACATGAAGAGAAACTGAACTGAGAGTGCTGAGAGGAGTCCCTTCACCTTCTCTAAAATTGGCATGAAAAACACAATAGACACTGCTGCAAGTTCATAGAAGGGCATCTTTGTTTTTGTGAAAGTGACAACAGGGAGAAGGTAAAGAAAGCCGAAAGATAGAGCTGCTTGTTGAGAATCCAGACTGAGCAGACATAAAATCAAGTGCAGAAGAGGAATGGTTTCTTCAGGAGCTCTCAGTGGGTTCTAAACTGGGCCACTCTGACGATGGCTGGGAGAGCTTCGGACTGAGTGATGCGAGCCCTGCTGAGGAAATAAGTAGAAAACAGGCAAAATAGCTCTCATTGACTTGGCCCAGATTGCATGATTTATATGGGTTATTTGGTATGCATTTGGGTAGCGAGGCAAGGTAATGTGTTTGCAGTGAGCTCTGAAGCGGGACACCGGGATGAATGCTTTGGGCTAACCCTGCGCCTGACAGGGATAGTATAAGCTAATTTGTTCGGATTACTGTCATCCATTCAACGGCACAGTCTCACATCTATGTCATGTATGATCAGGAGCTTGATTAACCACATGGTCCCCAATTCGTTGGTACAGACATCTCGTATGTAGTCTTATGGGATTTTGTGAAAGATATATATGTGAAATATAATTCATTGATTCTTGTTTTTTTGGGTCAGTTAACATGAATGTAGAGAAAATGTTTCACAGCATTTTATGTAACTCATGAAAAAGGTATATATCAATTTTGAAAGATTAAAAAGTCTGCGTAATAAGTGCTGGAAGGGTTTCAGGTCAGTTTCAAATGAGTATCAGGAGAACCAAGGTCCCCTTTAAGTCAGCCCAATCCTTTCTTCACCCCTGGTTTTATTTATTTTTTTTTTTTTCTGCAAAAATAACCTTTTCTGTACCTCCCCATCTTTATATCCAAGCAACTTGATTATAAATTTAAGTTTAAAAAGGGACAGTACACATTATTATATCCATCCATCCATTATCTTAACCGCTTAGTCCATTTTTTGGGTCGCGGGTAAGCTGGAGCCTATCCCAGCATTTTAGCAGGTGAGAGGCAGGGTACACCCTGGACAGGTCACCAGTCTGTCGCAGGGCCAACACAGATATGGACAAACAATCATTCAATCAATCAATCAATCAAAACTTTATTTATAAAGCGCCTTTCGTACAAGATTGTGGCTCAAAGCGCCTTACATTTAAAAACATTCCCGTCCAATCACCCTCACCCCCCACCCCCCATACACGCACAAACACTCCTTCAAATTCAAAGTACATGATGCCAGGTGCAGATGGACAAATGAGGAAACCTCATCAGAAGGGGATCCATCTGCACCAAGGGTGGGACAGTATTCTGCTAAGTTTCTGCAACTGCAGGGACACAGGAGCACGGCGGCCCGGGGAGACCTGGCTGAAACACCAGCCCCCACCGCCAAGACGTACGTCCCACCGCATCGATCAGCCACAGCCGGACACCACCCCCAGTACAGACGGACCCCCGTAGAGGAAACACTGGAAGAATCCAGAAACAATAAAAGGCAGTAAAAGAGCACTCAGTGTATAAAACGTCAGAAGTAATAAAACCAAATATTACGAAACTAATTAAGACTTAAATAACTGAATATCAACTAAAAGCTAAGCTGAATAGATGGGTCTTCAACCGAGTCTTAAAAACCTGAATGTTCTTTCTTCACACACACTCACCCCTAGGGAGAATTTAGAATAACCAATTTACCTAACATGCATGTCTTTGGACGGTGGGAGGAAGCTGGAGAACCCGGAGAGAACCCACGCATACACGTGGAGAACATGCAAACTCCACACAGAAAGGCCACCCCCCGTTCAAACCTCCCCCCAGCCAAGGCTTGAACCGGCGACCTTCTTGCTGTGAGGCTGCAGTGCTAACCACCACACCACCGTGCAACCCTACATTATTATATATTGTATATAAAAAATGCTAATAAGCTTAACTTCCAGTTTAGTTCATGCTGCATTTACTGTACTTCAAAAGTGAGACGTTTTCATTGCTGAGTCTCATCAGCAGTGAAATCATTTACTGTAAGAAAAAGGATAACATTAGTACCTCTGCCATTGCTAAAGTACATGTGTGAAATTTTGGTGAAATTTAGACCATACAAGTAACAGTTCCTGACTGCCTGTCCTCTTGTGCACATTTTACTAACCCTTGGTGGTTTAATGCAGTGGTTCCCAACTCATCTTCTTTGGGGACCCCCTTCATGCAAATACTATAAAGCCATGGACACCCAGCCCCACCCAGGGCTCTCACCATAAATAATGCATCTAGCTGAGTCCTGTCCTTCAATGAAGCCAAAGTTAAATTAAAACATATAGCCTTACTTTTTTTCTTGATATGGGGACCATGTGTGGACATTAATCACAATTGCTATGAAAGTTCAAAGCCTCTGGGACCCCCTGTACTCTTTGGGGCCCCCCTTAGGGGGTTTCGGACCCCAGGTTGGGAACCACTGGCATAATGATGACTCACAACAACATTGTCAACATTGTGCAGTGCCAAAAAGAGGGATAATTACCAATTCGTCATCACTATAGCTATAAACTATATGATAATAATCTGCTTCAAGGGGATGAGTACAACAGATCTCTAAAGATGCATGACCTTGCCGAGGAAAAGGGTGAAGTTGAGTTAGTGGCTTACTCCACACCCTAAATCAGAGCTACCATACTGTGGTATATATTCGACAAAGCATGTCACAGACATCTCATTAAGGTTTCAGCAAATTGTGTCAACCTGTAAAAAACAAAAAAAAAAGCCATAAGAGGTCTTTTTTAAAATCAGCGTACCTTAAAATAGACCCACTCACAATGTTTACTACATGATAGAAATTCCTTCTTTTTCCGGCTCACTGAGTGACTTGTCCTTTTCTATCAGCAAAATACATAAACCTGGTCCAGAAACAAAAGAAACCTCTTGCTAAAGAAAAGCACTATTGATGCCCATCAGCTTGTATAAAATCATGTTTGAATCATACTTGTTTCATGCCATACTATGAGACAGGTTTGTATGTAGATGGGTTTTAGCATGTAGATAAACATTCTTTAACTCAAATCATACAAGTAAGGGCATCTTTCATGAAAACCTAATGTACAATTCAGACGCAGAAAGAGGACTTTGAACAAAATAAACTAAATCTTTAAGGCATCTGAGTGTTGCAGGTTGAATCCTAATTTCTAATGGAAAACACTAGCGTTTTACTTTACTTTTCAGATATTCAGTTTAAATTTTAGCTCATGTTTGAATTCCAATTTGACTGGAGATTCTGAGTTATTTATTCACCAGCATTTCATGATGATGAGTTTGCTCCCCTCAATTCATAGACATTATTTTTTACACATTTTCTTTTTGGCAGTATCCTCATCTCTCTGAAACCTCGTTTTCATGCCTTAATCTGTGACCTATGTGCATCTTCACTGGAAATGGGCAAAGTTATTGTCAAGACAATGCGACACTGTGTCTAGACACTGTTTCTCAGCTGACCAGAAGATCAATATATATTGACAAGTTTCCAAGGAAATATTTCCGTTTGGTTGCATCTGTGTCCAATTTCCTGCAAGAACAAGGGACAAAAATGTTGTTTTTTTTTAACATGTTTCTGGAGCAAAAGTTCATCCAGATGCTCTGTTTTTGGATGATTTGTCACAGGGAACTTGGTTGTGAACCACTAACCCACATGGGCAATAAGACAAATGGATAGCCCCAAATTTGGGTCGAGCATTCAGCCTGCAAATATTCACTTGAGAATTAGCAACAAATTTCAGCAGCATACTGCATAATATGAACTGTGAACGACACCTACTCTGAATCAAACTCACCTTAACAAACTGGCGTGAGGCAAGGTGGTAGGACGAAGGAAAAGGAGGCAGAGAACAACCTGCTGCTGACACCTCCACATATTAGCAGCCTTTCAGGGTATCCTCTGCAAACAGTAACATGACCACATTAACTATGGCACCAGCACCCATTCCCCCCCAGCCCCAAACACACACACACAAACACACACACACGAAAGGCTGACATTCTCCTTTCTCACTTTTAATTGCACCCCGGGGGGTTTCTCTGGGTTGCTGTGGAAGTCTCCGGCTCAACAGGCGCGATAGGGTGATTTGCCGTGTCGCTCATATCCCTCGTTAGAGTGAAGGAAAAAAAAAAAAGAAGAAACACACACACAGGAGAGGCTGGGTGAGGTAGAGGAAGCCAAGAGGAGCCTAAACTTAGAGGTCACTCTCAAGTCTAGATTACACTTTAATGCTAAATGCCACCCAGTTTAACTGTGTGTATCAGCGTATCTGCACTGGAAAGGCCATTAGCTGGTCAGATCCTATAAGTATTGATAAACACATTTGTGTGGCTCGCCTTGTCCCTGTCTCTATCTTTATGGTTCTGTGCTCGATAAAACCAATAGATACATTTAATAACTAATTGCTCTAATTCAAAATGTTATCTCAGGCGATTTTTTGAGTGTGAAATCTTGGGGCATTCAAAAATTGGCAGCAGACACATTAATCTTGCTTACCCAGAACCCACCACAATGCAGAAGTCTTATTGCTCTGTGGCAACTCCACACAATCTGTGACAGGCAATTTAAAGCAATTTACTTTTTTCATTTTTTCATCAAGCGTTTTTTTTTTTTTTTTAATGCAATTAAATGGCACATGATATGAAGTGAAGACGGTGCAGGCGAGACAGCGAGACAAAGGGAGAGCGCAAGCGTGTAAAGAGGGGAAAATGCAGGCAGCCTTGTGCTTGTTGTAAACACTGCTTCTTAACTGGGAGAATATAATTATGGTGTCATGTTCTATTACACACCTTCATTATGACGAAAGTGCTCCCTGAGAAAGCGAACAGGGAAAGACGCGACCTGTGGTTCTTTTTCAAAAACCACCTACGGCTATGGGCACATGAGGAAGATAGCTCCAACAAAAACTGGCAGTTCTTTCTACGGCTCTTTCTTCTTCTTCTTTACACAATTTGGCTTTAGGAAAGTTAGACAACCTAAACCAAGATCAAGACTGTATTAATACCAGGAATATGTTACAATTCAATTCTGCTGTATTTGTATAGCACCAGTTCACAACAATATCATCTCCAGGAACTTTACAGACAAATCAATATGAGCCAGTTCATTGTCACCCAGTCAGTATTCATACAAACCAATTCATAATAAATTATAGCCTAGCTAAAGAAAATTAATAGATTGCACTGAATCTTGACTTCCATCTTCCCATCCTGAGCTGAACAGTGCAGTGGGAGACTGTGGAAAGGAAAAACTCCCCAGTGAACAATCTGTGCCAAAGTACAGCAAATATACAGCAAGAACAAGATGGGAACTCGTTTTTAAATGGTTGGACAAGAATATGATTCATATTATAGCATTTAAGGTTCTCAAGCACATGGGTATGACTTGGTACAAAGTTACAGCATAACTCTAACTAGAATTCAAGCTAAAGATAGACTGATATGTTTTAAAAAACTAATGTTAATTATTTAGAGAGAATAACATGCCCTTCAAATAAAAAAATAAAAAAGAATGATAAAGAAAGAATTACTCAAAATGGCTGAAAACAAAAGAATATTAATTGGTGTTGTATCTGAATAGTCTCTATTTACTTAAGTGGATGAATTATATAAACTGAAGGTCATCACATGTGTTTTTCCACAGCAGCTCCCCTGACAAGGCTACTTGCAAAGCAGATGTTCTTTTACACCTTTTTGTTTTCAGATCTTGTGAAATAATCAGAGTGAAATTATTGGCCCACTACACACAAATAGCTTCTACCCGCAGGCCATCAGAGTCCTGAATAGCAAAATCAACACTGCCCCTTTCATGCTTCAACACTTCCGCTGACTAAACAATTAATATCTATCTGTAATTGCACAATATGTACGAATCACAGTGTACTTAAAAGCACAAGACACTCATTTATTCTGTTATCCTGCTCCTTTTTTGTTAATTTTGGTCAGATTTTAATGGTTTTTATTCTGTTATAAGATTTAATTGTAAGATTTATAAATAAAGATTCCAACACATGGCATAAACCACTGTTCACTGTGTATTCTGATTAACTGGTCTAACTCAAAATTAGCTGTCGTAAAGTGTTAAAGCCAAGTAAGGATGTCTATTTATTGGATATTTTTCCTAGAAGTGGAGGTGTGACTTGTTCTTCACTCTTTGCTGTTAGAAAACGTTGATGTCAGAGCTAATAGTGATATAAAATAACTTTATATACATTTGCTTTATGCGTTGTGTAACATAAATATGTCTGCTATCTAAACTATGTATGTTCTTTGGCCAGGTGGCAATAAGCTGCCCAGGAACTGAGTTTTTCTTTGAGGTGCAGAGGCAGATTGCTATCATTACTGAGGCAGCTAGCTAAACTGAGCATGTCTGTTTCTTGTGCAAGAAAAGACAAAAGTTTGATGTGGCCTCTTCCATTTCAGTGAACATTGCAGAAATTACACTATAGTGTGGATTTCATTTGGACACTGTTTTCTTGTGTACATCTTTTTTTGCTTAGGTTGCTAAATCTTGATACAAAGGAAGACAGGTTCTTCCCCTGTCGCCCACATTCCCTTTCCTTCAATCTGTGGGAAGGGATGACAGCAAATTCAAATGAAAATTCATTTATTTATTATTGCAGGCCTCAACACCTAATGGATTAGGGCTTCTTAACTGTTTTAATAGTTCGAAATAAATTTTATGAACGCGTTGGCCTACACTAATTAATCATAACATGCAGCAGAAATCATTGGATTCCTTTTAGATTTGATTTTAGACCAACTTTTAATTGCATCGTGAGTTTTTAAATTTACACAAATCTGAAAAAAAGACTAACTGAATTTATGCTAATTAAATAAAATGTGATTGATTTAATAGTCAATGAATAATGCTAGAAGACACACATGGCCCAAAATATGATTTTTATTTTTTAAGTTTAGGTTAGGATATTTTTTTTAAGTTTGACTTTTATTTTTTTCAGGTATCAACATGAAGAAATAATTGAAATTTAAAAAAAAAAAAACCCAACAGTGGTTTGTTGCATCCCAAATTATTTGCATTAATTGCAAAGCGAATGATTATGTCCTCGTATCACAATAATGGCGCTGGTACGTACATCTGGCAGTTTATTGATGTCCTTTGAGCTGAGCGCTTTGTCTTTATGCAATATTCAGATGTTTTTTTCAGATGTAAAACCAAAGTACTCAGAGAATGAATACCATGTCTGGTCAGTGTTTAAAGACCACCACAGTCAGCAAATTATGATGGATGCTTAAAAACAACTATTTTACTGTTTGTAATTACTAAGTATTTGTGGTTAAATCACGTTTAGCTCCCATTTAGTGTAAAATTTGTCTGTTTGCTGACTTTCCTCAACGCAGTATTGTCACATCAACATTTATGTGACCATTTAATTTACAGCTGTGGAAATGAATCCAATAGAATAAGATCCAATTTGTATGAAAGGAACAAGTCATCCTCCAGCTTTCTTTCATCTTTCATCTTCCACAGCACAAATGTGAAGAGGCAGTATTTTGTCGTGGCCACTGGCTGCATGTGGCACCATGGTATTCTTAACCAGCCTTGACATTTTTTGACGTTGCAAAATAAAGCTTTAGCTGACTTATTCTTCATTGTGGTCTCTTGTCAAGAGAATTATCAGTGCAGGGGCTTGTGCAATATGGCTTCTAGGGAGTGACAAATGTGGTCAAGGGGCGAGCTCTCCTCAGGGATGGCGGAGCCTTCCATACAGTGAAAGCATTAGCTTTCCATGGTGACATTATGAAGAAATCTATTGAAAAGGGCGGCTTCCCTGTGCTGAGGGACTCGAGGTAGAAAGCTTCTTGAGTCTACCCCAGAGACCGACTGGTATTTTCAACCACGCTGAAGCCTACAGCAAATCAATAGCTCAGAGTCCCACATGCTTCTCACCAGCGTCAATTAAGTAAATTCATAAAGTCGAGTGTGCTTGGAGCTGGATGAGGGAAGTAAAAAAAGGAGAACAGAGTAAAGGAGAGAGCAGGGGGAAAATCATTGAGTCATCTAGCAAATTTGGATAAGAAACATCTCTTCTGTCATGCGAGCTGTAGTTTTTAGAAAGTGGAGAGTCGTAGTCTGAGAGAATATTCCTCTACGGGCATTATTAAGAAGCCTGACAGTCCATCTCACTTTCACCTGCCTCCATCAGCACATGCACTGTTGACCTGGGAGTCTCCCACTCCCCCTCCCTGTTCTGATCCAGGCAGAGGACACATGCAAAGTGACTGGCTTTCAGCAAAAAGCCAAGCGATAATGCATATCAGCTCAGGCCTATGCAAGCAAAGTAGGCAGCAGCAGGAGGATAGGGATGGGCTATGGAGGCAGAGGGGGAAGAGGGGTGAGTTAGAAGGTGGGCAAGTGCTATAAACTGCAAGGCATGAGGGAAAAGAGAAAGAGGGGACCTAACCCCCAGCTCCAATTTGCCTCATAAGGGGAAAACAGGGCATGCCTTGGCTGCCTCTAGAAGACAGGTAGCGTAATGGATGGGCCAGTCCCCCAGCTTGACTGCTGACGCTGCTCTGACAGGACACTTCTACCTCTCCTTCAAATCCTCTCTACCTATTTGCCCCTTAGTGTTGTCACAATAACTACATCTGATATCTAAGTCTAAGCACTTGCATTATGTATGCTGAAGTTTCACTTCGCCATCTCATCGAGAGGGCAGAAACAAACACTGGGCTCTGAATTTGTTTAAAGGACAGAAGAAGCTCTGAAAGAGAGTCAGTCACATCATCTGGTTTGCCCAGATTCTCCAAAGTCATCCCACAATGCAATGCACAGGCAAACCATCATTCACGGCTGTGTTTTCTGACACATGATAGAAACCACCTTCAGCTAAGACTGAAAAAACTACTGTAAAAATCTGAAAGCCAGTCAATGAATTTGACTCCTTTTCCCAGAGTTTCTATCTTTTCAAATACACGAGATTAGTTGACAAATTACTTTGGGTTTTAGACTGCTGAGTACAAACGAGTATGTTAACCAATCGACTGGTTACCAAATACGTCTGAAATAAATCTAGTCTGGGATTGACAGCCATGAGAACACTGCATTGCATTGAGGAGGGGAGATCATTAATCTGATACTGTATATCTAGAGTCCAGCAAGTTGGCTTTGCTGGTTGATATTTGGTATCAAAGCTAGTACGTGAACTTTGAACCCCCTACATTTAGTCAACACTATGATGTCAGACCAATGATGACCTCTGCTGTGTGGACTTTCCACTGTTGTAGGCTGATGAATGTAGAAACAATGGCTGTCGCTTTGTTATTAAGAAAATGAGAGTCAATGCTTTATCCTTTCTCAAATTAAATTTTTATTCTCACCATCTTTTGTTGCTCATCAGAAGCACTTTTGAGTAGTTGGTTTGAAAAGTTATGTTCTGACTCTCCTTTTATTGAGTGTGTAGAAGAAAGGCAAAGTTAAAAAAAAAAAACATCAATAGCTGGCTTGGCAAGCATCTATGGTGACGTCATTTGATGCCCCTGGTGAACTCAGGGATGGGCCTCTTGGAATGAAAGTAAACGAAGCAGTCAGACAATCTTTATATACTTTTGATAGAGGAACAGAAAAAGCCTTAATTCTTCCCTGAAGCTGTCAGACTGCTGAACTCTTGCCATGCCCTGTAGACCCCACCCTACTTCCCCACCTCTGAACACCAGCCCAAACCCTGCTGCCCTGCCCCCACCCCCCCATCCCCACCCCAACTGAATCCAACCCCCCCCCCACCCCACCCCTCCTCCGACAAACAGACCTGCACTGCAAACACTTTACTCCCCCCAGGGGAGTTCCTGTCCACATGTTTACATGTTTACCTGCTGTCCATATAAGTGCAATATCATTAATATTAATATCAGAAATGTTATACTTTGGACTATCACTACCTCATGCACATACATACTTGCACATATTTATCTAGGCTGCACATGCAAACTGGGCTCTTTAGTGTTTACTGTTATTTTTATTTAAAAAATTTTGCTGTTTATATTCTATTGTATTTAGCTTATATTCTATTTATATTTAGCCTATATTTCTATTTTTCTTCATGTCTTATTTTATTTTACTTATTGCCCTCCTTCTTATGGCTCAAACCGGGACCTCAGTTCTAATTTCGTACCATAAACATGTAAATGTGAGCTGGTATGACAATAAAGTTCCTTGAATCCTTGAATCCTTAATAGCTAAAAACACACAAGTATATCAACCTCGTCATTGTGTTTTTGAAGCGAATCTTTCTTCGCTGTAAACAGCTTGACAGACTGGCAAAGTATTGAAATATGCAACTACTGGATTTTGTTTATCGGGTCTACAAAGACTCCCAGCCGACATCAAACCCCCTGTGCAGAAGTTGCTACAAAGCATTCCAGTCAACGTAGTGAGACATCTGTAAGTATAAATCTCAGCGGTTGTTCTGTGTGACATTGTTTGATAGCTTTTTTTTTTTTTTCACATTTTTTAGATACTAAACTTAGCTCTAGTTTCTAAGACAAACCCAGTATTGTGACAGCACCACTGCCTCTTTCTCCCTTCAGTCGACACCTTTGCTCCGGCTGCGCTCCTCCCGCTCCATTTCCCTCACTCTCCCATTCAGTCTGTCTGCCTCCACTTCTGCATGCAGGTCAGGGTACTTAATTCATGTCCAGAGAGATGGTTGCTTCATTCCCCAACACATGGTGCGAGGGAAGCTGACCAGAGTTGTGTCATACATGTGGGGCCAGACTACACCCTGCTGTCCCTCCACCCCCTCTGCACATGATACAGAAGAACACTGCAGATGCTCCCTAGCGGACACCGTGATAACCCTCCTCCCAAACCCCAGCTGAGGAACACTAGCGGCCTGGATATCTCCCGGCCACTGAGGAATAATGAGAACAAAAGCATAATACATGGCCTTCTTTCTCTTTTACCTCCCCCACCTCCTCTTCCTCCTCCGTCCTGTTCCGTCACTTTTGTCCTGTTTCCCTTTTTACAGTTGCCAATGTTCTGCATTTGCCTTTAGAGGACGACGACGCTCATAGCTTAAAAACAGTTATTTGGTTTGTTTACATTTAGAAAAACTGGTTTTGACATGGTCCTGGGTCTCTGCTAGTGTTCTGCTGATCCTTTGTGCCAAAATAGACGATCTAAAAAGATAGAACGAGCCCCTCCACAACCACAGACTCAATTAGATGTTGATTCAGGGGTTTAGCACAGATAAAGAAGCACACGCTGTACAAGATGTAAGGCTATACATTGATGTGGAAAATGTCTGATATTTATCCAGTTAGGCAGCACTCAGCCGGCCCATCAGTCAGATGACTGACAGTTCGAGTGCGCACAGGAATGTATATGAGAGCTTGGGTGGAAGTGGGTGCTGACAGATTTTATCATTTTAGTCTTGTGCCTGTGTTTGATCAGTGTTTGAATTTTCAGACTCTTCTGCCTGGAGTGTCTTGATTTTAATGAGTAAAATAGAGTTATCTTTATAATTCACGTGTATGGAAAATGTGGGAGCAGCTGATGCTTCTGTTCATTTCTAGATTTGTCTATTTGATATTTTTTTTTAAATCACCAAGGTGATGTGTTTAAATTCACAGATTTTTCTTCTTTTTAATTAATGAAAATGTATGAAAAACTGTATTTTCAATGGTTAAAAAAGTGAAAAGTTTAATACTTGTGAGAGTTTGACTTTTTTTAGTAAGTGATATGGCCATACTAATCTTTTCAGCACATTACAGCCAGTTTTGATCCAGAGACCTCTTTTGAAATAGATTTTTTTATTTTTATTCCAGTTACATGTTGACTTGATTCATGTTTTTTTTTTTTTATAGTTTTGTCTTTGGGCTTTGATTTGTTTTCATACACTTTAAATTCAGTGGATGTTAACAGCAACCACACTAATATGCAATAATAGGATTGTATGAGTGATCACTAAAGTGGCTAAACTGTATGAAACTCATTCAGCATAGGAAAAATGCAAAATCAAACTATTAAAGTATTATGAAATTAGGCCCTGCAGATCTGTTGGTTTTAAGAAGGATTTCCATGTTCTGTGCCTTTGGTTTTTAATTTTTAAGATTAAGTTGACTTTATAGATCCTTATCTTGATTCTTAAGGAAATACATATTTGCAAATACACAATGTTTGTTCTTTTAACCTGATTTTTTGTTTGATTTCAGTTGTGCTGCATCTTACAAAAAAACCTGAGCTAAGAGCTGGTGCAATAACAAACTGCTGCCTCTCCTCCCAGTATTGACACTCTACTCTTCTGTGTAAATGTTCCAGGTGCTGATTGCCTTCTGATGTGAGTCCGAGGAGCCTTTCCTGCTTCAGTAGATTACAGCATGAGAGCTGAGCCGATACTCTGACCAAAAACCACCAGACACAGAGCGCTGAGGGGTTGGAGAAGACAGAAAGTTGTGGTGGTGCGGCCATGGATAGAAGGAAAGTTTATGCACTGATGATGCTGTGGGCTATGGCTCACCTCAGCTCTCCGGGATTGGGGCTCAGGGCCCTTCGAAGGACTACAGGGGGGCGCAGGGGGGCAGAGGGACTGATGGGACAGGATGCCAACGGAGTGCCGCTCAGGCGCTCTAAACGAGGGTGGATGTGGAACCAGTTCTTTCTGTTGGAGGAGTACACTGGGACAGACATGCAGTATGTTGGAAAGGTAGTGTAAGATTCTACTTTTTTTAGCTTTTCTTTCATCAAAGACTCAAAAACATATGTAATCTGCTACAGGCAGCTATAAACCTCAGCTTTATGTAATCACAGTCCACCTCAAATCAACTGTTCTGATCCAAAACCAGACTGATGAAGTTGTTAATACAGATTAACCAAAGAAACCAAAATGATGATGCCTAAAATGCATAAAAGCTTCTGAATCAGTTAGCCTAGTCTGCTCTGTGAACACACAAATACAGGCTGACTTCACCTTAAAAAGCCATGCACGTTTTCTAAAGCATTTTGAATAAATCCATTTGAAGTCAATGACACTGACTGAAATAAAACAGGCACAATAAGGCATGTTAATTAGGGCTGGAAGGAAATTGAACTTAAACAGTCTTCTTTTGATAATGGTGTATTAAGTGCATATTGAAAACACATCAAGCATAAAAACTTGCTAAGCAACAGAGAATGAGAGTAAATATCTACTCAGATTGCCACTCTTATTGACTTTTTTCCTTGGTCAGATAGTTTAGTTTTAATTAAACATTCATAATTAAGGGGTCTTTGCAGAGCTGAGTGTGTGGAACTTTGGCCTCATTTAAAAAGAAGAGAAAAATTAAGGAAACATTACTAAAGCACCAGAAATGTTACTATTTTAAAATTTGTACTGAAACCTTGGAGCCATATTCATAACTTTAACAAAAGAAGGATCTTTTTTAAGGTGCCATATTTGGAACATGGCAATCCCACAATAAAATGATGTCTGGTTAATGTGTAAACTGTGCATGAAGGGATTTGAATTTGTGTGCACTTATTAGTATTTACCTGAATCACTTTTGGTGTAGCTGAGCCAACTCGTCTCTACACACTTAAGTTAGTTTATAATGAATAAAAAGGATCATTCTGTTCTGACTTCACTTTGTTCAGAATGAATGAAAGGATCACTTGTCTAGTGTGGGTCGCTGGAATCATCCAAGTAGTTGGAAAAAAAAAGTGCACGTCATACAGACATGAGGGAAAGATTTGGTTGCATTGTTAAGCTGTTAAATGATCTGTAAGGAAGGCCTTCATCACAGCAACGGCCACTTCAAGCGATGAAGATGTTGCAGCAAAGATTTCCATCTTGCAAGTTAGAATTTGCATTCTTACTCAATATTCATTGGTTGTTTGATACTCTGAGATGGATTTCTATTTTTGTGGTGCAATGAATTTAACATAACATTTGTGCATGCTGACATTTGAAAGTTGCTATTTTTGCTCATCTGAAAATTCCTCATTACTGTAGGTATTGTCTTGTCAATTCATATTTATGAACAGAGTTCTAATTTCTTTTAAGTGAATGCAGATTTTGCTTCATTTATATTTTACAGTCACAACAGAATCTTAGTTTGTGATGTGGCAATTTCGGTAGTTTTACTTTTCTTATAGCACCCCAAAAAAAAAGAAAAAAAAAAATAGAAACTGAACTGCTTGTGTTGGTTTTTCTTGCTCCAGCAGCATAACAGATTTCTCTACTACACGTAAAGAAAAAGATAGCCGCTTAATGAAATCTTTCAAGTTAAATACAATCATATATATGGTTGTGTCATTCTGTCCCTAAGAATATGTGGATCATCCCATCATCTGATAGCCGACATGACATGCCACTCCGGTCTTGTAATGCTCACATATCTGACTTCTGTCCATTTATCCATCCCTCTGTCCTTTCATTCGTCTATCCATCCATCCTCAGGCTTTGTTTGCTGTTGGCTGTCCAGTATATTTTGTGCTTACTGTCAGCTTGCACAATGTCCATTCCACTCACATCAAACCATCATGAAGCCCTGAAATAAAATGCAGCATCCTTCAAAGGAATGATTTGCTTTACAAAATTAAAATCCACTGCTGACCCAGATAAGGTTTAGGGGGATGCACAAGAAGATGGGCCATATAATGCTTGCTTTACATGCAGCAGAGCAGAAGTCAAGCTATCGGTCTCCCCTTCCAACATACAGTAATTGAGGAGATTGTGAAGCGTTGTGGCAAGGTCAGGGAGACTGAGGGAGGAAGAAAGGCTGTTTTGTGCAAGGAGTTGAATGGGGCTAGTGCTTTGCATTCCTATCGTGTGTCCACGGAGGATAGAGTCATCCAACCAAATGAGATTCTGCATCATACGTCCTCCCTGAGCGAGGGTTGACTTTCAGTCCTGGACAAAAAGGATTACAGCGTTTGCTGTGGAAGAACAAAAAAGAAAAGTTAAAACAGAATGAAAGAAACAAGTGAGTGAAGATCAAATGTAAATACAGAGCTTGATCAAACCACTTTGCATTTAGAGAGCAGTGATTGATGTGCCACTCGTCCATTTACCTTGTAAGAGGACTAATAGCAAAAGAAGAATGGATTATCTGAGTGTGGCGTACACTAAGAGAGCCAAAGGCCGTGGCCTAAGAGCCCATCTCCTGAAGACACCATTAAAGCATCAGCCTTCCAGCGGCACACTTAATCATGACTCCGAGCGCTTGTTGTTTCCTCCAAGTACATGCAGCTGGGTGCTTTTCCTCATTGTCGGCTCACTAGCCAGTTGTCACATAGGATTGCAGTACGTAGATCTTATCTGATTGCAATTACTGTTTGTTAATTGCGAGATAAAGCACAAGTGATAAATGAGGCCCCAAAGGGAATGAATAGCTTTTGAGTTGAACACATGGCTCAATGTGGTGAACAACCATCTGCATCCTTATCCTCAGGTGAAAGCTACACTTTCACAATGTCTGAAAGAGGTGAAAGGAGAGGACAAAAACCACAAGAAATGTAAAAGAAAAGTGGTATTGTGGCAGCTAGTGAACACAGCATGGAACAAAACCTGCCATCATGTTATTTCCATTTTTTTTTTTTTTTTTTTTTTTTAAACCGCAAACAAAAGTGGTTATTATAAACAAGGGGGCAGTACTTGACATGCATTAAAAGATAGAATGATGTAACTGCACTTGAATTACAGCATCCTGTCTCTAGTTATTTGCAAACCCACTTCCATCCTTCCATCCCTTTTCTTTTGGCTGTTTACAGCAGCTTTATCAAGTTTTGAAGTGCTATTAGATGAAATTGCCATGTTTCCTGAACAAGTATATCAAAAGCAGTTGGAACAGGAAAGAATTAAAGGAACAACGGAAATCAGATGGAAAAGAGCTGGTTGGCTGTTAATCTTGCTCTATTGGCCAATGATTTTATTTTATTTTTTTCTGCAGGAGAGGAATCGTACACTGCCTCTCATTAGCAGGCGAACTGCATGCAGGCCTCCGAGGGCCCGCGCTGTCACTGGGGGAAGAGAGTGTTTGTTTATTTCATTATTTCTTACTTTACCAAAGGGCACATATCCACTGAAAACGGTTAATGGCCTGTGGTTGAGGAGTGTTTGTGCTGTACTATCATATCTCATAAAGTATTTACAGCCTCTGATAGGCCCCAGTGGTTCTGGGCCTGGTGGGTAGACTCCTCAACATCGTCCCTAGCAAGTGAGCAATGCTCTCTGCTTGTGAACAAATAAACACAAGCGTGCATGCAAACACACACGCCTATAAACACCAGCCTCCAGTAATGTGCTAGAACTCAGAGGAAAGACAAAAAAGGTTGATGAGCAGAGACATGAATGCTTCCCAGTCCTGTATGACTCAATGGTTGATGCAACCGGGGGAAAGGACTTATGCATCTCCTGGCAGCCAAGTGGAAAGGTGCAGGGTTTGTGTTAGGGTTGGTGTGTTGGTTGGGAGGGGGTGGGGAATATTTCTTTCTTTCTTTTTTTTTTTTCTGTCTTGTGCTCATGTTCTTCTATTACCAGCTGCTCACCTTGGCAGAGAGGCAAGGAGTTTTCAGTATGGTACAGTCCTAGCTGTACCTGTGCCATGGCAACCCCTGTGGTCTCCAGTGGCAACCCGGAGTATACACATTGGCAGTGTTTGTTGACTAGATATTAAGTTCCTGCTTGTGTGCCGAAAGGGGGTGAATTGCATTTCTCTGCATGGAGAGAAAGGGTGTGATGAGGTCTCATGGTGATCCGACATGGTAAACATCTGTCTGACAACGCTGCAGAGGCGAAATGATGTCTGAGTGGGATACGCCAACATCTCCACTGCACCTGTAATTATCTCTAAGCTATCACCTGCCTACTGACGCCTGTTGGCTTTGTCAGGGTGAGAATAATTAATCATCTATCGTCAAGATTCAGGTTTTCCTTCACTGAAGTCCACCAAAGATTTCCAACTAAAGCTGAAATCTTTGATCACAGCAGACCCAAAGAAACTTGTAATAACTTTCTTTTTTATATTTTTATCTCAAGATTATGCAGTAATTTCTTTATAAACTGAGCACTAATCCTTTCACCCTTGAAAGAAGATAATAATTAAATAAGTAAAAGTGTATAAACATTCAAATTTGGCCCTTTACGAAGAGATAAAGAAGCTGCCCGTGTCATATAGTATTGCAATATTTTGTTGGTAGTATAGTTGGGGGGAATTATGTTGGTTAAAGCTTGCAGTTTATGCCGCTAAATGTCACTACATCCTAAACACTTGATCTTAAGAATTAAGATTTTTTTTTTTCTGTTTTGTTGTTTTTTTTTTTTTTACAGTAGACTAAAATTTACCCTTAGATGTATGATTTATTTGACTATAAAGGATACTTAAAACAAGTAAGGGACTCGTGGGAGTATGTGAGCAGTGATGTTTGACAACGTTTGCCATGGACGTACCTATTTACGTGTGTAAAGGGAGCATGAATGTGGCTTTAGTGTGTTTGGACAGTAAAACGCAAACTGCATTTAGTTGTAGAATAGAGTATTAGACAGAAAGTTAATGCATTGTGGTAAAATTTCAAAGCACAAACGCGTCTATATCTCTGCATGATCCTGTAGAAATGTACCGCACACTCAGATTTTATGTGAAAGTTAATTTGGAAAGCAGAATCCATCTTTCTAGACTCCAACACAAGACTTTGATGGGTTTTAGGTGTCACACTTGCCTAATTGTGTGCAAGACATGGTTTGTCTGATTTAATGAAATTTGCAGTTTATACTGTAAGTATTCTTTTCAAGTGCCTGCCTTTTTAAAATAGTTTCAAAGGACTTCCTAGATGGTTCTGTGAAACAAACCATCAGGCACATCAGAAGACAGAGCCTGACTCCTGTTGCTACATTTTAATAGTCCTTAGCATGCTCTGCCATTCACAGACTATCCAAAGGCTGCAGTTTTGTGTACAAAAACATTTTAACCACAAAAAAAGAGAGAAAAAAAGAGAAGAAACAGAGAAAGTATTAGTAATAAAGTGCAGAGTAATAAAGTGCATGTGCAGAGAAATATACCATCACACACTTTCCAGTGGATCACAGGAGATAAGAAAAGATTCTTTAATATTAGTTTACCTTTTATTATTTCAGGAATATTCTGCTGTGTCAGCCATCATAAGGATAATATATTTGTGTAGTTATGAACGTGGCATCGTCAGTAGCAGCTGCAGCCCTGCAGCTAAGTGAGTGTAAACCGCTTTCAAATGCAGACATTTAAAATACTACAATAAGCTACAAACTGTGAAGAAGAGAAAAATCTATGTCAATAACACTTCTTCTGCAAGCCCCGCCATCTCTGACTGCATATCTCAAGTTTACACATCAGCAGTTATTTGTTAGGTTATTTTTGTGCACAGTCTGAGGCTACCATCTGGCCACATAGAAGGCAGCCAGTTCTCGACAGGCCGGGACACAAGGCCTTAAAGGCTAACTGGCTAATTGCCCTAAGCAGCCTGTTTCCAGTGCCATCTTTTTGGCCAAAGTCGAATGAAGCACAAATGGTGGCCAGATCAAATCTGGACTAACATTTGCTGCACTTGTAGCTGACTAATTTCACAAACAAAGACAGTTCCCTCATAAGTTCTCACGCACAGATGTCTGATGAGTACCACTTCACTTCTTAGCCCACTTAAAACTGGTGGGCGAAGCAAAATAAAATAAATGTTCTACTGTGTTCTACTGTGAAAAAATGCAAACTAGTGACAATAATCGTGCTAGAAATCTTATTTTCTCAAAATATAAAGAAGTCTTTAAAATGCAAATGAAGTTTATAAAGTTTTCTCTTGAATCAAGTTTCAGTTTTTCTGATGAGCTTGTAAATTTAAAACCTCAAAATGTACATTTTGACTCTTCATTAAAGGGACAATTTAAGGAAACATGCAAATGTCTTATCTTGCTAGAGGGAATCTCAATCTTCTCATGTTTGTCTAGTTGTGGGGGGAAATAAAAAAACACTCTCTAAATATTGCTCTTTCCCTTTTTTTTATCGAAGAAATAAGTGCTCTATTAAAGTAAGAGCAACATGAGGAGATGGTGTTTTATTTCTATTGTTCTCCTTTTTCTCAAAAAGACCAAAAGTCCCAGTCTTAATGGATATAGCGTCATGCTCTCTGCCTTCTTTTTACGATTTGGTACCACAGGAGGGCAGAGGAGAAAAGGCTAGGTATTGATGTGCCAGGGCTTCTTGGTGACCATACTGAATGCACATGTGGCTTTCTTTTCTCCCCCTGTGACAGTTTAATTGTATTTTCGATATAAATTGATCAAAGGGCCATTGTGAATGCACGTTGGGCTGCCCCATTGATTTCCAAGAGAGATTTTTTTCTTTCTTTTTTTTTCTCCTCTTAATTCTACTAGAAGGGCAGCAGTAAATTTTTCTCACCGGCAAGGTGGGCAGCTGGAAGGGACTAGGTTACAGCAGCAGGCGCTGGAGCTCGATACGATGAGCTGCCTTGTAATATCCTTCATGGGGTTGAGAAGGAACTCTTCAGAACCTCAAGATCTCTCTGTGTCCATAGAAGTGACAGCCGACACGGTGCATGTCACACCGTCTATCTCAAATCTCAGCCCAAAGGAGCAAACTTGACAGTTATTAACTGAATAGTAGAGCAGACAGAGATAGGCCGCGTGATAGACAATCATAGAAAAGGACATTGTAGCTGTAACAGTGACAGGAGGATAATAATGTTGAAGTGGATTCTTTGATAGAACATGGTGTAAGGCAGAAGAGAAAACAAATAAAATCCTGCAGAATACTCTCCTGCCATGGATGAAAACAGGACTTGTTTTGACCAAAATTCAAGTGGGTGAGTGATATACTTGAGATCCAAAACAACCAAATTCACAAAAAATTCTGCAACACACTTTGTCGGCTCAGTTAGACAGACACAGGATGGAACGAAAATTTTCCACCAGCATTCAAACAGTCGAACCAAACAGTGTTAAAGATGCTAATCCACAAAGCTGTTGGTCTGACATGTGCCAGGCTGACAAAACTGCATGAATTAGTAAAGCTTACGAGCACCTGGGATGAAAAGCTTTTTAATATATGATGAGAGGGGTTGACTTTGCAGTACGCTCCCACGTGACCCTGCTGCAGTGCACTATAACCCCCCCCCCCCCCCCCCCCCCCCTCCCCCCCAAACCCGGTATGTCCACCAACAGGGAGCCAAGAATCTCAGCATCTAATGCTCAAAAAGGAGAAGACGGCTGAATCAAATCGGCTCATTTCAGTTAATGAGGCGTCAATAACAGATCTCAGAATTACGCCCACTTATGAAGGTGAACATTCCCATGCAGCGCGTTTGCCCATGTCTTCAAACATCACCCCCTCTCTTTCACTCTTTTCGCCCTCCCTTCAGTTATGACCATATCTTTAGTAATTAAAGAGAATTGGGGGAGAAGGAAGTAAGCAGGGAGGCGGTGGGAGGAAGACTGGACAAGTTTTTGATGAGTTTTAAGAGATAAATATGTTGGAGGGGATTTGGTGGTGGAATTAAAATGTCATAGCATGCTAAGCTGCTGTTCATGCAGAAAAAAAAATTAAACAGGAGCTAGAGAGGGAGAGGGGGAGCAAATAATAAAAAGACGCTTCTAGAGACGAGTGGACTCTGGGGGTCTTCTGGCATGTCGCTGATCCATCAGGGGATTGGCAAGCGCGAGACGTGCACTCACTCATGCTGGTGTTTCTCAAATTTGGACCTACCGGCGTTCTGTTTTACAGTGCTGTGAAAATGCCACCGTGCCCCCACGGTGGGAAGCATGCATGCAACAATACCAGGGAATGCAACATTTATAAAGCTCCGGTGCTTTGCTTCTTGGCAGGATGGAGATTTCAGAGAGACGAGGTGAAGCCACCAGCATGTGTCATCATAATGCAATGACAGTTTACTAAAGATGAAATGAATCTGTTAAATGACACCAAACACACTTACCAAAGCTGTCAGTGTATGTTTGCCAAAGCCCAGATTGGTCAGATCACTGATATGTGAGCTGTGTGGAAAACTGTGACTTTGAAGCGTGATTTTGTAGGCATCTTTTTGTCTACATGTTCATTGCAGGGAGGTGTTTTTGCACTCCACCTCCACCTTGTCAATCAAGCAGCACTGCCGTGCGATATTTTCCTTTTTCAATTGGACGTTTTGAAGATGAATAGTCTCTGAAGTGTAATCGTTTCTATAAAGTATAAATTTCTTGAAATGAGAATAGCATAATTTGTTGTTTGTTGTTTTCAGGCTGCAGGAAACTAAATGATCTCTTTTCTGTTCTTTTTGCAGCTTCACTCAGATGCAGACCGAGGAGATGGCAGCGTAAAGTACGTCCTCAACGGGGAAGGAGCGGGGACCCTCTTCAAGATAGATGAGAAATCAGGGGACATCCACGCCACCAAGAGGCTGGACAGAGAGGAGAAGGCCTACTACATCCTCCGTGCCAAGGCTGTCAACCGCTTCACCAATGAGGCACTTGAGGGAGAATCTGAGTTCATCATCAAGATCCACGACATCAATGACAACGAGCCGCGCTTCACAAAGGATCCATACATGGCCTCGGTGCCCGAAATGTCTGACATCGGTACGTTTAATCGGCTCATCATGGGTGTAGCTCCATTGCTGAAGACCATTTCATGTGTATGAGGATCTGAGTTAAAAGGATTATGTTTCAAATAGGATAGAGATGTTACAAAACAGCGGCCTTACTGGATCAATGGGATTTTATCAATCATCATAATGATCTCAACACAACGAAGAGCCTAATTAAATAAGAGACTGGGGGCTGTTTCATGACCAGAATAAATCTGTCTCTTTGATGGTCACAGCACTGCTGTGGATAATCTGTTAAATACAGTAAGGTAGTTTATTAAAACAGCCTTTAACTTAATACAACTTAATTACCAGCATTGTCCGCTGTGTCATCACAGAGAATAATTGTGGATTCTATTCCTGTAGTGACAGTTCCTGAGACTGCATCATTTGCTGTTTTCATGTCATTATATATTCTAGCCATTCAGCATCAAGTTAAACTTTAATTCTCTGTGCACTTTGGCTCCTGCTCCTTGTCTAAAAGTACACACTGGCCTCATAAATATAGATAAATAATGTAAAAAAAGGGCCCTAATCAATACTTGCATGAAAACATGGGAGGTGGGGGGGGGGGGAGTTCTCAGCTCTGCTGCTTCTAAGAGATGCTGGTCTCGCTGGCCAGACATGTGACAGAGTTGTCACTTGGTTCAGCAACCCCGAGAGAGAGGCCGGCACTTATCTAAGGGCAGCGTGGGTGCCCATGGCAACAGCCGAGGTGTGATGTCACAGCTTGGCAGAGCATGTGTTCACGAGTGACTGCATAGAGACACTGCTCCTTTAAATGTGACATACACGTTGAGGTTATTCCAGTCTAACAGTTCTGACATTGCTCACCTGGACTCTCGGTCTAGAACGACTCAGATGTGCGTTTCTTGTGACAACTGAGTGATTACAGTCTGCAGAAAAAAAGAAAAGAAATTGCACTTACTTCTGACCTGTTTGTCAAAAACTCAGTATCTGAAAAGCTTAAAGTCGTCGATGAGATGGCTGATGTGGATCAGTGATATTTTCTAAGAGCCGCCACGTCAGAAAAGCTTCTTTGAATCTAATTCCCTAGTTAAAGGTATTAACGATCAAGGTTGGGTGAACTTTCTCAAGAATCCTACCGAACTGTCACTTACACCAAATCAGACAGCCGTGGTCTTTCTCTGTCTGCTCTTCAGTCCTGGTTTTTGTCCTCAAACATCCTTCATCCATACAGATGACATTGATTTTAAAGGAGGGAAGTTCTCCTCTCACCCTACACAGATCCCAAATGGCATCAAAGTAGAGATGCTTCATGAGGTCATTATACCGTTGTATTGCACAATTCTATATTTATACCACTTTGCCATTAAATATTTCTACTCAATTAATTTCCTCTGCATGTAATGAGGCAACACTTGGCCCCGCAAGGCACCATTTGGGAGGTAGCACTTGGCTAACCGTTTCCCTTTGTTCTACAGAAATAGGGCTCCAACCTCTTTTGGAAGAGAAAATGGATCACGATCATTCCGATATTCGACTTCTCACTCTCTACATCTGTGGATACGTTAATAGGTTTCTTGGGGTTTGCAGAAAGTCAGCATGCATACTTAGAGTGCTATACTTAGAAAAATACATTAGGACTTATCGATTACCTGTGACAATTAATCATGTGTGAGGATATAAGTGGCAGTGAAGTAAAGATTGCTTTGGGTAACGCAAAGGGACAGAAATGATCAGTCACATTCTGCACAAGCATGATTAGAAGAGGATCCGACACCTCATCTGAAGGTGCATCAGCTTAACCAATTATCCAGCAGGCAATTTTTCAGCAGTATTGAGGAGTTGATCTAAATCATTGTCATGAATCTCCTTCCCCCAGGCACCTCAGTCATTCAGGTGACGGCCACAGACGCTGACGACGCCACGTACGGGAACAGCGCCAAGGTGGTGTACAGCATTCTGGAGGGCCAGCCGTACTTTTCTGTGGACCCAGAAACCGGTCAGTGTGGGCTCACATGATATAATTAGACATGTTTACTTAGACTACCTGCCTCCACATTATTTTTCCTGGAATAAAGGCAATGAAAAATCTCCATATGTGTGTAGTCTGGTCCTAAAAGAAGTGGGACACTGATGCATACTAATTATTCAAACATGGGTCCAAGAGAAACCAAAAGTTTATCTTGTAGAACATCTTATGTTCAAAATTAAATTGCAAAAAAAAAAGACATGATGTGAGGGCATTCTGAAATGTTTAGACATCTTCATTTTTCCGACATGGCTGAAATTTATTGCTGAAATGTGTCTGATACTTCAAAAGCGTTCATCTGATCAATCCTGCATAATCAAAGGGCAAAGGCATCTTTGTAGAGTCAGCTTTTTTTTTTAACCTAAATTTAGCCCTAACACAAGAGGAAATGAGTGACAGGAAAAAAGAAAAGATACTAAATTATCCTCTCTGTGTGTGGCCTCCGTAGACCAGCATGCACATGAGCCCGTTCAAAGTGAGTTTGTCGCTGAAAGTTAAGTTTTCCCATAAACACTGAAAGTAAGACAATAAAAATAAGGTTTTACACAATTCAAACAAAACTGAAGAAATGTTAATCATAAATAGATTTGATAAAATACATAGAAATATGAAGGTATAATAAACATACTGTGTGTTATTGTGTTGTCTTTATACGTCTTATATGTCAAAGTGATTAAATGGTGGCAACTCGATCTCAAATCAAATGATATCATGATTAAATTATGATAAAGAATAGCCTGTTTGCCAGTGATTAAAATGTTTTGAACACATTAGGTACTGACTCGTAGTAGCCAAAAGTTAAATAATGGGAAGCTGTGTAACATATGGACTCATGCAGAGGTCTTTTTATTTTTAACTTAAGGCAGACAAACCTCTTCTTTTTGTATCATCAGCCTGTTGTCATAATTTCCTGCATAAAGCCCAAAAAACTGGACAAAGAAATGCTAAAACTGCCCTTTCCCTTTACTTCAATGCTACATTAAGGTTTTCATCCATCCAAACAAAGTTCTATTTTCTTTTGTTGAACACTAGAAGGCACGATATGTATGTCAAAAGACAAATGCGAGCAATTAGTAACAAAATTACCCATGTGTGTGTTCACATGGAGATAAATTTAAGTGTTTTTGCTAAAGTTGTTATCATTTAATGTTTCGTCTGCATAAAATCAGCTTTTTGGGAGCCCAACAAGTTTTTTTTTGTTTGTTTTTTTTTTAATTCACTCTCACTCGCAAAAAAATATATTTATATCTGCTTTGTGATTGGATGGTTCGATTTGGGGTTCTGTTGTCCCAGTACAACCAGTTTTAGGTATAAAAATCAAAATCAAAAACATCAAAATAGCTAGACTTCTGTTGCCATTTTTGATGCATGTAGTAGACAAGAATAACTAAATGTGAATTAAGGATGGAAAATTGATAAAAAACTTTGGAGGATACTCATTTTGGGGAATTGGAACAAATTTATAATTTGTGTCTGCATTTGGAAAAGAATGAAACTATACACCAGCATCTTCCCAGACAGAATACTTCAGGTATGAAGTACTCTCTCTTTTGTGGCTATCCATTGCAGTTATTGTGTTTTTCCTCCTCAAGTTTTGGGTTAAAAACAACTACTTCTTCTACTGAAATAAAGCTACTGGTAACAGTCTATGCTGCCACCTTTTAGCAACTCTACCGTCTTCAAACCAGTCAACAGAAACATATCAGATTTCTTTTTTACAGCTTTTCAAAAAGGATTCTCACCTACACATGCACAAACTTGGATTTCTGAAAAAGTTGAAGACTCATTCCAAACCCTGGAATCATTTGTGAACACGCATTTCCAAGCTCAATATCTTACTATTTTAATATGAGCTAATACATACACAACAGGCATAACGGATGCAGGTTTTTAACTAACGTGCACAGCTCCCCACATGCATGCTAAGCGTTTGCACCAGCCCCCTTCGTATGTGACCCACAGCTTAACGGAACCACTCTCCGTCTGGAGGTGACCATTGTGGGAAACATCACAAAACAAAAATGAATGTGTTTAGCTGAGGGAGAACTGGTTTACCAGGAAAGCAAATTAAAACTATTCACCATAAGATAACTCCTGGAATGCTCTAAATTTTCCTTCCACAAACAAAAACACGCCTACCTACTCATCAGCTGATGGGTGGAGGGGGATTTGTAGTGGAGAGAGTGGCAACCTTAAAAATCTACTTTTAATCATTAATGTGGGCTTTGGAACACATCCCGCTTGAGTCTTTTTTTGCTTAAACAAAAGCAGAAAAAAAGCCATTTGCAGATTAGTGGGGGGATTAACAGTAATATGGTTTATCCCACATGTGGTATGTAAGCTGACATCCCCTCTTACACAAAGACATGCCTGGACATTACATTATAAGCAGGATTTGTTTCTCCTCTCCTCCTCTTGTGTGTGGATTGTAGTCATTAAGCAATAACAAAGGTAGACACAGGGAGTGTTCAGTCTTCAGAAGCTGCTATACATTTGTTTTCTTGGCTGCAACACAACCTGAATGATCGCTGTTTTTTTTTTTTTTTTTAACAGTGTTCTACCTTCAAGATAAATTGCACGTTGTTAGGATATGGGGAATGGGAGGTTTCATTTCATTTTATGTATGGAAGGAGGAATGGCGTTTTAAGCAGCATAGGCCAGTCAGATCTGAGCCTGAGTGATGCATCACGTCAGCCTCTCCTTCTTCCTCATTGTTTGATATGCAGTGAATCATCTATTTGAGTCGGAGCGTGCTGAAGTTTGTCAAAGCATTTTATTTAGGGTGAAATTTATTTACTCTGTGTGTCTGCGCATCTACTCCCACCTGCTTCTCTACTGTGATGCCTCAAATTAAAACATGTATTAGCAGACAGGATTTGAGAGCAGGTTGATGGGAGATGAAGCACACCTTTTGAACATGCTGCCAATTACTGCTTCACTCTGTCCTGTCCTGACTCCAAACTAGAGATCTAACGTGTCAAGATGAAGTAAGAAACTGCACAACACTTGAAACGCCTGAACATTAACAGAGTCTTAATACCAAAGAGAAAATAAATGGTTGCATTTGGAGGCAAATGCTACACTTTGAATAGCTGTGGTTTTGGAACGCAGGCCTTTTACTTCCTTAGCTGACTAAATCACAAGAATACCGGCCCTAAAATGTACGCCTGGTGGCCGAGCTTCACAGTGCTGTACATATGGAGCCCAAGTGACAACCTTCAAATAATAAAATATTCCTGGTGGTTTAACTACCCAGCCTATAAAAGCATTTGTCCAAAAATATTATATTAATAATACAATTCAGCTCATTCTGATGCTTATTTTTAGGTATACTTCATACAAGAACTGTAATAGCTTTGCTGTGTGTGATATTATTACATTGCACTTATTCAGCAGACACTATCATCCACAGTGACTTACCAAGTCCGGAGTGCAGAAAAACACAGACCTATGCTGAGTCTACTGGGAACACATGGCTAAGGTAGTACCAAAAAAATATAGGATAGAAGCCCCCCTGTAAGCACAACTAATTCCAATAGTTACCTGCCATGGATGTTAGAATAGAAACATTTCAAACAAGTAAATACTCTGAGAGCTATTAAACTATAACAATCATTCATCAGTTTACTTTTAATTTAGGATTTTTAAGTCAGTTCTTATGTATTCAAGCTGAGCAAAACACCAACACTGTAATGAGACAAATAAGCCAGTTTACATTATCCTTGCCTCGAAGCCAACCATGCAAACTAGCTGTGTATCTGATCACCGGCTAGCTAGTTGTGCTTACATCTCAGAAATGTGTTTTCTTTGCATGTTCCATACAGTGGATTAATTTTATGAAGAGCAATCATCACACTGTGGAGGTTAGAGGGCTATACACCTAATCAGAGATAGAACTTACAGCATCAGTGGATTGATTGAAAATCGCACATCATTGCAAAAACCTGCATTATTTTTAACCTGCAATTTTACACCGGTTTGCTGTAGATGTAGGATTACCAAATCCAGCACCTCCAGTTGGTCATAAACTGACAAACTCCCTTTGTGGTTAGCATTCTCAAAATGAGTCAATAGTATACACTGGAAAGTTTGCCAATGTTAGTAATCCACAGCTGAAAGTTTGGATATTTAATACCTGCAGGTACTTCTGCAACATGCATTTACACAACTGAATTCTGACATTCTTACAAACTATAACTTTTGAATTTGAAGGGGATATGGACATGAAAAATGTCCCCACTTTTGAAAAGACTTTCAAATGGTGGTTGGATTTATAAGATAAATGTGCAGTGAGATCCAGTGTGTAACTGTGATTAGCACAATAATATTTCACAATGGTATGCAAACCAGCAGAATTACGATTTTTTGTTTTTAAAATCTTTTACTATAGTGAACATTTTGAAATGGACAGGAAATAGAACAGTTTTGCAGAAGAAATCAGTGTCTGTGGAAATCCATAGAAAGTCTGTATTTTTTGACAACACTATTGAGAGAATGGCTTGTTTTTGAAACCACCTTCTACGTACATACTAGGCATATAGATACTTTGTCACAGCATGTAGTGTATATAAGTGGTTCACCTTGTAGCACACTGTGGCATTTTTTAATAGTTTTATATTTGGAAATGGGTCAATAAATAATAGCAGTTACTTTAATCTTGTTTAATTCTCGGAGAAGAAATTTTAAAGAATTTGCACATTGGGCACATTGCATTATGGGATATAATATGTGGTGTAGAATGGCAGATGCATATTGCAGATTTTGCAATTGTTCCCAAACTGCTTACTGCGCACTCCCATTTTTTAATGTGATAAAACAGAAAACCGATTCTATAAATCTACACATTGCTGCTCTCTGTCCAAATAAACTTGATTCCTTTTTTTTCTCCTCAGGCCTGATCAAGACAGCCCTGCCTGGCATGGACAGGGAAGTCAAAGAGAACTACCAGGTTGTGATCCAAGCTAAAGACATGGCAGGACAGATGGGAGGACTCTCAGGAACCACAACAGTCAGCATCATCCTCTCCGATGTCAACGACAACCCGCCACGCTTCACCAAGAGTGAGTACAGCCCTTCTGGACTCACATATACACGCACACAGAGTGACCAGTCCTCCGCTCATAAAAACCACTTGTCAATGTGAGCTGGTGCCAGGCAGGCAGCCCCCATCTGGTGTCAGTTTCAAAATGAATTTGGATTATTGCAGGGAGTTCTGGGTTTTGTGCGACTAAGGCGGACCTCTTAAAGGCAGCGAATAATTAAATATAGAGCCATATGACAGAGCGAAGGGTCCAGCAAAGTGCATCAGATCAGCCCTGTAATCCCTATTAAATGAAGAGAGAACATTCTCTGGGTTTTATCTCTCCTGCTCTTCTTCTCTCTTTGTCTATCTCCCGCTATTAAGTCTTTCTCTGCTGCCTTTTACTCCATAAAACTACTGTATTCAATTTAGCGCTTGGATTGTCCTTGGTGCATTTCTCTTTAAGTCATCGATCTTTGTTTTTACTCCATGCCTCCTCTTTTTCAGTCTCACACACTCTCCCTTTCTTTTCTTGTTGTGCATCTGGTGAACGGCGAAGGCAGCCAGATTGGATTGACAGATTACTGTTGTCGTCGCGTTTCCCCTCGGTAACAGCGCGCGCCAACTGTACAGCACGGCCATGCAAAGCAAACACGTGGCCGCAGTGATTCCCACCACTACCACCACCATCTCCCATTTATCACTCTCACCAGCTTGGGCAGTGGGGGTGGCAGATGCTGTCATCTCAGCTCCTCCATCAGTGAATGAACAGTGAGAGGAGGGAGGGAGATGGATACGACAGGGATGGAGGAGGTGACAGGAGGGGAAGATAGAGGAAGAAAAAGGGATGGGTGAGGACAGAAAGACAGCTTGTGATAGAGGTGAGGGTTTGGGGAAGGGAGGGTGGACTGAAAAAGGGAGAAAGAGGAAGAGATATTGTAATAGGACACCCAGAGGAGGTAGAGTGTCAGGAAGCGATATCATTGTTGTCTGCCGGAGTGATGCCTCTTCTTCTCCACCCAATGCTAAATACCTGTTAGCCTAAGGGAAACCTTCTTGTGGTGCACCCCTTTCAGTGTGTGAGGATCTGTGTGTGTTTGGAGGCAAGTGTCAGCGTCACACAGACCTGCCGACTCAGGCGTTGCCAAAACACTGTCAGCATGTTTTATTAGTGTGTCAGTGCTGTTTGTCTCCGCAGGCTGTGTGTATATCACACCCGCTCCCTCCTGCGGTCCAGCTATTTATTTAAGCATAAGAGATGCAGCCGCCGCCGTCAGGCGGCCATCAATTCACCCCCCTCAAACCAGGAAATCATCTCACAAAGTAAGAAAAAAGACCAGGAAGAGGCTATTAATTTATGTTGAGCAAATTGGCCTAGAATTTATGTTACATCCTAAACTTGAAGTGGTGAGTCAATATGGCTGTTGCAACTTGTGTGAAAAGCCAAATGTGTGATTTGGAAATTAAATATGTTTTACCGCATATGAGATGCTTCACAGCTGATCTACAAATGTGGCGGCATTAAATCTAAGACTCCTTTGCATACACACACACACACACCCTCCTTCCCCCTTGCTCTGATTGGCTCTGACTCATCCTCTTTGTGACCTGTTTAGTTTGTGCTCTTGCACTTTGATTCACCCACTTATGCTGCTGCTTTTTACACGAACAAGGCCATAAGAAATTTTTTGGTCATTGGCTGCCATGGGTGGAGTTGTTTCTTTATTGGCCCGTGTTTTCATCTTTCTGGAGTAGAAGAGGTTAAGAGGAGGACTGTTTCGCCAGTTGAATGAGTTTATTTTTGTGAGATAAAATGAAAGCTGCACATGAAAAGATACACCAAGGATGTGACCTCGGCTGTCTTGGCCCTGCACACACAATCTGACACTCTCACACCCAAACCCTTTTCTTTCTTTTCTTTTTTTCCCCCGCTTCTCCTTAAAAATCTTGACAGTCTTGTCCTGGCTGACCAGTTCTTCTGTTCATGGTAGCACTGAATCCCAAAGCATTATTTCTTTGTCTTCAGCTCTGTATGAGTTCAGAGTGCCTGAGTCCAACGAGCTGGGGTCTGCGGTGGGAGTCATCCGGGCCATGGATGCCGACATCGGCCAGAATGCACAGATGGACTACAGGATCATCGGGAGCGATGGCCCAGGGATGTTTGACATCACCACCAACAGGAGCACACAGGAAGGCGTCATTTTACTGAGGAAGGTTAGACACTTTCTGTTCAATTTCCTTTGTGGGAGTGAGTGACTCCCATATAACGTGTGCAGTTTTTCCTGTTTTTACAGTGAGATTTACTCACTTAATGCTTAAATTAAAAATATGCTGATGTGGTTATTAGATTGCGACTGCTTATTTTTAGCAGCAATCTTCAAAATCAAAATCATCGTTTTGTTTTTATTTTCCTTCCCCCTGAGTTTTGTTTGTCAGGATGTCCCCACCTTCTGATTAATCTAGGTATTTTGGGGCCTCAGGCCTCCTCAGGGGAAACCCTGCAGACACAGCCAGGATGAAGAAAAAAAAACATGAAACACCACCATCTATTGCATTTTATTTATTTTTTATTTTTTGTATAAGAATCAGTTATTGCTCATCTTTATTTACAATGAAAGCTTTTTCAACAGAAGAAACGTGGCTCAGAGCATCTGACAGAGCAAATAAGTTTCCATTTTCCAGCCACACAGGCAGAATAACCACTTCAGCTTCACTGTTGTGTTTAATACTGTGCCTGAACGCATCTTGTGTACACAAGAAAAGGAGTGTTGCTGCTGCTCTGCCAACATGCAGCTTTCACTGTGTAGACATTGTGTAAATATCTTCCTAAAAGGACCTCAGCACTGAAAAGCAAACACAGATGAGATATTAAACTTGTGATCCTCAAGATTTCAGTCCTTGTTTATTTTAACAGGAGTTTCTAGTGTTAACCGCAAGTGTGGTCTATTACTGCAGCAATAACACCTAAACAACTCTGTTTCTGTTTACAGAGCAGCTGAGCACAGGCAAAGGTTGTGCTGTTTTAATAAGTACTTTATTGAGTATTTCTCTACAGTTTACAAGCATTAACTGCAGCCAGCAGCTCAGTTCAGTTTCTTCTTCCATTACTGTGGAACATTTAAAGAAGAAAAAAAAGTTTAAAAAAGAGAGAGAAAAGAAAAAGACCACATAATGTTTTGTTATTTCTCAAGAACAAGCTGTGGCTGCTTATTGAAAGTTTCATAAGATGTCTTCCCAGTACAGTAAACTGAAAGGATGATGCAACAGAGACTAAAATGCCAGATTATACATGTCTCTCGCTAGACTACAGACGGAAAGTTAGAAGCTTCGGATGACTCAATTCAGTTTAAGTTCTCAAACTTTTAAGAAAAAAAATACTAATTTGAGTATCTGTTCAAAACCACTGAGTGCAAAATAAAAGAAAAATAGACATAATATTTTAAATCTATGCTTCACACACTCTCTCGTTAACTACAGCTCCAACTAATTTGCATGCTGTCGCTTTCTCAGCAACGTTCAAATATTAAAACCGAACTCCACAGATGTGTGCTGCAAGTAAACTTTGTCACATAACTATTGAAAAGATTTATATTTCTGATTTGAGGAGTGCAAATCTTAATAATAAAATAATAATAAAAGTATTTATTTATTATTTATATTATGTGGAATAGCTTTTCCAAAATCGGGTCTTAGAGGCAATAGGTTCAGGAGGAAGACATAGACACCCCTGTCCTCTGCCATGGGGTGTCCTCTTACTAGGACGTCTCCAAATAACTGCCAAGGGGTGGCGACCAGGAGGCATCCTAATCAGATGCCTGAACCACCAGAGGAGCAAGCTTCCTCTAGATGTGTGAGATACTCACCCATTCTCAGGCTGAGCCCAGCCATCTCTTGAAGGGATAAAGAACCAAAGTCACTACCAAAGTCTTTTGACCATAGGCAAGGGTTGGAAAGACCAGTAAGTCAAGAGTGTTGACATTTGCTTCAGCTCCACACTCTCATCTCTAGCGAGTAAGATTCTGATATACTTAACCTCCTCCATTATCCAACCCAGAAGGAGAATTTCACCCTTTTCTGATCAAGAACCACAGTTTCAGTGCATGGCTCCAGCTCTGTTCTCAAACCTCAGAACCTTGGTGCTTTCTGGTGAACCAGCCCATGTTCACACCAGTTCATCCAGAGCCAAAGTGGGTGGACTTTACACCACAGACATAAACGTGAAGATCATGAAGAATTGGTCCTGAACAGGGGCGTCTCCAGGATTTTGACACATCTGGGGCTTAGCCCAGAAGAGAAAATCAGATGAGCGTGCGAAGCGTGGTCTGAAATTTTCCGATGTAGAGACATGCTCCACATACCCTACAGGTATCTGTTTATCTGGATTCAATTGATTAAGGTATTTCATTGTTACCAGTTAATACAAAATAGGCTAGCAATTTCACAAAATTCCCTCAATGGCCCAGGCACAAAAATGCCCCATTCATCAAGTTGAACATACCAACAGCAACTATTCAGCAACAGAAAACACCGAGATGTTTAATAAACCAGGCATATTGTCATGTACAGTATTTACATTGTTTTACTTTGTACATTTAATGCTCTTTACATACTCATATATTATCTATTTACATATTCTTTAACATAACATGAGAACATGAGAAATGTTCATTAGAAACCATGTTTCTTCCTGTTGGCTGGAAACCAAAAATACCACATAGGCCTGAGGAGAAGACGGACCCACGACATCCATTATTCGTTCGTATATATTGTATATTCGTATCAGTTATTAGGGTCCATAATTTTTCTGTTAGAAATTTACCCAGTTAAGTTTCCATATCATTTATTAGTCAGATCTGATATTCACTTTTATCAACAATTCAACATAGAGATTAACTTAAAGGTATGCCAAAGTGAATATTAAAAAAATAACATAATTATTACTTTTCCAAGCAATCCTTTTTTTATATTAAGTTCTAACTCTGTTACTAACACCATGACTTTTTTTGAGAAGTAATTAGGAACTATAATTAATCTCAGTCATTTTCAGAAACAAGCTAACTACCTTCAATATCCCTTGCACTTCTCTGTATGATGGCAGCAGCATTTGAAGAAGAAACAGCAGCAGCGCCATCTTGATCATCATCATCTGAGAAAAAGTGTGTTAAATTAATAAGCTGAAAACAATGCAATCCCATAACCACAGATCATCAAATGAATGACCTGTTTTGAAATTAGTTTGCACCAATGTACTAACATTAGCTAGGTAACAACACATTGGTTTTCCATTTAGCACAAGTTAGTGTTATTTAGCACTTAACTTTGACTCTCAGGGTGAAGGACAATAATTTTCATTAATAAAAATACTAATTAACAGTTATACATTTATACATTTATATATATATATATATATATATATATATATATATATATATATATATATATATATATATATATGTACAGGCTTGCTGTTGGGTCATGGCATCTTTGAGTGACATTTATTCAGTTGTATATTTACTTTTTTTTTTTTCTTTTAATGTTGCTTTAAAGTGCTTGTGTTGTCTGTTATGGTATGAACGATTTAGTATCATAATTATATTTTGTATGTGTTGTATGCTCTGTATGAGTTTCTGCTCATTTACTGTATGTATTAAGATGTGTTTGGTGCGAATTTTATATATTGTCACTTCTGAAAATCTGAAGACAAGACCCCAGGAAGAACAGCAGCTGCTTTGCAAAAGCTAATGGGGATCTTAATCAATTAAACATTAAACAGCTACAGTAAAGGAGGCAGGCTGTGCAGGATTCCTGTCTGCCAGCTACAGTAGCTGCTACCATGCATGAAAAAGAAAATAAATATAATGGTCAACGTTATAGCCCAACTTGAACTTTAACTACTTTCCTAGTCTAGAAGAAGCCCAAGCTTTTACTACTTTCAGGTACATACAAAGTCCTCAAAGTCCTCTGTATTTACAGACCGAAGCTAATATCAGATCATTTTGTCCCATGTAATATCAACTAGCTGCTAGCTAGCTAGCTAGCTAGGGTTACCCCACCCCCGCGAAATTACACAGGTTTACAAAGTCATTTCTATTCCCATTACCTCTTTGACTGCTTGCAACCTTTGGGGTAAAGAACTGGGATATTTTTTTCTGTGACATCGTCCTGCCTGGCTGCCTCTGTGCGCCCGGTGCTTGCCTGACGCCATGAATGACGTTACGTGCAACCTGGAAGCATGTTAACCACTTGCGTGCCAAAGCCAAAGTCGCAGCTTACAAAACAAAAAAAATGAAAAAGAATAAATAAATAATGACAATAGTAATAATAAAACATGTCCAAAAACACTGTTTTATTGAAGCATTCAGTATGAGATTTGTTTGAACTTTGAAGATGTCATCAAAAAATAAATAATTATATAAATAAAAAATAAATAAATAAAATATTATATCCGGGGCTAATTAAAAAACATCCGTGGCTTTAGCCCCGAATGTTTTAGCCTAGGGACGCCACTGGTCCTGAAAATAATGGTTGAGTCATCAGGCTTTTTTACAGCCTACAGTTTCCCCAAATAAACAATGTATTCAGACAAACGATTAAATTAAATAGGATGTTCACAGGATATCAACCAAAGTGGTTGCCAGGCAACAAAATAACGCAGTGACATTCAGGTTTTACTCTTAATGGATTATTCCAATGTTTGACTGACATTAGTTTCCAATCTCACATTAATTTTCAAGGAGTTGGTATGTAGTCAACCTACCATCTTCATCTGTGGAAGACCATGCAGGGGAGGCGGTGCTTGTTCAGCTACTTTGGGTGTAGCTCCCGCAGCTGAAAAAAATGCAACACCATGTCCAGCTTTGCTTTCGCCTATTTCTTTTTACTGTTGTATATTCCTTCTTCACTTTCTGAAACTTACTGATCTGGTGTTCATCTTTTCTGGGGGTTTGTTTGTTTGTTTTTTTGTTTTTTTCTCTCTTACATTTAATTAAAACACAGCATGCAATACAGTTGACATTGACAGCCAGCATTGGTCCAGCAATAGCTGATTTTTTTTAGTAACATTTCTTTAGTTAAATATAAGTAACACAGCAAACTCGACCATTTTCCACTGGTGACGTTTGCAATGAAAACCACAGTTTTTTTGGTGCCCGTTAGGAACCGACTCTTCACACCAGCTTTTTTTCTGCGTGTCAGTCCCCGGCCAGTGTGGAAGGGCTATTAGAGCTATTTATCCCAACCACTTGACACTCAGCTGTCAAACACCTCAGAGAGTGTAAAGATCTAAAGTGTGAGGAAGCCAACACAAATCATCATCAGAAAGCAGGTATGCAAACTTAGGCTTCCTGAATTGCACCTTGAGATCCTGTTCATAAACAACACAAGCAGCAAGAGAGTGAATGAAAAGAGCAATGGTCACTATAGCAGTAAATCGGGAATCAGATGTTATTTTATGACTGTTTCATAACATTAAACCACAACCAAACCGATATGCAAACCTACGGGAAGGTGCCACATTGCCAGATTTTGATGCTATCTGCTGTAATTTAATCCTAACTTCCACTGATTCAGAGGAACCATGTCTTTCACAAATAAGCAGATTGATTTGTCTAATATTTGCAAAACTACATAAAAAAAACAACTGTAGACAGTGAGAAACATCTGTTAGTGACATAACTTGAAAAGATATCAGTGAGATATTTTTAAACTGGATCACAATATTTTGCTAGATTCATGTAGACAAAAATAAAGTTTTAGTGTTCATAGTTTTAGTTTGAGATGTGCTTTCTTTCGTTGTTAAAAAGCCTCTCTGAGAAACCAAAGCTACCTTCCTCCACCAGCAGCGTTGGTTCACTTTAACCAGAAAAGACTGAACACCGTACAAACTTGCACTCAGTAACGAAGCAAGTGAAAGAAACTTTTTTTTCCCGACCTGTCTGGCAGCTCGAAGACGGACAGTTATTTGATATTAACGTGCTCTTGCTCACACTTCCAGTACATTTGTTTTGAGTGGGATTCGTTTTGCCTCTCAGCTGAGACCAAAGCAGAAATATTGATGCTCAGTATGGATCGCGGCATTCAGCTGTGGTGTGTTTGATGTATTCAACAGTATCTGGCAGTTGCCTTATCAAGGACCCTCTCTGCAGCCTTCTATCGATCTCTTCCATCATGCCATCATTAAGTGGAAGATGACATAATTGCCTTTTGCAGCTGAGGCAGTTCAGTAGTGGATGTGGTTTGTGATGTGGATGTATTTGGGGAGTCAACAAGCCCTAATTCACAACCTAATAATTAAATAGGTTTGTCATCCCGTTACTGCCTCCACATGTCTTCTACAGTAATATATTCCTCCAGTGGTCTCCCTCATTCTTAACACCAGTTAAAAATCAATCACTCATAACATGCTATGAATTATGGTTAAAGAAAAAACAGCTCATTCCATCTGGATTTTTTTGTTTTAAGCTCTCAATGTCTCTTTTCAGCAATCACGAGCCCGACATCCTTTTATATGTACAGTTGGCAGCCTGCAAGGAAGCTCGCTCTGATCCAGCTGCTCGTGCTCAGCACTGGGCAAACACTCATTAAAATGCCCTGCTCCCCAATTATTTCCATCAATAGGGAGATACCTTTGCTGGCTACAACTTCAAAAAAAAAAAAAAAAAAGTTTTAGAAAAGGAAGCAAAAGTACAGCCCTAACAACAGAAAAAAAGCACACAAAAATCAGCCTGATAATCATCATGCAGAGGACATAATTGAGAGGATCAACACAAGAGTGGAGCAAATGCAGAATGAAAAAGATCATACATAACAGAATAAATAAGCAGCTTTCTTTAAAATGAACAAACAAAACAAATGAAAGTTCGCTACAGCAATGGCAAAGAGACAGGACTTTGAATTTCTTCTGAAGTAAATGCCCATAAAATAATTTGTTGATTTAGATTTTTATGAACTATCTGAAGTTACAAAACAAGAAAAAATAAAAGCTTTAAAAAAAAAAAAAAAATAGACAGAAAATAATGATTAGAGATTATTCCCAAAACAAATAAATAAAAAAAAATATATCAAATGGCCTGAATTACTCTATTAATGATGCTTTCAAAAGGACTTGTTTCCAGTTTCTTCATCACTGAGGTGAAGTAAAGAGAGCGGTCTGAGAGCATTGCTGAAGCTATTTTTAAAACAGGCCACAATGCAGCCTTGAAATGCTTTAGCAGATCTTAAATTTATCAAGAAGTTTCACAGCCATAAAACTGTGAAGAGGCTTCCAGGGCTTAGTGTTAAGTGTGTGAAAGTCAGAGCAGATTGCCAAAAAGAAAATTGCAAAATAACTAAAGAGCTTCAGACTGGCCTGCAGATATCTGCATAGATGTCTGCACATTGAGCAGAGTAGGGCCCTATGGGCCCCAGCCAAGGAACAAAGAGAAAAAATTAAGCATTTTTAAAGATAAACTACCGTTTTGCTTGAATTAAACTCTATGGGGAAAGAAAAGAGGCTCCTTTTTTAGCAGATCACTTTGTCTGTAGGTGATTAAATAAGGACGATGAGCCTGAAGTAAAACATGTTGACACATAGTGACTGTGTCAAAATTTACGAGGATTTTTGGATTACAACGGCATTTTAGAGTGAAATATAATGCATAGATTAAAAGGAAGATATTTTAGTGGCACAATGAGCCCAGGAATTATGAAATGGCACAAAATAGTTGAATAAAAGGATTAATAGTTTTAGATTGGTCAGAATTGAGTACTCACGTACTCATCCATATAAGCAGAAGAAACATTGCTTTATCAAAATATTTAGAAAAGGAAAAAAAAAAAAACATTTTTTTTCCTTCAAATTTTCTTTTTATTAAATTTTTCGGACCAGCAAGATGGAAAGCACACTGTTGTAAAACCATTAAAATAGCATTAATGAATTGGCACAGGATGTAAAATTTTCTAACAGGTAAAATTTCACAGAAGCATGACCCTTGGGAGTTATACCTCATTTTAAAAGTGACTAATTAGGCTTTAAAACGATGTATAAAACACAAATTTCCTTACTCTTTGTTCCAAGTTTATAACAGCTTTGAGGGGTGGCGGTGACTTGCTAGAGATGAACTATCAACAATGTTTTTACTGAGTAAAATATGTTCAAACTGAGATGATTTACCATCTCTTTGTTGGAGACGTGTCCCATTTGTCCCATGAGTAACATTCATCCTTCTATACTGACTATAAATCACAGGTACCATATTTTGGAAGTTTTTGACTGTGTCTGCCCACTGATTAACAAAAAGTGGGTAAAAGAGGTTATCTACATCACGAGAAAATTTTAAAGAGCCCAGCTCACCAATGCATATGAAGGGATGTGGGCTTATATGGTTTAAGATTCGCTATCATCTTTCACAGAGTTTCTGATGAAATATTCCTGCAATGGGACGGATTTGTGCTTTTGAGGCATGTAAAAGTAACACCAGACTTTATTCTTTACCTGCTGATCCTCATCCGGTGACAGACAGCAGCTCAAATCGTGGCAGCACCAACTTGCAGCAGCACTTCCTGCAGCTGCCACAACGTGCCTCGAGTCTCCATAGCTTTCCAGAGCTGCAGGAGCTGCTGAAAGGCAGCTAACAGCGCTAATGGCTCAGACTGATACGGTTCAGGACCACCTTGTTCTTGTGTAGCTGAGATCCCGGACGGGAAAAAGACCGATCTGTGGCATAGCTGTTTAGTGAATCCTGCTTTGCATCTTGCCAGTGAGCTGAGCTGCTGGCTGTCAATCATTTCTGCCTGTGCATCCCGACCCGCCCACTCAGCTTCCTGATCACCCCACATCTCACACCCCAACCCCTGCAGTTTCAGGCATTTTTCAAATTCGGCAGTGGGTGGAGTTATGCAAAAAGTAGGGGGTGTAGTTACACTTTAATAGATAAAATTCAAATTTTAAATTGCATTTATGTCAGATGTTCCTTGAAAAGTAGAAATTGACAAACATTTCAGCTCTGCTTCTATATATAGGATTTATTTGTTAACAAATATCATTATATTTCTGGTAATAAGTTCTATTTATTATTTATGTCAAAATCAGATTCTGTAAATTCTGGCTGCAGCTCTGAGGTGAAATATCGTGGAGTTAAAGGAAATAAAGTATAGTTGAGAACTTGTTTTTCTAAGGCTCATAGTGCTGTATTTATTTAGAAGTGTTATTTTGTTATGAACTTGAAAGCTCCAGTTAATTTGGATTTATAATTTTATGCTTCAAGCTCCACCTGCTGCCTCTAATGAAGGAGGTGCAAAACCTTTTAATACTGTGTTCTGTTCATGTTTGTATTTGTTGCTAATTTTCTTTAATTTTGTAAAGTTGCTACATTTGAATAGTGCAGGATGGCATAATGGCTCCGTTTAGCTCTTGTAATCTTTCCTTTAGTATATTTATGAATATGAAAAATTAAAAAAGCAGATGTTTTCTTTGCAATTCATTTCATATTTTATCATTTGAAAGTGAAATGGAACACAACCCTGCTGTCACAAAACTAATCTTACATACTGATCTCTTCATTTAAAAAAGAAAAAAGGGAAAAAAGAACACCAAAAAGAAACAGATGTCACCCAGCGAAGCTCAAAACACGACTTTGATTGATTGTTTCAGAGCTGCAGTGCGCCGAGGATCAGGAAATCAAGCTGAAAAAAGCATCTAAGAAGTTGACTGAAAACAAAAGTTGAGTGTTTTGGTTTTATGCGTGGTTAGACAGCCAACACTAATCAGATTTCCTGGCTTTAAAAACACTGACGTAAATCCTGTCTTTGTAAATTAAGGAGGCCTTGTTATTGTCATGTTGGCTTTCCACTGAAATGCCACATCAGTCACATTATTCAGCAGCAGTTATTGGAATGACCAGAAGTGGAAGTTCAGCTCAATGCAGCAGCATTTGCGTGTCCATCAGCAGGCTTGTTAGTGTCCTTGAAGAAGACACTAAGACCCCTCACATGTGCTAATTAGAAGATCTGGAAGACAGTGTCACTTTAATGAATAAAAGAAAACAATCTGACCTGAAATTAAATGTGGCAGGATGCTTGGATTAGTTTCCCTAAACTAACAGCAGCACGTGCTGTGGCATACAAATGAGAGTTTAAAGTTAAATATTAATGGACATAAGATGACTCATAGTGGGGCTTTGGTTATACTTCTGGAAGACAATGAAATGTGTAAATCCTTTGTTTAGGGAGCTTCTTCATGGCTCCTCTCTCTGTTTTGCAGCCTCTGGACTTTGAGAAGAAGCGCCAGTACAGTCTGCTCATTCAGGTGGAAAACGTCTACATCAACCCTCGCTTCTACTCCATGGGCCCCTTCAGGGACGAAGCCACCATCAAGATTATCGTGGAGGATGTGGATGAGCCACCGGTGTTTCAGCGCGCCAACTACATCATGGAGGTCAAAGAGGACGCGGCCACGAATACGGTCGTGGGCTCGGTCAGCGCGACCGATCCTGACGACAAACACAGTCTTGTCAGGTACAGAGCGGCAACCGTTTCTTTGCCTGAAAGTAAACGGTTTAATTTTATAAACATCATTTCTGCAAAACATTCTGCTCTCATAAAGAAAACTTTCGGAAAGTTCATTCAGGTTCCTCTTGACAGCTGTTTTCCAAAGCTTTCATCCGCATCTGTGCACACTGAGGACCAATCGTCTTTGTTGACAGTGAAAATTTAAATCAACACAAAGGAGCCTAAAAGTGCACAGGAAGTATGAGGAAGTTAAAAACAGAAGCAATCCCCTTGAGCGAGCTTTATGTTTGCATTAGTCGGTTTTAATCACAAGATGATGATTAAAATGTAAATTTTCTACACCGTGAACACACACACACACACACAATCTAATTGTCTGCACTCATAGGAAAAACATATCCAAAACCTTGAAACTAAATGCATTCGACAAATGGTCTGCAAACACGCCAAGCATGATTAGGAACAAGTTCGGAGCTCAGGAACGGCTGTAGATACTAAATAAAATATATTTTACAGCAACCTTTGATGACATTGTGCAAATAAAATGCTACATCATGCATATAAAACACAGCCTGTCCCCTTATTATCATTAATTAGTGCTTTGCTTTCAATGTTGAGATATTTGCACTTATAGTTAAGGAAAGGCTCATCTCATGTTCACAAATTAACTAAAAATGCCCAAATAGATAAAATTAATAACATGCAAAAATTCTAATAGAATAACATTTTGCATCAGCCCATATTCAGAGGCAGTTTGTATGCACAGTGCATTAAAACCCAGCCCAGATATCTGAGCTTGTTTATAGCCTACTATTTCTTTAAGACATAAGAGAACATTTTGCATTTGAGGGGGAAAAAAAAGCGTAGAAATTTTAGCTCCCAGTTATCTGTGCTTGTAGCAGGTTTGAAGGCAGACTCAATATGCTTGAGACATTTAATGAAACCATATTTCCCAGTGGTTGCATCACAACTTTGATTTAGGCTCCAAATAAATGAGCCTGTTCTGACTCTGGTGGCATCACTTTTCTGCCGTTTGGGAAGACCGGTGCTGACACAAATTGGTTAAAGGAAACCTTATAGAATTTGTTTCAGTGAAAATAAAAAAAAAATTAAAATAGCAGCATATGCCTGCATCATATTGTCAAGCAGGATATCTAAAGCCAAACCTCAAGCCTATTCTCATGCATTCCAAGTCGATATGATGCAGAGACATAACTGAGAAGTGAAAAACATTGCAAATGTAATTAAAGAAAATAATTTGTAATAGTAGGGTTTTTATATCCAGAATTTTTAAAGTTAAAAGAGTTCCTAGCAATCTTTATGGTTTGCATTATTACTGCACCATAGTGTTCAGGAAAATCAGGCTGATATCACTTGGTACGACAGTTGGACCCACTTTGACTGTTGGTAGTTCTTCAATTTTTTAATATTTCATTTCACTTTTCCCATTTTTTTCCTGTGAGTGCTACATTCAGGTCTGCCAGCTTGTCCACTTTTCTTCCATACACTGTCATTTGGAAATCTTTCTTCGTCCTCTGCAAATACACTAAAAAAAAGCTTGTCATCTGTCCACCTTATATAGCTCCAATTTTCAAACAAGTTAAGTTTGTAGAAGTAAAATAAACGTGTTTGCAGCCACACACTGGCTTCAACATACTGTGCAGAACAGAATTATGACCCACCGATCATAAAAATATACAGCACACATTCTGGGTAATCTGAAAAGTCCCATTTCTCTACTTGGTGCTTTTTTTCAGGGAAAGTTTTGGGGGTGAGCGAAAGTTCTTTTTAACCAGGTAAGAAATGCAGTGTTTCTTTTTAAATCCCAGGTAAATGGGAAAAAAAGTTCCTGCAGTGGATTGAGGCTAGTTAGGCAATTTGATGAGCCACCCCTAACTGTCCTGCCTCCATAGATAATTTCAGTGATGCAGTTTAACTGCATTAAGCATTTCACAGGAAATGTCTTGAATAAGGACCTACAGTATATAAGCTGTATGCTGTTAACACGTAGATTTAAGCTTTGCTGCTACATCTGCAACACTCATTTGCAAGTTTCTGCATTTTTTTTTTTTTCTTGGGCCCTCCATTTTTTTTTTTTTTTTAGGGTGAAGAAATGCAAAACTTTTTCAGTTCTTTTAAGCTTCAGGTAGAATACGATTTAATGGTGAAGGTCCACATTACTTTTTAAAATTTTAGTTAAGACTGAGTATCAGTCGTTTTCCAGAGCTTAAAAAAAAGACAAGAAATCAGACTGTAAAACTTACTAAATGAAGCTTGGAGTTAAGATTACTATATCTACATTATTTCAGTGTTCAGTTAATAAAAGAGGACTGGTGAAGTTATTTATTTGATTATCAATTTTAATTTGAGATGTGGGTCAAAGTTGTTGGGGGTCATAAAGGATCTATGTTGTATTCGACAATGAAATAATAAGGCCTTGGCAGAGTTCCGCTACGTTAAACACACAAAAATGTACTAAAATGTGCCAAAAGTTCACTTGTTCAACTTCGTTCATGGAGATGCAGAATTATGCAAGTGCTCTAATAAAGGGGAATGATGGCTGAGAGGTGTGAGGCTGCGCCTCGACTCTGTCGCAGACTTTTTCATTTTTACGATGCACTAAGGGAGTTAGCTCTCAAGGTTGAAGTTCCACCACTTTACTGCAGGTGTCAAATGTGATATCATTCTCTTTTATCGCCCATCATCAAGGAGGTAGCTTCCCTGTGGCATTTAAAGCTGTACCGTGGAGGAGGGAGAGCCCGGAAGCCTGGAGGCTGCCTGGCATGAGGAAGTCTCTGAGATGGTTATCTTTATTAGCTCGCTGTGACACACATAGACACCAGCACGTGTAGGAATATACAAATCATTAAGTAAGCAGGTGTGTTGACATGCAACCACATCCTGTATATACAGTGCATAGACATGCAAATACTCATGAAGTAGTACTAGATCTCAGACAGTCAGTCATTGTAACCCTGTTCCACTAATGATGGACATTCATTAATTATATTTGGGCCTCTTCATGTTTAGAGGACATTTTCCCCATTTAAAGTTGAGGGTTTGCTGTCGTGGAGCTGTCGCACATTGTTTCAGCTTCAGTTAACACTGACCAGCTGGACTGGGAAGTTTTTAAAGACCCTAAAAGCTCTAAAGCGACTATCTGCTCATAAGATTGGAAGCTTCTAAAAGAATTATTAGGTTTAACTGGGCTAAATATGCTCAGTTTCCATTTTAAAGCTGTTTTGCATTTTAAAAATCAGTGCTGATACAGTTTTGTGGGCCAACAACAAAATAACCAGTAATTATGGGTAGTTGATTCATTGTTGAATTAATATGTCATCCAAACGTGTGGGACATTTTACTCTTAATTTCAGTTTAAATTAACTGTTTGTGTTTACGTTTAATTAACAAAAGCTAGTTAACAGCTTTATCTTTTGATTTAGGAAACTACAAAGGACATTTTGAATTATTTTTTTAGATTTTATTTTATTTTTTCCAAGAGACAAGAGGCTTTGTAATATTAAGCAAATAACACAAGTCAAAGTAACAAGAAGCCAATTCCAACCAATAAAAGGTACTCAGGTATCAAACCAAACAAAAGGAGAAATAATGAGGGTAAACAGAGAAACTCATAAAGGTACAAAAAGTGACAACAAGAAAAGAAGAAAACACTGTGGCCAAAATGTGAAGGATCACAGCTGTCTAAGTGATAATCATAAGAGCATAATATACAGACTTTGTGGAGAAGTTATGCACCCTCTCTGGGCTGGTAATGGATCAGCAGGTAGAGCCGTCTATGATACCCCAGCTTTCCTGGTCCACTCGTCAAAGTGCCCTTGGACAAGATGCCGAACCCAGTGACTAAATACAGCAGGATAGCAAGAGACGAGTCATAAAGTGCAGACAAAAACAAAGAAAAATGAAGGTGTGTGTTGGGGGGGATTAGATAGCATGACAAAGCAAGAAGTAACTTAAAACAGAAAACAAAGTGATAAAGAAATGCAGAGACCACAACACAGTTAATCGATCGGTGAAGAGAGCTGGCAGAAAAGGACGCACGCTGACTGTTTCTCTTGAAGAATGTCTCCAGGAAGTAAGAAACATGTCCTTTCCAGCTGATCGCTAACATTTCCCTGACCCCGCGTGTCCTTCCACCCAGGCAGCTGCCTGCCTGCTTACAGCAGCACTTCAGTGCCTGGTCACAATGAGCCATGCCGTTATCTCTCCGTCATTAATCAGGGGGAAGGGTTAGACCCAGCCAGCTGAATTATTGTGAATCTTAGAAAAGCAATTAGTGAATCCCACGTCCTACGCAGATTTAACGAGGTTAGAGTTACTGTCACACCAGTGAGGGGATAGAGGAGTAGAAAAAAATGGCAGACTGTTTAGATAAAGACACCGAGATGGTTGATGTATGAGAGGCGGGAGGGAAGGGGGAGATCTGTGGAAAGAAGAGAGAGAAGCAGCGATGCATTGAGAGCTGTGGTTCATAGTCTCCCCTTGGGGGGTCTCCTGCCTCTTACGCTGGCCCTCCTGATGCCTTTACTCCATTAATCACACTGATGCATCACAGTGGTTTTAGAAGCAGAGAAAACAACACGACTGGATAACCTGTTGTCTCTTGTGTGTGTTTGTGTTGAAGAGAGCCTTCATCACAACAGGGCGGCGTATTTGAGACATCATTTCAGGAGAAAGCTATGTACTAGTTCACACACAGATCACCAGATAGAGACTGTTTCTCTTTACTAGGTTAAAGTAGATAAATAAAACCTCAGATCAAAAACATATGACACATTACACTGTGTCATTCTTTAACTGGAACTGATATATGTGTAAAAAGCAGACGTTTTGGCGGTTTGTAGATCTGCAGCATTCATGTGTGTATTAACACAATGCCAAGGAGGAAAGACATCAGAAATGATCTTTGACAAGGAACTGTTGCTGCCCATCAATCTCGAAAGCAATATATGATCATTTCCTAACAATTTGGAGTCCAACATTCTCCACTAACAAAAAATATTTACACATCAAAAACATTTATAACAAGTGCAAATCTTCCCAGGAGTTGATGTCCCAACAAGTTTAGCCTGAGGTCAGACTGTGCAATGCTCAGAGAAACTGTCAAACCCCAAGAGCTACATCTCAGACTCTACAGGCCTCAGCAGGCAAATCAGGACAAACTCATACCAACTGTCATGCACGGTGGTGGAGGGCTCATGATTCTGGCCTGTTCTGCAGCCACAGGACCTGGACCAAATTATTTTAGTCTTATGGGAGGCCATCCGTCTAGACTGCTGAAGTCAGCTGTCAGACAACAGAATGACTGAAAATGAAAAGAATCTGTGTGTCGCAATGTTCAAGTAAAGATCAAAATTTCAACCTTAAATAAAAAATTGTTAGGAAACCTAAAAGTATCACTACTTTTTCAAAATTAGAAATGTGGGTTTCTGACTCTTTTTGAAGGCATAGTGACATTTATTACGTACATTCCTGGAGTCGTCGTTGTCCAGCAGCAACCCGAAACTGAGAAACCACACATCACAACTTTTCACTTTACTTCATTATTACACGTCAGCATCTGGATATCAACACACCAGCTATTTTGAACGTCGCAGACTCACCAAAAAACACATAATTCGAAGAAGTGAGAAACATAATGAGAGAAACAAACGGCAAGAGATAAGACAGGAGTGACTTTTACTGACTGGAGTGAGATCAGTGTAGAGGAAGCATGCAAGATGGATGCTGAACTAGGTGTCATTAGAGGACAGCTAATTGATCAAGTTCAATATTGAAACTTTAAGAGAGCTGTACATAAACAAATGCTGCAAACGTCACTCAATTGAAATAATGTTATAGAGTGGGCCAAATGATGTGAGAGATTGATAAAATCATACAAAAAAAAAAAGAAAACCTGTTACTTCCAGTTATACTACTCCTGTGTTTTGGTTCTGGTTTTGTTAAATAAATAAGGATATAGTGTAAAATATAATGTGCTGTTCATGAGGTTAAATTTACCTCATCTGAAGGACCAAATTATTTTTTATGCCCAAATATAAAAAAAAAAAAAAAGATGGTAAACTGGGGTTTATTAACCCCCTTAGTTCAATTCATTTGTGCAGAAACTCTCCTGAAGAGTGACTACTGTTCTTTTGTGGTCTAAACAACAACAAAAGGAAAAGATAAAGTGAGCGAGCAGTTACACATCTATCATCATTACCTAGACCTAGCCTTGCTTCGTGCACCTCTTGCCAGATGAAGCCACACACTTGCAGAAAACTTAGCTGAGACTCATCAGTAAATGTGACTATTTCCACCAATGTTCATACCTAAAAAGCTCTAAAAGGGACCATGCCCTGCTATTACCTCGTCGAGGGAGCATGGTAGCTTTCCACAACGTGCACACATTCTGACGTCAATCCCTTTGTGTGTTACATGCAGGTACACTATTGATCGCCGTACAGACATGGACAGAGTGTTCAACATCCATGCAGGCAACGGGTCGTTGTTCACCCTCAGGGAGCTGGACAGAGAGGAGAACGCCTGGCACAACATCTCAGTCATCGCCACAGAGTTCAGTAAGTGCAGACAGCAGACAGTCCTGTTCCCAAACACACCGCGTCCTCTTTATTCTGTCGGCCAAATTGGATTTTTGGAGGTGATACTAATCTATGAATGTTGAAGTGAAGTGTTGGCTGGTAGCTGCTGTTTGTCTTCCAAACCTGAGTGGCACTCAAAGCGTATGAAATCTGTTAAAAAAAAAATAAATAAATAAAAGGAGAAAGTTACGTGCATTTTGTTTACAGGTATAATTCATTGTATTTCAGCAAATGTCTTTTTTCAGCCTGTTTTATTTTTCTTGAAGTTACAAGTTTGATGCTTTTGCAACGTCTCAATCTGTGCTTGTTTTAATAAATAACCACTTGAAATCTTTTTTGTTTTGTCAATATTCGCTCTTTTGTTCCATTCTATTTTTTCATTAAGCACTTTTCTCATTTTTTTACATCCTCACTTTTATTTACTCTCTCCATGAAAATGTCTGACTTCCTGCAGAGATTTAACAACAACTTTCCCATTAAGTGTCTCAACATCAGATTAAAAACAGAGAAACGTTTAAGTGCCACAAAGCAAAAATCTTTCTGATTTGTTGTTGTGCAAATTAGTATTTTTTTTTAACCTAATTTATATATATATATATATATATATATAGATAGATATAATTATTTTGCCTTGAAACACAGGTAATAGCTACCCACACTCTTGTGTATAGAAATAATTATGAGTGTAAAGTCCACCTTTGTGTTTCCCAGACAACCCGCGACAGATCAGCCGTGTGCCCGTATACATCCGAGTGCTGGACGTCAACGACAACGCTCCAACATTTGCCACCAATTATGAGACGTTTGTGTGTGAGAACGCAAAGGCTAATCAGGTTGGTTATTACTGAACACAAAGCCGTAGTCATGGTTTTGTCTGGACTTCTCCTTTAGGATTATACATCAGCAACCAGCTCAGCATGTAATTAGCAAGCTTTAGACAGAATTTGTAAGTCTGTCACGTGTGTGCTTTAAGCTTCAAGATTGCTACCTCAAATATTTCACATCTCAGGTTTGAGAAAAACAGTTTTTCCCTCCAAATTTAAAAAAAAAAAAGTCAAAAGTAGATCCACAAGGACGTGAAACGGCTGCTGTAATGTTCTGGTAGGTGGTCTCATCTTGCTAGATGTAGAGTATGTCTGCCATTTCTCCCAAGTTAAAAACCAGCAAAGCTGTGACAGAAATGAAATGAGTCTTCATGTGAATTCCAGCTCTTCAGTATGAAGGGCAGAAACTGACTAAAAAAAAACAAAAATTACAATCCCAATTCCAAAAAGGTCGGGATTCTGTGTAAACTGTACAGTTCTCATAAATTAATATTTTATTCCACATACAACATTAACAACATATCAGATGTTTCATTTCATGGAAAATATAGTTAATTTTTAATGTAAAGGCAGCAAAACAAGTTGGAAGAAAAGGCTGGAAAAGAAACTGGCACAAAACAAAAGCAATTGCAGGAGCATCTGATGACTAATTAGGATATATTAGCTATAGATCAATAACATGACTGGGTATAAAAGGAGCATTTCAGAGAGGCAGAGTCTCTCAGATATAAATAAGCAGAGTTTCATCCAACAAACTGAGACAAACAGCCTTTAAAAGTTGAACTCCAACAATTTCACAAAAATGTGCCTCAAGGTAAAATTGCAAAGACTTTTAAGATCACACCATCTACAGTGTAGACTATCAAAACTCAGAGAATCCGGATGAATCTCTGTGTGCTAGAATTATGCATCAGGCAAAAAGGAACAGTCCTCCGTTTAAAATTCAACAACTGGTCTGGTTACAAGAAGAGGGCAAGCTACACGATGGTAAACATCACCTTGTCCCAACTTTTTTGAGGAATGGCTGGCTTTTAAGTTCAAACAACAAAAAATATTGTACATGAACTTATCAAATGGCCTAGTTTCATCATCTGATGTGTTGTTCATGGAAATAACATATGGGTTTATAAGATCTGGCTGGCTGGCTGGATGGATGGATCTTTGCAAATCATTGCATTTTGTTTTTATTTACATTTTACAGTGTCTCAGCTTTTAAAAATTGGGTTAAAAAGCATTAGTCCTCGGTCTTCTTTGTCATATTTTGGTTTTAATTATGAATCCAACGTTTTCACCAAGAAAAAGGTCTGGACAGCAGACCAGTCCAACACCCTGACTCTCACTATAAAATCATGCTATTACAACAGATGCAGTATGAGATTTAGCATTGTCTTGCTGAAATATGGAAAAGACATCATAATAGAAGCTAATATTCTAAAATCCTGTATATAACCTTTAAGCAGTGATGGATCCATCCCAGAGATGCAAATTTCTAGTTCCATAGGAACTTAATGAACAGGTTTTTGAAGATAGCCCTGATAACACACTGGATAGTCTCTTTTCTTTAGCCTGAAGGACATGATGTCCATGATTGTTTGTATGAATGAGCTTCAAACTGCATTTGTCTCTGGCCAGTGAACTGTGTTGAAAGAGAAGGATTTCTAAAAAACCTTTAAAAAGTTTCATATTTTGTAAAACAAGAGTAACATTTAAACACATAAAGCTATTACTTGGAGCTTTACGTGTATCTTTGCATCTTTTTTATTTAACTGTCAAGCTTTCTTCGAGTTTTACTTCAGTCTTAGTCTTTATGAATCCTCCAAAGACCATCCCTTTAATCAGAGTGCACAGTGAGGTTATTCATCCCAGCAGCTGTTGTTAACATTGATATACGTCTTCCAGACGCTAACAAGCCTGTGCAGGAGCCGTCTTTAATTAGATGGTTTACAGCTAGGGACAATATGAAAAGAGAAAATTAAATTCAATTACTTTACTGTATCAGGTAATAAAGAGCCTGACCTAATGATGTATATGGCCTTTAGTCTCCATCAGTGGTTTCCATTTAATCCAAACTAGACTTTGTGGGTGTTGTGGGACATTATACGGCTTACGGCCTTCTTGAATGCTGCAGACTTCTGCCTGAACAGGCAGCAGGTTGGGGATAGGAGTATTACAATTTAACAGTACTGATTTAACAATAGTGTTCATAATCATATTAACCTCTTAATCCCGGAATTCATTTACAATTATATAAAAACAAAATAAATGCACCCATGATAACATTGTTACTAGATCTCAGTTGACAAAATCAAATTATTTATTGCAAATTGATTTCTTTAGTTTCAGCTTTTCCTTACCTCCTACAGTATTTTAGTGTAATTCAAGTACAAAAGGGGTACTTTGCACATCCATTTCAAGAAACAGGTGCATAGAGAAAGGCTGAACAAAGAAAAAGAAAATTCCTGGTTATTTTTATTTAACGGTGACATTTTGATACTAGACCCCCACTAAGCAATTAATTCTTATAAACCAGATGGCATCACACATACTTGGAGCCACTTTCTACTTAGGATAACTACTGATTTATGAGAATGCCCCTCCCCGAAAACAATCAAGATCATTTTATTCAAATTCAGTCTGTCCTTTCAATTAATGACAAACAGCCTTCTGTACATAGACGTCACCGTATAGGCTTCAGTTCTGTAATATGGTTGCACTGGTGAAAGAGGGTTTATTGCATTGAGCTTCGTATTTCTTAAAATGTTGCAGTTGTATTTAAAATATGCAGCAGATATATAAAAATATTTTGTTCAGCTACTTTAAGAGGTTTGCATTTTGCCTGTTAGATTTTTGCTCTCTGTTTAGGCTCATTTTACTAGAGGAAATGAAGCTGCCTAATAACTATCCTCACTTTAACATTAGCCACTAATTACCTAAGTGAAAAAGCCTAACAAGGATAAAAACCAACAATTGGAAAACTGCCAACCTGCCAAACAATTATGCACAAATTTTTAAAACAATTAGCCTCACTTATATTTGCATTGTGTATTTGAGGTGTATTATTTTTCCCTAAGTTAAAAGTTGAGTTGTATTTCTTTCTTCTGCTTGTGTTACTCACCATTCCTTCTCTTAATCCAGAGGATACAAACTGTGAGTGCCATAGATCCTGATGAGCCTCTCGGAGGACACCGGTTCATCTTCAGTCTGGCCCCAGAAGCTGTTGGAAAGGCTAACTTCTCTGTCCGTGATAACAAAGGTACACTCACAGCTGGTACATGTGGTCATCAACTATTTTATTTAATCTCAAAGTGTATTCATGCAGTTTATGACTGGATATTCTGTTGTCAGACAACACGGCCTGGATCCTAACACGGAGGAACAGCTACAACAGTCTTCAGAAGAGCATCTACCATGTGCCCGTTGTCATTTCTGATGGAGAGTTTCCTATGCAAAGCAGCACCAACACATTGACCATCAGAGTATGCACCTGTGATCGTGAGGGCAACATGAAGCTCTGCAATCCTGAGGCGCTCACAGCAAGGGCGGGACTCAGCACCGGAGCCCTAGTGGCCATTTTACTCTGCGTCATCATTCTGCTCAGTGAGTACAGGCTGCATGAGGATCACCAAAAGTTTTGTCTTTTTGATTTGAGTTCAACACAGTTCACTCAAAAGCTTATAACTACAGCAGGTGTTCAAGAGGCAGGTTTGTGATCCCACCTTAATTTGATTAATCTTATCTTGTGGGTGGATTATTCTGTCAGTGACCACAGCTGTCATCATTATTTACTTCAAACAGGAAAAGTCTACATAATCTTGGTTAACTGAAAAGAGCACTGTGCTTTAGAATGAGAAGATTTTAGACTAAATGTTGTGTCATCCAGTTTAGAGAAAACTAATCATATATATATATATATATATATATATATATATATATATATATATATATAGATAGATAGATAGATAGATAGATAAATAGATAGATAAGCATTGCTCAGTTATGACAGCAGGACAAGGAGAGGCAAAGATGGAAATGATGAGCCACTCCTGCATTTTTCCAGTATGTTTTACTTTTTTAAACTAATCCTGCGTTTTGCACCAACGTGTCAGCTCTAGTGGCTCTCTTGTCATTGCAGTGTTTGTGCAGCACTGCTGCTTATTCCCTCTCCTCCTCTTCCTCTTATGTTGTTCCGTGAATCATGATGGCTGTCGGTGATCAGCTGATCTGCTTTTCTCTCATGTTGCATTTATGGTTCAGCTAAAAGGGAGGAAACTAGCGGTTCACTGTTCACACCGTCACATATTTACCTTAAAGTACTGTTTATGGCAGGATCTTCTTTAACACAGTAGTTGGCTGGTGGTAGACAAGGTTTATACTTCAGCTATGCAGGGGCGGGTCTAGAAAAGTTCTGATGGGGGGCCAGGCACAAGGACTGACCAGGAAAAGGGGGGCACAAATGAGACCTTTTTTAGGTCTAGATTTTATGAATTAAAGAACTGATTATTACAACTAAAGTGATCATCTAATGTAAAAAAAAAAGTGAAGAAAAACAAACTAAAAACAGCCAATGATATAATTCATCAGCAGGTGCTTACTTTGGGTGATGCTGCTGTAGGACTTTTATCACTGCTGCATAAACACCTACATTTCAATGATAAAATGAAAAATGTTTTTTATCTAGATCATCAGTTTTTTCAGAGTTTCTTCATCAATATTGGCTGTTTAACTTAAGTCATCAAATCTGCTGGTTTTATGACAGAAATTGTCACCATGGAGACGGTTAGTAAGATGATGCTGTAGGAATTCAGAATTATGATCTAGAAGATGGTAGAGATGATTTAGAACAACATATAGAAGTGCATTCTGTGCTGAGTTTTTTGACGATTAGACATCTGACGTTTACCCAAGGGAAGGTCAGTTGACAGCAAATGTTTGTAGGATCGACTCATTCTGTTGATACAATACAGGAAAAACAGGCAAACTTAAGGCATAGTCGTGAATGGTGATTAATCATGATTATTTTCTAAGCTGTGGTTAATCATGATCAATTTGAAAGCTGTGATTAATCATGATTATTATGAAAGCTGGGATTAATCTGATTAAAAATTTTAATCATCTAACAGCCTTAATAAACACAAAAAATGATAAAAAAAATTGTGACATCATCTGCTGGTTTAAAACCTCTTCTTTAGTGTGTTATACACATGTTTAAATCCATGTAAATACCCTGGAGAATGAAGTACCCTGACTAGAGGGATCTGTTCTTTCCTACTACTAACGCCCCCCGTCCCCGGTAACAAACTTACTTATATGCCTTGTTTGTAGTGCAGGTTTTTCTTAACTTACTTCTTAGCATCTGCGTTTACATGATCCCCTCCTGTACAGCAGTCCCTTTTCCCAAATTCAAGCACATCTGTACTTTACCATGCAATTCTTTGACGGGTTTTAAATGCCTTTTATTTTTAGCATTTTTATGACCCTACATCAGACCCTGTAGCTGCAGTCAGATGATGCTGAATGTCACTTTCATGTGATGTCTCTGTGGCCTCACTTGGGTGGTAAGTGAGCATGTGAGCATGTAAGAGGGCTTCCTTAGTAATTGTTAATTTTTTTCAGTGGTTCTCGATCACAAGCCAAACAAATTCTAATAGAAAAAAAAAAGAAAATTTTATACTCTGAAGAAAAAGTGACAATACTACTGTAAACTGGCTTGTTTGGTACACCACTTCAAATAAAAGGTGCATTTAATTGCCAGCAGCATGTAAGGGATGGAGTCTAAACAGACTCCAGTTGAGTCAGCTACAGCTTCCTAATGTGAGTTCACAGAGGCTTATCTTGCAATGATAGGGGCTCAAGCAATGCGTCTTATAAAGACAAGGTTTTCCTTTTTTATTATTTCTGCAGAATGCAATCACATCACATTGCAAGGAGGACAGAGAGGAAATATAGCATCAAAGGCAATACTTCTTTTATAGAAACTACAATAACTTTTGAACTAAACTTGCTAGACTGTTTTAATGTCAGAGAAAAGCAATGTTGGTTGTCAGAAAAGATGGCAGAGAACGACATTAGATGAAGTAGATCTCATCTGGGAGAGATAACTATAAAAGCAGCAATGAACCTTGTGATGAAAATGTATTTTTGAACATTAAAGAATAAAAATCTGCTCTACTTAACCCCCAAAATGGCATTATTTTAGCTCCTTAAATTAAGCTAGAATTCATTGGTTTGAGTAAACTCTAGGCTAGGTCAGCTTCATATTATTACCCAAATGTCATAAAGTCATTTGATGGTACAGAAGTAATATTTCTAGCATGCTGTGCATCCCTCTGTGTTCTTAAACTGGATTTTTTTTTCATGTTCTTAAGCAACATTGGCCCTGAGCAAGCAGAAATGCATAATGCATCCTTGTGGTAGCAGAGCTTGTTCTACAAAGTCAGACAAAGTCCCTGAACATCAGTGAACACAACATCAGCTATTCCCCCTGGACAGCCACTGGCCTTCAGAACAAGGAGAGTGAGCAAAGAAACGCCAGCAAGTCACCAAACTCTCTTATTTGTTCTCTTTGTTTTTGTTCTCCCTGCAGTGATCGTGGTGCTGTTTGCTGCCCTGAGGAGACAGAGGAAGAAGGAGCCTCTGATCATCTCCAAAGAAGATGTCAGAGACAACGTTGTCAGCTACAATGATGAAGGAGGAGGAGAGGAGGACACTCAGGCCTTTGATATTGGCACACTGCGAAACCCAGAGGCCATCGAGGAGAGTAAACAACGGAGGGATATAGTCCCAGAGACCTTCTATCCTCCGGTCCGCCGGCCTGTGCTGCCCCCAACTCGGGACAATAACGGGGATGTGAGAGACTTCATCAACCAGAGGCTCCAGGACAACGACAGCGACCCAACAGCGCCACCCTACGACTCCCTGGCCACCTATGCCTACGAGGGTAACGGCTCCATAGCAGACTCCCTCAGCTCGCTGGAGTCGGTGACCACCGAGGGCGATCAGGACTACAACTATCTGAGCGAGTGGGGCCCCCGGTTTAAGAAATTGGCAGACATGTACGGGGGAGACGACAGCGACAGGGATTCCTAACGACAGCCTGGCACAGACGAGGAGAGAAATGTGAAAGAAAACAAACTTTCAGGCAGTTACGGTGGACGTTTGGTGGGTTAGACGTCAAAAAGGACAGAGACGACCACCGCTGGTGCTCCTTCACCGCCTTTGATCGCCATTCAGTTGTCCCTCCAGTGACCAGACGTAGGCTTTCTGTGTCCAGTCAGTGTTAGTTGCGTTTTTCGCAGGGATGCAGTAAAACAAGACTTTGTGTCAAGACTTTTTCTTTGTGTGTGTGTATCTGGGGTGAACATGGGGCCCAAAAATACCTATACTGATGATGTTTTTGTTTGTTTTTCCAAAGCTGCCTGTGATGGACACACTCGACAAGCAGTTTTGTAAACCAACAGATATGCCTACGTATTTTTCAGTGTTTCTGGGACAAAAACTTGCTGCATATTGTGAGTTCTATCTTAGCTTGTGTATGTACGGTAATATGATAAATCGCTGTACAGTTTTTTTTTTTTGTGTTTTTTTTTTTTTAGGGATTTCTATCTGAAATGATCCCCCTCTTTGGCAATGGCTGCCTAACGTTAACAACTTATCCACAGTTTGGTTTGAGCCACAAGAAAATGGCAAACCTTACTGCAGGTTGGAAAAGAGTGGCACTTATGTGTTGCGACGCTACACATGTTCATAAACGCAGATGTAAAGCCGTGGAAAAGGACTGCGGGATTTACGGCAGCCGAAAACGTCCATAAACACAGCAGTTTGTCATTTTTACAGTGTTTGATTTTCATCTCCTCACAGCCTTGAGTGTTCGCTGTGAGGTGAGCTGAAATACCAAATATTTCCATTTGGAAGCAAATGTTGTAGGTCATTTTTCTGGTGGCTGAACAATGTGTTTGTTTCTACGCTACTGTGAAAATTCACCAGTCGAAGGAGGAAAATACTGGTCTTGCTGGACTTTTTTGCTGACTTGACAAAGCCACATTTAACTTGGTAGGTACCATTAAAATTCATTATACAATTATATTTTCATCCTCTAAACACTTCATTGAATCTACTTCAGATGATAAAGAAAATTTCACATTTGAAGTAGCTTTCCAAATAGTGAATTTCCACTGAAATCTGAACATGATCAATTCCTGCCATTTGTAAAGCTTATGAAATTATTTAAAGGAGATGCCTTAAATAAAAAAAAAAAACAAGAGTCTAGACAATGACAACTTCTGATTCTCTCCATGTTCTTGACTTTGGGGTCAGGCTATTCGCATAAGGTAAAAAAAGAGCGTAAATGTACTGCTTTACCAACAGTACAATAAAAGGCAATTAGGCATGATGGTTTTTCTTGCTTTTAAGAGAAAATCTACATTGTGTCCTGAGAGGGGCTCTGACCTGCACAGTGGAATGTATAATAAAGTAGGAGTGCTGTAGCAGAAATGTGCCAAAAGCAAAGAAAACCAGTATTTTCCTTTTAAGAGTCTCCCATAACTGTAATTTGTCCCCCTTCTCCCAATCACGTGTACTGTCCGTTGTACTGAAGCATGGACCTGAAAGGAACAGGCTTTACCCAACTGATTTCCTGTGGGACCCCCAGCCTCTTCCATAAAGATGCTCATCAAGGGGCACCTGACCTTTGAGTGGAGCAGAATTAGGCTTTTAAACCCAGAAGAGCATCCTCGGCTCAGAGAGAAGGTTAGAACATGGACGAGGACACGTGAAGGGTTTAGATTTAGACGTGATTTTAGAGCGAGCAGAAAATGCTCCTCAAGCAGCAGTGTTGTTAAATTACTCTAAGACCTCCAAACTATGAGGAAAACCAGAGGAGGCTGACCTGAAAAACACAGCAGCAACAACATGCTCTGCCCTCACTTTAACAAAAGGCCAACCTGTGAAGAGGCTGACATTTGTCAGACATTTCAAACCATAATATCGCAACACAATGGAATAATTGCTAGACATGCTACTTTTTTCCCTCCACGTCGCCGACGGTGCAGGCCATTAAACCGGCCCACTGATTACACATTGGTGGCATGACACTTTTATACACATGTGTTCTCTTCTTGGAACCTTTGTTTTGCTTATGAGCTTGTTGCATTGTGCGAGTGGCCATTTCAGACTGCAGCATTGCTATGATAAGCATTAAATGGGTTTAACAAAACCCTTAACTGTAAAGAAAAACGCTTGTCTGCCTCAAGGTGCAATGCAAGATCTCAAATGGAAATCGACATGACAGCATTTCTAGCTTCGGTCTACACATATTACCGTCTTTACACAGGGTGTCAAGCATATCGCCGTTACAAAGACGTGCTTGTGTTTTTTCCTATGGAGAGAGTAACTGCCTCCACGCTCGTGGTAACGCACATCGGTTTTATTTTCTTGTGTGTGTTGAGGAAACTAGACAGAGGCGCTGAAGTCCCCCCTCAGATACAGTAGCTCTGTGGTTGTTGTGTAGATGCTGTCGGCCTCTGATGGGGCTCGCCTCTACTAATCTATAATATTTCGGTGGCAATGTGATTGAGCAGTTAAGTTTTGTCAATGTAGAAACAATCTGAGGGTTTGTGGTAGTGTAAGGGGCCCAAAATCATTGGCCGTCCATCAATCTGCTTTGTAATCCGTGATATTTTGTACTGAATATTTATATGACACGATTAAATATGTTAAAAATCCGCCTCTTTACCTTCTTTCTGAGTTTTTTTCTTCCAGAATAACACATTTTCAGGCCGCCTTTGATGAACTACTTTTCTCCTAGTTACGAAAGAAAACTTTAATCTATAATGTGACAGCAGCCACAGGCGAACAAGCTAGACACTTAGCACCCTCGCAGGTATGTATATACTATCTACGATAAATCTCAATATAAAAGGCTCAACTCCACGACAGATAGTTATTAATATGTCTGCTGCTGTTAAATAGCTGGATCCAGAGGCAACTGAGCTGAGGAAATTGTTAATTAGACAATCTATAATTAAGATCTGTTAGACAGCCAGTTGGATTCAGAGAGAGGTTAAAAAAATGGAGAAAAAAAAAAAACTGATTTTGATTATTAGAGGATGAGTGGCAGATGTGAGGCAGATGGTGACACTTAGTGACAGTATAATAGAGTCAAACCTTTTTATTGGCTTAAGAGCAGATGATTGGGGGAAAAAAAAAAGATTTCTGACTGATTGAAGAAGAATCTTAAACTTTATTTTCCATTTAAAAATGTGCATTATTCTGTTTTTATCATGTTTTAGTAACACTGTGAGGTCCTGCTGTTGTTTTGCATTGAAAATGAAGTCATCCATATATGTAATTAGTCAAACATTTAGAAGACTACACAAGGGCTACCTTTGACAGTGTTGCTGCTTAAAACATCATGTCTCCCATCTTAGCTTACAGGTAAGCTTACAGGTAACAGTCAATCTGACCAGCTCCAACTTTTCTCGTCTCCGTGGACCTGGCTCCTGATTGGCTGCCCCTCCTGAAACAAGCCATCATCACTTCTTGCAATCCTCTACCTCGTCGCTTTCTTTTTCCTGCCGTTCCCGCTCGCGTCTCATCTCCTTCAGCTCCTGTCTGTATTTCCGCTCGATGAAGCGCTTCTGATGAGCCATCTGTGGGAAGTTATCTGGTACAGGGAAAGGCAGGGCAAGAAACAGAGAAGGCGACCAAGGAGAACAGATAAAGAGAGAGAACAAAGAGTCAGGGGTGTGATGAGACAAGGTCAGTTTCCAACAAGGCCAGGACAGCAATTTAAGGCACAAATTTTACCCCACATAGTTTTTCAAAGCTGCATGTCATGCTGTCAGTTTGGCCAAATGAGGGAAAATGTTGAAGACTGTATTGTAATTAAATTGGCTGCATGATTTTATTTCATTAATAATGATGAAGTAACAAGACATTAGACAGGCCTTGTTTGGTCTCAGCACAATGACTATGAGATCTGATAGCATAATTACAAGTGAGCACTTCTAAATGAGATCTGTAATAAGATGGTGCTGCGTGTCGGCAGACAAACAGCTGAAGAACCTGCCGCTTTAATCTTTAAAGGACTAGAACTACACAGCTCATCTGAATGCTGCTGCTCAGCTTCCAACCAGTAAACTGCTGACCGCAGCTTTGGCTACACCAGCCAGTAGTTACTGAAAGAGAAGTTCTGAAGCCTCCATTTGGGTTTTCAACTCACTGCCAACTTGGCTGGAGCCGTTTCCAAATCTGCTAAAAACACATTATGAGCCTGAGCGAAAATGACGAGTGGGAACCACAACAACTCTACAGGTTAGGATTTGTGTCAAGCACAGAAAAACACTCTGAAGCGCATTTAAAGTTGGAAAAACTCTGAAAAATGTTTCCCCTGAAGCACGCCGCAGCTCCTGTTCTCATTAGAAGCAATGAAATGCGGGGGTGGCATACTCAAGAGGATGTGGTAAAGGGTTATCTGCAGTTATTATAATTATCTGTTCAAGAGTTTAAAAAAAGAAAAAAAGTGACGAATATAAAGGATGAAAAAAGTTATGGTCAAGAAGGTGAAGTGCTGTCCCGTGAAAGGCTTGCATCCCTAAAATGTCAGCTTTTAATTAACTAAGGTAAAGCAGGCTTAGAGTCCCTTTCCAACTTTGTATTTTTCACATAGTTCAGTGGCTTTTTTAAAAAAATGTCCTAATAATGTTGAATAACACTGAAAAATAAATGCCAAACTTCAGTAAGGTGACAGCTGGCATCTTAAAGCAACCTCTTCTGTCTGATCAAGAGCCACAAACTGAGAGGGATTTAGATAATTTCAACTCAAAAAACATTCAAAGAAAACATGTGGGATAAATAAAAAAAGCTGACACAGGAGGAGATTTAAATAATTATGTAATAGTTTGAACCTCCTGAAAGATTTACAATGAACTTGATTTAATTATTAATAAGTTAAGTGACTGGGTATAAAACGGGAGCATTTCAGTCTGTAACTACTAGACTACCTACTAACAACTTCCATCACCCAAGGATAATATGATTATGTTTTGAAAACTAAAACAAAGCAGGAATGAGCTTTAGGACCTCAGGGAGCACTGCATTAAAACAGGCATGATTTTACAGTGGAAATCAATGCCACCATGAATAAATAAAAAATAAATAAATAAATAAATAAAGTGAAGTAAAGTGGAAAACTGTTCTATATTCTGATCGATCAAAATTTGAAACCATGTGTATGTGATTCGGTATATTGATGTATGGAGGTGCATCAGCGACAAGAGCTACTTGCACACAAGTGAAGCCTACTTTAGTGCTGGAAGACACGGCTCAGGTTTTGTTGCATCACACGCTGCCATCTGGACACATCGCTAACAGAGAAAGATTTGCTTATTTCAGCGAGACAATAACTGCGTTTCTATTACAGTATTTTGCAAAATAAAAGCAATATTTCTAACATTTCGATTAAGGGTAATCGCGATTTGCAGGTGTTTCTATTGAATGGTGTTTAGCGCATTAGCCGCTTTTCTCGTAAAATCTTGTCCCTTAAGACTCCACTTTGAGGAGGATAGAGATTTTTACATCTTTGTAAAACTCGTGCATTTCGCCGTTGTTTGCTATCAGGGATGACGGTTATATTTTTTTTCTTTAATTATTTGTAAAAAGATTTCAGTCTCCTCCTGCATCTACTCAGACTGCACCATCTCTATTAGAAATGAACTGGTCACGTCTCGTCCGGTGAAGCGTAAATGCGAGAAAAGTGTTCCCATTACACTTTTGCGGTATACTTCTATATCGACACGTCTAAAAAATCCCCTCATGAGAGCGTAAAAACTTTTTAGCGATATTTGATAGTTTTTTCTAAATGTAGGTGTTTCCATTGCTGGGTTTTTATTGCGATATTTAGCTTTTGCACAGTTCTAGGGGTAATGGAAACACACCAAATGTCAAACCACATTCAATTTACAAAAAAAAAAAAAAAAATTGGCCCAATCACATTATCAAAAGAAAAACAACATGCAAATCTGTTTATATTTGAACACATGCTGCCATATTGTTTTCAGAGAAGGCTTTGCTTGGATGGTGGAGAGGGTTACGTTAGGATTTATAAACAACCAGTTCAACCACACAAACACGAAGCAGTGACGTGGTTCTGCAGTAGTGACGATTGTTCAAAAATATCCCTCAAAAGATGATTTTGAAACTTTTTCTAATGCATTCTTGTATTATTCCACATAGAATCACGAATAAATATAAACATGGCTAACAGTATGTTTGATGATCAAAACTGTTCCTCAGCTACAACTTGTGGTTTGTGTTAATAAAACCTATTTTTACCTGGTTCTGCACATTTGTGCTTAACTTTACAAACCTGAAAAGACGGACACGCCGCATAAATATTCAAGTTGCATGCACCACTACTGATTTTTTATAAAGAAATTAAGCTGAAAATCAAAAAATTGCTGCAAAATCAGCAATTCATTATAAAAGTAGACTGTTGTACCTCACAAATGGTTTTCGTTCATTGTTTCTACCTTTTTTGAGAATCTTAAAAACTAAAATATATTCCAGGACAATCTGAGGTTTAAGAAAACTTATCTTCATCTAGGATGAAGCTTATCAGTAAACACTAAATTCTTATTTAGTTTTATAGATACTTGATTTGGTAAAATGTAATTTTCACAGGAAACCAAGAATTTATTTAGTTTTTTTATGCCAAAATGTGCAGAAGCTCTTTATTTAGTTTCCAACTAATTTTCTACCAAGTGTTTACTTTCCTGTCTACCCAGTGCATGACTCGATTTGACATGCCATGCATGACAGCTGCCCGGTGGTTTGCGTCTACTTACTGAGCCACGCATTTGACTGTGCAGTTTTTCCAGTCACAAATCATGACCATGCAAACTGTGTGCAAATTAGTCTCTCAATGCCTTTTCTCCCTAAGAGGCTATAGAGTGTGTGTGATGGAAACTGGAACAATAATGATCTAAACGAAAAGGATTTTTTTTCTTTAAGTAATGCAGTGTGTTGCATTTGTAATGAGATCTAAAGTATGAAAATTTATGTTCAGCATTACTTATGACATTGAAGGAATTGTAGTTTCTTTTTTTTAATGAACAACCCTTAGAAAAAGAGAAAAATGTATTAAATATTTAAACATGTATTGACAAAAAAGGGCCACAGACTATCTGTATCTAAATACAGCTAAATAATATATTTGAAGATGTGTGCAATAAAACAAGTCCTCAAATCCTACAATGAATCTTTAGTATGAATCTTGACATCCTTAAATACCCTTCCAGCTGTACAGAGCCAAACAAGCTGATACTATAATGCTTCAGTGTCTGAGCGGTGACACGACTGTTGGGGGTCGTAGCCAAAAAGCAGGAATTCAACTGGCTCTCACATGATGGATCAATATTCATATTGTTTGTGTTTAAAGTCACTGTAAAACAAATTCTGAGATTGAAAAAGATCTGCTTTTGAGACAATAATTTCCTTAAACATGTGAGAGAGAACCACAGTCCAACTAAGGAAATTAAAATCTATTGAATTTTTTATTCAATTTTTCTATTCAGAATTTTTAGTAATGGTCTGAAATCGAAGCTCAATTGTGCGGTAAGTATGTTCTTAAGGCAAGTAAAAGCCAGACCCGCCCCTATGTATGTCACAAAAACAACTACTTCAATGTTTTAGCCTCCATAGTGCCAACCATGAGTCTAGCTGTTAATCTGAGAACTATCTTACTAATTGTTGCTTCTTTACCACAAACATCTGTATTCCCTGCAGACCTTGGCCTGCTTACAATCCCACTGCTTAAGATAAAGTTAAAATGAAGTATGCAGGAGTTAAAAAGGTTACAAAAGTTCAGAAGTTTTTATTAATTCTTGGTGGACTGAAGGAGCACATGATGTTGCATCACAGTTGTAATGGGAGTTGTGTGGGAGTGTGGGAATGTGCAAATACTAACCAATGCCAGAGGGAAAGAGAACCAAGTGGACATTCTGTAGCTTTCTTTTGTGAAGGTACAGATCCAAAATGTTTAGGATCATTGCTGAATCCCACCTCATTTGTCACCTGGTAGTTTTAAAAACACTTACCAGAGATGGTTGGGGTTAGAAGAGACCCTAATGTAACAAAGTTGGATGGACTTTCTCCTTGCCCTGTGTGCATGCTCACCATACCAACACAGTAGCATGCAGCAGAGTTGCCGTGCATCAGGACTAATAATTGTGACATTACAGCAGAAATATTTAATATTTCAGCGTGGTTTGCTTTGATCATAATTATGTTTGCTTGTAGTATGGTTCATCTGAGCTGATCTGAGATCTGTCAACCAGTGTCTTCAGAGGATACTTCAAGTGTCTCAGAGCAGAAAACGATGTTCATTTTCATGATTTTCAGATGATATAGACAATTCCACATGTTCTTTCTTAAACATGTCTCAAATGACTACTTTTCAGTCAGTGATCCATATTTTCAGTTTGGATTAATGCTACTAGATTTGTGATGATTGAATATGAATGTGGATGCATGTATTGTTTAACTGCTGCTGAATAAGCTTTTTGTTTTATTTAAATCCTTCAAACTATAATGAACAACTTACAGCTGCCAGCTCGAGCTCTAGGAAGAGGTGAAACAGTTCTTACCGCTTTCTGTCAGTTTATGGTCTGAACTGTAATTGGCTGCAGCCTCAGAGAACAACACATTTTTCAAGTGATTGTCCACAATAGTATGCAACCTATTCATGTAATCAAAATTCAAGAGCCGCCTATGGTATATGAAACACTGTCAAAAAGTGCAATTTACATATAATAAGCATCTGACTTGTGGAGAGAAAAGGATAATGTATTCTTCCTCTTGCAACACTGATTTGTCATTATGGCAATAGAGAGGAAAAGTGCATGATAACGGAAGTATCCTATTAAAAAGAAAGGAATCAAATCCTGGATAAAGAACAGGTTGATGGGAAAAAAAAAACATGCATGAACTCACAGAACCAGTCAATTTCTTTCAGTGAGTAAGCAACACTTGGTGGACCTTGAAGAGTAAACTACATATTGCAGTTAAAATATGGAAATCAACAGCATTTTTCCCTTGGAGATGACTTGAGAATAACCTGCTCAAGAGGAAAAAAAAAAAAAAAAAAGATTTGGCCATTTACATTGTTTAACATGCAGCACAAGCGCAATCGTCAAAGAATGAGGTTGCTACAGCATACACAAGGGCTTTCATTTTAGTCTGTGTTGGGAATTGCAAAGCATATTGAAAATTCTGCATTCTGCAGAAACGCACCTTTGAAGAACGGTACACTTTGCATACTGATCACCTTCCATTAACATGTTGACACACACAGCTCAGGGTTTTGTACTTCATTTTTGTTTTCTTTTCGTTTACGATGCTGTAACTCGAGGGTGGCGGTTGTGTTTTTGAGATATAGGATTTTGAATCGCCACTGGCAGCCCAAGCCCACACAACAACGTGGTCTGTTGTACCAACGGTCAGCAGTCCTGAGACACGTCCTCACACAGCAGCTCGATGCAGAGTCTCAGATGAGTGTTCGGCTCCTCTTTTAAGGGCTCGAGAACATACAGTGTCCTTTCACTTATGCAATCAGTATTCAGCTTGAGCTCTGGTTTTGAGACAATTCTACAACTGACTGCGGCGGCTGAGCCTTTCACACGGAGCTCACGTGCACCACATCAGTCAACAGGCCAACAGTGTACTTGTATAACGCTGCTGATGAAGGGATTTTCCTGCCATGCCAAGGGGCAAACAAAACACTCAAGCCATTGAAAAGCGACTCTGGATACTGTACTTTATTTTGCCTCTATCCAGCCGATGCTTTTATCCAGAGATTAAGGGGTTTAGAGAAAGCGGAGGAAAGAATGTAGTTACCTTTCAGCAACAACCGAATTGAGGCTCCGTCTCTTATTCAACAGAAACTGCATTGTTTGAGAAATAAACAGCTGCAAGGAAGCTGAAGGAAATAAATAAGACAAGGAGAGATGGCTGAGTCTTAGAACTGTCTGTTTAAAGTCTCTAATCTCTATCTATGAGAAAGAATGATAAATGGTTAGGTTTTTTTCATGTATATTTGATGTCACCTTAAACCTATCGGTGCACAGAGTTTTGGGGGGGGGAGTTGCGTCAGAAACTCTGCACCGCCGGCTCCCTCCTTCCGTCAACTACACTCTCCTACCTGGCTGCTCTCAGCTCGATTTGTTTGCACTCATGTTTCTCCCAGTCTGGGCCTTGGTTAACATTTAATTCTACCTTGACAGATACAGGCAGGAGACTGTCAAAACGTGGGTCATCAAATAATGAAATGTGAATCAGCCTGAGCCACCAGCGGATGGGCTACAGACAGCGCACACGCCAAATATCGGGCCCTGGTCTCTTTAATGAGCTCTGAGCTGTCTGACTGAACATAGCCATGTCTCTCACCTCTCCGACATCACTGAAGCCGCGGATTCTGTCAGCCAGAAAAAGCTCTGCAGCAGAAACCAAAAAAAAAAAAAAAAGTTCAATCTGCTCAAAGTGCTGCTGATACTCGAGGAGGCTTTAAATAAAACATGGAAATGAATCCTGACATGTTGCAGGGAGGTGTCTTCGATCAGAGAGTATCACAAGGCAGGGCTGCTGTACGAGTAGAGTAATGGTGTAGTCAGTACTGCACCGAGAGCCAATAAGACAATCAATGACGAATTACATGACACCGGGGCTAATGTCCTTGATTAGTCTTGCTATGTGAACAAATGAAGCGGAGCTCTTGACAATCACACAAGAGACAATGTGGCTCCAAAAGGAGCTGATGCATCAGCCGGTTCCGCAGCACACAAGCTCAAGTCTCATTATGGAAAGCTCATGGTCATGAGTTACAGAAATCTTTCAGAAAGACGCTTGAACCCTGCTGAGTGACCTTACATATTCATACAATTTATGCCTTTCAACAATGAGCTATTCCTCAATTAAATGACTGAGATTTAAAAAAAACAAAGTGATGAATTTGGGATTAATCTACAAGCTTTAATAAAATTTGACAACTATTTTCATTAAAAATAAAAAAAGAGCAGTGAAACATCTGTCCTATTCATAAAAGGTGGAATACCACAGAAATCTAATTAAATAATAATAATAATAAAGATTGTCAATAGCATATTTTCACCAAATATAACGAGAGATTAAAAACTGTCCTGAATGATTAAAAACATTTTGGTTGTTGGGGTTGGATTGGTGTCATTATTGCCCTTGGTAGCTTAAAATAGCTTAGCAATATTTGTGTATGTCAACTGGTAATAGATATGTTATAGTATGTAAACAACAACGGTGTGATAATAAGCAAGCACAGATTAATTTTTAATAATCTTTAAATATTTAAGGCTTTCAGTTTCCATAGTTAAAAACTGTAAATAATTTACCACCGCCTCTGTACTGGATGTTTGACTTTAAAGCAGTACCTCACTTTACGGCAGTGTGTCACACGCCAGCAACTTGGTATCAACACACTGTTTTCAACACAGACCGTAGATGATTCAGAAAAGAAACTTAAAAGTACATTATTGGAGAATAGAAGGAAACTGTCATTGCACTTTTGTTGCAATCAAATGAAGTTCTATTCTAAAAGAAAGAGAGAAAGGGACAGAGCAAAGAGATAAGACAATAAAATAAGAGAGATAAGAGTAAACATTGGGCTGATTTTGCCATCTGGAGAGAGCTCAGAGAAGTAGTATGCAAGATGGATGCTGAATTAGATGTTCTTAGGGGGCACCTCAATCAAAACATTTGCCAAATTTCAGTTGTGCTTCTTTTTGCATGTTTTAGCATTAGCATGGATCACTTCAAATGAAATATATAAAAAAATTCTTGCATTGTTACACAGAAAACATTTTTAAACGGTTCATTTTAAGGAGCAGAGAATTATAGAGAGAATCTAGAAAAATCTAGTGGTTAAATTGAAGATTGCAACTAACACCCCCACATCATTTTCTCAGTCCAATCATGTAGGAAAAGCCTTAGGATATTAATAAATGTCAAAAATTATATAAGGCCCTCTTTAAAGACAGTGTTTGGTTTGTCCACTGTGGGAAAACAGGATTCTACACTGATAATTCTTCCCTAAAATAAATTAAACTCACCTCAGTATCATCAAGTGAAAACAGAGTACATCAAGACTTAAATGAAGTGACAATACAAAGTCAAACAAAGCCCTTCGACTGAAGGTATTCTGCTCCAAAAGGAGGACTTGAAGAGATGATTTTAAATTAGCTGACCTTTTAAAAAGGCATCGCCAATCTAGTCACATGAAACGGCAATTTATGAGGGGGGGAAAATGTTCATTTACTAGCAATGAGCATCTATCAATCATGGTGACAGAGGAGTACACTGGGGAGAGGAAATGGGAGGAATTAAGGCAGGGAGGAAGACACAGGAGAGAGAGCATGTGCACTGAACTACGCCCCGTGATAAGGAAGGAAGGAGGCAGAAACAGACTGAAAATGGCTTTAAATTATAACACCCCAACACTAATGTTTCATAAAAAGTTAAAGCCTGAGTGCACAAACAGTATCAATCACAAGTGGCTGGAGGCCTCATTTATGAGCCAAATAAAATCAAATTTTGACCTTCCTGCCCTTTTGCAAGTTCCACAGGCCTGTTCCAACAAAGCCATTTGTGCCCACCTCCAGCTAATTAGTTAAGTAAAGAACAAATTGCTCATTTGATTAATGTGGTGGCCACACAGATAGCAAGTGAATTAAGTCCAAAAATCACTCCTAAGAGCATATTTAATTCTACATGCAGTGTAATGCAAGGTATTATGCATCCACATCCATATGGATAGAGGAAAAATAGGTGACTGGGAGATGATGGAAATGGGTGGGAGATGTGTTTCTAAGAGCCTGTAATTGTATCTTTACTTGGCAGTGAATGAGATGTGGTAAATGCCTAAAAACCACCATCTATTTTCCTTAAGTGCTGGTTGATGACAAGACAATAACAAGATGAAAAACAGCCAAAGAGTGAAGCAGCACATTGGGGACGCATCAGATGCACTCCTTCAAATCTGAAGAGGAGCGCTGAGCACATCAGAGTGTGAAGCCTTGCTCTCGTGGTTTGTAAAAAGGCTTGAAAATGCAACAAAAAACACTAAGTTTGCATGGCTCCCCACACAAAGTTCCCTGTGGTCCCCCTGGGATGATCGACACGGTCGAGGATGCTTACCAGCTTCCCCCGTTTTCCATCTCTGGCCAGGCCCCATGCCTGTGCTCTGGGCTAGCACTTCAAAAAGCCTAATGTCCTATATGTCGCAGCCAAGCGGCTGGTCAGGCTGCAGCTCTCTGCCAGCCATCTTGCATACTGTACAGCCAAAGCTAATATTGAACATTGAAGCAAAAAGTGTGAAAGGCTTAAAGTGTGAAAATGTGTGTGTGTGCGGAAGGGAGTGGTTTGTGCTGCTGAACAACTCACATTTTTCAAGCGCGTCCATCGCAGCTCCCATTTCTGCCTGTTGGATGCTAGATTGGAGGTATTTTTAAAAAGAGGAGACAGAGAAGACAGAAAGAGAAGAAGAAGAGTTTTTAGCACATTCAAAATATTTCTTTTTGAAATTCTGTCAGAAAAAAGAAAAACATGCTCAATACTGAGAGGATTATCCAAAGTGCATTATATTTATTCCAAAAGAACCCTTTTTGCCTAACAATCACAGGTAACACAGTGAACGCATTTCAAAAAGGTAAGCCTATCTGCGGCTCTGCGCTGGGCACTGTTTACGTCTGCGATTCACCGTCCTTCTGTATTCATTATGTGGTGTGTGATCGCAGCCCAGCAGCAGAGGTGGCTGGGAGCTTAAGTCATGTAAATACAAAAACAGTAAGCTGTCAAAGATCCTGCAGAAGGGACAAACTTATCGCCAGCTTAGAGCAAAAGAGTGCGCTTTCAAGTGGAGGGGGGTGTCGTGGATGGGATTTCTGCATGTGTGTGCGTGGCGAGGATGAGAGATGTTTGATGGATTTAGGTTTCATTTCTTGCAGGCTCAGCTGCAGCTTTATCGTCTACCCTTCCAACCCTGAAAGGGGCCCTCGTGCAGAGATTCACTTTCTTTTACTCTCAAAAAGCACGATATGTGACGACACACAAAGGTGTGCAGCCAATCATTAAACGAGACACACACACATTCGTATCCTGCTGCAGCCCTGGATACAGTGTCGCCTCTGCAAATACTCATCCCCGGCACAAAGTGATATTTTCATAACACGATTTACGTCAAATCGATAATGAATCGATTCATTTTCATTCTGCATAATGTCTCTCCCAATAGAATAGGCCGACAAGAGCTTAATTGCTATAATAAACACCATCAATAAAAGGAAGCCATTATTCTCAAGCCCATTAGTGGTGCATTGAGAAGGAGAGCTCCTTGTCTTGTAGGGTCTTATTATATTCTACAGTCTTACTCACCTTGGGCCTTTCCCACATCCGATTCGTTCCCCTTTGAAATAAACAGCTACGGTGTAAGTGCGGGCATGTGAGGGCCCCACTGTCTGCAGGGTCCTGCAAATTCAAGACAAAAGGAAGGGTAAAAATTGAGAAATAATAATAAACCCCAGAGAAAAACCACAAGGGTGCTTTAAGACATTGTCCTTCTGAGAAAAAAGAGAAAAAGTGGTTGAAACACGTTTGGAATTGGCACAAGTACAAGTCATCTCCAGCAACAAAAGGGGTTGAGAAGCGAGAAACCGTGCTTTGATTCACTGGCATTCTTTGAGGACGTGCAGAGAGCCTTCTTAGGGACGTATAAACAACTTTTAAAGCCTCCCAAAGTCCCCACACTCATCTTCAGACACCAAGAGCTGTGTTTGGCGAAATAATGAAAGAAAAAAACCCCATAAATGACATGTTGGGAGAGGAACTGATATAAAAGAATTACAATAGTCTTTGAGTGGCCTGCTAGTCTTTGAGTAAACACACACACACACAAAAAGAGGGACCAAGAAATATAAAAGGGAGACAAAATATGTTTTATCTTGTTCAGCCAATTAACAGATGTATCTCATTTAAAAGATTGAGAGAGAGAGAGAGAGAGAGAGAGAGAGAGAGAGAGAGAGAGAGAGAGAGAGAGAGAGAGAGAGAGAGAGAGAGAGAGAGAGGGAGGGGGAAAAAAGCAAGGTGTCAACTTTGTTTCATTCCTGCAGGGACATATGTACAAGACAGTTGTTTGAAAAACTAACATTAGCATAAACATCTCAGCTTCAAGCTGTGAGTAACCTAAATTATTTAGAGACAATTTACTCATTTCAGGAGAGCAATCCATTTTTAATGCAATATGGTCACTTATGACAATTTATCAATAATTCAGCCTCCTTTCTCACTTTACAAATGAGGAAGCGCAAAGTGCCGGGCAAACAAATAAGACCCTACAGCCCGTCGCTGTAGACAAATCTCAATAGGGAGTGTGTGTCACCTGGAAATACATGGAAAAAAATGAGATGGGAAGCTGAGTCGAGGCTGATGGAGGTGCGTGAGGAAAGCGAGGCCAACTTTGGCGCTCCTGCTAAAAGCGTCTACTTTAGAGGGCCATTCTCAGTGCAGTACAATGTGAAAGCGTCTTTGTGTCTGCTCCCTGGTGTGTCCTGCCCAGATGAGATGTACAGTAAAGTGATGGTGCTGGGGTGAAGGTGCGGATCTGTCATCAGCCAGACACATCCACCAGGGAACCTTTAGCAGAGGGCTTGGTACATTAACTCCTTTCATTCCCCCTTTTCCGTGTCCTTTCCTGCCTCTGTTGGTCATTTAGTGTGCCTCTGTGTGACTCACACTCTTGTCTCACTACCCTTGACACTTGTAAACAAATTCAGATGGACCCCTGAGACAGCCCGATATGTTCGACGCCAACAACCGCCACAAGAAATGCTATAAAAGTTGGATTATTCAGGCTTATCGACCTGGAGGGGTCAGGTCACCCCATTTAGAGGTCAAGGAAGAGTTTCAAGATTATTGGCTACTGAGTATTCATTGAACAAGCACAAAGCAACTACACTCAAGGGTGCTGCAAAAGCCTCACATTCATCAGTGGTTGGCTTTATGTGAGCTTGTATCTGCTCCTCTGTATGTATGCACTACGTGAATTGTTTAAATTCACCTCACCCAGAACCTCCATTTGTTTCTTGTTCACGTTTTTTGTAGAGAGATGAGTCAAAAATCGCTGATAGTTTGAGCAGGAGGAATAATAAACAGAGGACAGCCAAAAAGACATTGAAATAAATACGAGGGGAGGGAGAAAAGCAGGCGGAGGGAGATTGTGGAGTTTTTTGTGAGAAGAAATGCTCTGTCACTAAACGCCCTTGTGCCTCTGGCTGACCTCCATTTTTTTTTTTTCTTCTTTTCTTTTTTCTGAGAAAATGCTGTTTGTCAGTTTCCATGGAGACACACACCACATTGGAAGCTTTCTATAAAATGACACTTGCTCCTTGACTTTTTGTCAAATAGAAGGTCTCTCTGGGCATGTTTATTTATCATAACAGAGACCTTTATACAGCTATTCATAATGTTTGGCGTTCAACTGCAAAAGAGGCCTCTAAAAAAAATTATGTTTGTCCAAGTTCATTTTTCTGAACGTGTAAACTGGACAATATGACGCCAGAACCATCTGACATGATGAATTTCACACTGAGGAGCTGAATGTAACTGTGAGAGCTGATGTATTTAGGCTAAACAGCAACACGATTATCAGAGTTTTGCAAAACAGAATCAGAGGATGATGCATGACATGCTGGAGTGTGTCCACAGAATGATGGAGACCACTTCCTGTTGATGTTGCATCCAAAAGAGCACTCTTGTTTCTATGACAATGATTACTTAGAAAAATTTGTTGCATTATATATTTGTTTGTTCTATATATGGCTAACTAAATTGAACTGAATGATATTTATTAAAATAAAAAAAAGGAGAATTAGCTTTAGAGTAGAAGCACTAAAAGAGGAGAGCAGCAACATTTAGTACCGTAAATAGAAGATCTACTCCCACAAAGAGGTCTTTCTTTCTTTCTTTCTTTGTCGTGATTATTTCTGCTTGAAATGTCAGCTTACTGATTTGGATAAAAACATTTTCTCCATCTTTTTTTTTTTTTTTTTGGGCTGTTCATATTGTTAGTCACCAGAGAAACACCAGTGTCTTTATCTTTACTTCAAATGGTATTTAAATCCTGACATGATCAGACCTCTTTAGGTGCTTGGTAACTTGTTGAGAATAAAGGGAACTAGAAGGTACATCATAAGTCCTAAAAAGATCAAACTGCTATTTTTGTATGGCGGATTGATTAAAATGTGGAACTGAAACTCGATCCATGTTTTTGATCAGTATAGATCAGGGATCACTAAATCTGGACATCAAATTAATGAGTCATTAAGACATTTGTGGAGAACTTGTCAAAAAGCTGTAGGAGAAACGTAATTTGAATCAGGTGCATTGCAGAAGGGAGACATCTAAGACCTACGGGACACAAACCCAAGAGGTCCGGAGTTGGTGTTCGCTGGGAGAGATCATAACTGTTGAAAACCAGCCATGCTCTCATGAACGAACGCCACTTCCTATTTTCATGACATTTATGCACTGTGTGTTTCTGTGTTTGTATTTAACTCAAACCCCCCCCTGCCATCCAAAACTTAACACGATGGTGCAGCACACTGGAAAAAGATAATGGGAGGAGCGTTTTATTATTTTTTTTATTGTTATTATTATTTTTTTTATTTCCAAATGCAGCAGCTTAAGCTTTGTCTTCTTGGGGATTGTGCTATGAAAACATGAAATTTGCAATATAACTGTTGAATATTGCAAAGTGTGAAATGACTTGCAATATATAAAGAGAAGCTTCAATATTTTGATGTAAATCTCATACACAAATGTGGAGGTACTTCCTCTGTGGAATGCACCCCCCATTAACACACCTGTACTTAATTCAAGTAAAAATATCTTTGGGGTATTGAGCAGGATGACAATGCAATAATGACAATTTTTTAAATATACTGTGCAGACCTTATTAGGAACAATTTTAAAACAAGTACAGAGCAAAGAAAAGCTCGTGAGGATAACTGACGTAGGTTTACATAGTGTAGGTAGTGTGTGTGTGTAGTAGATAGTAGTGTAGTGTAGATAGGCTGTTCTAACAGTTTTTATTTGCACTATTTAGACATTTAAAATAGCAGAAAATATGGACTTGAGGTGCTTCAGCAAATGGTTTTCACTGTTTATTCTACTAATCTCATATTTTTATTAGATTCCTCAAAGATTACTCATAGACATTATGTCTCAAAGACATAATGTTTACCTACTATTTTGCTGAATTTTTTTCATTCTACAAGGCTCTGATCATATCAGCCCATTGCATTGTTAGTTTCATCCGCAGAATAACAATGAACAAATACATTTATGTCATGAGTGGTATTTTTCTTAAACTTTAGGCATAAACTGCACAATAAGCATTAAAGATACCCGAATATGTCGGTGCTCCTGGTTAAAAATAAATGTTGGGGGTTTCAAGGCTGCAGGTGTTTTAATCTGACAGAAATACAGCTATAAAGACCAAACCAGGTATTGGATGAACATGATCTTTAAAAATTTTTTTTACATTTTTGCAAATATTGTTTTAACAAAATCTTTTCTAAAAAAAATTACCAACTAATATACTTGACAAATATTAATCTGGCCTTAATACACCTGAAAATACTAATCAAATGGAAACACCACTGGTTTTCTAATACTATAATAAGTAATAACAATAATAATAATAATGATAATAATAATAATAATAATAATAAGTAATAATAATAAAAATAATAGCTTCCCCGTAATAAATAAATTAATAAACAAAAATAGTTTTGTGTTGCAGTTGCTCTAAGATTTATGCAATATTCTTGCATATGTGGAGGCCATGCGAGGATTTAACAAGGTTAAAATCTGAATTTCTACTATTTGCTCAAGTTACTCTAAAAGGCCTGGCTATACTATTATTATTTTTTAGCTTTCTGAACGATGAAATTGTCCCTATGTCTCACATCTGACCAAAAATCAGTGCTTCTAGCTGGAATGTTATTTTTTAGAAAAACCTTTTCCTGTTTCATGTTGTTAAAGAAAGCTTTTTATAAATGGTGCCTTTGGTCCTAATGGCTTCAAACACCTAGAATTTGTCTTCTCTGGGGTCTTACTTGTACAGCGGGATATCAGGCTCCTTGCCCTCTGTTCTCAGGGTCAAACAACACTGCTGCAGCTGAGATTTGGGGTCATTCCAGTCCTGGTTCAGAATGAACTCCTGCAACACACAAACCAAGCAACACAAGTTATCAACCTCCTCTTTTATTTTTTTATTATGATCAATTTCTTTGAAAGAATCAGAAACAGCAGAAATAAAAAATCTGCTGCGGTTATAGCCCCTCTCCTTCCTTTGGTCGCTCGTGCTTTTATTTCATTCTTGCCATATCCACGCTTTTACGCTTCTCCTTTTGGACACACTTATTTGCTCTCTCTCAGACTGGCTTTTCCATCTGTGTCTTCATGGAGAGTACAAATCACAGGCTACTTAAGACAAAAGCCAATCTCCGGCCAGAAATAAAGAGTGTCTGGGAGTCTCCCAGGTGTGCCGCCCTGATACATTTCTCTTATCCAAGGGGGACTTCTAAAAGCCCTTCCATTAACAGGGAAGCAGCCTTGTCATAAAAAGGCAGACTTTGAATCCAGAACTGTCTGCTCCTATTAATTTTCTACAAAGAGTGCTTCTGCCACTCGTGCTCCCTTACTCTCGCCTTACTGCCTCCCAACCCTCCATCTCTGCTGTTCTTGCTTCCGTGCTTTGCTTCCCCTTTTTCTCCATCCCACTTTTCTTGTCTCTGGGGGGCATCCACGCTCCTACAGCCTGGAGCAGAGAAATTTTGATGTTTTGTAAAGAGCATACCGCTACCTCTACTGTAGAACAAGCCATTCCGAAAGCACAGATGCATTCACACTCGCGCAAACACCTCGACGTGCATCATCACACAGTGCAACAAAAAAGTGAAAACATAAGGAAAGGACTGTTTATGTCCCCGGTTTTGGCTCTCTATTTCCATCTAAATTGGATGAAGCAGCACAGTGTGCAACGCTGTGTTTCCAGAAGGCTATGTAAGGAGACGTGCTGGCTGTTTCACAACTTTTCTCTTGGAAGTGGAAATGAGGTGCTCTCTTGCAGGGACCATGACGCAAAGCTCAGCTCCTCCAGAGCTGGGGATTCTCCCTGGAGAGGCACACCAAGACAGCAATTAGCATGGCATATCAGACCACTGCAGCAGCTTCACAAGGAGAGGTCCAAGCTGTGTGGGTACTTGTACATGACCGTGTGTGTGCACATGTGTATTAGATTGCTTTCTAGCAGCTATATTAGTAAGAAAACAGCAGTGTTGGATCTCTTCTCTCTAAATTTGGACTTGGGCACTTGAGGATTAAAGGCCTGTCCTTCCATGCTAACATCTGGCCACAGGAGTTCTGACCAAAGCCTACTTGACTCAATTTGCTCCTGCAACACTTGAGACACCATCAGCAGTCCAAGCACTCTTTAGATCAATAGCAAAACTCTGACAAGTAACATTAACACCACAATGCATGCATCTGTGCACCGTTGTGATTTCCATTAAAGATGACTAAAATAGCAGCCCAGTCTGCCATTGTGAGAGGCATTCACGAGCCAAGCACCACTTCAGGCTTCACATCGATTAGGGCCTGGCCATTAGCTCCCTCCTCATCATCTCCTTGGTTCTCTCTCTCTCCTTAGGTGCCCTGCTCGGCAGCTCATTGATCAGGTGTGAGTGGTGAATAGCTATGAATAGGTGCTCACCTTCAGCCGAGGGAAAAAGCAGACATTCATGAAGGTGTGAACAAACTCCAGATCTTTATCAATGTAGAGTGCTGCGATGAAAGCTGCAATAGCAAAGAGAGAGCATGTATAAAAAAAATTAGAATAAAGCAAAACAAACAAGAAATGGTAAACAGGTAAATAGTAACTGGATAAGCACTTGTTCTGCTTCAACCAAACCAGGAGGTAAAGCTGTAGCCTTCCACAGGTAAACAGCTGAAAAATATGGCCGCACGGTTGCAGGTAGTTTTCTATCCAACAGGAAATTGTTCTAGCGAGGGCCAGACAGAGTTCACAGAAACATTTATGTAATCTATAAGATAAAACTCTATGTCAAACTGCACTGCGAGAAACCATGGTCTAACTGTGCTGAAAAGGTTTGAAATCTAAGCAGAAGGTGCTGGGTGTCATCTTCATCTCTTTGTTTTCCTCCTCCATTAGCTGCCACCGCACTCACTCATCTCTGTGACTAAGACAGCAGGACATGAGAGAGGAATAATAGGTAATATTTCAGAAGGCCAGTGAGGGCCTACCGTAGCTGCAGGGCACAACTGTTCATATACAGAAGAGCTGCCTTCATTTTCAACGCTGGCCCTCGTCTTCCTCTTGTGTCATCAACTCTGCTCGGGCCTGAACTTTGAGGGATCATTTGAAAGGCAAATGATATGAAGCGCCATGCTGTTTTGTGATTCATGCATCAAGGTCTGTCTATTGAGAGCTGAGCTGGGGCACATTACTGTTTGTTTTTTCTCTTTATTTGTTTTTTTTTCCCTTATTCTACATTTCTGGAATCATTTATTCTCTTCTCAGTCTGTGCCACAGTCCTTGTTTGCTCTCAGTGTGCTGATGAGGACAGCAAAGAGTCTACAGCACACACAGGTTCGATCCTAACAAGTAAAGCCCATATTCCCTCACTCCTATACTTATGCATCCATTTTATTCTATTCAAGTGGTGAGGTCACTGTGTCAATACTAATCTGGATAGGCACATGGTCTTTTCAATGTAGCTTACAAATAAATCAAATCTGTCAAAGTAAAAGAAGTATTATTTTATCTCTTGAGGACTGACGTCAATGATAAGAGTAAAATTATAGACCAGACTAGTGGATTCAAAAGGTGGAAAGAGGGGCCATCGTTATCTCATTTCAGCCGCTTGCATCCACAATCTCATTTCTTCGGTTTCTACCAAAATCTTGTGATCATGGGTAAGGGTTGGAGTATTAATAGAAGGGTAAATCAAAAGCTTTGCCTTTCGACTTTCGATAAGGCAGCACCCTCATTACTCCAGATGAGGCCTCAATCTGTTTGACCATCTCTCGCTTCATCTCTTCATAACTTGTGAACAAGATTAGCATGAGACGTAAACTCCTCTGCTTGAAGAAGCAATCCAGCAAACAGGATTGTTGACAAGGGGAAGCCTGGGTGGGGTTTAGTACACACTGTGAACAAGTTCAACTTTTTGTCAAGAACTCAGATACTTTGGGCATAGATGGAATTAATAGCCTGCAACTGCACCCCCACACAGAATCCCCCCCATAGGGAGATGGTTGTAAGCATCCACGCAGACTGGATGGTCAAACTCCCTCAGTGAGGGTAAAGATCCGGTCCACGGTAGCATGAACTGGATGAAACCGACACTGCTTCTGCTCAATCTGAGCTTTGATAATCGTCAGGAGTCTCCCTTCTGACACCCTGGAGTAAACTTTTCCTTGGAGGCTGAGAAGTGTGATCCCTCCACAATCAGAGCAAACTCTCCAGTCCCCCTTTTAGAAAATGGGGATCACCACCCCGGTCTGCCATTCAGGACCTCCGTGCAACACTGAAGACTTGCGTCATCCAGGACAGCTTAACAACATCCTGTAGCCTCTCCTACTCAAGACTGTAATTCTTCTACTTGTGTAATTAAAGGTTGAACTGGGTCAAACAACTTTTCAAGAGAATGCAGTGGCTGCATGTCCAGCTCATATTTTTGGTGTTTTAGTTACTTTCCAGGTTTTAGACTGCACCTCAAGATGGATCACATTGACTGTTTGGGAACTGCAGCACACACTTTGCCAGCTCAAGATGGCAGTGCCCATTCCAGAGGTATTTTTACTTCACTTTTGTAAAGCTGTCACATTGATTTACAGACTTATGTTCCCAGCCAACTGCCCACTATAATTTATAATATTCTAAAAGGCCAAAAGTCTTTAAATCAGGAAGAAAAAAGAAAAAGACTCCACCATGAATTGATTATTCTACCTTCAGCAGCCAAATGTCACTTCTACATCCACTCTTATTTTTCTACAGTTGAGGTTTTTTGAGGTAAAAAAAAAAAAAACAAAGCTTTTTAAGGTGCAAGAACACCCTAAGCTAATTTTAGCTCACTAAATGAGAGAGAATGTAGAGGATCTTGCTGGCGTAAGAGTAAAAAAATTAAATGACTATCGTACTAAGCACCTAAGGAGCATCTTCCAATCTCCTCATGAAAGATGTGATGTGTTTGGCATCTCACACAAACAGAACAAAGAAACAGCATTTCATGCTGTCATCTTTAACTGCACACTCTTGGAAGACAAATAAGAGAAATGTTGAGTACTGGTCTACAAAGCTGTGTAATAACTGTTTTATCCATTTCATATGTTTCGAGCCATGCCTAAAAGCAGTGAACATACACTCCAACAAGTCAGCCAGAGTCTTGGTCCGCAGAGCCACGGGTCGCTTGGTTTTGTCGTTGGTGATGGCAAACTCCTGCATGCCCAGCTCTTCTGCCACTTTGGCCTGGGTGCGGTTGTTTACCAACGAACTGCGGAGAAGCTACGGATGAACAAACAAACAAACAAAAAAAAGCATGTCATGTCCCTGCAAAGCTCTGAGGTGCAAACATGGAACAGTACAGATAGAAATAAAAACAACAAAATGGAGTGGAACATGGAATAATTCATCAAAGCCAGAAACATTTATGCAGGGAGGATGTTTCGGGGAGATTTCACATTGCTCTCTTAAATATTACATCGTGACTCAGAGCTGAGCAGATGACAACATGTTAGACTAGTTGAGCTACATTTAAGTCTCTAAAAGGAAAACGCAAACATGTTAAATATAGACACAAAATACAGAAAAGAGCAAATGGAATTCAACATGACTGAATCTGTCTTGCTGCGATATGCCCTCTTTTACAATGTGCACGCATCCACAAGCAGGGCCAAAAAAAAAAAAAAAACACTAGTTGAATGGGCACTTTTTCCCCAATTTGAAGTCCATTTCAGATTTGCCCCACATTGACTCATGGGACTGCTGGAGCTTTCAGTCTCAAGCAAAGCGCAGCGGAAGCTTTCATACAAATGACGTCATTGCCTCTTTCATATGAGAAATATTAAAAGTAATATCCAAAGACAAACAGTGAGTTCTCTCGAAGAGAGACGCCGACACTTGAATGAAGAGACGAACTCGTAACGCTGTTTGACGACATTATAAAATGGACTTGTGCATTCAAAGGCTTGCTCTTGCTTTGTACCTGTTAGACGCTGTGTAGTTCACACAACTTTATTTTTCAGACACTTGGCAGCTTAAGCATGGGGGAAAAAGTGCCAAAAAAGATTTTTTTTAAATATATATATATACTGAAAAATAGTGAACAATTTTGTCTCATGACAATACCCATCACACAGAGTACAGTAAACACACAGGTGCAGTGTGGGGTGAGGAGTGAAAGAGAGTTATTCTGTGGAAAGAAGCATTAGAGGGAAGGAGGGGTGAGTACCTGGCTGGCACTTCACAGACTGATGGGGGCAGAAAAGAAAAAAAAAAGAAACAAAAAAACAAAAAAAAAAGCGGTAAATATCATCCCAAACTGCACACACACATACACACAAAAGAAAACCTGCAAGTTCTTTTCAAGTAATTGCTGCAACCAGTAGTTACAGGCAACTTCAGCCAGCAAATAGATGGGAACAGTGAAAAAGAGAGAGAGAGAGAGTGTGTGTGTGTTTTTTTATCTTACTGTTAAGTGTCCTTCATGGTGGTCAGGAAAGTGGATGAAGAGATATTCAGTGGCTACCAGCTGCATGATGGAGTCTCCAAGAAACTCCATTCTCTGGTTGTGACCGCTGAAGGTACAAAGGGATGAGGGGAGAAAAGCATATGATTACATAAATGGATACAGGAGAAAACAAAAAGGAAGGAAGCAGATTTAAAAAGAGAATTGTTAAAAAAAATTAATGTCTAGATGTTGACTTTTGTCTTTTCTCATGCTCTGTCCCTTTCTCTCTTTCTTTCTCTCCCTTCCTCCTAAAATGTCTTATTGGGTTGATAAATCAATCACACTGCCAAATTCAAAACAGCCAGAGTGAGTTGATATCCAGTTACTGGCATGTGACGTGGTGATATGAAGCCAAATTTTACTGTAAAGTGACAAATTACCCAGGAAAAAAAAAAAAAAAACAAGTCAGAAACACATATTCTTAAAGTTACATAGAGTTACTATGACAGCCTCCCTTCAGTGGAGCGCATTTCTGATGAGGCTTTGATGAGCAGTAGATGAAGTGTGTCAGGTCTTTCCTGGATTTTTTTCATCTGTTTCTTAAGGACATCCCCTTTGGTTACTGATCATTTGCTGTAGATACTTTTTAGGTCTGACACTTCTTTTGTCCTCCACTTCTCTAGTTTCCTGTAATTACTAGGACACACTGCACACAATGCAACTGTTCAGATAGTAGCTCTTTGAAAATCACCTTGTTGGAGCAAAAATACTATTTTATGACTATCAAACTGTGTTATCTTTAACATTTTTTGTGGACGCAACTAAAGAAATGGAAACAAATTGTGTGTATTTTGACAGGCTGGTGGTAAGAAAGAGTAAACAGATACTATTTCAGAGGTTGGATGACTATACATGCATGCACACATAACCCCCTTTACACACACACTCATACCAGTTCAGACAGCCTCACCTTCCTTTAGAAACAAACATATAAACAGGAGTTAAAATCCTGCAGTGTTCTAGCACCATTACCAACTTCTTTAGTTTATCCAGATAAGTTGCTGAAAGATTGTTGCTTGTAAAATTATCAGGACATATTTGCTGGAAGCTGTCCAGGAAAAAGTCCCAGACACTCTTTAGTGTGCTGTGTGCTGCACAGCAGGTGGTATTTGAGACATGACGCACTAACACTGTAACTCAATGCACATCTACGGTAGATAAAAACGACCTTAGTCTTGTACAAAGAACCATATTTCAAAGCTTTAAAGCTTAACAGTCCATGCAAAAGACCCATTCTTTGTCAGTTAAAAAAATAGCCCTGTTAAAAGGAATATATATATGCTGAAAATGAGTGAATAATGAGCAAATCCCCCCCACCAAGAAAAAAAAAACATTCCAAGAAAAAAAAATTTAAAGGAAAGCACCTCAAGACCAGTCAAAGATTACAAGAAAGTCTGGCTGTTTGAAAGAAAAAAAAAAAGAAAGAAAAAAAAAACTAAGGGTCAGATCAAGACTTTTTGCATATGAGGCCATTAAGATGCACATTGTTGGACGCAAAAAGGCATCATGCTGTCCCGGCAGATCTACCACACTTTTAGTCTTTTAACAGAAAGGTGGAGTCGGTTGATGTGCATCTCATGGGTGGCCTCTGGGAACAGCTGAACTGACAGCCAGTGTGACAACTCCAAGGCTGCCTGGAGAAGCAGCTCTTATGAAGACGCCTGGATCTGAATGTATTTCAAATAGAGAGGTAAAAAAGAAGCATGCAGAACAATAAAAACACCTGCAGGAGAGGCTGTCAACAAAAACAGCAAATATGTGCACACATTGAGAATCTATCTTTTAAAACCTTGTCAATTTCTAGAAAAAGCTAAAAGCAGCAGTGAGGCATTGTACAGCAGCTTCTCTCCACCGGCGAAAGGCAATGAGCACACCGTTACTCCCCACATGGTGTTAGACAGGGCAGCAGGAGGGGGGTCATGCAACTGCTGCTGCTGTAATGGTCATTAATTAAACAGAATTATAGATTAGCATTGCAGATGTGGGCTGGTGCTGTGCCAGGCTGGCAGGAAATGTTGGCTGGAGGGGGCAGGGAGGGGGTGAGCACCATCCAAGCAGGGAGGTATATTCAGCAGCAGAGCACATATCCATCTTTAGCTACAAGCTCCTCACAGGAGGCAGTGTGTGAAGATGAGAGTGAGGGGGATACAGAGGTAGAAGATGAGGAGGACGCCAACATCAAAGAGAGAAAAGGGTCAAAGTTTATTGTCCAATTTTTGCCGCTTCTACCTTTTATGAGCCACAGCACATCTGAGCCAAAAAGATCTGAGGTTAAAATTCAGAAACAGATTGGCCTCAGCATATTTACAAAGGTCTGCAACTGTCAGTAACTTTGACTTTTGATAAATGCCTCAATTATTATTTTTTTATTGACTAATTCTGGGTTTGTAAGAATGAAAAATATCACTTTCACATTATTCTGCTAAAAAAAAAAAGACAAAAGAACAGTATAAAACCCAACGGCAAAAACCTCCTTATTATGTACAAAAGAAAAACACAAAGTCAAAGAAAGTATCTGGGGTTGGGAATGTGGTTAAGAAAAGACTGGATGAAGAAACCGCAGCACTCAGTCCTCCATACATCAAACTCATTCAGAAAATAAATAAATAAATGAGTTACAGAAATAACATGTAACTTGATGAGGTAACCATAGGAACAGAATTCAGCGTACACCTGGATAACATGAAGGTTTATTTTCAGTCTTCACTGATTTTACAACAACAGTGTAACATAAAGGGAACTAAAAATGTTGTTTTAAATCAAGCTCAGACTAACTGCATTAATAACCGTGAGGTTACTGTGCTGTGTTGGATTTAGACTTAATGATTTTTGAGTTTCTCATGGTAAAGGGTTACTGGCACTACAAGGTGACATCAATTTACCAAGCTGTTTTTAACTTCAAGGGAAAACTAAAAGAAGCACGATTCACTTTTTGTCAGGCTGTGGTGTGTAGCGCTGAGAGATTCCATGATAAGGAGTGCAAATACAAGAAGCATGCAGAGTAAAATTCAACAAATGGATAAATAATTCATTTCAAAGTCATGTCAAGTTGTATTTTTTCTTGAAATGGTCATCACTATCAAAGGATGGCCCTGAAGGACCTCCTTGAATGATGGGATCACTGTGGTCATATTAAAGTCCCACAACCAAACATGAAGAGTTTAATCCCACTGATAAGTGTGTTACCTTTGGCTTTTTGGTGACGTAATGATGGCAATGTGTGTTGTAAACCTCTGGTTATTTCTGTTTGACATGTCACACTGTGACATGAAAGCAGAAAGATAAACTTTTAAAAAACACAGAGAGGAGCTGCTATGGGATGGGAGCCAGGATGTACTTCTGTGGGGTGGGTAAATAGACTGCATATAAAAGATGGACGGAGCCTCCGTGATGTCACCCGTAGGTTTCTGAAGAGCTGAACTGAAGCTCATTGGGCGGTTCTCACCGTCGCCATCTTGGCAGCATCACACGTGTCCTCATTCCTGAAAAATCCAAAAATGGGCAAAGAGGTCGAGCTGAGAGGGGGACTGTAAAGGTGGGGATGAATGATTGACACCCATCAAACTCCGAGCTGCCTAGCTAAAAGCTAACCGAGTTAACCCGGGGCTAATGGTAGCTAACCAGCTAACGGAGGTATGTGGGCTAAAGCTAAGGCGTGTTGTTATCAGTATATAGGGACACGCCCCTAATTATGCCGAATTTCAAGATAAAATAACATCTAAACGGATGAGTTAGAAAAAAATTCACCCCCAGCACAGTTGTCATGAACTTATAATAGGTCATAAACTTGACCTATTATAGTTTATGTGGTCAAGTTCATGTAAAGTTGGCCTTTGTAACATGGGAGTCAATGGGGATTGACTCTGTTTTGGAGCCAGCCCCTAGCGGATGAGAGGGGAACTGCAATTTTTTCCGCATAGGCTTCACATTTTCCCGTGGAGGTTGCCACTTTGGTGGGTATGACTTTTTTTTTTGTTTGTTTTTTTCTTTCCAGGAGATGCTTGAATGTGGCATGTTGTACAGCTCTGTCGCACAGCCAGGCTCTGTCAGTGTGAAGAGTTATGATAGTAAATAAGTGGAGCCTCTGTTTTCATGCACATTCTCTGCCGCTGGTGTTCTGACCATCAACTGTATAACAAGGTGACTTTCAGTTATAGGCTCTAATGGGTCCTTATACTGCATTACACACATTAACTGGAGTCATGAAATGTTCTAGAGATGTTCTGAAGAAGTGGCAAATGAGAAAACATCTTTTGCTCTGGATGCTCTGTTGAATTCTTCTTACAAGGACCCTGCTAGAGTTTTAACTAGGACTGAGAGATCATCACACCAGTTTTAAAATCCTTACAGTGGCTTCCAGTCACTCACAGAAAAGCAGTAGATTTTAAACCCTAATGCTAGTTTACAAATCCCAGTTTAGGTCCAGAATACACCTGTTATATGTTCAGAGACAATAAACCTCTTAGATCCAAGGACTCGGGTCAGCTAGATAAGACCAGATTCCAGACTAAACATGGAGAAGCAGCATTCAGCTTTTATGCTGCAAACAAGTGGAACAAACTGCCAGAGGACATTAAACTTCCCCCTAAATGTTAACAATTTTTAAATGAGGTTAAAACCATTTCTATTCTCATGTCATTGGCATAAAATGTACACTCTTGTTTAATCTAAACTGTTGCTTGCTTTTAGTCATTTTAATTTAGTTATTTCATATGATTTTCTTAGATTTTTGCACACCCGTTTAATTATGTCCTTTTATCTCTTCATTTTCTATTACGTAAAGCACACTGAATTGCTTTTATGTATGAAATGTGCTATACAAATAAACTTGCCTTGTAAAATCTCATCAGTCAGTGACACAATGTAACATGTCAGCAATTATTCCAGAGCTTTCTGGAGCCTCTGTACACGAGTGTGTGCTTGTACAGGTGAGAGTTTGTTCTTTCTGCTGTCTTGTTTGTTGAATTCTACTCACCCACCCACTATTGTGAATATGTACAGATCAATGAAGGAGTCATATCAACATGATAGGGAGTCTGATCTGCTATTCTAAAAGTGTTAAAAAAAAAGTAATTTCCCCAGCTCCATTTAAGCCTCTTATGCAACAGTCACACCCTGCACCTCCTGCATTTTCCCAGCTTGGAGAGTGCATCTTCAGCAGAAAGTCTCTGTATTGGTGAGACTGTGTGAACAGCAACTGCAGAACAAGATTGGGCCAACTTGTCCAGATGTTTTCCTGAAAATCTCTGGTGTTCATGTGTAAAATGGCTTGTGACACAGGTTTGTTGACACCTGCAATGACAAACTACAGGTGAAACTCAAAATATTAGAATAATGCGCAAAACGTTATTTATTTCAGTAATTTGATTATATGGACTCATTATATGCAAAGTAAGATATTTCAAGTATTTATTTGTTGTGTTGACGATTATGGCTTACAGCTTATGAAAACCCAAAACTCTAAATCTCAGAAAATTAGAATAATGTGAAAAAGGTTCAATGTTGTAGCCTCTAAGTGCCACACACTTATTCGCTATTTAATCCAAAACACAGGCGAAGGACTCCTGAGCATTTAAATGGTCTCTCAGTCTATTTCAGTACAATTCACAATCATGGGGAAAGTCGATGACCTGGCAGTTGTGCAAAAAACCATCGCTGACACCTTCCACAAGGAGGGAAAGCCTCAAAAGGTAATTGCAAAAGAAGTTAGATGCTCTCAAAGTGCCGTATCAAAGCACATCAATAAAAAGTTGAGTGGAAGGGAAACATGTGGAAGAAAAAGCTTGACAACCAGCAGCCTGGAGAGGATCGTCAGGAAAAGGCCATTCTAAAATGTGGGGGAGCTTCAGAAGGAATGGACTGAGGCTGGAGTTAGTGCTTTGAGAGCCACTACACACAGACGGATCCTGGACATGGGCTTCAAATGTCGTATTCCTCTTGTCAAGCCGCTCCTTAAAAAAGAATATGTGTAAAGGAAAAATGTGCTGGTCTGTTGATCAGCGGTCCAAAGTGCTCTGTTCTGATGAGAGCAAATTTTTTTAATCTCAAGAGGAAGAATGGAGAAGCAACAATCCAAGATACTTGAAGGGCAGCGTGAAGTTTCCAAAGTCTGTATTGATTTGGGAGCCATGTCATCTGTCGATGTTGGTCCTCTGTGCTTTATTAAGTCCAGAGTCCACGCTGCGTCTACCAGGAAATTTTAGAGCACTTCATGCTTCCTCCAGCAGAAAAGCTTTTTGAAGATGCTGACTGTATTTTCCAGCAGGACTTGGCACCTGCCCACACTGCCAAAAGAACCAAAACTTGGTTCAATGGCCAATGATTACTGTGCTTGACTGGTCAGCAAACTCTCCTGTTACCTGCTACTCCTGAACCCCATAGAAAATCTATGGAGCATTGCCAAGATAAAGATGAGACACATGAGACTGCACAAGCAGTGCAGAAGAGTTGAAGGCCACTACTGAAGCATCCTGGTCTTCCACTACACCCCAGCAGTGACACAGACTGATAACATCCATGCCACACTGCATTGAGGCAGTAATTCATGCAAAAAGGGCTCAAACCAAGTACTGACTTCATATGCATAACTATATTCTTGAGATTGTCAACATTTCTGTATCTAAAATTCTTTTTTATTGATTTCATGTAATATTTAAATTTTCTGAAATTTAGATTTTTGGGTTTTCATAATCTATAAGCCATAATCATCAAAATTATAATGAATAAATGCTTGAAATGTCTCACTTTGCATGTAATAAAGTCTATATTTTAGTTTACCTTTTTAAGTTGAATTACTGAAATAAATGAAGTTTTGCGCAATATTCTAATTTTCTTTTAGTTTCTTTTGCATACTGCGAGCAGGTTTTAGATTAATCAAACACTGAAAGTAAAGGAACTTAGGTTTCAAAGAAACTTGCTGAAAAATGGTCGTAGTCCAATTATGTAACGTGACCATTTAAAACAAAGTGAAATATAGCTTGCTTCGCTTTCCGTCTGAAAAGCCTCTAAGACACTTGGCTGATTATCTAAGCGTTTTTAATTATTTCTCTTTGAATTAATTGGCTTCATCCCTGATTAACTAATATAGACCACTTACATCAATGATCACTTCTTTTCTATGTTACCAGGCATAAAAAGCATGGGAGGAGAAAAAAAAATCACTTTTTTTTTTTTTATTTTTTAGAAATCTGTCTTAAGTTTTTCTGAACCAACACTCCAGGAGCCCTAAAATATTAATCCTTAGATAAGATTGAAAGGTTAAACAGTTACTCAGATCCCAATGACACATTTAGATGTTTAATACAAGAAAAGCAAAGTAAAGGATTTTTGTTGCTACACATTCAAAGATTAGAGAAGAGTTGTGTAAAGGGACAGTATATGTAAGAACTTAGAGGAGCTACTTTTTTTTTTTTCTTTCACTGTGTCTTTGGGGTCCAGAACAGCTTAATTTGGTCTGAAGGGATTCTGCCTGATGCCTACTCCCACATTAAAAATAATCAGAGCTTCTCAATGAAAAGGCACAGCCACAGTTCATGAGGCTGTGAAGAGCTGAGCCTGGGATGGGGAGAAGTGGAGGAAGAAGGAAACCAATCATTCTGAACTTCAGTTACTGTACATGTGAACACGTGTTTCTTTCAGAATCTTCAACACATATGGCTTTAGAGGTGGATAAGGAGTACCAGAGAGCATGTGCCTGGCAGCGGAAGACTGAAAATGTGCAATGTGAGCTAATTTCATGTCCAATGGTAGGCAGAGGCAAAAAGGAAACAATGGAGTGACAGTGAGAAAGAAAAGGAATAAAAAGAAGAGATGGAGGCAAAATGTGGAGATAGAGGAGGTCAAATAGGACTGCATTGCTGTGTGAGGCGGCACTCAGAGTCATCCCTTATTCACTTCAACAGTAGAGGCACAATACCCCCGTAAAATGTGGGAAATTGAAGTAAAGTGCGGAGCCGAGGTCTTTGACTTTGATCTAAAATACCATTAACAGCCCTTCTGAGGAGGCAGCGACAGATTGTCTGCTCCAAAAGACGAAAGCACTCCATTTTTTAATACCAGTTTTCACTTGGTTCTTCTGGAAATAATGTTCTTGATTCCAATAACTTTCCTTATGGAAGGTTCAGGTATGTGACCTGCAACTACTTCTGACAATGCTGTTAAGGATGATGTGCTTTTTGCAAAACATGCAGTGACTGTAATTTCAGGTGAAAGGAAAAGGATTAGTTGTAGCCTAGTGGTTACAGAGGTGGGCCAGGTTCTGGAGAACCTGGGTTCAAGTCCCCAGACTGGCAACTAAGGTAAATTAACCACTGTGGGCCCCTGAGCAAGGCCCTCAACCCCCAACTGTTCCCTGGGTGCTGAATCTGGCAGCCTAGTGATCCTAGTGTAACTAGTGATGGGTAAGCAGAGGACCAATTTTGGTGTGTTTCACAAGATATGTACTGACAAATAAAGTTAACTTTAAAATAATGCAATTACTACATTCATTTGTTGTTTATGTGACTGATTTGAGTTTTTTGTTTTTTTTTCTAGCAGCTTTGGGACTACTTCTATTGTTGTTAGATGTATTTCATACAAAAATGTAGCTAAACTTGAGATTAAAGTTGAGGCCTTTATTAGGAACATCAGTCTCTTAAATCTTTTCTGTGTTAAAAGTGCATTCTTTTAGTGTGGTTTCTCCTTATTTGTCTGGCCAATAACATCTTGTTCAGAACCAACAGGTGAAATTGCTAAACCCAGTCTAGCAGTAAAGTTCTCATCCGCAACGTCTTTAAATTTCAACTGTGTCATTTTTTCTGGTTTCTTTTGTTGATTAATAAGACAGCTTCTCTTTTCTGCAATGAGGATTTATGTCTGCTTAAGCAGATGTACTTGAATGAAAAGTAAAAAAAATAAAAAAATTAAAAAATATATATTTTTTTGTATATATTTCCCTCTTGGATAAATAAAGTATTTTTACATTTAATTTTATTCATCCTTGCATAACATGACGAGTATGTGAAATTTTTCATTGTGGAAGCTGGTTTTTTCCTGAAAGTTCACTTTCAGTACCCAAAACTGTTTGCATGTGAGCAATAGCCACAACCGTGTAGAGACATCTGCAGTTATCAACATTCATGTGTTCACTGCCTTAAATAAAATAAATACAAATATATAGAAAATTAAACTGATAACTCATCAAAGGGGATTTGATGTCTATCGAGATTCCATTTTCTAATTTTAACTTTCTAAATCTGCTTGATTAGAACATAAATACTCTAATGTATTCTATTTAAAAAATAAGACAGCTGGAGCTCAGTGGCAGGGAAATTCTTGCAACATCCAACTACTTCGTTGCAAGTGCTTGGGAGCTTCATCTCTTCTTGCCACTGTCTACATGATCAGCTCCTCTCCTACCTTCTTCATCTAGGTCAGGTTGTCCTCCATTTCTTCTCAAAGTGATAGGCCAAAGGCCAGTCTCCATCCCATCTCCTCATCCACAGTCTTCCTTATTGTCTGACCTTCCTTTCCGTTATCTGACCTCGTTCTTCACTCCATCATGACAGCGTGACCTACTTTGGTGTAACCTTTGGTCCTCATGGGCAGCCAATGCTCAGCTACAGCTTTCAAGTCAGCCGGCTCTATTTAGGTCAACCTGCCTTTGGCTACTAATGAGCCAATGAACATAAATTAGCCAAAAAAATATATCAGTTCTGTGCTGCAGGAAAAGTCACCAAAAAAAATCATTGAAATATAAGTGCATTAGTTTAAAAGTTCCACCCTGCATACAGTGAAGTTGCAATAATAAATGCTCAGTCATTAAGTTTGAAAATATTGGTTTCAACCTTGAGTCAGAAAGTCGTCAAAGTAGAGCTCAGTAGGAGACAAACCTCTGGACCTCTAATCAACTTGACTGACCCCGAATGGGGAGAGGTTTGACATTTAAGTGATGGATTAGAGCGCACACAGCAGTGCATTGCATGTGTGAATGTGTGCAAACGACACACACACACACACACACACTGACGCACACTCGCAGGCAGAGCAGTGTCCTTGTGGCAAACCTAAGCAAGCAATTACAGAGTGCAGCCTGCCAATAAGATATCAAACATGCACTCCCAAGGCTAATTTGCTTTAGCTGTCAAACTCACTATTGTGTTGAGTTGTAAAGCTCAGAAGTGAGTTAAGCTTCAATTGCAACATAACCCTCTTATAGTCAGAATCGGAAACACCTCAAATTGGAGTGAACGGTCTCATTAGCTGAAGCAAGGGTTATGAAAATTGCAGTCTTTTAAAATAGTATTCTGAGTAAATGAGGGTAGTATCGCAACATTGCCGTGTTTGTTACCCACAAAGCCGTTTTCTCCCTGATCAATTTTAAGCCATCCCTGTAGAAGTTTGGAACTTTACTGACTATTGAGCAAATGTCATAACAGAGGCAAACAAAGAAGAAAACATATCCAAAGACAGAGCTAAAATGTAATAGCTCTGATGTGAAATGTTGAAATTAGCTGAGAAAAACTGAGCAGAAACCACATGTATTTTCTTTCTGAACATAATATCATATGTAATATAACCAGGCTTAAATAAATCTGCATTAAAGGAAAAAATTAAACAAGACCCCCCCAAAAAAATCACAGGGTAAGCTGAAGAATGGTATAGAAAGAAGTGACTTGGCTGCAACAACTGGAAAAGAAATCAACAACCTTCAGCCGAGGACATCCCATTAAATCAAAACTACATTTCCCATGGTGCAGTGGGGTTATGTCTTTGCAGTTACTGGAATCCTATAGATATGGTGACTTCAGAGCCTCTTGCGAATCTCTTTCTCTCAATGCTACAAAAGCCTAAGATTAGACACGGGGCTAAAAAGCACTGAAAGAAGCCATTTGTCACTCAGATACTTTGAACGTGACATTCAAGATGTCATCTGTTATACAGGCAGCCTTACTGACAGCAGGAGCATGTAGAAGCTGCAGGGAGTAAACATAATGATGAAGTGGAAGGAGGCAGCTGCTGCATTTATGACAGATGCAACTTTTTAAAATGCTTCACACAGAAAACTCCCAGCTTCTCAGATTATATTATACATTATAATGCATCATGCTTCATCTCCTCTGAGGGGAACAACAGAAAAAGGCTGCCTACGTGTAGTGCATCCATGCAAATCACATCTGGCCAACTAGTGGCTCGCTTTGCATTTTAATTGGCTGTAACTCTATTAGCAACAAACAGGCAGCGGAGGTACTCACAGGGTGAGGTGGTTAAACCCAACGGTCCTCAAGGTGAACGCTCTGGCCAATAGGCGTACGTGTGTGAACAAAACTCCGATTGAGTCCTCAAAGCTGGTCAGCTTCTGGAGGACGGGAGATGTCTCAATCAACTGCCTGTCTGTCTGAGGCTCCTGCACCTGAAAAAGTAACACAAAGGAGGTTTAGTGACAAGACAAGGGACTGATCAGGAGCACTGAAAGGATTCCAGTCAGCAGAGACTGGTCATAGAGGTGAAAAGAACTCATCCCAAAGCTGCTCTATTGGATTGAGATCTGTTGACTTTGGAGGTCATTGAAGTCAGTGAACTCATTATGTTCAAGATTAAAAATAAATTGAGATGATCTGAGCTTTGTGACATGGTGCATTATCCTGCTGGAAGTAGCCATCAGAAGATGCTACACTGTGGTCATATAGGGATGGACATGGGCAGCAAACCAAGCCTAGTTGGTACTAGGAAGCCCCAAATGTGCCTTTATCCCCTCACCATTACAACTCCACAAGCAGCCCAAAATGTTGTAACAAAGAAGGATGGATCCATGTTGTCATGTTTCCACCTAATCCAGACCCTACCATCTGAATGTGGCAGCTGAAATGGGGATCTATCAGACCACGTGCTTTTCCATCTTCTATTGTCCAGTGTGTGTGAGTCTGTGTAAATTGTAGCCTCATTTTTCTGTTCTTAGCTGACAGGAAGCACCCGGTGTGGTCTTCTGCTGCTGTAGTCCACCTGCTTCAAGGTTGGACACGTTGTGTGTTCAGACATATTCTGCATAACTTGATTGGAACCAGAGCTTATTTAAGTTCTTGTTGCATTTTGGGCCTGGTAAACATATAATGATTTTTTTAAATCTTATGAGGTATTTTTATCTGGTCAAGACCTCACACGTGAAGATAAAAAAAAAAAAAAAAATCAGTTTTGATCATATTGTGTGTGGTGTACTCAATAATGTAATCACAGAACAACACACACGACGATGCTGTCCCGCAACTCATCTACAGTCTAGTCCTCCGAGCTGGACAAACGTCGAAACGTAGAAGAAGAACCATAGCATCAACCAGCAAAAAATGAAGAAGAAGAAACATAGCAACAACCGGAAAACACAACACACATCACGGAAGGGGACATACAGGACGAGGGAATGATGGTGGTCTTGGGACTATTGTTAACAAAAAAAGCCAGAAGTGAAAAAAATACCAGACTGGCAAAATCAGGACAAAAATCGTTATGTGTGTACCAGGATTTAGTCATCTCCAACCAATCTGCCCTTTCTCCTCTGACCTCAACAAGGCATTTTGGTCCAGACAACTGATGATCACTGAATATTTTCTCCTTTTATTCGGACCATTCTCTGTAAACCCTAGAAATTAGGTTGTGTGAAAATCTTTGTGAAATAGTAAGACTAGTTTATCTGGCACCAAAATCCCCTTTCTTCCATATTCTGATGCTCAGTTTGAATCGCCCAAGTCTACATGACTAAATAACTGAGTTAATGTCAAGAGACTGGCTGATTGGCTATCTATGCTAACAAGCAATTAAAAAGGTGAACCCTAACAAAGTGGCCTGTGAGTGTTTCCAGGCATGCAAAACCAGTTTCTTTGATTAACTGTTTATTTGAGCTACTTGGTGAAGGTAAGTTTAAAACAAACTGTGAAGCATGCTAGCTTAAAATCTTTAAGGTCTAACAGGACTTTGGTGGTTTGAGATTAAAAATAATCAGATGTTGTTTTGGTTCATATATCAACAATAATTAATAAAAATAAAATAGCTTGCAGCCCATTTTCCCTTTTTCCGTTTAATATTAGTTTACAAAATATATAAAACTGTCACACCGATAATGTATTTTTAAGATTCATAGCTACATGTACACCAAAGAAGCAGAAAGAAATAAACTACAAGATTGTTGTTCGTGTCTTTTGTAATATGTTGTGTAATATATGATATGCAAGAGGATTTTTAAGGTTGTGAGAACGAGGTTACTGAAATCTTATTAGACTGAAAAGTCATAAAAATCTATTCCAGCTTAATAGAACTTTGAATGACTGTTTACTTTTATTTCTTTAAAAATGCCTAAACAAATTATGCATTTTTGGTTCCCTACCAAAGATGCATCTATTTTTCTCCAAGATCTTGTACGGATCAGAGAGACGAGGAAGTCTTCTTTCCAAAGTTTTAAATACATTTTCAGATGCACCTGAAAAATCCTCAGTGATGTAACCCGGTGTCCTCGGGTGTTTCCGTTCTTTCAACATCAGCCACAGTCTCTCAGGTGACGTTTCCACTGGTGACCAGCTTGCTGTGTGTATTCATGTGGCACGTGCCAATGCCAATGGATCTCTCTGGATCCAGAGCCATCTCACAAATGTCTGTGCTACTTTAGTGATGCTCTTGATGGCTCTATTCCTTACTCCTCCTGTTATGCCCAACACAACGAGGGATCTGTGGAGTGAGTGACCCACAGATCCTCTACAACCTACATCAATGGGCAAGCACTTTGTCCTGCAGCCCTGTTCTTGACAGTCTAACACCAGAAGCTAATATTTGGTCCTTTTCCTCTCAGTGCTTCCCACAGGTGATTCTTCCATGGCACTATCATCTTCATGAAAATGACCTTGTCGCTCATAGATTCTTAATAAGGTTAAAGGCCCTGACTCTGTGGTAGCAAACCCATGTGTGAAAATGAATTACTATGCTCTCTCCTTCACAATTTGAACCCCATGAATCATGGCTGTGCGCCACCTTGGGAGTATTAACACAGGATTAGAAGATGACAGATGGAAAAATAAATCTTTCTGGATATTCAGGTAGTCAAGCTTTAAGTATTAAAATAACTCTAGATCTGAACACTTCCCCCCACATGTTGATTGCAGCACTTGGTCCACCGCACTTCTGACCCTGATGCCTGGACTCATCAGACCACATGACCTTTTGCCACTGCTCCAGACTCCAGTCATTACACTCTCTAAGTAAATGAAGCTGAATTGGAGTTTGATCGTGATCCCGATTTTGGTTGTCCACGATATTTACATTAAAAATGTGAGCTCTGCTGCATGCATCTCTGATCACACACATTCTCAACCAGAAGTCTGCCAACCACCAGGGGGCGAACGCAAGGCCAAAGCTTCATTAAGCTGCCTAAATAACAAGGGCGCATACCTTTTACAGTCTGCAGCTGGTTGTCAGTGATGCCAACTTAGCGACTTTGCCGCTATATTTAGCGAGTTTTCACTCATCTCTAGCGACTTTTTCCCAAAAAAGCGACTAGCGACAAATCTAGCAATTTTTTCTGGTGATATTGGAGACTTTTGGAGACTGACGTGAGCGTATAGTTTGCTCTTCAATGAGGAGTGGGCGCAGTGCAGACCCCTCCCCCATCCAAAAGCACTCAGAGGAGGCTTGTTCCTCAAGCGGCAGAGCTGCACTCAGAGCAGGAGATGATCGCCTCTGCTTTATGACCAGGCTAAAAATTAAACGTACAAAGCTGCTGCTGGCTTACAGTCAGATAGTAATGTTTATTAGTGAAGAGTGTGGACATAAATATTCAAAAAGTTAAAAGTGTGACATGTTGCAGAACCTAATAAAAAAACAAATTACACTTAATAAATGTAAACTTAAAAAACAAAGAAAATATTGACTGAAGAATAAAATTTTTCTATATTTTTGCTGTTCTAAACATTTTTAGGTTGTCTTCATCAACTTCTGCCTTTCTCACGACATCCCTCTCCACGGTAGCATCCATTACAACTATATCTACTAGTGATGGGATGTTCAGCTCTTTTCAGAGAGCCGGCTCTTTTTGGCATCTTTTGTATTTACATTAACTTCTCAAAAATAAATGGTAAATGTATTTTTGCATTATTTATCATCTATTCTAATTTAAAGTTTAATTTTTCAAAAATGGTTGCCACATCGTTTGTTTATAATTGGTGCAATAAAAATACATGTTTTTCCAAACACGGTGAATGATTGTGATTAATAATCGTGATTCCAATATTTATCAAAATAATTGTGATTATTATTTTGGCCATAATCGTGCAGCCTTAACATGGAGCACACCCATGGCAGTCCTCAAACCCCAGAGAATCCTTTCATAACAAACCCCAATTTAATTATCACAATCACAAAAATGATGATTTGACCAGATCGCACAGCTCCAGTAAAAATGTCTTTCCAGTAAAGACCAGTGAAATTACAAGCATCACTGAACTCCAATGAAACAAAAACATGCTTGCTGGATAATGCGAACCTCTACACTTTATCTGCTTCAGGGCCTGTTTAAAATGTGTATTTTTTTTTTCAGTCTCAAAACAAACTCAGATGATCTGCAGCAGATGGAATCTCAAACAGCTCTCCTTTTCCGCTTCTAAATCTGGCATGTCCTACAGTCAATTAATATCTCTGGTGACTCAGTTGTACTGTAAATCTGTGCACTTGTTTATAAACGGGGCATATCAGAGACTACTTACATTGTGACTTTGATGAGATTTGAAAGAATGGTTTCTGAATGCAAAAACACCCCACTGTGGATTAAGCTTTAAACGTTAGCTCGAGGGCTTGGTGAGTTCAGAGGTGCATGGGTTTAGCAAAAGCATGCCGCTCTCTTTAACCAAAATATTTGCTCATGACTCTGCTCATTAGAAGAAGAAATGATATGCGAAGAAAATAAGTGCATGCATGTTTGTTGAATCAAGAGATATCCTTTTGGGTGCATTAATTAGGCTGCTGGAATCATCTAATTGGTCTCTGTGTGGTGCAACTGCTGGCTTGACCAACAGAAAATAAAAACACAGTAATTTCATGTGGATGTTCAAAGAGAACTAAAGCAGATTCAGTTGACCTTGTTAGGCTGATGTAGACTGTATAGATCCCCGAAAGTAAAAAGAAAGACCACATTCAAGGCTCTCCAGGGAAAGATTGCCACTTTCTTAATTTTCTCAGCATTTTCTTTGTCAGAGCTTTCATGAAGCAATGACAAGTAAACAGCCATTTCAAAGTCTCCCATGTCAAGCCAGAGCACAGAGCAGAGATGTGTTTTTAAACTCAGTATTTTAATTGGAGCGCTGCCGGTAATGTCATGGCTCCATCTTCCAGTATGTTCTGAGAAACACTTCATTCCGGTTTCTCTTTTTTTTCCTCTCTCTCTCTCTTTCTCTGTTAATTAACGAAAGGCGCTTAAATGTTATGAATCACAACTAACGACATCTGACGAGTTCAGCACTCACAGGCACTAGCTATCCTTCAGGGGGAATGGCCAGCAGCAAGGCTTCAAACGACGTGAAGAGAGAGCGAAAAAAAATCAACAGAAGCCATGAAAAAATAAATAAAGAAAAGAAAAAATCTTTGAAACAGCTTCAAAGCATTACTTTCAGCTAAGTCCAGACAGAGAGCAGAATCAGAGCCGAGGCCCAAAAAGCTTGACATTCATGCGCCTCCACTCTCAACGTAAATGACGTTCTGGTAAATTATCCTGGAGAGCTGGGGGTGATGATGCGCTGGTGAAAATCAAGCGAACACGAAAGACATGAAGAGGTGCCTGTAAACCATGAGGAGCTCTGCATCGCGCTGTAGGGCATGTCGGTGGTAAGGCTAATGTATGCATGTATGCCAAAGATTTGTGTACGCGTAATTACACACGCCATGGCGAGCTGCCAGTGCCGTCAGCTCAAACCTCATTAGGGTAGCTCCTCTTTCACCTTCATTTCTTCATCTTCAACTTGATCGTGAAGGGAATTAGGCTGCACCTTGTTACATTTCAGCAACCATTTTGGGTGTGATGTTCAAACTCTTGGGGGGTGTTCACAAATTATAGAGTAAATAAATAAATGATGAAGCCCAAGATGTTTTTCTCTCATGTAAAACGGCAAAGATTATATCATCACAAGCCAAAAGGTCAGAGCGCCATCCAGCTACCACGAGGTTGGCACATTTTAACAGGAGATACCCCCCCTGGAAGGGGACCACCCAGAGGAAAACCTCAGCCACAAGCAGTGTGTGGTAATGAGCCTGCATCTCTGAAGCAGTTAATGACTGCTCATGCACCACACTGTGGAGGTACCCCACGCACCACAGAGTGGTTGCAGGGCTGACACCGGGGCTCCACCCTGACCGTGGTACCCACTGCTGGGGTCTGATCTGTGGAACTCCCCTGGAAACCTGACAACAGCTAGTTTAGCCTGAGCCCATATTGCTACTGCAATGTTTGGGGGATGAGAAATAAAAAAATAAAAAAAAAAGAGGGGGCAAAGATGTTCAGAAACAGAAAAGCATAAATGTTTATGCATAAACACAACACAACAACATTTAAGACGGAAAGAATAACATGCTCAAACACGAGCATATGCACAAAGAGATACTTTCTCCTCACAAACACATCAGAGAGAAGGATGCCTGACGGTCCCTGGGGGCCTCATGTGATTTGGGACTGTAATCCTGTTATGGCATCTTTGATCTCTTCCTCCAGATCCTAATTTCAAACAAACACTGTTGACAGCATTCAGTGTTTCTGAGTAGATCATGCAACCCAAAGAGCAGCACAGAGAGCAAAGAAAGAGTTAAAAAGAAAAAAAGGGAAAAACAAACCAAAAAAAAGATGATGAAAAAGAAGACTATAAGGAAAATAGCGAAGAAGAAGAGAGAAGGAGTAAATGGAAATGGGGTTTAGCATTTTGACCAAAATGAAGCAAGACCATGAAAGCAACACAATAAGGCTACTGGGGTTTCATGACCGTTATTAAGAAATAAGTCATTCTCAAAAAAATAACAACATGCCATCTCTGTTACCAATACACAGAAAAATAAATAAACATTTATGCAGGGAAGCTTCAAAGATGGGGAGTGATTGTGTGATTTGAGCATGAGCTGAGTTTTAATGAGAGGCACCAGACAAAATAAACATGAATAATGAAAAAACATCTCAACCAACCTGCAGGGGGTGTGATGGGTAGTTGAGCCAGACCTCCCGCAGGTCCTGTGGAGACGAAAAAAAAAAAAAAACACAAAACAACAGTCAGAAGAAATTCCTGCATCTCCGACTGGCATGGGGTCATTAAAGTTGATAAAGATGGCTAACAAGACTTTGTACCTGACTAAAACACTTGTAACTGAGGCAACAATCGCTTAGCTTCTCCTATATGGAATAACATTTCAATCAATGCTAAAAATCAACAAATACGGAAATAAAATGTGAAAACAAAATAAAGAAATACACTTGTGAAATGAGAAAATATTAACCCTCTGATGCATGAATTATTAAAGCCTTGGTCAAGATTGTTTTCTGAAGTGTTTTTTTTTTTCCTCAAGACATTTTTTCATAAAGTTACAAACATGTCCACTCCAGTGGACTACATGTGCCTGAGCACTCAACTTAAAACACTGTAAACTTACTGTAAAAGTGAACTAACTTGTGTTCTATTGTAAATATACAAACACGTTTTCTTTTCATACTTTTCATACAGCTATAGTTTGTCTCAGAGCAGCAGCTATGTTCTGCCCGGTGTGATCTGGAAAAAATTAGCCTGGAGATATTTTTCTTTTCATGTTGATATCAGAGTCAATAAAATGTAGCGCAACAATTATATACCGCTCTATGAAGCCCTCATCACCCACCATCCAGGGCAGGAGAGATACTCGACTGACATGGAGATGAGATGGCAGCGATATCGTTTTTCCAAAGTGTTGATGAGGTTCTTAAATTAAATGTTAACTGAGAAAAAAGTTTGGTTTGTTTATACAGTTTGTTGTCTCTCTGTGTCTCTGGGAGCAGGTGGATTATTTAGTCACGACTCACAAAAACTGAACATTTTTCTATTTTGTTGTGCCACGTCGCAAGTCCCATGTGCACGTCTATGTGAACGAGCGCAACAGTCCACATGCACGAATTTCGCCTGTCACTTGGCTGGAGGAGGGCAGCGATTTTCGCCTCATCGCGCAAATTCCATGATGGAGAAGGAGGGATGTTGCCTCCTGTGTGTCCAGCAATTAACTGGCGAGGTGTTTGCAAGTCGCGCTGAATAAAACTTAAGCAGTCTGTGGGAGTGGGCTGTGGGAGGAGTCTGGACCAGGGCGCTGCAATGCCATCTGCGCTCGATTACAACTGAAAACAGCACAAGAGAAAACTGCAAAGAACAAAAATAACCAGATCATTTAATTTTTCTGATCGTTGAAAACCCAGGTCGTAATTATGATTAAAATTTGATTAATCGCCCAGCCCTACTATCTTTGTGAACTGGAAAACCAAAAATAATCTAGGCATTCAGCAATTTAGGAACCTCTTTCTAGGCCACATCAGTAATGAGACAATGTCTGCCTCCTCAAAGAACCAGTTAGCTAAATTTCATTCCCTCTGGTCCCCTGTGATTATCTACATCACTTAGTATAGGTGAAATATTGTGACCTCGTTGCTTTGGGGGTTGGAGATTGGTGGTGGGGATCTGGACAGCTCCGTGTCTGGGAGGGTCTGCGGATGGGTTTGCCTCTTGACAATGGGGTATGGCCACTGGTGGGGCCTGGGTCGGTGGGAGTTGGCCCTTGGCTGGGTGGCTGTACTGTTCTGGGGTGGGCTGGGTGGAGGTTGTGGGCTCTGGTGCCTGGGGATAGCCACCTCTTTTGGGGGTGGAGGGGTCGGTTAGTACCGGGGGTTTGGGGCCTGCCCAGATGTCCTGCCACGGGGTGGGCTGGTGCATGCTCTAGTATCAGGGCTGCCTCTAGGCCCTTGGGGCTTGGGGCCCTTTGCTCTGGCCGCCCTGGATGGCCGGTGCCTGGCGGGGCCGACGGCTGCCAATCTTGGGCCGCTGGGGTTTGTGCCTCGTGACTGCGGGGGGCTCTGGCTGGGGCCTTCCTCTGCTGCCCTTGGGGTGGTTCTGGGGTAGCCTTTGTATTAGGGTGGCTTGGGTTCGTGTTGATCGCCTGGGTCTCTAGGGTGCCCTGGTCTGCCTCTAGCCTCCATGGAGGCGTGGTCAGATTTGCACGATCTGTTGTATCTTTGTACAGGTGTAGCAGTTGGTTGTCTGGTGTTAGGTTGGATTGAAGGGTTGTTGCCTCTATCTACTGTATCTTTGTCTTGTATTCCTTTATTCCACTTTCCTTTTTACTTCTCTCCATTACTGCCCTGTTTTTTCTGTCCCCTCCGGCCAGGTCCAACAAGATTACATAAATTCCATAATACCAAATAAATAAGATAAAACAATATATTTAAACAAATAAAGCAATAAAAATGAGATTATTAAGAGGAGCCTTAAATAATATTAAGCCCCATAAAGCTCTTCTTGGCAAAGCAAATTTGTTCAGCACAACACAGCAGCCAGACCATCCTTCTGTTTGCTACAATGCTGGACAGGACAAGTTAAAAGAAGAAGAAAAAAAAAAAAAGAATCATTCATTTAACAAGTACTTTTTTTTTTTTAGGAATGCACTAATGTCAGTATCGGTTATCGGCCCTAAACCATGTGTGTTAACTCAGTATTCATAAAAAAGCATTCTGATACGACATAACTCTATAGAAATATAAAAAAGATGGGGTGTCAAAACACATTAAAACTCTGAATTTGTATTTTTTCCTTAGTAAAAGGGAGCTGATTATGGCCATAGAGGTGCTTTGTCAAAACTGTGAACTGAATCCACTGAAAAAAATACTTTATACTTCTTATTTATGAAGATTCTACATTTATTTTTAAGCCTTACACTTCAATGATGGCTGCAGGATGACCCATTTATCACACAGTTAACCACTGAGTCATCACATCAGACATCCTGCTCCACATTCCCTGTAACAGGATTCATTAGAACTCATATCAAGACGTTGTATAGGCAAGCACTCAAAAGTAAGTTCTTGTTCTTAGTTTGAAAAAATGTGGTATCGGTACATCCCTAACTTTATTTACTTGATATGTCGCAGGATTTATTTCAGAGCTCAATTTCTGTGCAATTTAAATTGCACAGTTATTCATTTTAAACAAAAATGTTTAACATTAAATATTATTTTCTCCTATTAAAATATCGGTCTGAGTAAAATCAAAGTTTCCGAACTAGTGTTACTCTGTCTATGCAATAGTAAGAAAGTTAGTTTTCATTTACATACCAACAAATCTCCTGGCAATAATATACTAAATTGAATTTAACTGTAATAAAACTGAATGTTATCTTTATTCAACTTGACAAATTTGTAGTAAAAAAACAAAAACATGCATCTAAATGATGGAAAAATGCTCATGATCAGGTCATAAGGCTTCTAATTTGGACTTACTAGTTGTAACAACCCCTTTATATGTCACGCTTTCATTTCATATGTTGTTAACAAATTTATGCATGTTAGTTCCTCAAAATCAAGTCATTATATTAGTGGTAATTTAACAAGAAACACAGCTGTAAGACCTTATTTTTTAGCCACAGTAAATTACTTTTAACCAATATCAGAGGCAGTAGTTCTAATCCTTAACAATGACAATATTTAAGTGAGTAATTTCCTGGAAAACAAGAAAATGTTGACTCGACTTTATGCTTTATCAAAAACTGGAATGTCAAGAGGGCTGACGCTGAACAGTGGGCACCAACTGATGAGGCCTGTGGACCTGACCAGTCAGAGTAGACTTGAGTTTTCCAGAGGGCAATGGCCACACTTGATCCTTTTAATACAGGAAACAAGTAAATTTGCAGAAGCAAACGGCCCTCAGTCAGCTCCTTCATGGATACTTTTATAATAAATGTCTGCTTTATGGGAGCAGAAACCAAATGAAAGAAAGAAAAACTGCTATACTGGACGATTGAAGTACTTTACAATGTCATCAAGAAGCCCAGCATGGAGCAATGAAATAACTAAATGAGTTGGTGCCCCATTTTCAAACCCTGTCAGGTCTCTATATTGACCACCTGCTGTGGAATTGGTGAAAACAATATGATGTGGACTTGAGAAGGTGATACAGGTTGTTGTGAGCATATTTTTCAGGGGTGTGTTGTCTCTGGATACAAACATTCAAATTTGTCTAAAATATTTTTAATATATGTATATTTTTAATAATATTTTCAACAGGTTTCGTCAACCCTGTCCTGAGGTAACTACACAAGCTTAAGACAGAGGTTGAACAGAGGAAGAGTGAAAGGTGGATTCTAAGTTGTTGCCAAGGACAACGCCAGCCAGAGGGAGCTTTGGGCCTCGTGTCTAATATTGGATGAGTCCTTGTGGTGATAGAGCAATGGAGAGGGTCTCTGAAGTAAAGTATCACTCAGGTGTCTAAAAGGTTTAGGGAGATAAACCTATAAAATGCAGTGTTAGCCCACTGGGGCGGTTGTGTGTGGTCAGCGGCATCAAATGAGTGTCTCATTCTTTAAACCCAACCTGCTGGCAACCCATCGCCTTGAGCAGCCAATAAAAAATGTATGACTTTGATCAATATGTTTGAGTAAATGTTTCCACTTGGTTGCTTGAATCCAAGTCTGAGACTTGAGTTGGAAAGCACTAAGTACATAGCAGGAATCAAATCAACACTACACTTGCTTGTAAAAACATGAGTTGCTGGCTGTGGAGATCACTTAAATGATGTCAATAGCACTGGCTAATGGATCGAGTGTTTTTACAGTGATGTTGCAATCACACAATTTGCTCTCAAATACACATAAGAATGATGCATCTAAAACAGCATGGACATGCAGGCAAGTACAAAACGAAAAGGACAAGATAAGAGGAAGCAGTGGAAAGAGAAAAACAAAGAGAGAACTGAAGTACACAGAAGTAGCATCGGCTTGTGTTCAAGGCTTATGATTAAAATCCATCCACAGGGCGCACGCGATCCACCCACATGCTGTATATAGACCTGAACAGCTAATGTTTCAATTACAGCCACTCTAAAGACAAGGCAGACAATGATTAAGCCAGCATCGAGTGGGGATTTAAGAATAACATTTTTTTTCTTCCTATTCCCTTTATATTTCCAAGCACAAAACAGGTATAATTACTGGGGGTACAAATTGACATGTGCATCAGCTGAATCACACCCATTTGGAGTATATAACTCTGGTGCTATAAACAGTGCAGAAAGGGGAAAAAAAAGAAAAAAAAAGAAACAACTCCAAACATTACTTGGTTGTCAAATGTTTACCTATAATGAGAGCTGAAATTAAAATCAAAATGAAAGGCAGCTTGGTGAAATTGCTTGTGATCTCATTTTTAAGATGGTCTTCCATTAGACCTGCCCTTCCCTAAAGGGAATCAAGACGCAAACTCACTGTTATAGATACTCAAGTCTCACAGGCCAATCACAAGCACTATACCCTCCATGCACACACAGACACTCTATGTCCAACAACCCCAGGGATTGTAGGCCATCTGTGATTAGAGCATGATGGTGTTCTTCTCTGGCAAGGTCCAGTGCTCCCTGACAAATTGGTCTTTTCTGCCAATCAATCCATCAAAAGGTGTTACTGCAGCATAGAGATCGACAGAAGATAGCATAGCTGATCAATATCAACATAAAAGCAGCCCAAAACAGAGGCTTCAGTCAGTCAATTGTTCAGGACAAATAAGTAGAAAACTGATCCTTTAGTAAAGTTTTTCTCACAATTTATAGACGAGGTGAAGACAGGAGATTTTACAGTTACTGCAATCATTACTGCAAATGTGAATGGACAATTGCCTGTGAGTGAACAAATACATTAATTTTATGAGATATTAGCAAACCAAGGACACAGTGAAAAAGGCACACAATCCTATTCACACACTGGAAAGATTAGCGAGAGCTGTTACAGGAAAAAGTGTACAAACGGAACATGGAGTGATGGGGAAAATTGAAAAGTTTACAAGGTTAAGAGAAAAGATGAATAAAGTGTATTTCTGCAATTGCTGTAATAACTGTAGTCATTTATTTTATATAAAGAGTCCAGCCTGCATTTCAGTAATAAACTCACTAAGTGCTTCAGTAATAAATTTAGTAATAAACTTACTAAAATAAACTAATAACTAAAATAAACTACTTAAAATAAACTAAAGAAAGAGCGGTTACAGCTGAAGCAAGCCAGAGAATAAGCCTTTATATGGAGGGAATTATCAGCCCTTCACCTGTGCCACCTTAGCCCCATTTTCACCAACGGGTGCAAGTCGGGATGCATTTTTTTGCGTTTCCACATACGAAAACTGTGAAGGGTACCCTAGTATCCGACCGACCCATCCTACTTTTATGGGACCCTTTCTTTGGGGTACCAATCCAATATTTTCGATCCAAAAGGGTGGGGCTTAACTGTTACCCATTGATTAGCTAAAAAAAAAGTCACTTCCCGTGCGACCTGGCATAATAATGACGCATGAATGGGTCTTTGTTTAGAGCAACATGTTTTCTTTTTGTTGATTAAATCTCCACTTAAAATAACGTTACGAAGCACTGCCAGGAATAAAGAACTCAAAATGTTGGATGATCGTTATTCTCTTCCTTCGTTTCTGGGTCGTGTTTTGGTTATACTTTAAGGAAGCCGTTGCGCTGTGATGGCATCTTGCTATTACGCAGCTGAGGCATCTATTGCTATCCAGCTGATACTCCGCCTCTCAGGTAAGGTTACGATTGGCTGAGGTAATGTAACGAGATTACAGTTTCTATACATCGAATGTAAGTGACTATAAGTCGCAGGACCTGCCAATCTATGGAAAACCGTGTGACTAATATAGTACTTTAAACCCTTTAGTAAGACTGAATGAAGACAGTTGAAGAAATCTTAAGATGGATGATCTAATTTTGTTGGTAATTGTTTGGTATCTGGTTTCTTCAGATGGCTGATAGTTCCCAGGATAAAATACAATATATAATGAAGTACGTTTAAGCTAATTTCCTAAGTATTTAAAGAATCTGAAGAGCTCTTGTCTAAGCTCAACATTACCAAATTAATTACCAAAATAAATTCTCAAACACAAAAAGTCAGACTTTACAAAGCTGTCATAACAGAATATTGAGTTGACAGTGAGATTTGAAGTCTAATCGGTAAAAATGGAGCAAAAAGAACACTGTGTTTGGTGCACTGTGGTTATTTTTCATAATTTCCATCTGCTTATATTGGCACAAATCTGATTCAATACCTCAATGGACTGCACCTGGTTGTTAGAAATGTAAGAAAAGGGCTGCAATGCTGTATCACCAAAAGTCATTGCCTCAGCACCATGGTGATAGTCTTAGTTGTCACAGCAACCTTTGCTGAATTTGGTGTGTTGAGTGTATGCCTGTGTGGTGTTAATAAAGTCCAACAGATTAGCCCATGGGCAACTAGAGAGATCATTATGATGATTGCTCCTAAAAGAGGTGCTTCCCTCAGGACAGCACAGTCGCATCAACATCTTTTCCCTGCAATATTGCGCTGCTGTTGAGTCCAGGTTGGGAGCAATTGAGCAGTTTCCCCTAAAGAAGATGCTTCCTGCCTCTCTGCTGATACTTTAATAACCTCCCCAGTAATGTCATTAGCGAATTAGCATCTATTGTCTCCTCCAGGCTTCTGTGTGCAATGATGCTAGATTCCATCCGAGGCAAGAGCCCTGTTGTTTGGGAACCAGTGCCAGCAAAGGTGAAAAACAAGGGGACGAAAATAACAGTTTCGCTTCAGCTAAGAATGCCATACCAATTAGGGAATAGCAGAGGGAGTGAAAGAAAAAACTGTGAGGACTTTTTTTTTGTCTGACTAAATCTTGAGGTGGAAATTACATGCATGCTTTGTTTTAGGTAGCTGGAGCTGAAATTTTACCCCCGGAGTTGTGACACTTTTGTTTCGACTTGTCATAAAAAGGGCAAAGTGAAACATCTGTGAGGGTAATAACATCCTGGAGTGCTCAAGGGAGGAAAGAATGCAAAGGAGACATGGAGAAAATAAGAGGGAGCATAAAAGAACCACCAGACAGCATCCTTTTGTGTGGTTGGAGGGTATGGGGCCTGATCAGCCATGTGTGAATGGAATACCTTACCGGCAAATGGGAACGATGAAAACCTTCTACGGTGTGATAGAAAGAAATGTAGTGTGCTTCAGTTTTGCACTGTATCTCATTAGTTTAGTAATGTGCTGTGTAAAGACTCATTCTGACATGTTTTATTTGAAAGAAGGATCTGAGTAGTTTTGCAGATTTTACTCTCTCTGCCTGTCTATGTCAGGCCTGCTGCATAGCTCCCCCCCCCCAACAAACCCATCATACCACAACGGCTGGTGTTTGGCTTTCTGGTCTTTGTCCATCTGCCTTATCTTAGCTCTCTACAACAGAGCAGCCATCAGGAGGATTCAGCAGGAGGGTGACAAGAAATGCCATTTTAATCTTCCATCAAAATGTTTGAAAACTTTCAAAGTTGTAAATTACAACTTCTCTTCTGTATTTTAGTCAGATTCATCCAAGTGTATCTCACTATTTTTTGCCTGAAAGCCATCATGCATTTCTTTCACAAGCCAATACCTTTTTTTCTCTTTAATTTTTGTTTTCATTTTTTAAAAACGATGTTTATAACAGGTAACCTTGAACCCCAACGCTAGCTAACATTCAGACTGAAAATGGCTGTTTAGGTAGTTCTGATTCACACATTTACAAAAAGAAATAAATAAAAAAAATATAATAATTGAGCTTTTTTTTTTTTTACGAACACAAAAAAACCCAAAATTAAGTCAGTGACTGGTTTGTTTATTTTGAGCTACTGTAGGAGAATGGTGGTAAAACATAGCTGACAGCAGCAACAAAAATACAACTATTCATAATTTAACATGAATCTTCACTGACAGTAATTATTAAAACATTTAAAAAAAAGCTTGAAAATGCTGTAAAATGCTGATGGAATAGGAAGGAGAGATATTTCTCAGTTTATTTTATTTTCATTAGTTCACTAATAAATCCAAAACAGGATCTAAAAATTATGCCCCACAAAGACAGTTCTTAATTACTTAGCTCTATTGTTTCTTTGAGATTCAGTAGCTCTATATTTTCCCAGCAAAATACTTTGCTTGATTTAGCAATTTTAGTTTTACATATTTGGCACTTTTAAAACTTCGGTGCAACCGTAAGTGGTTTTGTGAGCCTCCTCTCTTGAGAATCCACCTCCTAGTTTGGATTTATGAGGTAAATGCCCTCTCAAACTTTTAAGGTTGATCTTTAAACTTTCCTGTTTGATAAAGGTTGCAGAAAGGGCTGGGTCAGGAGACTCAGGCTCATCTTCATCGCTTCATTGCTGCTGCCAGACTGCTTAGCGTACAAACATGATTGTGCTCTTATCACTAGCTGTTTTTTTTTTTTATTATTTCATCAGCTAGTAAAGCAATTTGAAAGCTGTCTTTTTTTTTTTAAAAAAGACACAAATAAGACATGTGACTCAGATACTTCCAATAGCTCAACAGAGATCAAAGTCAGTCAAGCTTGACAAAAAAAAAAAAAAAAAACTGTTGAGAAGAGACATTCAATTTCAATTAGGTGTGTTGGAGCAGGGAAACATCTAAAACAGCTTTCAGGAACCGGAGGTGGACACTTCTGAACTACTGTATGAAGTGAACAAAAAAGGTTTTGTAGTGTCACCAGACGGTATGGCTGTAATTCAGTAGAATAAGTAGTGTTCTAATCAAAGCATCAAAGCAGACAAAATGAACTAGTGTGAAAAAATTGTGGTAGCTCTTCCATTATATTCTTTGGGAATATCAGGGATATTTTGTCATATCTGGGAATGCAGCGGTTATTCGGTGTCAACTGTTTAGCCAACTTAGAACTCAAATAGCTGGTCAGTCAAATAATTTTTTTAATTGTTGCCAAGTCATGACTGGAAAAGTTGTTTCCATTTCTGTTAATGCACATCAAGTATTGCAGAAACATGAAATAATCAGTGGAAGCCCTGCTGCCAATATATTCCATTTTAGCTTCACAAGATATCCAATTTTAGATATGGAGAAAGTTACTTAACATTTTATTACTCTTGTATTGGGCAATTCAATGAAACACTTGAGTAGAACAAAGAATGTAGGAGACCCTTTCTGTCTGTCTTTACACGCTCCCACTGAATTTCAAAACAGATTTTAAGATCTTACTTTTTTCTGAAGTGTTGGATGGTTCAGTTCCTGTCTGAATGTTTGAGTTTAAGTCTCCTTACTCACAAATAATCTTAGTTGCTGTGTTATAATTCTTTATGGTCTCCTAATAATTATAATCAAATACAAAATAATTTATTCAACAACTGAACACAGTCTGAATAATAAGTATTGTGAATAAGTATTATTTTCTACCATAAAAAGGATTAGAAATTATATCATTAAAAGGCAACACAACTGTTGTCTCACTCAGTGATAAAACCAATGCTATAACAAGCAAGGATATCATGCAATCATCTTTTGTGACAGTTTTGTTGGTTTTCGTTTTAAAGACATCTTTTTACTTTTATGTTTCTCCTTGTCTTTAGGGTGTTTTTCTGTTTTTAAGCAATTCTTTAACCTGTTACCATCTTTCTGCCTATTTTAAGAGGTTACCACTGCTCTGTTTAATAACTAATGTGCTTGTTGAAATTTCATAGCTCTTCCACTCGTATCTATTCATCAGCCCCAACCAAAAAAAAACCTTTACAAGAAAAGTCAAGATATGAATAATGTTTTCATGGAAATGCCAGCCTTCATATCACAACAACTCTGTAGCTCTTTCTGTGGACTTCATGGCCATGGGATGACAGAAAAACAGATGCAAGGCCAAGGCCGAGGTACTGACTTACAAGAAAGAGAGGTTGACTTCCCTGATGGATGTGGCCCACCAGCAGTCAGTGTACAAATGCTCACCAGGACACCATGATCCTGCTGCCTCACCCCAGCTTTATTCCAAATTCACACCTAAATATCTGCCACTTTAGTCGAGACCTACAATTTAGCTTAGCTTTTTATTGCATGTAGTTATTTAATTTCAAATTAATGTGTTCTTATTTTTAGTTTAATTACTACTTATTTAGGTTTTCCTACTCTGAGCCCCAAGAGAAGAAAGCTGTCGGAGATGTGTCGACAACAAGCTGCAAGACGTCCCCAACCACGTCTCCAAGAACAAAATCTCTGTTTTCTATCAAAAGCTCTATGTATGCTTAGAGTGTGTGTGTTTGTGTGTGTTTGTGTCTAAGAAAAAGTATGATTGCGAGTGTGTATTTCTGTTATAAACTAGTGAGTGATGGCTTGTATTTGTAACCTTCACATGGAAAGCACTTTCAGTTACTTGTTATTTAAAAAAGGGTTTTATAAATAAAATTTGATTTCATATGAATAAAGGCCAAATGTGTTGAGAATTACAGAAAAACATGATAAAAGTGCTAAAATCTTAACTGAAAGTATGAAGAGAATAATGTAAACTAGATGGACAAGCATACACACCTCTGCAAAATGAATAAAAGATATTGTATGCAAAAATTATAAATAAAATGCCAAAATATGATCTTCCCCAGTTATTTAAGGGTGTGAGGTTGTGACTGATTTACTCCTGAAGCCTCTAATTTGTTTTTTAAAGATTACTGATTATGATCAAACATGTCTGTTAGAATTCAGTGTGTCACATAGTGTGTGGGAGTCACTAACTGAATCTAAGTCAAACAACCTCAATCACCAATTAGAACCATGCCTGCTGCTACGTACTAGACAAGCTGAAAGTGATTTAATTGATTCATAACGTTTCTTGCCAAGATAAATGCAAATACTGACTCATTCGTCAATTATTCATGGCTGCTGATCTCATGCACACATGCACGCAAACAATAGCAGGTGTCCCACACAAGTCTGGCAAAGCACAATGTTCCACACCTCCAGTTCTTTTTCCAAAAGATACCAGACATGCTCAGCCTTCATCCCCTTTTTTGTTTTTCTCAGTGTCATTGTCTCTTCTTTGTGCATACAGTCAAAAGTACCACAGAATAAACCAAGATTTAGCTGGATCTCGAGCTGGCAAGGCCTCAGCAGTATGCAATGTGTCGCCAAAACACGCAGTGTGTGGGAGTGAGCGAATAAAAGAGACGGTAATGTCTTCCACAGATCGAAACGAAAAAATCTTATCTGCAGCTCAACTCTGCAACATGGCCTTGCAAATCCTGTGCATGAAACTACGATGTGGCAAAGGGGCAAAACCAAATTAGAACAGAGCTGTTTTTATTTTTTTCTTTGCTTTTTCTTTTTTTTCCCCCTCACTCACCTCGCTGTTGAAAAGTAGTCTACCAAAGAGCTGCCGCGCTTCGTCCAAGCCTCCTTCCAAATACACAGCCCCTGTACAAAAAAAGAAGAAATAATGAGGGATGAAGGACAACGAAATCAACACAACTAGTTTTGAGTATTTGAGATTTTACATCAGCGTGAAGTATTTACAGAACACTACATTTGAAATTTTCCACTTCTGGCAAATTTAGAATTGCTTAAAAAAACTTGACAATCCACCATTGCATCATTTATGGGGAAAAATTTCAAGTAATTCAGAGGCAATCTCTGATTTCGCTCCTCCTGGAAAACTTAAAATTAATTGAATTCAGCAATGAATTATAATTGCTTTATTAAAAATGGGACTGCATTTTAATGCTTTTTAGATGGTAGAATGATTTCAGGGTTCCAGTGCAGATACACCTCCCCTCTGTCATAAAAAAGGAGGAAGAGGACAAGGTGGTGTTTGCATCACTACAGTAAATTAGAACCGGTTGCGGCTGCTATATAAACGATATGCTCGCATTAAGAGTGGTGCATGTTTAAGTACAAATAAGATAACAGTAACTAGCTTGCCTTCAAGACTAAACTGTGTGTTTGGGCAGGTGGAAACACACCAGATGAGTGAAAAGAAATACAATGCCTTCCCCTCCAATCATTTATCTGGATTGAAAACCGTTGTTGTTGCCATTAGTTGTCCACCAGCCATCCATGACACTCTGAGACTGAGAATCTCTGTACCAGTCACTAAATTCATTCAAGACTTCAGACCAATCTGTTGTTCCCATGCGACAATTTCAAATACAGAGTTTGTAACGGATCTGAAGAGTGATCACGGCTTAGTGAGTCATTAATTGTAGACAAGATAAATAGAAAAAAAATAAATAAAAGAAATACAATCTGTAATACATACAGTTTGAGACTTAATCTGTTTATCTGTTTATGGTAAAAACTTGGCTGTACACAATCTGATACGTGTGTTCTGCCCCCTGGTCGATACAAAAAAAATTCAATAATACACTACAGTAATTTTGACACATGACAGGGTAATTAAATGACACATATTTTTTGCTAATTATGTTTAACATTTTTCTAAAGGGCCAAATAAAGACTTTTCTCCACATTCTTTCTCGGGTTAGGCTCTAAAGGGTTAAACAGTGCATAAACTCGAACTGTTCAGCACACCACTCATTGTTCAGGCGTGTAAATGGATGAAACCAAAAAGAAACAGACAACACCATATTCCAATTTTACCAGGCAATTAACAATTGATTGGAAAGTTATCCTTCAGTTTTATAATACTTTATTTTGTTGTAAACAGTACAACAATAACAACCCCAGTATGTTTTGTATGGATACGGATTCTAACTAACCGAAGCCCAACTTTTTTTTTAATTAGCCTATCTCTATTTCCATTTCAAGCGTGTGTTTGGCTGATGCACAAGTAAAACATGTCAGATGGCAAGTGGATAAAAAAAAGCTTAATATCAAGGCCTGTGTATAATGTGGCCTCTGTCACTCGCCTACACACTCGGACATGACTTATCTGTGCAACCGTTTACTGGATCTGACTTGAATTGCAAAGGGGGGACAGGGGGAGAAGGGGTATAAAAACATAAAAAGACATTATATACACAATGAGCATACAGCAACACATGCACAAAAGAAACAGGACGAAGGAAGAAATCTGATAGAAGACTGGTCTTAAATAAAGAAGAGCTGCGATCATAGCAAGCAAAGAACAAGGCGAGTTTTCCAAATGTGCCTGTGTATGGGAATGATTTGCAGCTTCTCTAGCTCATTCTAATGCAGCCAGCTTTGTTTCACAAGTCAACTCTCCTTTGTGCTTTGTTGTTTGGCTCCTCTTATGTTTCTGTGAAAATCAGTGGAACTATCATGGTGCCTTAAAGCTGCATACAACTTCTAAACCATCACACTTACTGTGGCTCATTCAATTTAGAAAGCAATAACCACCTGGCAAATTGGGTATACAATTGTGCAGTGGTTTTTATTATGAGCATAAATGAGCCGGTGGAAATGGGGCGCGGTGCGGTTGCAATTCTAAATGTGCAAACTGCTTTCATGGATGACATCAAAAACATATGAGGGATTCATCATCTGAGGAGGGGAAACTGCTTTCAGATGGCTAACAGGCTATTTACACACATGCACACACACACACCAGCCATGAAGAAGCAACCTACATAACCACAACCATAAAGAAACACAAACAAACCACCTAGTACAAAGACAAACAAAAACGCTCTCCCACTCTGCCTTCAACGCCCGAAACAGGACGGAAAATGACTTACAGCCATTGCCCAAAATGTTTGGACAATTTGATTAAACCTGACAGCTGTGCCTCACCCAGCAGTCTCTTTGGTAACTTTGGATACCCCTTTATTAACATTAAAAATAAATCAATACAGCAGCAAGGTAATATAATGAACACAGCTTGTGAATTTGGGGAGGCACTGTGGCTGGTAATTTCCTGCAGAGTTCATGCCCATGCCAGATCCCAACACAACAAGCCTGCAAATTAATATCTATAAATCTTCACCGTTCTTTAAGTCCACAAACACAGAAAGCCACTAAACCCCTTGCAGATGTGTATCAGAAGCAAACCTTCTGCAATCCTGACATGACAGGCCAAGCAGCTCACTGAAGCTAACCGCAAAGCGCTCCAGAGATGAGAGCGGTTCCTCACAGGATGTTTTCCACTAAGTATCAGCACTGAGATTTGTGGTTTTACCATAATGTGAACCTCATTTTTTAAACACTGCTACGCAGCACATGTTTCCCCTAGAGACCTGCTGTTGGTGGGGCAAAAACTCCCTCTTATGACCAAGTTCTAAACGTCTTTCAACTATCACTCAAGATGCATTTGTCTGTGTGAGCACTGAGGCTAGGAGGAAATGGGTGGAGCTGGGAGGCTTTTTCCTTCATGTTCTGATGACAAGGCAGATTTGGAAAGTTTGCCAAACAGGGGCCACAAAGTTGTTAAAATTCAAACTTTTCTTATTAGATTTTCAAAACTTCTTCCAAGACGTAGGAGAATGTGAAGGTAAGCAGGGAGAAACCAGGAGGGCCTCTAGGGATTTCAAAAGGTATTAAAAAATCTAAAAGCAACACCTTTGGTGTCAATCAAAAGGCCTCCGGATGAAGAAACCATGATGAAGTCTAGTGAGAAGACTCCTGACAAGAAGGCTGTCTGTGCAAAAAGTGCACCCCAAAGCAATCCAATCAAACACACAACCTGCTGCAATCATTAAATGGAGATCTGAGCTCCTCAGTCCACATCAGCCTGCAAAGTTACAGCTCACGCCCTGAATACACACAACCCACAGACAGACAGCCAGCCAAATCAACCTGCAAATATAGTATATACTGGCCTCTATCCACATCTCATCTTGCAGCAACACGCCCTGGCCCAATCGCTCGGCAATAATATCGGGTTACAGGAGGCACAGATGGTTTGGGGAACCACAAACACCCACACAGCCTTATGACAGTGATGCAAAACTGAGTACAACAGCATTTCAGCAAAAAGAAACACTGAAATTAATTTCTTTTCCCTTCCAACTCCTTGTGATATTTACTGAAAATAAAACTGATGCAGTAATGTGCAAAAGTCTTCAGTCATTTCTTTATATCTTGTTTCCAAGCAGCCGGATTTTTAATATTTTAAAGTGGTCTTCAGCACTAGTTCTCCGGGCTTTCTGAATGTCTGTCCTAGTTTTCTTTGGGCATCGGCTGCTTTTTTACATCTTTCCAGTTCAGCTGTACCTGATTGTTTTTAGAGGAATGTGATTTTTAAATCATGAAGTCACTTAATAATGACCAATTGATCATTTAATCATAAAATGGACACTTAAAGGGATCAACCTGAGTTGTGTCAATAAGTCACATAATGAAAGATCCAATTTTAAAGTTATTCTTTTGGCACTTTTTTGTTAGCGGTCAGTCACAAAGACATCCTTTCTAACTGCCTCTTAAGTTGAACTAGTTAAAGTGCCAAAGACAACACAGATAAAACTGTAATTTTGTTCCAACAAGGTGATTCCCACAGAGCTCTAAGCAGATACTTGGCACATCTCAGCATGGTGCACAGTGAGGAAACTAGAAAATGGTAGGACAAAGGAAGAAGTGCAACACTTTCAGTTAATCCACTGAAGCCTCTTCAGAAATGGTCTCCATGGAAGGGAGGCTATCAAGAAGTCACTCTTAAGGAAGCGAAACAAAGAGAAAAGTATGCCAAATAACACAAGAAGTGGACTGAAAATCAGTGGCAATGGGTGTTTTGGAGTGACGAACCCTCCGCAGAGCCTGGACCTCAACATTACCAAAGCATGTGGGATCATGTTGATGGAGAACAGAAAAAAGGCAGAAACATCAAAAGAAGAGCTTTGAAACGTCCTTCAAGAACCAGTCCTCAAGATAACTTGAAGAAATTACACATTTAGATTAGAATTGCACAAACTGCTTTTTGCCTTTTACACTGTATTTTCATGCATTTTGCACGGCTCACTTAAATGTTATTTAACATTTTCCCTGCAATTTAAAAAAAAAGATATGCATGATGGTTCGAGACTGTTGTATTTTACTGCATATAAAATGACCCACATGCTGTAGCTTTAAATTATTACATAAATATTTGACTCATTTCTTTGGGATTTGTTAGGACCAGTTACTTTCTTTACATTGAAATAGACTCAATAATCCCCCACAGAGCCCAGATCTACAAACTTCACCTTCACACATTTTATACAGGTCAGACAGAAGACGGAGCAGAAACTCTGAGCAACTTTTCATCCAGCTCTGTGCAGAGAATGTCATTCATGGCCAGAGAAGGCCAGCCTGTAATGAATCTCCACATCTGTCACTAGTTTAAGTCAGACAGCCATGCCGACTGTACAGTGTTATGTTTAGGAATAGAACTACAATGTCTGTAGGCTTTCAGTGACCAATAAAAACCCAGAGTCAGGGGCATATGAAACACCAGCGGCTGACAGTCACATTAATAACCTCGAATGAATTATTCAAAAACGCTCAGGCTCTAATCCATCAAATAATATATTAAGCCGCTCGCTCTCGGCTCAACGGGGGCTGAAGCAGCAGACGGACACAGAAACCAACACATTAGAGGCAAAAAAATAAACAAAAATAGGACATGAAAATAACGTTTTCAGCACAGTAGCATGAGAGCACTGTAACATCAGATATCTTACTCTTCAAAAATGAAGAGCAATGGCTGAGATGGAGAAACCAACTGCACCACCGCAGCAATTAACAAAGGGAGCACTACGCTTTCAATGATACACCGGCCGCATTGTGTATGAATCTGATATTCAGCAAGTGAGAGATAATCCTTTCTCTGTGTTCTTTTAATAGGGAAGAGCTTAGAGAGAGGCCTCACAAAGGTTCACCATCTGTATCCCCCATGGCTGCTGGCAGCATATAATCCACAGATCAACTGTACAAGGAAATTAGGGCCATAAAAACAGAGTGGGGCCTCTTTTCTTCTTCTCAATTCTTTTCAAACTCTTCAGTAGGAAGGAAGCGACACTGCTTATCAGTGAGGAGGACCTGAGAGAGAAACGAGAGGGCAACAGGCGTGCAGACTTTCTATGAATACGCAGAGGAAGAAAGCGTTTTCTAAAGACGAAGAGGTAAAGTGGCAAAAGAGTACAACTACAGAAGAAGAGGGTGAGAAATAAGAGATAGAAGAGTAGAGCTGGTGGTACAGAATTGTAGGCGCGCAGGCCAAAAGAGCCCAAATGAGAATGGCCCACTCCGGCAGAAGTTAATGACAGGGGATCAGAAAAGCAAGATTTCCATTCAACACTTTGAATTATTCAGGGTTGCAGGGCAGCGATTTGCATTGCAGATGCCTTCGCTTTCCATTCCTCTACTGCTCTCTCTACATTCTTTTCCTCTCCCACTCTCTCCCTTTCTTCCTCTCTCTGTTTCGAGCAGCAGAATGGCCCTGCCTCAGGGTTAGGAGATAGACACATTCTCAGCTCCACGGAGAGAAAGCTTTGCCCATGCAAAGCAGGAGATTATCTGCCATTTCCAACACAGTCCGGGTTCAACGGTCACTGTGGCAGAGAAACAAATAAAACAAAGGTCAGAAAACGTGTATTGTAAGCCCTTAAAGCTATCTGCCAGGGCCTTGGAATATTATGAGCAAGCCGTATTCTATTATAGCTTTGAAAAGGTGTGCAGAAGGAGGTTCATTTGAATTCTATGCATATATATATATATATATGTATATATATATATATATGGGGATGTTAACTTCACAAAAAAGGTCTGCAACATATTTGCAAGCGCTTGTCTGCTGATGTGGCACCTGCTGCTTTTGGCGAAGTGCCGGCTTGACGTTTCTGTCAGATGCGACGCGTGAGGATGAAACAACAGCGTTTTTTGTGCCCCTTCGTAGCATCTTGCAGCACGTGCCAGAGATCCGAGTGCGTCTTGTGAGGAGACAGCGAGGGCTTGTGGATGCAGATAGGGAGGGAGATGACAGAGTGACAGCGTGACTCATCATGAGCGAGGCAAAGCTTTCACCTAATAACACCCAAGCTCCACATCACAGAAGGAGTTGGGTGGGTGGGGGTTTGCAGGAAGGGACATAAAGGGGAGGGTGGAGACAGATACTACTTGACAACAAGGTAGTAAAAGAAGAGTTTGAGCTAAAAAAGCTTATTTTAAAATGACAAATAGATCGGGGAGAGAGGAGAAGGAACATTAGACATTCTCAAAGAATGTGACTTCAAACATCTTGAATTTGTGCACATGTGCGCATGCTGTGCCCCCCGGTGTACATTTCTGCAGTGAGTGGGAAGGAGGGGAAGAAGCATCATTTTTGAGTTGGTAATCCAAACCCCAACATCACAAGGTGCTCTCGGAAAGCAGGTTTAGAAAAGGAACTCTGTTTAGTCATCACTTTCATTAAAACCAAATTTCCAGGTGTCATAACAAATCATAAAGTCTATTGGAAGCCTTATAAACTCATGTTAAATGGAATCTTTTAGGGTTATTTCTATAAAAATGGGGAATTATTGAATAATAAATGCTAGTATATATTGTACTATTCTCTTTTACTGCAATCTAAGTCATGCTGCAGTGAAATTTGGGTAAATGCAAGTAAAAAAATCTGGATCTGATAATTAAATTCACAAACTTCACAAAGGAGCTATCAGAATAATGTATAAAGCATTTCATAATGAATCTACAAATGCATTCTTTAAAATGCTCCACATTGTGTACTTCAAGTAGTTAAAGTTGTTTGTTATTTCATTAACACCAGCCTTCCTGTCACCAATTTGTTTTTTATTTCTTGTATTTATTTATTTATTTTATATTATTAAGAGAAGGAAAATGCAAATTGTGAGGTTCATTTGCATTTAATATATGTAAAGTAAAAACTACACATATGTTTTAGTTTTCAGTTTTACATTGTGGAAAAGATTAGTATTAAGTAGCACACTGTTGAGGTTAATTAGGGATTACTGTGTAATTTCACCAATACTGAGGATTTTAAGGTCTATCATTATGAAATAACATAATATTTGGTCTTTTTTTTTGTCTTGGCACAAATAAACTTTGGCTTCAGCTGATTCCCACTTCAGTTATTTACAGTCAGAGTGATGTGACGTAGTGATATAGATAATGATAACAGGTCAGTTTCATATAGGGAATAAAAAGAGCACCTTAGAGAGGCAGAATCTCTCAAAAATAAAGATTTGCAGATCAGTCTGCAAAAACTCTTAGTCTTAATGTTCCTAAATCCAAAATTGTGAAGTCTGAATATTCCATCAATCACAGTACATAATATCACCAGGAGACCTGGAGACTTCTTTGTGCACAAGGGACATAGAAATCAATATGATTGCCTGCTTTTGGGATCCTCAGTTTGCACTGCAATAAAAACGGCATGATTCTGCCTTGGAAATCAGTGCATGAGCACAGAAACTAATTAACTAACTACTCTGTTGAACACAGTTTATTGTAAATAGAGGTTAAAGCTTTGCCATGCAAAAATGTAGCCATATGTGAACGTGATACAGAAATGTTGTTGTCTTCTCTGGACCGAAGCTCAATTAATATGGACTGTGACGAAGCAGATAACTGTTCTGTGGTAAAACGGATTAAAATTTGAAATTCTTTTTTCTTTTTTAATTATGGACACCAGAGGGAACATTAACAGCCATCAGTTTAAAAGCCTGCATTTCTGATAATATGGGGAGGCATTAGTGCCTACTACACTGGCAACTTTCTCATCTAGACAGGATCCACTTATGCTGAAAGGTATATCTTGGTTTTGAAGCAACACATGCCATCATCCAGACAATATCCTTTTCAGGGTAGACCTTGCATATTGCTGTGAAACCATACTCCTTTTAGTCTTAGTTTTAGTTATCTTTTAGTCCAGGTACTGAACTGACCTGCTGCAGTCCAGACTTACAACAACTGACAAGATTTGACACATCATGAAATGGAGGACTGCAAACCAAGAAAACCCAGGACTGTTAAGCAGCTAGGATCTGATGTCAGACAAGAATGGGACAACATTTCTCTAATGAAGGTCCGGTAACTGGTCTCCTCAGTTCACAGATGCCTATAGACTGTTAAAAGTAGGAATGCACTGATCTGATTTAGAGTCAGTATCAGTACCGATATTGAAGAAAATTGTAGTTTGGCTATTGGTGACAATAAGCCCGATTCATAGGCTCCGGTCTATTAAGTGTGCTTCTAAGTTGTACACTTTGAGTGACGTCATCTGCTAACAACGCACCACGCAGCGGCTCATATTTGCTTTCAAAGAGGAGCGAGCGAAAGGCTCAGCTGTCTGTAACTTTTTCACACTACCTCAGCCAACACATTCAACGGCTACGTCCAAAACCTGCGCAGTGATGTTCCGAGAAACTTGAGATATCTGCTTGAGCAGGTCACTGACACTGAGTGGTATGTGTGTAAAAAAGCTTGACAAGTTAGGACTATCTAAGCCTTGCTCTCATTTAAAAACATTAATAACAGTTCAGAAGCCGAGCTGGGCCTTGGAAACCATGTGGTTGAGAGATCCAGCTGCAGTTTAAATCTACACCAAACCCCAGATTGGTACGATAGAGCGGAGGCGTTGATGAATAGCTGTAATCAATAAAAAAAAAACTACAATCAAACTATGGTACGTCAGTTTTATCGGCAGGATGGAGGGTAAATTAATGAAGCCTGGTTATTTTCGGTTATTTACAGCACTTTATTTCCCCCACACGCTCTGGATGACGGCTGATGGGAGTGTGCTCACCTGCGTGTGCACGTGCATGCGACCGTGTAGTAAGAAAGGACATGCCATCATTTGAATAAGGTAAATAACAATAATAAAAATAACGTAAATAAGCTATTTCTTTTTGCACAATTGCACTAAACAATTGTAAAGAGCTGATTTCTATTTATTTTGAATATCTACCAACCAAGCTAGTGGAGCTACTGTTTTGTTTTATCACTTTAATTTCAGCTAATTTCTTTTGATTTTGAATTCCTAATTGAACTGACTGAACCTTTTCAGAAGTTTTGCTCTTGTTTATTTTTACATGTTGTTTAATCAAAGTAGTAAAGCTGTTGTTTTTCATTTTGTTATTTTTTTTCTCCGGTTTCAGTTCTTTATTATTTTACATTGGGTGTTATACCTTTACAGGCTCTGACTAAACCAGGAAAAGTGTTGTTATATTTTCACATGTTACCATGTGACCAAGCTTGTGAAGTTTATTTAAGATTATTAAAGTCGATTAAAGATAGCTGTACTGGTGCACAGTTGTTAAATAATTAAGCAATTCAAATCTGTTTGTTTTGAAAAATTAGTAAAGAAATTTTTAATTTAAATCTGATGTCTTGCAAAAAAGAAAGATCTCAGTCTTTTCCACAAAATGAGACATAATTTGTTAGGTAATTCAGTCTGTGTTTCTGTATTGGTATCAGATCGGGATGGGCCGATACTAAATCTGGGATATAGACATCCCTGGTTAAAAGAACCGGGGATTTGACACAGTGCTAAACACTGTCCTGTTAAAATTTTTGTTAGGCCTCCTGCTGCCATGAAATTCAAGACAAGGTCATATTTTTTATAAAATAATGAAGTATCTCACTTTCAACATTTAGATATGGACAGCATTCCAACGTTTTTTGGATGGATGGTTGTATTATTTCACTTCTTTCTGAGAAAGATGGAACTTGAGGCAGAAGATGAGAAAAACGGAAAGAGAAGGAAAGCAAGGCGTCTTTGTGGCCCTGCTGCCTCGTGCTTCGATGTGTGCAGCAATGAGGCGGCGACAGCCACAGGACAGAATAGATTATGACTTTGTCTCTGCTGATAATGAAGCCGTTACAAGTATGGGGCCCCGGGGCCGACAGGGGGCCGCAGTGCTAGTCAGCACTTTCCCTTGCCGCTCCTCGTGTACCGCTGTTTTTGGCACAGGGGTGGTAAGAGAGGCAAAAAGATGATCTCTTTAAACCCACCCCCCCATTTCTGTATCTATCATCAGGGGAGCTCAGAGATGGCTGAACTGGTTCAATCAAGATGGTGATAAGATGAGGAAAGCTGCCGACTCCGCAACTCTCCAGGAGTGAGGCTTAGCTTGGCGCTGCCTGTGGGGTTGGATGAGGAGAGTCCTACCCCACCAAGGGATTTGTGTCTGTGTTTGTGGGTGGTTACCAGCAAACGGCCCTAATCACCACACAAACTCTATCAGTGGACTGCTGCTGAGGTGAATAGTAAGCTATGTGTTTGGTGGGGGGGTAAAGGAAAACTGTGCTCTGGGAATTGTGTGTGCGGCCAGAGGTCAAACGACATCTCCTGAGATCAATAAAACAGTGTAATGTTCCTGGAGTCTAATGGGAGAGCCACTGCAGCTATTTACACAGCTTAAACTGGAGTATCACAATAATTCAAAGCATATAAAGCAGGTGAATTAAACATGTATGCATAAAAGCATTTTTAATAAAAATATGTATGTGCTTTGCTCCACTAAAAATTGAATATTAAATCCCCACATATTTGTGTTTATAACAGAGGAAGAGATGCTTCCAGTATATGTTAATTTATCCTTGTAGGAATTGATTTACATATTTAGTTCACTCAAAAGTGAGTGCTCTGATCTCAAGGGAGTCTCACCAATGAGAGCCTCAAAGCAGTTGGCCATGGCATGTCGCAGGTCCGACTCCCGGCACAGGTCTGGTCCGTGAGCATACAACATAAAGCGATCCAGTTCCAGTTTCTGGAAAAGATAAAACACATTTATATCAGCATGTCAACCCCAATTTTTTAAAGGTATCATGGCCTCTCTTAAGGAAACCAATAATAAAAAAAAGGCCTCAAAAAAACACAGGGGAAATGAAAAAGACAGCCTGCCCTCGCTGGAAAAGGTTTCTACTTCATGGCACTGACAGATGTGCTCATGTGTTGTCCAGCTGTGGCATGATTCACTAAGCTGGTACAGGAGAAGAGTTCGCGCATGCGGACGCACGCCCTAACGCACACATACACACGCGTGTGTGCTCACAGACACACTGGATAATCCCAAGATAAAATGTGAAACCGTACAGCGGTGACCTTCATTCACTCTGAAAATGAATTCTTTCACTTGTCGGCTACTTTTTACAATAACACACATCAGTGCCACAAATACGCATGACAGAGAAGTGGCTCCACCATCCAGTGATGTGAAACGCTGACACATTATCATTTTATTTACAGGAAACCCATTATTGAGCTTACAAATACTATGTAGTATTGTACATATATAGGCAGGATCTACTTTAAGAGCCAATAAATAAAATGAGGTAAATACAGCCTTAGAGCAACAAAACATATTACATTTTGTATGTTGTCTGTATCTATTATGATAAATGGTAAAATGGAGAAACAGTCTGTGGAAATAACTGTTTCTGCTTCCATAGGAATTAAGATGGTGCATAGCTGCCAGGTGCTGCTAATTAAATGCACTTAATTAACTGATCATAATTAGTGTAAGCAGCTCTTATAAAAGCAGAAATTGTGTCTGTTTGCATGTCTTAGAGCATTCAGCTGTGTTAACATAATGCCAAGGAGGAAAGACATCAGCAACTATCTTTGAGAAGCAACTGTTGCTGCCTATCATTCTGGGAGTGGTTATAAGGTAATTTCCACACTATTTGGACGCCATCATTTTACAGTGAGAAAGATTATTCACAGGCGGACAATATTCCAGACAGCTGCCGATCTTCCCAGAAGTGGAGGTCCCAACATTCTCAGTTCAAGCCCAGACCGCACAATGATCAGAGAAACAGAGAAAACAAACAAACGAATTCTCAGACTGCAGACAGTTAGCTGATAAAAGTTGAAATTCATGAGAAAACAATTTAAAAAAGACTGAACAAGTATAGTTTGTTTGAAAGGTTAAAGGAAAAAGCCTGTTAGTTACAAAAAAAAAAAACAATAATAAGGTTTACAAAGTTGTATCTAAACAAAAATGTCCTTTGGACTGACAACACTAAAGTAAGGAGGTTTGTCCATAACGCATAGTAGAACGTTTGGAGAATACAAAACACAACATATCAGCACAAACACCTCATACCAACTGTCAAGCACAGTGGTGGAAGACTAATGATCTGGGCTTGTTTTGCAGCTACAGTACCAGGACACCGTGCAGTCATTCAGACGATGAACTCCTCTATATACCAAAATACCTTGGAGTCAAATCTGAGGGTATCTGTCTGATAATTAAAGCTTAGTTTTACAAATTCTTCACTGAAATTACTAAAACACTTTTTTTTTTCTACTTAATATTTAGAAAATTTTCACTGTCCGCGAACCACAAGTGACAAACTTGAAGGTAATAAAAGTGCAAAAACAGAGAAGAACATCACAAATAATTAAATCTGCACACGTTGCATTAAATGTACATGAGTGTTGTGATGTGTGTGACTGAGGGTCAGTCAAACTTTCAGCAAATATTTTCTGAGCCACGTCAAAAGCAACCCCAACTTGACTTTACTGGCAGCCCACTACAGACAAAACACAGTCAGGGTGCTTTTTAATTATGGCTGATAACTGTTGGTGGTATTCCACCCCCCCGTGACTGCACACACAAATTAAATCACAATTCATAAATACTTCAACTCAGAGGGAACCCGGTTTGACTTCTAAGCCTTCTGAGTGAAGTGGTGGATTGTGCCGTCGCTCACTGAAGATATTTTTTGAAAGATAATTGCGAGTGTTCTTGAGCAGACGGCTTTAGAGGAGCCTGGTAAACAACTTGGCAACGTTGAACACTGTATCACACTCACTTTACCGCGAGCGGCAAATTGAAACAAGCCAAACTGCAACACGGCACTAATGCAGATTCGGGCGGCTGCATCTTTGTATTCAGCAGGGAGCAACATGAAAGATTGAAGTTTTTAATTGCTTTCTCCACATCACGGGACAATTATTGTTGTGTTCTTTACAAACATGCCAGTGAGTGCGGCTGGGCTGTACAGCGCTGCCAGCAAGAGCGGAGTGAAGGAGGAACTGGAGAGTGATTCAGGAAGACCTGTAGGGGCCCAGAGGGACCCCAGCTGCACCAGCCTAGTCTTCCAAAACAACAACCTTTTAACTTCAATTACAAACCTGAGGGGGGTGGGGAAGGTAAAGATGGCAGAAACACAGAATTATTCTTTTCCCCTGTGCCCTCTTAGAAAGGAGCAAAGTCATCACATCAAATCAGGAAATGAAAACAGTCTCAAACATGTTCTCATGTCAGTTTAGAGACTTCACATCATTAAAATCTGCAGAGGGAGGATTTGTTAAGAGCAGAAGGAGAGAATTTTACCTTTGCTAACATGGCTAGGTGCTGGTTCTGAACAATGGCTGTTCGGTAGGTGGCCAGGCCGCCCTCCTCTAAACTGGGAAAAAGGTAGTAGAGGTGGACACTGTGGATGAGGAACAGAAATTTCATTGTTAGTCTATAACTTTAATCCCCAACACCCAAATGTGAAAACAGAAAAGTAATGAACTGTACACAAGTCTTTATCCACCTATACTTTGTTCCAAAGCTACCAGAAGTTCTTGAAACCTGTTAATGTAGTTTTAAGCAGGCTTTCTGAGGGTCTTTTAGAGTTTTCCGTTGGACATTGGCTGTTTTTTGTTTTGTTTGTTTGTTTTTCCCCCATTTTGAGTCCAGTCCTTATACCTGACCATCTTCAGAGGGCTGTGTTTTTTCTTGATCTATGAATCATTTGAGGATTACAAAAGTCAAGGGAAGAATCAGTCCCAACACATAAACAAATTTGCAAAGAAGTGTGAATCTATTAAAAGTGCCAAACATAACACTTGTTTGACGGAGATAAAATATTATTTTTGCACCAACAAGGTGATTCCCAAAAAGGTACTCGCTGAATATTTGGCATATCATAGCGCGCTGTGAAATTAGTCCTGGAAACATTTTAGGAAACACAACAAATGTGGAACAAAAGTTTAAGGTCTAAAAAACTATCTACAGCAGATGAGCAGGATCTGGAAGTTATGTTCTTAAGAAACAGGAGGGAAAAAAAACATCTAGAAAAATGATAAATGGTCTGTATTTATATAGCGCTTTACTGTACCTGGAATGATACCCAAAGCGCTTCACATTATACATCACTCATTCACACACACATGGCAGAAGCTGTCATGCAAGGCGGTCACCATGACCCATCAAGACAACTTGGGGTTCGGTGTCTTGCTCAGCGACATCTCGACATGAACTCGACAGGCCGAGGATTGAACCGGCAACCCTCAGGCTACAAGACAATCACTCTACCCACTGAGCCAGTCAGAAAAGACCTGACACAGGACCCATGATGAATCCCTCCCAGAGGTCAGACCTCAACAATTCTTGACAGAAAACTGAGCAAAAGGGAGCAACATCCAAAGAGGAAATGTCCTCCAACAGGGAAACTATTCTACTTAAAGAACACTACAGGGAGGGTTGTTGAGATATTGACAATTAAACTGTCTTTGCTTTATATTACTGTTATACTTTTTCAATACACCTATTTCTTGCTTTTATAGAAATGAATGAATGAAAGATTATCTATAGACTTTTGCACAAAACTGTATGTGATCATATCTAACAAAATTATACTGTGTTAAATCAAATTACTCAAAAAGTCAGTTTACCACTCTTTAAAATGTCCTGTATAGTGAGATAAAGGCTTTTTTTTTTCTGACGCTGCCTTATCCAGCTTTTGATAAACTCTTTATGACCACTTAATTTATTTTCCAAACAGATTCCCAGCCTTTACAGTTCTGTGCTGGAACCCAGAAATGGCCACGGACGCTTGAGTGGTTCCACAGCTGGGGTCCCAGCAAGCAGGTTCCATTTTCATTATGGTCCAACATCGCTGTAACTGCAGCATGTCATTTGATTTCATTGGAATTAAAACAGGCCATTTAATTCAGTCATTTCTAATCAACACAAAAAGGGGAAAGCAGGTGGCATCCTGCGTTTCAGATTCGCAAGAGGTTCACTTGTTAGGGAGTTGTAATCTTAGTGTGAAACAAAACAACTGGAATGGACAAAAAAAAAACCCTGTGAGTGATAAAACAAAAATAATTAAGTTTGGTGGTCAAATGTTAATCACCTAAACCAGCTGACTTTAGGTTAAAAAAAAACCTACTGCAAAAGTAAATGTGTATATACCTTTGGATATGTTCATATATAAAACAGTGAACCATTAACCCCAATGACTGAGCAGCATGTTTAAGGGTCACATTTCATGTTTCAGGCAGTCCACAATATTGACTCTTAATTATATGACTCAAAAAAATAAACAAAAGTAGTGTTTCCTTGCTTTTCTTTCTTAATAAAATAATTATACAGATAATTTCTTGTTTGCTTTTTCAGCCATTTATCTTTGATAATTATTACTGCTTTAAAAACTAACCTGAACTTAAATGACTTTGATGAAACGTGAATTTTCTCAGAGGAGGGAGCTCAAATATTGCACTTGGACTTATTTTCTTTACATCATCTGCTGATCTTGTGGGTCCCCTCTGTTCAGCACTAACTCCCCGCCTGCATTGGGGCAACTCAAATGTGCAAAATATTCTGTTGGCTGGACAGCAGAGGCATGGAGATCCTCCAAGGGCAGCGTGCACTCGAGGTGCACGAGGCAGCTGGCTGGATCTGCTGTACCCATTTAACTGGACAAGAGACTGATAAATAATTCAAAGGGCCACAGTGTAGGCCAAGCATGTCTCGTCAGACCCTAACAATCAAAGATGGAAGGCAGAGGAAGAGTGCAGAGAAGGAGGAAAATTGGCAAAACATGCCCAGAGATATCAACAGAAACAGAGGCTAAGCTCTTTCTTTGTAACACCATTCTTAAGGCAAGGTCCTGTGCACCACAGTGTCAGCTCCTATTAAGGTTTAATTCTGTTTCTCAGTGTTTGCTGTTGTGGAAGTGTTAGCATTGAGGGTTACAAATTACGCTGCTGGATACAAATCTAAATGTTGTTGGATAAAAATGCAACTTGCAGGATAGTCAGTCCTACAATGTTTAGTTATCTCCGCCAAGGAAGAGGTTATGCTTTCTGGTTTTGGTTTGTCTGTCTGTTAGCAACATAACTCAAAAAGTAATGGATGGATTCTGATTCCATTTTCAGGAAACTGAAATGGAACGAGGAACAAGTGATTAAATTTTAGGGGTGATCTGGATCACCGCCTGGAATTTTTTTAAGGATTCTTTACTGGTGCAGGGCAGGTGCAAACATCTGGGAACATTGGTAAACTTTGTCATAGCCAGGTCTTTCGCTGGTGAAAACAAAAGGTTCCTGAATGTAACACCACTGGATTTTCATCATCTGCCCTCATAGATTTTTTTTGTTGATTTTCATAGAGTTTCTTTTAAATATAAATAAATGTTGTGTTGTGGTTGGCTGCCACAAACATAGTTGTTTCACTTTTTCTAGCCTTGACACTGAGGGTATCAAAATAACTATCACATTAAGGATATTTTCTATCAAAAACCGATGAGAAGAAGTTGCACACTTTAACACGGATGCCGGTATGAGGTAGGGTTTGTTTTCACATGCAAGCTGTCCATAGTCATGTGACCACCGGATTGTGATGCAACTTTGTGCCTGCACATGGTAAAATAGGGATAATCTTGCCATTAGATCTTCTAATTCAAAAACTCATGCCCACAATCATTGAAAAAATTTTTAAAAATTACAATAGCTTGGCAGAGGTCTGCGCTCTCTGAGTGCTTCTAGTTTCCTTTTTTTTATTAGCTTAAGCTAGCCTGACTAGGAACCAGTTTTTTCTGTTTTGACCACCAATGCAGTTGCTCAAGGCCCAAAAAAAGCACTGAGTCTAATCTATGAAAATAATAAAATTCAAGCTTCAAATATTAACGTAAAATCAAAATATCCAACACAAGACATACAGAGCCATTCACAATCACGGTTTTCAGCTAAATTTAAAAACCACAATTGCTGCATTGTTCATAAAAACTTTTTTATTGCTATCATATTGGTCTCCTGGAGCAGAGGTCTCCAGAATGTGCAATCTACAGACAGACGGGGGCAGCATCGGCAGTACTGGTCTGTCATAGCAAAGATAGAGCTGAACTGATTTACTATTGATTTTTATTCCAGCCCTCACCTATGATCACAAACAGTGGGTAATGACTAAAAAAATAAGACTGCAAATAGAAGCAAAAATGAGTTTCCTCTGAAGGGTGTCTAGACTGACCCAAGGGTTAGCAGCCCAGTTATCCAGGAGGGGCTCAATAAAACCACTGCATCCCACATTCAGAGGAAGCACCTCAAGTGGTTTGGATATCTGGTCGGCATGCCTTCCAGACATTTTTAAAACACTTCCCAGGGGAGGTCAAGCCAGATCCTTGTTGGTTATATAAAGAGCCAACTTAGAACTGGATCTAACACATAACTGTAACCACTTAAATCAAAAAAGTGTGTCTGTGACAAGTGAATAAGGTAATTTTCCTCTATTTTGCAGCAGTTATTTCCACTTGGGAGAACAGATGGGCATAATGCAAGTAGGTAGGTAGGCAGCTGCCTTGCTAGGTAGTATGTGAGATTGATATAGGTACATTTATGTATAATTAGCCCAGTGCTTAGGTAAGTGCTGGGCAGCAGCGTCCGCACTCACCTGGGAGTCAATAACACAGTCAGCAATCCTGACAGCTTTTCAAGACAGCTAATTGCAAGTTGTCATAGAAAATTTCTGGTTGTTGAAATTAAGATGGGGGATGGGGCGAGGGGTAACAGGGGTGGATTACATCCCAGTTCCAATTACCAGTGAATCGTTGAGTTGAATGAGTAGAAAGAATGGAGAAGAGTGGCTGTGACAGACAGGGATACATGCAGGCAATGAGAAAGAGGGAGAAGTGGAGTGAGAGGTTGAGAAACAGGAGCAGGGAGAAAAAGCAGAAAGGCAGACAGTGTAGTAGTCGGGTTCAATTAGCACTTGCGTCTATCAAAGACGAGCAAACGCTTTCTCACCTGGTGAGAAACTCGACAACGGCATCGCCCAGGAACTCCAGTCTCTCGTTGTGATTGATCCTACAGGTGAGAAAGAGACAGGAGGGAAGGTTGAGATATGAGGACAGCTGTAGAAGTAGCGAGAAAGACACACTTCATGCAAACCCTCATATGCAAAAACACAACTTTTTACATGATTTGCGCTGTGAACATAACACGGACTCACATTCGATAATAGGCAGTCGTTGCTCTTAAAATTAGCTCATTTCATTTCCCCTGAGATATCCCTTCCTTTCACAGTTAAAGTTAATTTTCTTGTCAGCAGGCCTGCCGAGTGTATTAATCACAAGAATCGTCCCTTTGATTGCTCCTGTGGTCAGTGATAGCATGAACAGATATGTGCCTGCAGGCAGCCTACCTGGACGGGGAGGGGTCATCCTGCCCCAGTCGAGACATGATGTTAATCAACGTGTTAATTCCTGGAAAGAAATAAATAAATAAGAAGGTCCTCTTAGTGGGTGAGAAATTATAATAGAGCGGTCATTTTGTGGAGAAAACGGGGAGAAAGAGAGGGAAAACAAAGAAGGTTAGAAAAGGAGACGCATATAACTTACCCTTCTTCCTCATGTACATGTGGTGGACCTTTCTGTCGCCATATTTGGGCTGTCGGATGCCACAGTTGGACAGCGAGTTGCGGGCGTGATCGGGATTCATCCCAAAGTTGAGGTGGTGACTGGGGTGAGTCATGGCCAACTGAAAGGGAGGATTAGCAAGTCAGCCCAGTGGGTTTGCACAGAAACCTACCCCAAACTCAGGGGTATCATCTGTGGATGGTGGAGCTAGAATCAAAGGCCCAGTACCAATCATCCCCTTGGCCTTCCAAATTTAGCCCTCCCCCTCCGTTTTCAGAGGCAAAATAACTGCTATCCTTCCAAAATCAAGGAGTAATGTGCACCAAGCCAATCAAATGCTCCCCAAAGCCTCAGCAGATGATCACTACTACGTCTACCGTGAAAGAAAAGGGGCATTTTATGTATTGCTGGTTATTTATTTCTGGTGGTAATGAAACTTCAGTAGGAGTGTGGAGCACAGCTTCTTCACTTATTCACACCGAGCTGTAAACGTGTCGCTCTTGTTATCGATATCGATTGAGCACTTTGGTTAGGGAAGGAAACTTTCTTGAAATATTCACAAATTTCTAAACAAAGTTGTAAAGTTAACTTTTTTTTAACCAACTACTATTATTTAAAAACTACTACCAAATAATCTAAGTGAAGGTGTCAAAGAATGAACTGATAGGTTATTTCTTGATAAAAAATAACTCATGACAACCTACTTCTTACCACATTTTCATGTCAGTTATTACTAATTCCTTTGGCAAAATGGAAGAAACTAGTCAGCTGTGAACCACTTCGTCTAAAAGGATCTTTGTTTCTGTGTCACAGATGGCAAAATGGTAGAGCACAAAAGCCGTTTGCCAGTTTTATAATCTGCAAATGCACAATAGTTACAGTTCCAAGACAACAAATCTGAGGTCATCTTTCAGTTTGTCATCCCAGTTAGGGATTAAAACAGATCAGTGGCTTTCAAAACAACTCGTACAAATGACACATTTTTTTCCTCACTCTCTCAAACTTGACTATTTGAAAAAGTCAAAAGAAACATGCGAGTAATCAGTATAATTTTAAAGACATGCTTTCAGTTTTGGCATTTCTCATTTCACCTCTTCGCCTCCAAACACACTGATTTCAATTTGCTGTATAATTAAACAAATATACACAGTTCTTTAGATGTAGCCAAAGCAGAAAAGCACCAAAGAAGCTTTTGCTTCCTGATTTAAGGTCTGTTTGTAAATGATTTAAGTGTTTAAAAAAAAAGACACCTAACTCAAAGGATGAACCGGTGTGATTCAGTGTTTTGCCAACACGTAACAGACTAATTAGAGAAAGAGCCTCGAGGTGCAGACACATGATTCCAATAGCGTACTGAATTATTAGTTAATTCTGCTCATATGCATTATTATTCAGCCCTTTACGGGGAACTGTGAGCAAAAAAGTACTCTGGTGGTGTGTAGATGCCAATAACATGATCCGACCTTAAGCTTGGGGGAAACCTAAAAGGGCCAAATCTGATCAGTATCCCCTTTCAGAATGACCTGACCCGTAGTAAAACTATATACCAGCGGAGCAACTCGGGGTCCCAAAGGAAAAAAAAAGCTGAAGTCACAATGATAGAAATACAGTAGCTGCTGCTCTGAATACTTATGACGAACTTTCAGTCTGGTAAGAAAGCAAAATAAATGTGTCTTTTTCAAGTAAAATAGCCTTGAGGGAAATATAATAATCAAACTTCAGCTTTGTTTGGGAAAAAAAAGGAAAAAAAAACTGCCTAGAAAGACTGCTGCAGCTGAATGTCTCAACGTGCTGAGTGAGGAAAGGGAAAATGATGGGGATTGGTAGGATATGTCAAGCTTTATCAATCTTACATCAGGACAATGTTAATCTCAGCCAAAAAGAGAGAAAAAAAAAAGTCTGACGACGCTCCCCCTTTGGGCTTGCTTTTCAAAATGCTTGTCTTCTTTCAGCTAACTTCAAATCAATTTCAAGCTCCAATGAGAAATATACGTAAAACGTTAAGAGGTTTCAATATTTATCATTGCTCAAGAGGCCTTTAGCTTTGTAGTTTTTAACACAAAAATATGACAAATTCAGGAGAGATTGTCCTTTTTCCCCTTTCTAAAGCTAAGAGGAACAGACAAAAAGAGAAAAGAAAAAACTAATTATCTCACATGACACCAGCAGTAGCAACTCTTAGCTACGTGTTGACAATTTTATAGAAAAAGAAAAAAGAAAGCATTCTTTCTCTAATCTCAATTCTCCCGTTGTGCAAAGTTAGACATGCCCAAGACTGCCTCCTGCACAGCTTCAGCTACAGAGCTGGATCCTGTATCAAGCAGAATACGAATTGTTCTGTAAACACTGCAGGACCCTCACAGCTGTGAACAACATCCAATAACAGTATTGGCTTGTGAGCTGAATCAGTGCAAAAGACTGATGTCTGCAACTGTTCCTTTCAACATAACAACTGCGTCAAGCATCTCAGTGATTTGGATTTAGTGATGCCTGCCTCCGCAGCAGCTCAACTGCCTTTGGCTAAACAGAAAGTAAACATCATTGCTCAGAGGACGGCAGCAGAACTTGACTGGAGAGAGCGTTGCTCTCACACCTGCAAGCAGAGAAACTGAAGGGCAAACCGCCTGCTTGGCAAGCACAACTCAATAATGTAATTAGCGTGTACAGCATTATTTAATACAGCTCCCAAGCAAATCAGTATTCAAAAAACAGACTGGATTCACTTGTTTTAATAACCAATCTGCTGCATTTGCATGGAAATGATGTGGACTTTACTGGGGATCAAAAAGGAAAAACTGCTGCTGCGTCTTTCCATTCGTATTTGGATTTAAAAGGCAGAAGTTTTAACAAAGTCATTTTGTCAGTCAAAACTGATCATTCTCACCCGTGTTAGCGATGTCAACAAATCATCTAAAAAGGCAAAAAAAAAAAAAAAAAATGGTTGCATCTTAGGCTTCTTTATGCTTTCTCTGTGTGGGGAGTGTTGACTCCCTATTTTATTATTATGGTTAACTTAAGTGTAACTGTAGCAGATGCTACATAATTGTGTATATTTATTATTGTTATGTAATGTCATTTTGTGTTAATCAACATAAGGGCAAAGACAAAAGTTTACCAGTGATATATATATATATATATATATATATATATATATATATATATATATTCTATCTTGTTTAGAGGTTTATTAAAAAAATTTTTTAAGGGAACCCTCACATGAAGTCCTCCATTTGGGAAACTTTGAGAACAGATGGTGCCAAACTGTGCCAAAATGGCCATTTTGGAGACCTTGTCTACACTGTCTGTACTAAAACCTCTCTAATTTTGTTCAGCCTCACTGTAATTGAGTTGGTGTTTCTAGAGATAATATTCATACATTGTACTTTGATTTAAAAGAGGATTAGAGCTGCAGCTGCATCATTCCAAAGAGATATTCACATTCATCCTGAAAGTGGTTGTTTTTTTTTCTATTTTTGTAGCCAATCCTGAAACTATTTTTACTTGTGCTTTGTGTTCTCTTTGTTTATTCTTTCCCAGTAACAGATAATGATATTTACACATTTTAAATCTCACAAGTGTTTCCTTTATTTTGGCTCCATCGGTATTCTAATAGACTTTGTGGGTGCAGATACATACTGGAAAACTGGAAAAAGTCTTTAAAAAACACCTGATGAAGCCACATAGATTTATGTCAATTTGTTGCACAAGACTCACTCAAGGTAGAAATAATATGACAATTAGCAATATGTAAAATTACCTTTGCTTTGTGTGTGTGTGTGAAAATAATCACTCTGATATGCACTCAGGAGAACAATCACATTTCCAAAGCCAGTGAAATGGGATTCAGAGCAGCCCTACATGAAGCAGATGGACAAACCAATCACATGACCTGGAACGCATCGCTGTGAATAACGAGACAAATAAAATACCCTGCTACACACAGTCATCGGGAACACAAACAAAAGCCTGCAATATCAGAGCTGAAGCTGAGGAGCTGCACGGTTAAATTATTGAGAACATCTACAATGCCTCTCATTCTGACAGCATGGGTTAGAAGAATGTGGATGAAACAACAGGGGCTGGAAAAGATTATGACGGTCTGATGGACGTGGGGATGCAGGAGCATGTGGCCACCAGGAACACATGTCTCTCTAAACCCAACCGAACCCCTCCCCTCATCACTACCCTCCTAAGTTTTAAATGTTTAACAGGGAGGCTCTCAGAAGAGGAGCTTCAAAGAGCTGTTGCTCCTCTGCAGCCGGGCGGGAGGAGGAGGAGGAGGAGGGAATGTCGAGCGCACAAGCCTCTGGCTCCCAGGCTGGGATTTTGTCAATTGCCCTTATACTAAGATCACATTGTCATTCTGTACTGCAGTGGCAGATATGCTGATGCACAAAGAATCAGATGATGTTTCAATAGAATTGCCAACTGATGTACTACAGTGATTATCTATACAGCATGTTCTTGCAGTTTTGATTAACAGACATGGTTGTATTAAACATTACAGAGAACTTGCTGGATACATGAATTGATTCTGTACAGATCCACCAAACTCACTGGGTTCCCAGATGATCAGCAGCTTTCATCTCTTATGAAAAAAGGGAGTATAAAGTCTCATTCCTTTAATAGGAAAACGACTCATTATCCTCGATAGCTGGAGCAAGAAAATCCCACTCTAAAATCCAGATTCAGCTGTCCCAAACCAGGACTCACCATCAAAGTCCTCTCAGTATAAATATCCATATTGCCCTCGTAGGGTTGAGGGAGTGTGTGATATCAACATCAAGGCAATTCAAAAAGTTGTAGGCAAAGATATATCATTATACTTTTATCTAGTGTTACTAACTGTGCACAGATTTTATTTTGAACATTTTCTGCATTTCACAACATTCCCAATTTTGTTATCTCAGATCTCTCAGCCAGCTTCTTGAGGAAATCACCTGCAATGCTTTTTCATGTCTACAAACAAACACACTGAACCTCTTGCATTCAAGATATTATGTGTGTTGAGGAAGTGCTGGGATCAAGTAAACAGTCCTTTTCAACAACAGCAGAAATTCAGATTATATTAAGAGCCACGCAGTACAAAGCAAAGTAAAGAGGAACTGCAGAGGTAAGGTTTATTAGAACCACAAGCCACAGATATCACCAATCAACAGCATCCCAGATTAGTCTACATGAATGCTTCACAGGGTTCAACAAGCAGACGCGTTTCAACATCAGCTGTTCAGACGAGGAGGTATGAATCAGGCTTCACGGCCGAATGGTTACAAAGAAATCACAAGAGGATCTGGTCAATAAAAAAGACAAATACAAGAAATTGACATTAGGCCATGGGGTACCTTTTCTTTCACTTGTTGAGACAAAATTTTGAGATGTTTGGTGTCTCTAAGAGACAAAGGAAAATGGGAATTGGTGCTTAATGTGAGATGTGGTTCATTCACAAAGAATGAAGGAGGTGTGATGATGTTGAGGTGACTTGTAGGTGATGTTGCTGGGATTTATTCAGAACTGACGGCACACTGGGGGTATTAATTGTTTTGGAAGAGGTTAATAATTAATAAAAAACACCTCTAGCCTGCGTTGAGGTTTGCTTTAAAAATCACTGCATCAGATGAATTGACAACTTGACCAAACCTTAACTCAACAGGGATGGTTTGAGTGAAAGAAATGAAGCCAAAAAGTATCTGGAACATCTGGAAACTTCAAGACTGTTGGAAAAACATTTCAGGTAGTTACCCAAAAGAAAGAAAAGTGGATTTTTTCTGCATGTTATTTGGGTATTTATGGTATTTTTATTATTGTTATTATGGTGTTGTTTGCATGCTGCATGCATGTTGCGGGTTCTCCGGCTTCCTCCCACCGTCCAAAGACATGCACGTTAGGCTACTTGGTCACTCTAAATTCTTCTTAGGAGTGAGTGTGAGCGTGAATGGTTGTTTCCCTCCTCCCTCCTGCGATGGCCTGGTGACCTGTCCAGGGTGTACCCTGCCTCTAACCTGCTAAAATGCTGGGTTACGCTCCAGCTTCCTCACAACCCTTCATTAGACAAAGCGATATAGATAATGGATGGATGTCCTTACTGAATTGCTTTCAGAGCAGCTTTTGGATGTTTGTGCATTTGTGCAGCGTCAGTGTTGGTTTTGCTGCATTTGTCTGAATCTGCAGAGAGCAATATTCATACATATTTCACTGCATCCAGCAGCTTCTGTCACATTATCCACAAACACTAGTGACACACAGGTGTTTGCTTCATATGTTGAGCTGTTCCATGGCTTCAACTCTACTTTTTTTCCCCTTTCTAAGCAGATTCATCTTAGTTTCACTGAAGGCTGTTGCTACCCTGATCTGACCTTTTACTTCTGAAGGCTTATGAATGGTTTGTCTCTGTAGCTGCCCTCATAATGTGTTTTCTTTGTGGTAGGACTTGGATAATGATAGCATTATTCTGCCTTCTGAAGTCTTTTTCACTTGGCTGGTTGTTGTGAAGGAGTCTTTATTTTACCATGAAAAGGATGCTGTGATCATCCACCAATTCTATCTTCCAAGGACGTCCAGGCCTTTTTGTTATTTGCTTACTCTCACAATGTACCAAACTGTAGCTCTGGCCCCTCCTAATGTTCCTTCGCTCTCTGATGGATTAGTCTTGCATTTAGATCCTGTTTTGGTTATACTGAAAAGCTGCTATGACCACAAGTTGTGGGTTCACAGAAATAGCCTCCAAATGCAAATGGAGATCACACTTTTAATCAACCTCACATCTTTTACACATTTAACCAAGAAAGAAATGTCAAAGGAATGGCTTGTGCCTTCCAATGAAACAGCTTTTCAGTCATCTTTTTCACCATTTTTGGGCTTTTAAAAAGGATAAGGCTATACCTTCAGCTAATACAGAAATCACTTTCATACGTTCTGCTTTTTATATCCTGATATGTCAGACCTCGGAATTAAAACCAGTTTTAATGAACTTTTCTTCAGCTAAACAAATACTTTTGAGTCGCATAATCAGCATTTTAGGAGATCACTAGAAGATTTTTTGATATCAGAGCCATCTGTCAAGCCTCAGGTATGTGATGTAAAGAACTGAAGGACAAATTTTTCAGCACAATATTCAGATAAAGAGCAGTCGCGGCAATGTTTAAAAGTTCTTTTTCACCCACACATTACACCAAACTAAAGATGAAGTAATTCAAAGCACATAAACCCTCTATCAAATTACAATTCATTTATAATGCAATCAAAGAGTTGTACCAGATTCTCTCATGTTTAATGAGTCGACTGTCACTGGAAAACATTCATCTCATTAAATGTGATCAGCCCATCAGAGAGGAGCCAAATGAGAAGTGATGGTGGATGTGGAATCTGCCGCGACTCAGTGGGGACCATCTGAGCTAGCGCCTTTGCATTCTTGCAGCTTTTCTATCCAAATCTATCTGGGCAAAAAAGTGTGTGTGCTGTGAGACATGAGCCATCATCGTGTATGCATGTGTATGTGTGCAGTTGATGAGGAAGGTGTTTTAAGCCCAGCAATGATGGCTCCCCATTTGGCCGTGAATTGCTGACAACCTGAGCTTAGTCCACACACACACACACACACACACACACACACACACACACACACACACACACACAGTGTCATGACATTAAACCCTCTGTGGACAGAAGTGTGATACAGACAGACGGCACAAACTGCATGTGGGGCCTGTATGTGAGCTGGTATGTGGAAATGATTGTTTCCTTTTGTCTGTTTGACGTCTGTGTAAGATGAGGAAATTGAATGAGAAAGAGGGAGGGGAGAGATCCATTAACTTCTCCCTGAGAGGCCATGAATTTAGGCATCTCTAAGATGAAAGCATCTCAGCTTGTCAGCCACCGGCTGGCCTCACAGCAAGTCAGTGTTTCCTTTTCAGTGTTCATAATGACAGGTCATCATTATGCAAACGACAAAAAGGCCAATCGTCAATCGATATGTGCATATCCATGCACACAAACCCACTCAGAGCACTGAGCAGTCGAGCGTGCACTGACATTCACAGACCCTTCGGCAAATCTTAATGCATCTTTTCCCCCCTTTTTTTTTTAACTATGTATGGGCTACAATGCATTGATTTCTAATGTATCAGCTTATGACAGCTCTTCAATATTGCTGCAGGCAGCCATGGGGCTTACTCTGAGAGCACACAGCTTGAGGCAGCAGACCTGACAGGGGAGAGCTGGCATAACAGAGGAGGCTGTTGTTGTCCTGACTACTGTCACTGCAACTCAGAGCACAGCCGGGCTGCTTGCTGCAGAGATGCGACTCAGGCCACTGTGTGTTACCACGGCTGACTCTTGAGCCCTCGTTTCTACCTGAACAATCCCTGCAGAGATGGACTTGGCACAGTAATGAGGGAAACGCTGCCTCCCTGGATTTCTGCACATAACAAGCTCCTGCAAACAATGCTTACTCTTTTTTTTTTTTATTTAACTCTACATTGCCTCAAAGAACTGTGGGGATTTCACATAACGTTATTTATCAAGTTAGTTATCAACTATGCCAGCTTTTTATTAATGCAGCTTGGGGTAGACAGAGTCGCATCAGTTTGCAAGTAAGCAGTCGTGACGGTGTCTTACCTGAAGGAGGCAGCGCTCCTTGAAGACATAGCCAATGAGCTGATCCAGGTGCATCAGACACTGGTGGTAGCGGATATGATGGGTGAGAACAGGGAGCATCATGGCGTGCTGTGGACGACAGAGAGAGTTGGCAAGAAGAAATAAAAAAAAATATATTCAAGGAACAGGAGACAGCAGAGATTCATGTCTTGTATGAAAGAACAGTGAAGGGTACGTGTTTTGAGAGAAATTGTGAAGAAGAGGCTGCTGTAAAGAACAGGAGAGGGTGGTTGGAGGGGACAGGGAGGGAGAAATCAATCAGCCAGTCATTATTTATTAAGTAAGGCTCTGCTACAGATAGATGAAATAATCAAAAACCCGATTGCTGCAGTGTGAGGGGGAATGACAGAGCGACAGAGAAAGGGGAGATTCACATTTGGACAGACAGTCAAATCGAAGCCCATTTTGACACGAAGACACACTTACATTTGAGCAAACACTGACAGCCCCCTGACCCGCATGTATGAAAGGAAAAAGTTTGAGTGCAACAAAGTGAAAGAAAAGTTAAATGAGTTGTGAGTGAGAAGAGTGCGACACGCAAAGTGAGAATGAAAGGAAACGACAAAAAACAGCTAGTGGTCAACAAATGAGTTCAAAAGGCTAGAGAGCCAATCTACAGAATCATTAGTGGAGGCTTATCAAGTCAGTCCCTCCGAGTGGCTGAAGAAGTGTAGCAGAGGCTGGCGTACACACATTAACCCCGTGCCACCACATGAGAGAGGAGGGAGTCATGCATGTTTTAATTAGTGCTGCTGGGGAGGGTGAGCCCGAAGCCCAGCGGCTACAAGCCCCGGGGCCATCACAGGGGCCACGGTGACACAGTCCCCAGGCCTTGTTAAGCAGCCAATTAAACAAAGCTGGGCCCTGGTCGTGTCTGCAGCTCCTGACCTGCTCTGATGACTGCTTGAGTGACTGAGTAAATGTGTGTGTGCACAGAGGCGGGGTGGGGGTGTGTTAGAGTTGATATTACAGTAATTAAAAAGGTGGGAGAGTTCTAATTTACCTGATGTTTAGGTGTTTGGACAACATCCAACTAGAACAGCAGCCTAGTTTTTCTTTTGTTGTTTTTTTTTTTTTAACACAAATATTACAGGCATAAATTAAATTCATTAAGGTTCAATTTATTCCTGAGAAGTTTCACAGGTTTAATCACATACATTTATGCTTATTTGTATATTAGGACGAGACACTAATCTGAACTGATCAACTTTTTGTCACCATTTTTTTTAATTAGTGTCAGTATTTGATGTAACTCATATTTCCAAGACATGGGTTAATGACATGTTTTAAGATATGCAAGATATGCTTTAAGTTCATTAAAACTTATAACTTAAGGAAGTTAAACACTTCAATCTTAACTTCGGAAAGTTAAAAGAATAAATCTTTTTATATGACCAGTACTACATGTTACCTAACCTAGCCCAATGATGACTAAAGCAAAAAAATACAGTTTGACATTTCCTCAAAAACAACCTCATAAATCCAAGAGATTTGCTCCGTACTCAAGTCCTAACTCATGTTCAATGTTTTTTGTTTGTTTGTTTTTGTTTCCAAACATCAAGATTAAAAAAAAAAGAGTGGTGGTGGGCACTGCCTGGTCAGACCACTGAGACTGACTAATCAGAATACAGCGCAGTGCTTTGAAAGATGAGGTCAGCTTAATTGATTTTAATTTATTTATTTTTTCCCCCATTAATATCTTTGTAATGCAATGACGGCCTGGTCAAGATGTGTGAAGATATATGAATGCTTCATTAAAAAAAAAAATGTATTTTAATAATCTAACATGTAAAGCAGATTGAATGCTATGATTAAATCAAAAGGTGCTCCAACAAAAATGATTGGTTTAAGTATGTGCACAGTTCCAAAACTTCTATCCATGCTGCTAGTGTGTAGCTTAGTCCTTGACAGATTTTTTCAAGAGAAACATCCTAGGCCTAGCTGAGCCACAGTAACAAGAGAGCTGCTTTGAAAAAATAAATAGATCAATAAAAATAAAAATAAAAACACCTGCTTTTAGATTAAAGAAACTCTAGTTCAGTTTCACTGGCCATTTCTTGTCTCTGTCACACACCGTCTGCACAATGTGCAGAGCGCAGCACTGTAGTTTGAAATGAAATTATTCATAAAGCAATTAGGCGTAGCAGTACAGCTTGAAGCAAATATAATTGGACAGCAATTATAGATCGGATTCTTCTTTGCTAGACCTTGCTGCAAGAGAGGTCTGACTTGCAAGGCTAGGATTTTCTGTCATTTCTCCCCAAATGTGAGCTGGAGGCCATCTTTACTGCAAACAGTGATGGAGAAAAAGACGTCCAGCTCTGATGCCAATTATTATCCAAATAAGAGGCCAAAAATAGTGGAAGAGACAATAAATTAACGTATAGAAAAGTCATAACGGAGTACAAGTCTGCTTACCTACACAGACAAACCAACAAACACAGCTCTGTATGTTTCAGTGAGCACAGCGTGGCACTTGTGCTTCAACTCGTCTGTGCTAAACTGCTGCACACAAGTAACAAAATACAACTCCAACATGCTGTCTTTGTCTCTGGAAATTAAGACACATAAAGATAAAAATACAATTCCCTTCTCATTTCGTTTTTCCGGTGAAAAATGCATGAAACGAAGAGTGTTGGTGAAGTTGGATTTAAACAAACCGCTAGGTCTGAGTCATGACTTGATGAGCGGTGTAACTGCTGGAGCTCTGTGGGAGTCCACTTTCCTCATACGGATTCTGACACTTGAATGGAGACGTGATGCACTAAGCGAAAAGATCAGACACAAACTTTCTGACATGCGTCTGTCTGAGTGGAGCTACTGCTATGTGGATGTATGCAAGAGCTGAAAGTATATTCACTGAGCTTTTTATGTTGCGGTTTTGGATACCATTTCTATCAGCAATTATTTTTACCTCATTTATAGGCAAGGCAGCTGTTAAGAGGGAATTTCAATCTATCTGTATTAAGGAATTAAAAAAAAAGGGCAAAACCAAAAGCTCTTTATTGCAAATGGATGAAGACAAAAGTCTAAACTATTGGAGTATATCAAGTCTGAAATGCATCACCAATTTCTTTAAAAGGCAAAATGATACATTCAATAAAAAACTGCTTCATCAGTTTTAAAGTATGTTACTACAACAACAAAAAATAAAGGCTTTCATGATCTAGTTGATTGTTTATATTTAACTTGACAATTGGTATGAGGTGTTTGTGTTTAGATGATATACTGTGTTTGGCTTTATCCAAATGTGCTGCTGTGCATCATGACCAAACATCTCCACTTAGGACTCATCAGTTCAAAAGACTAACTTTACTGTCAAGAAATTTTCCATTTAACATGTAGTGCCTGTAAAGTCTGAGATGTATATCTTGGGTTTTTTGCCGTTTAGCTGAGCATTACACAGTCTGACTTTAGGGGGATAACTACTAGAAAGATTGGTAACTGGCTCCAATGTTTTCCACTTGCAAATAATATTTCTAACTGCAGAATGATGAACTTCAAATAGTTTGAAAATCCACTTATAATCCCTCCCAGATGGGCAATATCAATCGCTTATCTTATATGATTGCTTTGATGAGGGCGGGAACACATTACACCAGTTTTAAAATCGCTGCATTGGCTCCCCGTGCGTTTCAGGATTGATTTTAAGGTTCGTTTAGTAGTTTATAAATGTCTTAATGGTCTTGGGCCATCTTATTTATCTGACTTGCTTTTAAATTATGAACCCTCACGGACCCTGAGGTCCTCTGGTAGCGGTCTATTAGTTGTTCCAAGGGTGAGGACCAAGCCATACGGTGAGGCCTCTTTCCGTTGTTACAGCCCTCGTCTGTGGAACAGTCTGCCAGAGAACCTCAGGGCTGCAGAGACTGTTGATGTTTTTAAAAAGAGGCTTAAGACCTACCTTTTTAGCTTAGCTTTTAACTAAATTTTATTTGATCTTAAGCTTTTAAATTTTATATCTTATTTTATTTTCATGGCATTTTACTCAACTGTATTTATTTTATTTATCTGTTTATTTATTTATTTACTTACTCTTAGCTTATTGTTTCTTAAAGTTATTTAATATTTATTTTTACTCCAGTGTTTTCCTCATGGGGATCCTCCACGCCAGGGGTTCTGCCTGCTCAGTCTGGGGTTGTTGCTGCGGTGATTGCCCTTGTCTGGGTGGCTGGGGCCCTATACTGCAGCTTGATGGCTGTGGTGTGGGCCCCGGTCTGGGTGGTTGTCATGATGGCGGCCTCTGTAGGACCTGGGTTGACTGGCTCCTGGTGTGGATGGATCCCCATTGGGGATATTTGTTGTTTTTTTATTCTGTGGGAGCTCAATTTATGTTCGGTTAAGCAACATTTACCTAGTTTTCTAAAGTAAAAAAAAACGCATTTTTGAGAGTAAATCCAAGTTCCATGAAAGCCCATTTAAAAAGGCTAATCTAATTATCAGTCCATCATTCAGGTAATTTAAGACTAGAAACGCTCATCACTATAATTACAGCTGCTCAATTCTGAGGACTTCTTTTGCTGCATGACGGCAGAACAAATTTTAGATTTTTTAAATTTTGGCTAAATGATTTCTAGGTGTCAGTACAGCTTTTAACCTTGTTTTTGTGTGACTAATTTTAATAAAGTAAAGTAAATATGATAAAAACAAAAAGAAAACTGTGTTGGCATGTGCTTGTGAGTCAATGAAAGTTTGCAGACATCAGTGCTTTTCTGGAGATCTAAGTGGGTGCATGAATCCATGTGTGAAATCCATGTGTAGTTACTGCAGAGTGTGTGTATGCGCCAGTGTTTGTGCTTGCATACAGTTGGCGGGTGTTACCTGACAGACGTCGGAGCGGATGCCAGTCTTCCAGAAGCCCTGACTGCTGAGCTCCACCGTCACCTCACGGCGCATTGTGTTCTTCTGTCGGATCTTCTGAAGAGCTTCCTGCCAAACAGCCAACCAGTCAATTATTGATCCACCGGAGCAGAGCCTACGGGGACGGCTCCCATCCTCAAAACCCCACCCCAGTGCCTTCAACAGCCCCCTTACTTCACTCCTGTTCTCCCAACAGATAGGCTGGCACATGCAATAAACTGCAACCTCCTCAGCATGACACACATATGGTACCGCTGCGGACAGCAGGAATGGGGAATGTACCAACTGAGAGGCTGCGATGGAAGGCTGCTGCTAAGGCTTCAGCTGCAGCCGCCAAGAGTAAAAGCACTTGCTGCCCTTTAGTACCACCAGAGCAGAAAAAAGGTAATATTTGGATGGTTTTCATTGGTAAAATATCTTCCCCATCTTTGGTCTTAACCCTGACCTTAACTAAATCTTAACTCTCACATCTGAAGGGAGGACAAGCCAAAAAACATTAGACATTAGACACACATTCCCACATGTCAACCCATTGGCAAACAACTGGAGACAGAGCAGAAGGAAGGAAAGTTTCATTATCAGATAAGAGGTTCCTACAAATAACAACCAAGATGGATGATATATTGACAGACTACACCTCCTAAATGTGTGTGCTCACGCATGAGTCTCATTCAACTAAGATGATATCGACTCAGTCTGAGTTAGCCGTGATCTGCCTAAAATGGAACAGCAGGAATTTTTGACTCAGAGGAAATAAGAACAACAAAGGCATGAATAAATAATGCCATCCCACTTTGAACTGTGCATCAAACAGAACACGCTCGCCCACGCAGCACAGGCATGCACAACCACACTCAATAAATCCTTCCGTGGACAACCAGCCAGCCACTGTATATTTAAAAGCAGCAATCACAGACAAGTGAGAATGATATGTAAATAGTTTATTATGCTGAGCTTACTACAGGGTCAGGAAATGGAAGGAAAAGCAAATTAATCAGAGAGGTGCAGAGACAAACTTTCTGCTGGTCAAACAGACGAATCGCGGCACATCTGACTTTTATCATGGTATCTTTTAACAGAGATGAATGTTTGTGTTTTTAGCTCAAGCTGAAGTCAAACACCAAAGACTATGCCTGAAAATCAATGGCTGAGGAAAACAAGTGCACATATGTGGCTTTCGTGGGTTTTTTGCAGGTTTGTGAGAAATGCAATGCTAAAGATTAAAGTCACTGCAGCTGTGGGAGCAGATGATCAGATTTCCATCAAATTTCTGAAAATAATTAAATAATAAAGTTAAAGAGAACAAACAGTATTTTTTACCATTTCTGATTTGACAAAGTTAAATTTTAAGCGAGATGAAAAAAGGTTTCTGTAGCAGCAGAATTAACTCATATTTGCATCTATTCACAAAAGTGTCTTAAAATTAATTGCAATGAAAATCACACAGGCCAACTTCATATTTTAAGTAAAATATTTTTCTTTTCTCAACTTTAAGGAGTCTGATGCATCTCTGTCAGTGTATCTTTGCTATAAATAAGTGAAAGCTCCTTTTGGCAGCCACGTTACATCATCAGAAAATAATTCTGATTTGATTCTAAAGGTCTGAACAAATTTAGATTTAAAGTGAATAAAAAATAAATGTACTCAGCTTGGTTTTAGTTATTTTTCTATGGATTTTAACATACTATACCAATCAGTTTAGAAAGCACTTTAAAGCAACAGCAAAGCTGACTAGAGTGCTACAGGAGTAACTCAACACATCAAAGATAAACAGGCCAAGAGGAAAACATTAAGAAAAAATAGGGCTTGGATCATTGTTTCAAGTTCGCATTTAGACAGCAGAAACTTGATTTTTGGTAAATGTCTCAATGGGAACAAGCAGGATTTTACTACTGCGGCTATCAAATTTCAAATAGGATCAATTTCCAAACCTGAATTTGCAACCTTGGTTTTGTGGTATGGGTTAGGGTTTCTGCTGGTCTGAGCAGTATGTCTGTCAACATTCTGGTAGTTTTATTCACTATTCCTATTGATACAGGTGAAAAAAAACTAACACATTAAAGAATTCTTTTTCTTAAAACACGTGTAAAGGAAAATAAGGAAATATTGTAGAGTTCAAAACAGTTTTGGGCGTATAATGACAGATGTAAGCACTCGCTATCAATTCTTTTTTTTCCATTTTTGTTTTGTTTTTTTTTTGTTTGTTCTTTTTTTCATTTTTCGTTTCAAATAAAAAAATCAAACTGCCTGAATGTACACAGACCCATGATTACACAATTGCTAAAATGAAATAAATATAGCGCCATCCATCTCTGGATGTCAGTATGGTAGTCAAGCTCTGCTTGGTTTATTTGTTTAAATGTAGGCTGCAATTCAAATTCATTTCATTTATTTATTCATTTATGATCCAATAACAAGCCTTTTAGAATTTTAGAAGTGAACAAGTTTGCAGATTTGTTATTTTTGCTCCTTTAGTGTTTCCTCATTAAAATTCTACAAGATTTATGAGGCTAAACTGACCTAAATTAAATAATACTTTGTCAATAAGAAAACATAAATATAAAGATGCTGCATGAACAGACAATAAAGGTTACTAGTGATGATAAAGATAAAAGCCTTTTGTACAGTTTTTGCTGAATGACCTCCTGCATAGGGCCGGGGGATTAATCGATAAAAATCGATAAATCGTATTTTGCATTTCTGGAGATTTATTTTTATGAAAATCTGGATTTTTTTTCCATGGTTAGTTAGCAGCAGAGTTAGCCTTCCCTCCACACCAGAACGGTGTTTGTCTGACAGATTTTCAGTAAAGTGACCCTTCACTCACGCCTGGGATTTAGCTGTGCGTATAACTGCAGTGAGAAATGCTGCTCTCTACGAGATGCAGGAGTCAACTTAACCCACAAACTCTAGTTAAGAGACAACCTTCATCTGGGGAATTATTTCTGCAGTGGATCCTGTATGATATTTTTGCTGGCATTCATCTGTATAAACAAATAAATGTTTTTAATAAGTTTATTTAGGTTTTCTAAAAGAAAAGAAAAAAAACTGATTAAAATTGGAAATCGGATTTGGTTATTAAAAAATCGGAGATTTTTATTTTTAGGCCATACCGCCCAACCCTACTCCTGCACTGTTCTTTAATTTAACAGAACTGAAGAAGCCTCTGACTGAACACACTTTGCTGTCTGATCACAATGTTACGTAAAGTATATGCAGTGTTTCTAAATGCAACTCCAGTTCTTCGGCTACTGGTAGGTCATTGAAAAAAAACACTATCAATCAGTTATGTGGTCAGAGGGGTCCACATCCAGACCAGATACTATTCCGATTAAAAATGTGTAAAATCCACTTTCTCAGTAAGACTTACACACCTAGATAATGCAGTTGGAAGTCAAAGTGATCCTCAGTGTATACATTTAATTGGACTGAAACTGGTTTCTACAACTTGACCCGAAAATAGCTGAAGTAGCTGGTCTAACAGAATAACCATACTGTGAATTAATAAATGTTTAATCTGAAGAATAAGTTGAAAATTACTTTTCAAAGATGCTCTTCATACAGCTCGATTGAGTGTGGTCAAATCTGCAGAGGACCAATCAGAGCAAATCCTCAAATCCGCAAGTGCTGAGCTGATAATGAAGACTCATGGATAAATAGCAGCATTACTCAGGGCTGATAACTTATTCAATTAGAGATATTATTTGATTATAAAGTAACATTTCTGTGTTTAATTTTTAATCCATACAACAGGTTATCAACTTGTCAGTAAAATGATGACCAAAACTCACTACATTTATTGCAAAGGACTACTGAAGCCTCCACATAAAGGAGAAAGAGAAGTCGAGTATTTTCTGATGACAGCACGAAGCCCAGTCAGCTGCTTGGCAGAGAGTATCAAACAAAATCCATCTGTGCAAGACACGCAGACATCTCCATCAGCACCACACCATCTTCACCCACACACAACCCTTCGAGCTCTCAGCATGAGATCTGGAAATGGGTGCAGAGGTGCTTGCCTGGGTGTGAAGGCCAGCTCGTGTCGAGGTGCACACTTCTGACCTCCCTGGGGCTCTGTGGACTTCACAGAGAGTGCCGAAGTATCAAAGAGTTGGTGTGAGAAGCACAATTCTGCTGTGAACACCCCTAACAGGCCGATTTTAAATGGCAGAAAATGCCAGGCACACAGATGTTTTTGTCTTTCAGTGAAAGACCACTTACAGAGGAAGCCTCATTGTTCCCTCTGGCATTGAGTAAGTAGCGATGCCACACTGCCACTGCAGTGAAGAGACACTGACATGGCTAATGCTTCTGGTGGAGTCTGATGGGCCCGGTGTGTGTATGTGCATGTGTTTGGGTTCACTAATTGCTCTGGTGCAGGTTGACAGTAGGATTGTCAGGGCCTGTTAGCTGGAGAACTTTGTAGAGCTACCTGGGAAACAAACTAATTGAGCTGAGTTCTGGTTCATTATTGGTTCACAGTGTATCAGTCCAAACGAAGAGACTGGATCTGCAGCATACTAAAGCCTATGAGAGAGTGGGGGATTTTTTATCTACTGTAGGAATGTTATAGCACTTCCTGCAGAAGAGACAGAGTGCAGCAGAAGCGCTTGTTCTCAGCTTCTTCAGGCCACACACACAGCACTGCTACTCTGGGATTCCCTGTGGCTACATGGTCATTACTTCACCAAATCTAAACCTTTTCCATTCCTGCTCCCTGGTGGTGGTCTGACCTTCACACCCAGCTCAGGAGAGCATTTACTGCAGTTTTATTCTAAGCCGTAAATTCATCTAAATTACGCAGTAAAAGATTGGTTCTCATTTTTCATATTTGTCATAAAACAATAGTCATATTCAAGGATAATCTCAAGTGAAATGACTTTACAGTCTGCAGAAGAACTTGCATTTTATGCACATGCTGCACATCTCTTCAGGTTGCAGCAGTGATGATGTTTCAGAGGGAAATTATTTGGGCACGTTTCAGCCTCACAGCAAGAAGGTCACTGGTTTGAGCCTCGGCTGGGGGTTCAAAAAGTGGCCTTTCTGTGTGGAGTTTGCTTGTTTGTGGATGCTGCCTGACGAAAACTTTCCTTGAGATGCTTTAATTTGACCAAACCTCTTGCTGTCTGAATCACTTAATGTTATCAAATCATCCAAATCAAATTTTGATCACGAATTAAGTGAATTCCAGTTAAAGTCACAAGCTTCAGTTCATGTTGAGCACAAGAGGAAGAAAAACTTTCATATGAGACTCAAAATACTGGCTTTTAATATTTTTAGAAAATCTTCAGTGTGAATAAAAGACAACATGATGGCAGCTGGACATCTAAAATCAAAAAGAGTATCTTCACAATTTAATCACATGGCTGCCTTCCACTATATTACAAAAGAAGACATGTCCAGGGATAAAGTCTTAAAAGCAATAAATATTCATCTGTTAAGGTGAGACATTAAAAGCAAAACGTGGTGACATGTTAGTTGGCAAAAACCTGCAAACCTAGAAAATAATCTTGTCCGTTTTTGCATGCTTAGACATTTTTATGACTGTCAAAAAATAACTGACTGACTGAATCAGTGTGCACAGCAGGAATAATTGCGATCCTAACAGCTTTGCCTTTTGAAATTAACTACTGTGAATCTCTTTCTTTTTGCAGATTGTCTCTGTGGCATCTTTTGATATTCGCAGGGCATGAACTTGCAAAATATTTAAACTGAAAGCACATCCACCTAAAACAAGAGCCAACCACCTGGCGATGGTAATATACGGGTGTGAGAAAGGAGAATGTCACAGTGGGTTTGTTTTCTTTTCAACTCACTTCTCTCTGCGTCAGCTTCTGCTTGTCGATCTGCTTGACCTTGGGGCTGTTGGCCAGCAGGTGGCGTAGTTTCACATAACTCTTCCACAGCTTCTGGTACCTGCGGACGGTAAGTAAGGACGAATCATGTTGATGGAATCTTTCTCGCCCTCCTGTTGCAAGAAATTATGAATATTTCATCTGCAGTTTGCCTGATTTTAAACATTATTTAAAAGTTGCCCGCAGCCATTCCTGCATGAACTGCTTGTGTGTGACGACAGGAGAATTTCTGTTTAACTGCTCCACTTTTTTAACTGTGAGAAAAGGTTCATGCACACATTAAAATGTACACTTCACCTTATTTAGTTTTATTGTTTTTCTTTAAAAAGCTGCCTTAAACAACTCAAGAGCTATTTTCTTTTCATTTTCTATAAAAGCTCATTGTCGTTATACTCATTTGCATCTGAAAGGAGGCATGGAGTTATCGGCAAGGTGACATGTAGCTAGCATCCTAACCCCCCTCCCCCAGCGCTCTCTCTTTTTAATCAGACCTTCTGATTGATGCACTGAAGACCGAGTGTGACCGTTCTGCTGCCATTCAGGAGACTTTGTACTCATTTAACTGCAGTTATTCAATTATGATTGGTGGGATGGAGGGGTAAGGTGGTGGAGGGATAGGGTGGTGCAGTGACAGCGAGAACAGCAGGGAGGAGGCGATGAGGAAGGAAGGAAGGGAAGGAAAGGAAAGAGGTGGGGGTGTACTGTGGAATGGAAGAATTATAGAGCTTTAATAACGGGGACTTCATTAGAGACCGAGACGAGGGAATGAGACGGCTTTACTGCCCCGATTATCAGCTCACCACCACCTCCGCACTGAAGCAGCCTCGGCCACAGAGAGACAGAGACAGGAAGAGAGAAAGCTCATCCAGCCTGGGAGGCCCCCTCGTCCCCAATCCGCTCCAATGACCTTTCCACAGATTCGCCGTGTGCTCTCAGGGTAGCACTGCCGTGGCTCTCGCCATTCCCTGCTCAAGTTTTCATTAGCATATGCTGCCTCTTTCTCCCTTTCCTCCCCCTCCTATTATGTTTCTTATCTGAAGCGATACATTTTAGGAAATTTATACAGTAGTCTCTATTATTTAAAAGTTTTGTACATTAAACCATCAAGGAATGAACAGTACTGTTTGGTTGATGCTGATCCTTTAGATGATTAGCCATCAATATCAAAGGTGATTTGGAAATGTCAGTGCTGATGAGCTGGCATCCATGACATCATTTATTAGTCATGCACAAAATACTAAAACTGTTTTCTTTTAACTGTTTTCTGACCACTTTTGGCTGTATACTTTGGATCTCTGCCTTGTTGGAAAGTACAACGCTGCCTGAGGCCAAGATTTTTCTGCAGACTGCCGACTTTCCAAGGATCAGCACCAACCTGATGAATCTCAGCCTTTTCTGGTACTAACAGCTCAAGGCAGAAGCTCCAGCAGACACGGCACAAGGCTGGTTTCCACAGCCAAACAAGCAGGACCGCAAGGCTCACATCGGCCTTTATAAAGCTGAATTGATCATCAATTCTGCGTTCAGATTAAATAAAAACAGACTTGTTTGGACACAGAACTGAAGCTTCTGACAAAAGAAAGAAAAAAAAAATATTAAACTCAATGGACACCATTCTTGTGATTAAGCTCATAGTGGGAATGACACAGTTTGGAAAAAAAGGGCTATTCAGGCTATGTAGAAAAACATCAGGCGGACTGCAGAAGCTCGTTGCCCTGGGGAGGATCCAGCCTACAAAACAAAAAAAATCTGAAACATGTAGCCAAAATGGTCTAGAAACGGCTAACAGAGAGAAAGGCCCTAAAACCTCACACAGCCAAAGATTAGCAGAGAAGTCAATTGTCTGATTGCTGTAACTGCAATTTACGGTTGTCTGCTGATTACTAAGAAAGTTTATTAATAGTTGTGGACATGACATTTTACATAAAAACTGCAAAAATGTTTTCATTAAGATTTAAAACACAGTCTCTCGCCACCTTTTCAACCATAATGAACCAGTTTTGCTGTTTTTTTTTAGTTTTGTTTGCAACTGTAAATTTGACATCATGTGTGCTTACACATACAGACTCCAACCCCAAAGTTAGCCTCAGAGTGGAAAAGGTCTGCTTTCATGCAAATGAGAATCTGACAGCAGCCAGTCATTCTGATTTCTACTCCAAACTCAAGTGCACAAATGTTGTATTTTACAGTCTTTATAATAATTGAGGAAAATGAAAAAAAAAAGAAAAAAAACCTAAACCAAGCGGCCTGGGGATGGATTAGAAAAACAATGGAAGCAAAAACACAGAGCTCGCAAACTGGCAATGTCAGGGAAAAAATGACCCAATCAGAGCGAAGTATGCAAATTAACTGCTCAGTTTTCATCGGTTCAGGCTCAAGAGTAAGTAGAGAATTTGCAGCCATGTCAGTGAGGCATGAATGTGACAGGAATCATGTTCAAACTTAAGCCAGGTTTAGGTTGAAAATGAAAACAACATTTAAAGCAGACAGTGATTTATCTCCTGCTGTTTTCATTTTTTCTACAGCTTTCATATCCTTTACTTTCCTCTCACTCTTATAATCATACTTCTCTCATGTTTAATTTATTTTCTGTGGTCACTCGTACCATCTTCCATCATTCCCATCCCGCTCCCTTCACTTTCCCTGACCTCCGACACATCCTTTTTCTTGCCTCAGTGGTTGTGACTGAGCCGGAGGAGCTCAAGTGGCAGAAACGGGCGTGTGTCCGGTGGGCAGAGTGAAGCGAAGAGGACAACACAGCTTCTTCAGTTTCCTGAGTTAATATATGCCGCTGCTGTGTCCAAGCCTCGCTTTCTGTGGCACTGCTGCCGCCACAATCAACACCGACTCCTGCCCTCGCTACACGCATCATTAGCAGTGATAGGAAACCCCTTCCACTGGTCTCCTACTACTCGTTTCTGCATCAGTTAATGATGTCCCAGTCGGTCCATAAATTTGTCGTCTGCCGCTTTGAGAAGTTTGACATGGTGGTGGGGTGTGTAGGGATGAAAGAGTGGCTAAAATGTAGCAGCAGGGGAAAGGGGACATTAGTTGGAGGGAGGAAGCAAACTAGTTCTTAAATGGACTTCTAATCATCATCCTATCACTGGCATCTTCATCGCTGCCATTTTTTTCTCCCCGGCACATCTTCCTCACTGTTCACAAGTCCACAAGCTTAAATTTAAAGAGTGCTGAAACCGAGGCATACAACGATTTTTGATTGGTGCATGTTGTGGCTCTCATCATCCAAACATTGCCTCTGTAAATTATGCACAAGCTCAGAACGGTATTCCCAGCAGCAGCCCTGTGGCGCGTATGTTGCATTGCTATTCAAGAGACAGAAGTCGCAAGCGCCTGCCGTTGCCGAGGCGCCCCGCGGAAACCTGGGACCTCTGACGATGCATGCGAAAATGTCATGCCACTCATTTTCTCATCCCTCTGTTCCCTTATCCAGCTATCCGTGTAGCTCCCCTCTTCTTCGACATACGCCGCTTTCGTCCTCGACGTCAACACCAGCAGCTCTGCAGTCGCAGTGCCCCGGGAGAACGGCGGTGAATAAGGAGTTGTGAGATGGAGGGAGTTGTAGGCAGATGAGGAAATGATCTGGATATGTGTGGTGGACATGTGTGTGCATGGGATCTTACTGAGGGTCTCCGGCGTAACTGAGCTGAGCAGGCCGGATCCCAAAATGAACGATGATGGGGAAGGTGATGACGTCTGGGTTGAACTGCTCCCTGTCCAGTTGGTCGATGCGCACTGAGCTGGGTTTCTGGGGGAAAAAGAAGAAAAAAAGCGTCAGCACAGTGAGAAATCATCTTACAGTATAAACATATTTAGCCACAAGGCAGCCATCACTCCATCACATGCTGCCAGCAAGTGATATAAATAATCCACACCACAAGGGTCATCTGTCACAGGCATCTAATGAGATGAGGCCCAGATTCTGCTTGTAGCATGAGCACAACAATGATAAAGTGATGTCAGGGATGGCAAGTTAACTTCTGATGCTCTTATCAGGGAGGAGATTGACAAGCAACATGTCCTCACCTGGCTCCCAAATCACAGTTGGCCTGTCAGGCATTTTGCAAGATCAGAGGAAGGGGCTGCAGCATAAGGAATGCTGATATGTACGGCAGATGGCTCGAGGCTCGAGCTCGGGCTCACCTTGATATTAGCTGTGTTAGCTCATCACCACATCCCGCATACAAACTCTGATATGAGAGCACGAGGTCGCCAGCCAACTTTGATTCTGCTTTAAAACAACATAATCAGGTTTGATTGCTACGTACTTGGCCATTTGCCATTAAATGTCCATTGCTCTTTTTACCTTTACTCTAATGTACCATAGCTGATTGGAGGCTGATGACATTTGTGAGCTCATGAGTGGACCGTGTCGCTGTGTGGAATAATCACTTAAGTGTGCCGTGTCTGATTAGTAATTGACTTTCATTTAGAGTAGGTTGAGACTCTGACATGTGGAAAAACATGTGAGAATTTTAAATAAGTCCCAGCAGGTCGATGTGTCTTTCTCATCATTGACCCCCACCCCATTCCCGCTACGTACCTTATAGACAGGTGCAATTATGATGCAACAGTAGTGCCTCAAGCAGGCAGAGGGAAAAAGGCTTAATTTAGAGGTTACCTTATTAGTTTAACAACTATTTGCTTTTGAGACATGGACTTGGATCTCAATGTGTTTTTGGTGCTTGTTCTAAAAAGAAGTGATTCATATTATTTATGTAGATGTATATAAGTTGTTCTTTTTATCCATTTTGCTTTCACTTTATTTTTTTTTTCACTTTGTTTTTTAAAGGCCATAGCGTGAAGCACCTTGTTTTACATGTACAATTCATTGTGCTGCTGTAGGTTCACCCTCTTCAGTTAGAGGTTGATCCTAAAATTGTTTTTCCACGTATTCAATAATATGAACTTGTTAGATTTTATTTTTAATTAATATAAATTAGTAAAATTAAAAAGATTATTAGTTTAACAAAAAAAAATCTGCATTTTAAATGTGAAATCTGTGTTTTTCTCTGTTTAACTGTTAGTATGGACAGATTCTGGACTTGTTTAAATAGTAGTCATTATTTAGTCTTAGTATGATTAGTGTATTGGGTTATTTTTTTTTCTAAAAATAAGAAACATGTTCATCTTTTTTAGTTTTCATTTTCCCCAAACAAGTGAAATCTTAATACGCCCTAATTTAAATGTCAATATCTACAACTAACAAACTTATCTGCATTTTGAAAATGAACGCATTTAAAATTTGATGAAGCAACAGACAAAAAGAAAAGACGTCAAAGAGACAAAGAAAGACAGAAATCAGTCAGCTTATTCACTGGTGACATGTGAGGGTGCCAGGGTGGAGTATAAAAAAGTTTTTTTTAATTTTTTTTTATTTTGAAGGATCAGTCGTGGTTCATCACTTTGTGCCAAACATTATCAAAGAATCATTGAAAAGCTCCAAAAAGTGTCTTTTTTTTTATTATTAGAAAGAACTTTGGTCTTTTTGCATCTAACTTTTAACATCTGACAATTTATGACAACAAGAACGATGGCTAGGTTACCTTCCAGCACCCAGGCAGCACGGCATGAGAAACTGTCACATTGCCATGATCAATGTAGCCACACGGACTCAGTAGTACCTCCAAAAAGCAGTTTCACTCAGAGAAATCCAGCACTGCATCCTGCACTCAGCCGGCTTTTATACCATCCAATGTAAATCAGGAGTGCATCTGTGTCCATGACATGGATGTGTGACATGATGAGCATCATTGATGCAGAGATGGAAATTGGAATTTTTTTTTGGAAGGTCCAGGACTGCATGTCTTCCAACAACATGGTTTCATACACACAGAGTGTGAGTACAACTAGCTTTCCTGCAGTCCAAATCTGTCTCCTGTTTGAAATGTATAGAGTGTCATGAAGAGGAGAACCACGAAACAACAACCAGGGTTGTAGCGCAACTAAAATCTTGTTTTAAACAAGAATGGACTCTAAAATAATCAGTATTCCCCAAACCATTAAACACATTGTGTTACACATGTATTGGTAAACATATTTCTACTCCAACTTGGGAGTCTTTGGAGTGTTTCTGCATCAAATTTGTTTCTATTTGTTAAATATAAGAACATTGATAAGATTGTAAAAAAAACTAATCCTTTACGTTGAATATTTCTTCAGTTTAAAAAAAAGTCCCAAACATTTCTGGAAATGAGGAGTGAATATGACCTTTATAGTAGACAATTTCTGATTGATAGTGTGATTTTAATTTTAGGTCCAGTGATGGAGGACTGTTGGAATTCATAACAGCAACAATCCTGTCCTGTCAGTGTGAGTAGTTGACTCAGTAACTCACCCACACCAAAGATTACACAATCACATTCACTCTTTATATGCAACCTCTTAGCTGGCAAAGACATTTTCACCTTTATCCAGACACAATTACTGTGTACATCCTTTAAAATATGGGCCAGATCAGAAGGTCAACCGGCTTCATCGTGACATAAAAGCTTTCAGCCTCAATGGTGGTGATGACACCGAATACCCTTGGGGATAATAGGTGAGGTTTCTCATGTCACATGCTAACAGGGACAGCTTCATTCCTGCAGTGTCAGGGTTCAGGGCAACATAACGTCCTTGGAACGTCAAAAGAAGCAGCTGTGGCGGCCTTACCATGCCCGGGTTGGTGACGATCATGCCCTTACACTCCTCTGCATACTTCTGCCATTCCAGTTGCTCCCACTGTAGCATGTCTGCGATCTCCTCCTCAGGGACCAGGGGCTTGTTGCTGCGTAGCAGGTAGAGCAGCACCTGATGCATTGACAGCACCTCCTTCCCACCGTCTGAAATAATTAACAAACACATACATGTATATTTCAGGCAATCAATTATTTTGCTTTTCATTGGGACAAGGCCAAAGATGCTACTGGAGATTCTTCCCCACCAACCTACACACACACGCACACCCACACACACACAAGCATCTCATCTCTATCACCTCAGTTTTTCAACCAGTCTTATACACTGTGAAAATGTCACCATGCATCACAATCGCATTGTTCAGGACATGCACAGGTGAACACAGGCACTAAAACAAGGTTCAGATACGTGAAGTCACATAATGTTACGCCTATAAAAACATTCTGATCCGTATTACAAAAAACAGAAAGAAGCAGACACGGACAGAATGCATGTGCAGAGGAATACAGCCCAGCATGAGCTTGCAAGCGGCCCGGTCTCACGCACTCAGCTTAATAGTAACTCATGCAAAATTGATTGACATCCATTTTAAAAGAGTTCAGCTGGAGAGACTTGCAAAAACCCACAGCGCTCTCAGTCCTGGAAGCATTCAGTCAAGTAACTTTCAAACCCACCATCATGCTCTCAGTGTAGCCCCATGTTTCCTTTATCTCACTTCCTCTTTACAGATCACATCAGAAACGTTGGGCTGTTTTTGTACTTTTGTAAAAAAGAAGTGGATAAGTGTCTGGGGCTGACTAAATTGGGAGAGCTGGGAGAGAAATTGTTCGCTGATGGTAGGAAGGTAGGTGGCATGTCAGCCATAAGAAACACTGGCTAAACCACAGTGCACCAGCACCATCAAGTGCTTTAAAGATGAACTCCACGCAGCTGAACAAAAACTCAGGCCTCAGGTTTGCCCATTTGCCTATAAATCACAGCCAACATCAGGATATAAAAAAACGCTTTGAGGAAAAAAAAACAACTTCTGGTTGTCCCTTTTATGTATTACAAGAAAACATGAGCATACGGAGCATCAGAGTGGGATAATGTACAAGCTGTGTACAGGTTGTTCTGAGTCCTACCAGGTAAGAATCTGACAAAACGGGGCATGAAATGGAACCGCTGACATCCGTAGGTCTCGTCATCAGAGTCAGGACCTGAAAGAAAGGGCAAATGTAGTACCGTCACAATTAAATTGTACTTGAATTTTTATTACAATGAAATCTTTTTTATGCAATATGAGACACAAGGAAAATGTACTTTTAAAAGAAGAAGTCTATGTTTTACTCATTAAGTTTTTATAAAAGAAAAACGTCCACTGGTCCTCATCAGGATGTTATATTACACCGTCATTATCTGACAAAATCTAAGTCAAAATGGAGAAGAGGTGTCTGAAAAACAAATCCACCACCGTGATTCAACAGCACGTTGAACCATCTTTAGCAACAATAGCTTGAAGTACCGGTATATGGTTTCTACCAGATGTCATCAGTCTCTCACGTGGTTGTGGAAAAGATTTGGTCCACTGTTGTTTACAAAACTATTTGAGTTCTTGAAGATTGCAGCAGTTGTTTATGCAAAGACAGAATTTTAATTGTGTTGAAATCTGGACTTTGACTGGACCAGTGATTCTGTTATTTTTCAGCCTTTCTGTTATGGACTTGCTGCTTTGTTTGGGATCATTGTGCTGTTGCATGACCCGGTTTCAGCCAAATGTTAGCTTTCAGATAGACAGGCCCATATTTGTTTGTAAAATTTGGCATACAGAGGAGTTTGTGTTCGACTGAATAACTGCAAAGTGTTCAGGTCCTTTGACTGCAAAACGAGACCAAACCATCAACACTCCACCACCGTGCTAGACAGCTGGTATGAGATGATATGCTGATATGTTTTGTTTTTTTTTTCCAAATGTGCTGCTGTGCACTATGACCAAACATCTTCATTTTGAGCTCATCTGTCAAAAAGACACTATTCCAGATATTTTTTATTTTGTTCAGATACAGCTTTGCAAAGCCAAGCTAGCATTTTCTTTATAGAGAAAGGAGGTTTTCTCCAGCAATGCTTCTAAACAACCTACACTTCAGTTTTTTTCCCTCCTAATCTTAGTGTCATTAACTTTTAACATTTACCGTGCCAAGTCTGAGGTTTTGTTGTAGCTTCTCTGAGCTGAACTTGTTGGGACGTCCACTCCCTGTAGGATTTGTAATTGTCTTGAATGTTTTCCACTTATGAATAATCTTTCTCACTGTGGAATGATGGTTTAGAAATGACCTTTTAACCCTTCCCAGACTGACAGACAGCAACAGTTGCTTCTCTATACTGCAGATGCCTTTCCTCCTTGGCATTGAGTTAACATACCTGAATGCTTCAGACCTGCAAACTGTCAAAACTCCTGCTTTGATAGAGCCTCACACACTGATGATAATCAATTAATTCAGTTCATTTGGTAAGCAACACTTGACTTAATTTCAATTACCGCTTTCACATACAGCTTCTGCATTTTTGCTAAGTTTTTAATTATAATGTCCTCCTCATACATAAAACTTTAAGAAATTACACTTTATTTCCAGAGTATTGATTAGAGACTTTTCTTTGGCTTTTACCAAAACATGCTAAACCACTAGAAAAAGCCATTAGCATTTACATTCTGAAGTAGAGTTTCCAAATTGTGCAACCACATATGTCAGTCATTTCATAAGGGGGTCATCAAACAAACCCCCAAACAAAGCTGTGATGGGATGGCAAACTGGTGTAGTGGGCGTTGGTCAGATGGCTCAGTAAGTGGTCTGCAATTAATATTTACATTTAACTTTTTGCTGTCTTTGCTTTTCTGGATAATTACTTGTTCTGTGGTAATTAAAAGGTTCTCTGACAGCAGGCTTGCTCGCATCACACCAGGAGTTCCCAGGCAACGACATAGCGGTCACATTTTTGCTTCTGCTGCACAAAAGCTCCCAAAAATGAACTATTATTATCTTCTGAATGACTGATTATTGAGTGTTCATTTTTGCCCTTTTGAAGAGAGATGAATGTTTGTTAAGAAATTTTACACACACTAACATTTTCTATAAAATTTGAAGAAAATAATTTAAAAAAATAAACTTGTTCCTGGTTCTAAATGTTTTACCATCAGATGATTTTAAGTTATTCATAAAGATAAGAAAGACAAAGAAGACAATCTGCAGTTTTCTTGCAGACGCTCGCTCCATTGAGCTGTCTGTGCTGGCTTCGCGTGTAAATGAGCACCCTGAAGCTTTTCCTTAATAAATCATGATGGTACTCAAACTGGGTCGGGACCAGGTTAACAGATGCATCACTTTCAACATGTCACCAGTCTGAACCGATGCAGTCATATTCACTGATGGTCATTCATAACTTGGCTTGTGATCTGCTTTTCAGAGGAATCCTATAACACAGTTGTATTATCAAAAAAACGCTGCTGTGTGAAGTGAAACCCATAACACAGTCCTCTCTGTCAGGCATTGATTATGCATCAATTATTTATGCCATGTAACAATCATTTGGAAAACATGAAGTTGTCATGAACCATTGTTAAAAAAAACTGCTTTGAGATTGTAGGAGTCTTTGCGCAGCTCGTAACTTTTCAAGGTGATTCCTTTTCCTTTTTCTCTCCACACTGCAGGAACTGTGGTGAACTGTAGTTCATAGACCTGCTTTCATGGGTTTTTTTTTTAAGCTTCTATTTCAGAAAAGGAGCTTTTTAAGCATGAAGCAGTTGTACAATGCTCGGCTAAACATAATTCAACATGCAAAGAAAAAGCTTTTTAAGATGTACTGTCGGTTTGGTGGATTTTCTGGACCCCGTAACTCTCAAATACCCCTTTCCAATCAATACAGCTCCAATGTTTGTTCCAAGCTGGTGGTAAAGCCGGTTCTAAGTTGGTTCCAGCTAAAAAAAAAAAGGGTTTAGTTTTCTACAGCCAAGGGGTCTCTACAGAGCGACATCATTGCATCACTTTAAACATCTCTTCCACCACGTTTGATCCGTCCTGAGTGGTCGGAATTTCTGTGAAGGACCACAGAGCAGGGAGACGGTATATCTTCAAAGAAAAACCAGATTAAAGTGTTTGAGTCATTTTCTCAAAAAATAAATGTCTTAATTCCACCAGCTAAGTTTTAAAACACTATTTTAAACATAGGTTTGTGTTTGTGAAGGTTCTCTGCAAAGCAGACCAGTGTTTCCAAACTCTATTTATAATTTCCTTCTGTGGATTAATAAAGTTTTTTTTTTCATTTAAAACTGCCAACAATGTTAATAAACACTGTTAAATAACATTAAACTGCTTAAAAATTCAGCTGCAAGTGGTGATTGTGATTGAAGCTCTATGTCACTCACTGTTCAGCATAACTGGGGATAAAAAACATTAAACATGCGGGAAAATGTAAAGAACACTAAGCTTAAGTTTTTCTGCTGTTGCTTCAACTTCACATTAATATTGCAGCTCAGTTTTTTATTTTTCTGTCTTAAATTAAACAGATTAAAACGCAACACTTGCTCTGAATTTTTAAACATAGCAGTTTTTAAGTGTTACTGGTGTGATGGTGTCCATAACCCACCCCAAAATTAGTATTATTAGCACCAGTTTTCCAGGACTGGAACCAGATTTTTTGTGATAAAAACTTAAAAAACTACTTGAAAATCCAAACGCTCTGTGTACTGTTTAGTCCAAATGTTCCTTCTAACTTCTATTAATGACTCCCAGATTAAAGTATCATACCTGTCAGGTTCCAGTCATACAACTCAAGAATATCCTGGAACAAGTAGGAAGCAAACAGCTCCAGCCCTCGGATACAGTAGTTCTGGACATGAGAGAGAAAGCAACGACATGTTGGCATGAAGTCAAAAGCACACCAGCACACACTTCCTTCATGTAGATATGACCGATAAGTAAATCCAGCTTTCTAACTTTATCACATAAGCCGTCTTATCGATGCCATCAACTCCACCGGGTCGAGAGGAAGTCCTTTTCCCTCTTTTAAAAGGATTAGCACCTTGACTCACCCGAGCACTGAGGTGTAAGAGCTACATGCAGCTCAGCTGTGCTCAGACTCAGCCGTTCCAGATAAAAACAAAGTGGGTGAGAAAGGGGACCAAAAAAAAAAAAAAAGAGCAGGAGATAAAGTGGTGTTTTACTGACCTCTGGTGCCATCTCCTCTATGAAGTGAATGGTGTAATCTATGTTGAAGCGGATCACACGGCACAATGGAATCTGCAGTGATGAAAGAAGCAAAGGACGAGGAGAAGAAAGGACAGATCGTCTCATTACCACGGCGATTAGCAGAGGTTACAGTTTTTCAAATAAACTCATTAAAGCTCTTTTTTTTTTTAGCTAGCTTATGAACGTATGCATGTACGGAAACTGTATGTAAAATTGTGTAACCCACCCCCCCCTCACACACATGAGAGAAGTTCACCTGACTCACGAATTAAGTAACGGAAATCGTGCTTTATAGATAAGCTGCTCTTCTGTGTTTAATCTTTCTTGTTACACGGTCTTTGTTGTCAGAGCGCGGGGTCTGTTTTAAGAGATTAACCTGGGAGCCCACATTCACTCTTGCCCATCCCAGCGTCTAACTAGCGGGGGGCTAATATCTCCATGCTCTCAGGTTCCTAATTCCCACAGTCATGAAGAGTTTACCCCTGCCTTTTAACAAGGGTTGCCTAAATTACCCAGTTCAAATCATGCCTAATCCTTAGGGCTCTTTTCGAGCTAGAAGGGTATTGATCAAGAACTCTATTATTCAGATATGAGGGAAAGATGCACATACTTACACACATGTGGGTACATTTTCTAAAAGCAGAGTCTGGTGATTCCCTGTTGATTTCTTGCTCCTTTTAAAGCTCCTCTCTTGGGATAAAAGTCAGGCATAGCTCAAATGGCTACAGGAAGAGAGGCTCATTTTTAAATCGCAACCTCTCTAATGTTCAACAGCCACTGATGGGCCTTCAAAAGGGATGGAGAGGACTCTGTGACAAGGTCAGCACAGTGAGAGGGGAGCACTTTGTCCAGTCTACAAAGACGTCAATCCAAAGCCAAATGCCAGTTTGAAGTTATTTTTCAGGGAAAGTGGAGCTAAAGGGGAAGTTTTCACTCAGACACTGACAAAAAATATATATAATTTGCCCAAACAGGTGTGCAGAGGACAGCATCCTATGATGGACAGCATCCTGTTTGTGTGGAGGAAGGTAAGAGAACTGATGGTGGCTTTGACTTACAGAGAGAGAAGAGAGCTCACAGTGAGCTTGGGTGGGATACCGGGACTAGGCTACATGGCTGATCTAATAAAACTATAACTTCTCATACAACATCTTTCATCTCTTAATTAAATATGAATTAATCTGACTCATTCTTTAAGACAAATTCCAGAGAGATCTAACTGTGAGGTGAAACTGAATGAAACAGGAAGTCTTCCTACCAACATGGCCAACAAAAAAAAGTGGCTACTGAGAGAAGAACAGTGCTTAGCTTTCTGATTCTGATCCATCAGCCAACAGCAGATGGATCACATGAAGGTCCAGATACATCTCTCAGGTCCTGTGTCAGATCTTTGGATTATTTTTCTCCTTATTTCTTTAAGACATCACCTTCACATTCTGTTCATAGTAGATAGTTTTTTGGAACTCGCACTTCTTTTGTCCTTCACTTGTCCAGTTGTCTTGATATTTTAAGAAATGCGAGCTTTCAGGTAATAGCTCTTTGGGAATCACATTGTTGGAACAGAAACATTATTTTATGCCTCTCAAACTGTGACATCTGTCGTATTTTCTTATATTTGTACCAAAACCATTTGAATAAATTATGTGTTTTTCTGACAAGCTGCTGGTAACAAAGTCCTCAAAGATGTAAGTTAAATAGGTTTTTGCTAATTTGTTATGTGTGGACACAATACACGTTAGATGCCGTTCTAATTTGAATAATTCAGAGGTCAGTGATAGATGACAGGCCTTCCTCTGAATGTGATCAGCTCTGAGTAAGTGAGCTAAATGCGTTAAAAAGCAGCCAGTTCTAAAATGTAAAGAAAGTCTGGCTGTTTGGAAGGAAAAAGAATGAGGGGGTGGTTCAAGACTTCTGTACAGTTCCATAAAAAAAAATGAAAAAGTATGAAAAACAAAGCATTACTGAGCAAAATAAGTGAACAATGACTCCCACTCTTACTGTCAGAGATTACAAACTACTGTGGTGTAAAATTCATAGTTTCCTGCCTCTATGGCTACCGGCTGAACTCGGGCTTACACTGGTGAGAGGTGTGTGGGAGAAAAGAGAGAAGCCCTCAAACAGGTACTCGTGGTCATCGTACTCAATCACAGTCGGCCTATCAGTCTGCAACAGAAAACACAGAAAGGCAGAGAGCCGTAAATGCAAGCACATGAAACATCTGAGCTCCTGGATTGCATTCGGTGTTCAATTTCACTTCATGATGTTATAAAGAAGTAAATTTCAGGGTCTTAGCAAGAGGGACAGAGTCCTACCAGGAAGTTGGTGGGAGGAGACACAGTGATCCTGTAGTGGAACACTTTTCCTGCATTGTTGTTCATTAGACGACATGGTTTCACAGGCTGGAAAAAAAAACAAAAAAAAACCCACACACACATTTTATCACTCACTGGCCTGTTGATTTGATTGAAAAATATTGTTTTTCTCCTCCACAGATCAATGCACTCATGCAGGAGGATTAAGTGAATAAAAACATCATTTCCATGCTTAAATCAGTATAATTGTGCTGCTTATGCACAATTGAAACCAACAAAAACAAACAATTGACCAACATTCTTCAGGACACACAGCCAATTAGTGAACTAATCGACTAGCAAGAGGGCAAGACTTGCTTATTTTTCTAATTAACGTCAAATTTAAAATGGAAAGTGACCTTAAAGTAATATTTACATCCCTGCAGAAGAAAACACTAAGTAAACATCTCTAACAGTCATTCACCAGCCGTCGTCTTGATTGTGAATTTAACACCACGCCAAATACTTCCTGTAGGGGACCTCACCCATTCAGGATTCAGACTAAGGCAGGACTTTTGTTAATCCTTATTGGGAATTAAAACCTTTAATTGTGGTTAAAATGTGTTACAGAGTCAAATAAGGAAAATTACTGTTTAAAAAAAAAAAAAAACACAGTAAACTCTAAGTTATAAAAATAATAAAGATGCCACATGTCCATTTAGGACAATACAATCTCACTTATTGCCCTTTAATCCAGTAGAAAGTGGACTCTGGAGTGGAGAATACACTTAGACTGAGTAAAATTATGTCCTTGGCCCTGTGTGGCACAGCGTCAAGGTTATAAAAGGGTGATTTATTCACAGCGTGTCATACCTCCTCTCCTGGGTAGATGCTGTGGCGGATCCCCGTACGTCTGGCCTTGGCACTGCACTTACACAAGGGACCATCATTCATCTGGACAGAAAGAAAATACGTAAATCAGACAGCACTGCTTCACTTGCTATGTGTAACACCAGAGCAGCCGCGCAGCATTTTCCATCTCTAAACTGCAGGCTGCTGACCTTTATTTTCCTCTCCTGGTCTTTGAAGCTCTTCTTCTGTGTAGTTGTCTCCGTGCAGTGTTGGAAACAACCTCACACTGAAAATGTTCTCCTCCAATTTCCATTTCACATTTGATCAAAACAACAACAGCATGGAACATTTTTTATAGGGCTGCACAAATCTGTACAAATTTCCCAGTTTGATTCATGCCTCATATGTTCATTCTTACATCCTTGGTCTGATATTATTGACATTTAGTGAAACAAACATAAAACTTTAACATTGCAGATTATAAATCCTACTTTGAAAATATGATTTAGCTAGGTTAGCAACTTGCTACCCAGTTACATTGCACAGGCATTGTGGAAACAACTTGTCTGGAAATACAACAGGGAAAGTCTCATACGTTATCCTGTGGTCAGCTGTTTTAGTTAAAAAGGTTGGGATGCTGTATTATTTTACAGATGTAGTGGGGTTGCCCTGTACATCCAACAGGGGGCTGCATTGGCCAGCACTTATGAGATGCTTGGTTATCCAAATGTTTGAGTGTTATTTAGCAGGATGCTCTACCTGCAACAGTATTACTTAGTGTGTGAATCCATGTATGAAAGAGAAATTAGCACTATATATATAAAACCTTATTTTAAGCTGAGTTTTATATAACATGTAGTTAATTTACCTTGAAGTGTGATCACAGGGAAAGCACATCAGGAACAGATTCAAACTGATCTATTTTTTATGCCTTGATGCTTTGTCAGAGCTGTTTAAGTGCAAAAAACAGGACGATCTGTTCCTTTGTTAAGCCAGACCAACCTGTCCTGGGTCGTTGTACCACAGCTCTTCGTGCAGCCGGTCGGGATGAGCCTTCTTCCTCTTGATCTCGGCAATGACATCAAAAACCTCTGAGTCAGAGCTGCTGGAGCAGCTGCTTCCTTCTCCATCTGACTCGCAGTCTGACCCACTGCTGCTGTCATCTGAAACCAAAGTGCAGAGAGGTCTTTAATCACCGGAAAGTCGCAGGGCTTCCGTAAGCTGGAGCTAGTCGGCGGGTAAGCTCCCATGCCCGAAAGTGCTCTCACAGCGTATTCCACAACATAAATTCTTTTTAAATCAATGTAACTAAATGCTGTGATCACCCAAACTGTGCTGACAGCACAGAAAAGTTTTATATCTGTTATCTAATTTGCATTTATTTATTATTTCTCAGGACGAATTAACAGTTTACACCCAGTTACTGCTCCATCTTTTAGATTCATTGTTTTAGCATTCTTGTTCATTAAAATTTTAATTATCAAACCTACTGCAAAAAAAAGAGGCCAGCTGTCAGTGTTGACTCTCATTTTGTTTCCTCCTTGGCACCAAATTAAGGATAAAAATTACCATTCAGCTGAATGGTTTGTAGCTCTCTCAGCTAAGCAGGTTCTTCAAGTCTTATCAGCATTTTAGCTCAAGTACTAGCTTGTGAAATCAGAGCCCAGATCTTCGAAACTGAGCAAATACAATCTCCCTGAGTGAGATCTGGAGTTGAAAAATTCTGTCCTAAAACTCACAAACCGTTTATCTCACATGCACTGCTGGAAGGACAGCAACTCTTCATGCACATCAGTAACAAAGGCTGCTGTTTCCTGGTTGTTGCACGTCACTAAAATAAGTTTCCAGAAGTCACACAACTAAAAGATACAGGTTACAGATCAAGAACCGAACACTCCGTGTGTGCAAAAACTTATAGTTATCATTGTGAGAATTAAACTAAAATAATGTCCTTTAGACAAAATAATTTCCTTCAGTTTTAATCCTTTTTCATCTTAGATATTAAGCACTCCTGAAGCCAATTTTTTAAACTGCAAGAGACAAAGAAAATAACCCGAGGGTGCACAGTACTCCAGAAAAAAAAAAGAGAAAATCTCTAATTACACGTCAGACTTTCTTGTCAGGGATCTGTTAGAGCACTAAAACCTGATACCTTTTGAGAGTTAAGTAAATTATACAACTGCTGATGGGATGTTTGCTATCAGCAAAGCAGAAGCAAAGAGTCTTGACTTTCCATTTCCAGGGTACATTGAATACAGAATGATTTGAAGCCGAAATTGGATGGAGATCAAAAACAGAGAGGCTGGATATTCCACTCTGAATTGAATCTGTGACGAACCAACACCCTGCAAATCTCAGCAGCTCACATAATGATTTTCTAACTTATGAGACCCCAAACAAAGTACAAGAGTTATGTTTTTTTTGTGTGTGTTGGCAGTAACTTTAGACACCCAAATATATTCTCTCAAACACACAAAAGAAAGTAATTTGATAATAAATCAACTTCAAAAGGACCAGATACATCAAGAAAATTTTGTTTTCAAAAACTGCAGCAGCAATTTAAAGGTTTAAATATCACTAAAGCAGGCCTACGTACCTGGATCCTCATCCAGTTTGGTCTTAGGTGGATCCCATTTGGGTCGAACAGCCTTGGCTCGCTCTTGCCTCCTTCCCAGTTCTTCTTCAAAGCGCTCGTAGAGATCACGCAGTTTACTGGTGCCCACAACTGTGGAGTCTCCCTGAAAAAAGCAGTTCAAATATAACACCATATTCTGTAAGCCACTCCAGTTGTTTTAAATGGAATAGGACAGATACAGACAGAAAGGACTGATTTCATGATCATGATTCTGAACATCATTTGGAATTTTTTTGTGAACGTGCAACAAAAAATAAGTAGGAAACTTAAAGAGCGCTGTGGAGGATGATGTGAGTTTCAAACCAAGAGGCAACAAGGATGCTGGAAAACTTCATATGTGAGAACAGACGTACAAGTTTCTTTAAATTGCTCGCAAATCCAGCCATTCTATAGGTCAGTCGATTAATGAGAGCCATAACAGCTGACTGAGACTTTGAGTGCTTTACCAATGCCGCAGAGAGACTCATGAAATTTGATTTTGAAAAATGACAAAACTTAATTATGTCACTTAAAGGAAAAAAATCGTCTGCTTCTGAATGCCATTAAACAGGCATATTTAATTATTATGCTTTCAGATTCACCACATTAACCTTCAGTCTCATTGCTGATGCAATTCTACACCCTTTTAGACTGACTTTATTAACAGACACTCAACAGTAACTTCAATGAATGGGTCAAGACATGGCTAAATCTGTTTGTGAGGGAGGCCAAAATGTAAAGTTGGGTTCCATCTCCACATTTACAGGCACTTTAGTTTTACTGAAGGACAAAGCAGGCACTTGCCAGAGTGTGTCATCTGAATAGAGAAAAAAAAGTCAATGAGACACCTGAGAAGCATTTCAGAAGGCAGGTGTGATTTGTGAATCTTTGCTTAACTGAAAAGCTGAAGTACAATGTGTTAGAAAGAATCTAATTTCACATACAAGTCCACACAAGGAAAGTTGGCTGTGTTGGCTAATTTTTTTGTTATATCCACAAATGGTACAAAGCAAGAAGAAGAAAAACTGATGACTGAACATAACACAAATACATTTAAGACAAAAGCATCAACAGTACCACTTGATCCATGGGGTCATTGGAGTAGTAGCTCTCGGCATGAGTGCAGCGAATCCAGGCAGGTTTCAGCATCTCATCCTCTTCTTTTTCTTCATCCCCTTTCTCCTTCTCTCTTTCCCGGTCCCTGTCCCGCTCTCTGTCACCTAAGACCTCTTCAGAGTCACGGCTCCTGGCGGAGGAGTAGCTGCGATCTCTACTCATCCCAGAGGAGCCCTCTGACCTCCGGTCCTTGTCCTCCTCCCAGCGACTCCGTTTTCTGTCTCTGCTTGTCGAGCGGCTACAAATAATAAGGATGAAAGACAAAATTAGTAGAAAAAAAGAGGTGAAGTCTGACTTTCTATATGCAAAGATTTCATATATAGGAAGCTTGTTTGTCAACTTTTGCTCACACAAAGAAAATGGGCACCAAATGGCAATGAAAAGTAACATGACACAAGGATGTTAGTTTCTCATTGAGCCAACAGAACATTTAAGCACTTAACGTCAACCTCACCACCGAGTCAGACGGTTTAATCAGTGCTGCTGGATTTGAGCCATCTGATCAAATGGCTTCAATTTTATACAAATTGTATATAAAAATGTCAACATACAGTTGAGACAGTCTGATTGGCTAAAAGTGAAGAACCAATCAGGTAGCTCCTCCTGCTGAAAACGTGTAAACTTGCAGTCTGAAAGTAAAGTTTTGCATTATTAAAATAAAATGGCTTCATGCCAATATAGGCATACCATCCAAAAGTAGTGACTGACCAGATACGGTACGTCTCTGCACTAGGTTAGATGCTACGCCTCGATATCTGGTCGATTCAGTCTACCATCCACCAGCAGATGTGCCCCTGACAAGCCACACTGGAGTGTGACATATTAAAGATAATAATGCCAATGGTACACTTTCAATAACAGCGCTCAAAACACTAGTAAAGTACAAAGCCTTCACATTCCTTATCTTTGATCATTTTATGAACAGTGCGGAACAGATGCGCTTGAAGTGAAAGAATCACTTCCATCATATTGTTGTTGGATTGTATAAGTTTTTGTTTGTAAAATACATCAATAAATCATTATCAGATCCTAAAAATGTATAAACATAAATGTATAAATTCAAATTAACCATCAAAAACAATAAGACAACTGAGCTGTCCAGTAAATTAGCTGTAAATTATGACAATTATCTACAGGTAAAATATTTCAGCAATTCAACTTAAAAAATGAAACTATTATATAGACTCATTATATGCAAAGTCAGATATTTTAAGCATTTATTTGTTATCATTTTAATGATTATGGTTTACAGCTGATGAAAACCTAAAAATCATTATCTCAGAAAATTAGAATAGAGTGAAAAGGTTCAATGTTGTAGCCTCTAAGTGCCACACACTTATCAGCTACTTAATCCAAAACACCTGCAAAGGCCTCCAGAGAATTTAAATGGTCTCAGTTAATTTCAGCAGAATTGACAATCATCGGGAAGGTTGCTGACCTGACAGTTGTCCAGAAAGCCATCACTGACACCCTCCACAAGGGGCACATGGCTCATATGTGGTCATTTATAGTCGTATTTGCATTTTTATCCTTGTTCTTTATTTGTGTGATTTTTATGCTTTTTTTCTCTTATGCCAGCTGTTATGTGCTGTTATGTTGTTTTTAAAGTGCTTTAGAAATAAAATGGTATGGCATAAAGAGGGAAAGCCTCAAAAGGTAATTGCAAAAAAATGGATGCTCTAATCAAAGCTGCATCAAAGCACAACAATAAAAAGTTGAGTGGAAGGGAAAAACGTGGAAGAAAAAGCTGCACAACCAGCAGGGATGACCACAGCCTGGAGAGGATCCTCAGGAAAGGGCCATTAAAAAATGTAGGGGAGCTTCACAAGGAGTGGACTAAGACTGGAGTTTGTGCCTTGAGAGCCACTACACACACTATGGATCCTGGACATGGACATGCTGTCCGTGTTTTTCCTCTTTCGACTGCGGTTCTGATTTGAAACACAAGGTGTCATTGTTATTTATTTTGCCTTTAAGTCCAGAGTCAATGTAGCCATCTACCAGGAGATTTTAGAGCATTTCATGCTTCCTCCAGCAGAAAAGCTTTTTTGAGATACTGACTGTATTTTCCAGCAAGACTTGGAAGCTGCCCACACTGCCAAAAGAACCAAAATCTGGTTCACTGACCAAGGATTACTGTGCTTGATTGGTCAGCAAACTCTCCTGACCTGAACCCCATAGAAAATCTATGGAGCATTGCCAAAATATAGATGAGACACATGAGACTGCAGAAGGCCGTTTTGAAGCATCCTGGTCTTCCACTACACCCCAGCAGTGACACAGACTGATAACATCCATGCCACACTGTATTGAGGCAGTAATTCATGCAAAAAGGGCTCAAACCAAGTACTGAGTTCATATGCATGACTATACTCTTCAGATGGTCAACATTTCTGTATATAAATCCTTATTTATTGATTTCATGTAATATTCTATTTTACTGAGATTTAGATTTTTTGGGTTTTCATAATCTGTAAGCCATAATCATTAAATTGATAACAAATAAATGCTTAAAATATCTCACTGTTAATGTAAAAAGTCTTTAATATATTAGTTTACCTTTTTAATTTGAATTACTGAAATAAATAAGTTTCACATGATTTTCTAATTTTATGAGTTTCATATAGTCAGTAACTGTATACCAACAATAAAGCAAAACTATTGATCATTTTACAAGCTTGGCACTAATTAGAAAGTTAGAGATTTAGTATGCTGTACAGTTTCTTCAGTTTAGATTTTGAGGTTGGGAAAAACTAATGACATGTTTTAAGAAACAAATGTTTCAAGAGGCTTATTTGGGATCAGTGTTACATAACAGTTTTATAAAACAAAAACTGTGTACCTTCGGGGCCTTTTCCTGTGCCTGTCAGGTGACTGGGATCTCCAACTTTCTCTGTGACGATACCTTTCTCTGTAATAAAACACCAAGTCAGAAGAAAGGCATGTAACTGACTGATTCGACACAGATGAGCGCTGTCTGTGTACCTGCTTCGATCCCTGCTCCTGTGTCTGGGGGGGGTCCGCCCTCTGTCATATTCAGACCTGTACCGTCCGCCCTCTGGTCTGCTTCGCCTATCTGGACTTCTCCCACGGTCTTTTCTCTCCCCAGGAAACTCCATTTTGGGCCTCTCACCATGACCACTGTAGCCATAGCCCTTCTGCCTGTGGTCATCATTGCGGTACCCTCTTTCAGGAGACCTCCTGTTATCCATGGGCTTCTCATACTTGTATTGCCCCCCATGCCTAATGTTGTGGTCTGGCTGAAATGGGCTGGGGCTCTGGGTATAGCCAGGGCTGAAGGTTGGAGGGGGGAAAGGAGGATGGGGAGGATGGGGGTAGTTCATGGAGTATGGAGGGTAGCTCATGGACTGAGAGGTAATTGGTGGAGGCATGGGTGGGTGGGGTATTGGGGGTGGGGGCACAGGTGGCATCATGTAAGAGTGGTAGGAATTCTGAGCAGACACCGGGGCTCCTGGAGTGGGACCACCTGTTGAGCTGGGCAAAGGAGGAGGTGGGAAGTTAGGTGGTGGCTCGGGGAAGCCTTGTCGGGCAGGGGGCTTTGGGAAAGGTGGGCGCACTGGGCACTGGTTAAGAGAATTGGGGGTTTGGGATGGTGCTGGAGGAGGGTACTGCATGAAGTCAGGGTGTGGAGGCAGGTAGTTTCCATGGTAGCCTGAACTGGATGGAGTCTGTGGATCATAATGGTAGGCGGGCGCTGGAGGCTGAGGAGGAGGTGGCCTCAAGTTGATAGGTCGGTAGTTTTGAGGGGATCCATGCTGGCCTGGGGGCATCCCTCCTCTGGGACCCCCACGATCATGATGAAAAGACATGACTGCAGAAAAAGATTAATTACTTGTTTCAGCTCCCCCAAACATGAATTAAATACACCCAAAACTAAATGGACCCACGAGAAGGTTTTATTTTACAATAGTTACTTTAATAACTTTGAAAGTAATTATGCTTGTATGCAACACCGTGGTGTCAGGCTTGAATTTCAATTCTTTAAAAATGTTCAAAATAAAATAAAATAACTGATGATTTTGTACGGATACCTCTTCGTACATTTCTTTACCTAATTACTGCCCTTAGAAACTCTTTATGTTTACACGTAAAAGAGCTGTGGCGTGCATCGATTAAGCAGTATACTCCAATTCAAAGCTGAACATTAGCTGAATTGACGTGAGCTTCAACCGCTAACAAGGTACCTAGAGCAGCCGTCATTTCCAAAAACATAAAAAACGGCAAAGCAAATTAAAGACACACTCGAGTTTATTGTTAAATGTGAACTTTGACGGGACTGAGTCATTATTTGTATCCATTGGCTTTAACACAGACAGCTAGCTCATGCTTGTAAGATAGCTAGTTAGCCAACGCCGTATATCACGATATAAGGAAGAAATTACCCTCAAACGTTGGGGAGACTTTTAGCAGAGGTGTATCCGTCGGTAAATCCCTCCTGGTACGTATTCTACAGCCACTTCAGTTTAAATGGCATTAAACAAGACATATGTGAAGATGTGATGTGCCTTAGCTTATGGCGTGCCTGTGTTTCTAGTCGGAATGGTTGAAGAGAGGAACACGAGTGGACCAATCACATCAGCGATGTGACTGTTAACCAATGAGGGGTTTTCAATGGTAACTAAGCAACAGAGGACTTCTTTTTCCCCTCTTAGCGTATGTCACCATTTCGAACAACCAATACATATTACACGAAATATAAAGTGATGGTCAGCCTGATTTTATATTCTCTAGAAAAATGAATAGAAGAAACACATTAGAGCGTATGTTTCAATAATTAATACAGTCAGAGTACAAACAATAAATAAATAAATAGGATTAGTTTTTAAATGTTTTGATAGTTTTAACTATACAGCCTAAGTTATGAGCCACATATCATTTATTTATATACTGCCAAGGAATAGCTGATGCTATGTCTGTATATTGAGATATACAGTGTAAAAAAAAAGGGAATTGTAGAATTTCTACTAGATATTTTCCATTTAGGCTGGAAGTCAATTTTTATTATTATTTTAAGTAGTCTCGAGGAATAGCCTTACTGGCTTCCTGAGGGACATTTCAAAGTTCCTCTTTGGATGTTGGCCTACGTCCCACACTGCTTCAATAATGTTGAGGTCCAGGCTCTGGGAAGGAGTCATCACCCCATAAACTTGTACGAGACTTCCAGTCCACTTCTTGGGTCATTTAGGAGACCTCAGCCTTTTCCTTGTTTCTCTTTCTTAAGAATGGCTCCTTGACAGCCACCCTTCCACAGAGACTATTTCTGATGAGGTTTCAGTGAACAGTAGATGGATCAACTGAAGGTCCAGATACATCACTCAGGTCATTTGTCAGATCTTTTTCTATTCCTATTACATTACTTTCAGACACTGTTCATCTGCCACTGCTAGTTTTTTAGGCTTGACATTACTTTTAGTCCTCCATTTGTCCAGTTTTGTCAGAATACAAAAATAATATTTGATGTGCATTAAACTGCTATCACTGGTACTTTGATACATGCATATAAAGAAATGGAAAAAATTATGTATTTCTAGTTAGATACAATTTAAAATGGGCTCTTATTGCTTATTTTCTTTTATGCTTGAATAGGTCAGCATGAATTGGCTGAATAAACACACACACACACAAACCAAATAACTTTTTCCTGTGAAAATGGTCAGGTTGAAGGGATGAAGAGATGAGTAAAAAAAACAGCCAATGTAATAATAATAATAATAATAATAATGTATGAATAAATAAATAATAAACAAACAAAAATATAAAGCAGTGAGGGGTGGTTCAGATTTCAGACTGTATTTGTCAGGTGTTAGATACAATTTTGATAGAGCCAATATGTTCTTAGATTTATCTTATCTTAGCTCTTAATATACTGATTTTCATACTTAAATATTTTGAATCTATGTCCTTCTGTCACAATTCCTCTAGATGGCAGCAAAGTATTTATTTTCTGATATTGTAATATATCATGACTGTGGTGACATTACCATGGAAACATAATTTTCTACATGATTCAAATAGCAGCATCCGTGCACATTTAAAATGGTACATTTATTTCTTAAGGCTAAACCACTGTGTTCTTACAGCAGCATTGGAATGGTGTTTGGCTTCTGTCCATGCAACCTTTTAGTTATCACTCTAAGGACTCCCTTAGACTTGTGCTCTGTATCAAAACAAGCCATCCCAGAAGATGTTGCCCTGAAAAAATGGCCCACAGCTTTCAATTTCTATGTGTCGTTGCTTCGTTTTTAAGAAGTTATGCTAAGCACGTTGTTGACGGATGAATCAGTGTCAAAGAGCGAGGTCAAGCTGCTCAGGCCCACACAGTTTGCTTGAAGGAAACACCTACATTCTGACTACTAATCCAGGGAGATTGTGTGTAAAGTTATTTAATGCTACTTAGAGCACTAATTATGATATCCTAACAGCATGAATGTTTCGTTCATTGTTCAAATCAAATTAACAAAATATTTATTTATATAGTTTCATATAAAATAAAAGACCTGATAGTTTGAAGCTTTGAAGATTTTCAAATGAAAACGTTTGTAAAGAGAACAAAATGCTGGTTCGAGCATCAATGTTTGGACCTGGACTCTGTGCGGAGTTTAACATGTTCTCCCCGTGTGTGAATGGGTTCTCTCCAGGTACTCTGGCTTCCTCTCAGCGTCCAAAGACTTAACTTGTAAAAGTGCAATTTCCAGGTGATGACTCCTGCTGTGCTGCTTTGTTGACGCTTCATGCTTTGTTCTCCCTTCTGCTCGCATTTTTCTTTTTTTTTTATCTTTACTAGCAAGAAATTTAGAAATAAGGACTCCTGGTCACTCATAAATCGCTGGAACAAATATATGTTTTGATAAATTTAGTCGATTGTCATCTGAGGCCTTGTGGAATGATGTCTCCTAACCCTGCAGTATCAGTGAGCTGCACTGAGTGTGAGCAACTTTCTTTGAGGATAACACAGCTGGAGAAGAAGATTGAAACCTAACAAGGCATTCGTGTGAATGAAGAATTTATTGATTGTGTTACAGCTTCTGTACAAGCTACTGAGTTGTCAAATGGATTAAAGGTCCCATATTGTGCAAAATTCACTTTTTAATGGTTTTGGAACAGTCATACTGGTCCCCCCGCATGTGTAGGAGACCCGTAAGTGTGAAACTCTTTCAGGCGCTCTCTCTCCCCCCTGCTCCACCTCTAGGGAAGTAAGCGCTGAAATGAGCTTGTTTGAAAGCGTGTACGTTATGACGTCATAAGGGACAAATACCACTCCCCACAGAGCGATGGACCCGTCTACCGGCTCTCAAAGCCCGCCCTCTAAAAATCACCTAGCGCCCAGTGTTTTTCCCTCTTCGGCAACCCTCGTTAGCGGACATGGCTAAGCGACAGAAGCACTGTTCTGTTTGTGGCTGCATAAATGAACACGAAAACGTTTTTTTACTTCCATCCACTGAACCCACGAGGACTGAGTGGATTAATTTTATTTTTGGAGGAAATGTACCCGGAAAACTTCCAAAGGTTTTGCATGTCTGTGGCCAGCATTTCAAAGAGGACTGTTTCCACAACATGGGGGCATGGAAAGCAGGCTTCGCCAACCGTTTGAAGCTGAAGCCAGGTTCAATACCAACTGTCCGTGACACAGCTGGAGAGGTAAGAGCTGGCAGTTATTTTATCGTTTCGGCCTTATTAGTCTGATAGCTTGAAAATATATTAACCTGTCAATCACCTCATGACGGGCGATGCGATGGGCGGAGCCAACAGCTGAGCTGCTCCACCAGGGTTCCGCCCACCATAAATGGCACATTTCTGAAGCTGCTAAAAAGAGGGAGGTGAAGAGAAGCCGCTGCACTCAAACTGAGGGTCGATTTGTCCATACCATGGCGGAAATATTTCATTTAGATATTAATGAATGGTCTCAGATTGGGAATAAAGTGTATAATATGGGACCTTTAAGTCAAATCTTCACACGTGTGGGCATGTCAGATGTGGAGCCTCCCACTACAGACCTGGCTGATACACTTCCTTGGATGTGTTCAAATGACACTGGAATAGCTGGGGAAGATCCCAAACCGGACGGTCAGACAGATTTCTCCTACTGAAACAGAGTTGGTGCCAGACCAAAGTCATCGACCCCAGCCAGAACCTGGTCTGATGTTGTTCATTGCAGAGTTAAATCCAACAGGAAATTTAAAGCTCCAGCACTCACTCCACCACCTGAAGTCTCACTGCATAAAAAATATATGTTGACTCATATTAAAATTAATGATTATGATTGTAATGCAAGGATCAATTGCAAAAATTGGAGGAAAGGCCAAAATTCCACTAACAGGAGGACTAGAGATGCTATCGGCGCCTCAACACTAAAAGAAATAGACACGGTTCTGATTGGGGACTCTGTAACAGCACGTGAGAATGACAAAGACGGAAAATCTAACTTTTCCTGATACATCAGTCAGGGAACTGATAGAGAGCTTGCCAACAATTCTGTCTTCACATCCAGATGGTATGAAGATTATTGTCCACACAGGGTCTTTTGATATTCTGTGGAGGAAAACTGGCTCCGAGATCCTGAAGAAAGACTTTTCTCTGCTGTTGGAGAGACTGTGTCAGTATGGAGCACATCATGTTTACATTTCAGGACCAATTCCTACAGCGGGTAAAGGAATTGAACGTTTCAGACTTCCTGGCCTGAACACATGGTTATCAAATGCATGTATCACCCATGGGATAAAGTTCATTGATAACTTTAATATCTTTTGGAACTGTAAGGAGCAACTCAGACCTGATGGTGTGCATCCAAATCTAACTGGATGCAGATTACTTGGTGCACACCTGCATCATGCTGTTGGGATGGCAAACCCAAACATGAGTGTACAGATAAGAGCGAAGGACGTAGCAGAGAGAGGATCAACTCCTAGCTCTCCCCCCTCACCAGACCCCCTTCTCCACATCGCCCGGGTCTTCAAAGGATTTCTCTGTCCTGGTCTGGACCCCAGCGACCACCATCTACCAAGAAATACAGGGTGCCCCCTCCTCATCCTCCCCTTAGATCATCTGTCCTGGCAGAGCAGGGCACGGGAGGATGTGCAGGCGGTTCATGGAGCAGCAGCAGAACTCACAACAAAAATAACATGCCATGATGCGTTCAGGGTCCTTGCTGTAGTTTTGCTACTACTGACAGCTGTTCTGAGATCCACCCACACAGAAAATGATTCTGATTTACTGCCGGCGATGCAGACCAAGCTCTGACACCGGTCATACAGGGACCGGACAGCTCATACAAGGGGGTCCGGCACTCCATACTCCCTGAGTACCCACCACAGGAGTCCCCGGGGGACATGGTCGAACGCCCTCTCCAAGTCCACAAAGCATATGTAGACTGGTTGAACAAACTCCTATGCCTCCTCCAAGACCCTGAAGAGAGTGCTGTGGTCCACTGTTCCATGACTGGTACGAAAACCACACTGCTTCTCCTCAGTCCGAGGTTCGACTATCCCCACAGAGGATCCCCTCCTCCTATGGCTGCAGAACCTGCTGCTCTGAACCACCCATCCCAGTCACTCGCCTCCTCATGCCTCAGTCAGCATTGACCAGGTTAGAAAGAAGAAGAATAAAGCCAGGAAAGCCTCAGGCTCAGCTCCATGTCAACCAGAGAAACAATGCAGTCACATTATTTCTTATTTACTCACTGGTGTCTAGTGTCTTTCTTAACAGGAAAATGTAATTACTTTTTAAATTCTTTCCAGAAACATTTAAATATTAACCATTATATTTGAAATTGTTAAAATATATGTTGGAGATAATCAAAGCAAGATTTATGAGAAGAAGGTGATTCACATTTTTTCAGACTTCTTACTTTTCCTTTGACATGTCTGATGGTCAGCAGGACTCCATTAACATTCACCTGAGGATCCCTCTAGCAGCATTAATATTCGCCTGCCTTCTTTCTGTTGCTGCTCTCTGCCTCATGAAAAATATAGGTGTTTTTCTGATCCTACATCTCTGATATGTCACCTCTACCTGACATATTATCATACTTCTTTTCATTTACACAAAATTACACAATAAGTTTTTTTTTTTTTGTTATTTTAATAAATGTGGTTATACAGTGACCGTTTTCAGTAACTTATATTTTCAGAAATGCATTTTTAAAGAATATATAATATATAGATATAGAATTTAAACAATATATAATATTTTTTTTGCAAAATGGTATTATAAAAATATTATGTAATAATAATTAGGTTGTTCATTCAAAGATAAAATTTGTATTCTTTGTAATTATAATTAGCTGTACATCTTCATATGACAATATATCTCTTTAAGATGTCAGTCAATGACCGCCAGATAGGATTAACATTTAGGCAAATGAAAAAAAAAAAGTTGTCACGTCAGCATTCCAATGATAACAGTTATCAACTTCTATCTTGAACCTTTTATTTATTAACTTATTTGAGGGGCAAATTTCATTAATTATTTGAACCGTGTTTCTTTAAATTGAATGAAAAAATTGATCCTCATCAAGTGTATATTGAGGAGGATTTGGCTTTCCTGGGAAACAGATCATTTGTCATTTCGTTTATCAGAATTTATCATTACATTTTATGTCCAAGAAATTAACACCCTCTATAGTTCTATTCTATTCTACTGTCATTTAACAGACGCTTTTATTCAAAGCGACTTACATTTGAGAGTAAGAACAACACAAACAAGAATTCAAACAAGATGGGACGTCATATACTATAAACTATAGACTATATAGTGAGGTTGTTGAGTGTTAGAGTGTAAAAGAACTAATGGAATATTATGAGTTAGTTTATTGTAGGTATTTGAGCTACAGGTTATATTATATTTTCCATTAAAATCTTTCAGGTCAGTTATCTTATCATTTCCATCTGATAAATACCTGATAGACCATGTTTTTTTTGTTGTTGTTGTTGTTGTTTTTTTTTATCCAATCTTCCATAAATATAGATTTTTTTTTGTTTAGAATAAATATTATTCCCACAGTGGGACATTATAGGAGCTAAAATTGTGTTTGTGTTGTTTTCATAATTTGAAAATCTATGCTTTTATTCCACCCTTTTTTTATATATATAAATTTTTAAAGTAATTGGGTTTATTCTTCCAAATAAAGTTAAAATTTATTTTGCTGGTTTCTTTAATAATTTTGGTAGATAGTTTAGTGAGTAATGTTGTGCCATCTCTGATTAGCCACATGTTGAGCATTCTCTTACATTTCTCCAAAGTTTTATTTACATTATTTACTTCTGAAGTGTTTGGGTTCTTTGTAATTCACATTAAATAGCAAGTTTCAGTCTTCACATGTATACTGTAAATTGAGAAGAGGTCACAGTAATGAAGACTTATCAGTTCACATTTTTCTAAATTTAATTTAAAACCAGAATCCTCTGAAAACAAATGTATTGCTTAAAGAGCTAATTAGCAGTTTGCCCTATTTTTTAAGCTTTTTTTGTGAGTTTGCTTATCATTAAGTTCTGATCATTAATGCTAAGGCTTTTCACATTTAAATTTTAAATAAGAAGAGATAACAGCTCTGTTGTCAGGATAGAAAGATGAGGTGAAATGCTGCATCCCCATCACATCCCTCTTCTTATGATGAATCTGTATGACATGCAAAAGAGAGACACATCTGTTTAAATCAGTATATGGCATAGTGATCATACCGCTGAAATATGTTACAAATCCAAAATGTTTAAGTGTTTTAAAGATAAATTTATGCTCCACATAGTCAAATGACTTGCAGACATTTAAAAATAAAATAAAACCCTTATCATTATTTAAATGGTTGTATTCTATAAGGTCCAGAACCAAACATATATTGTTGTGTAAAGATCTTCCTTTGAGGAATCCTGATTAAGTGCTATCAGTTGTAATGACAATAAAATAACATGGTGGTTACATACCTTTGCCACTGAATTTACTGTCCCCCCCAATCTTTCTACCTATTCTGAAATAATTTACATTTTGTATATCTATGTGACATCAAACCCAAATTAGAGAGTGTTTACCTTGCCTTAAGTACAGATAAGATCTCTGCGGAGTGAAGCTAACACAGCATTAACCATAAAATATCTTTTACTATACCCGATAAAATGATGCCAGATTAAAAGGCCAAAGAGAAAATTGTGCTGCTTGAATAAGAAGCACAATGCACACATGGGAGTCGTGCCTTAATGTGTTAAGAGGCTCGTTTAAACTAAGGACATGTAACTTGACATCGAGAGGATTTACGTAAAACAGTGTGTTTAAATGGTAAGGCATTGTCTTAATGAACTCAAGTTATGTGCAGCATAGAAAGGACTAACAGAAAATTAACTTGACATTTGAAATTATAAGTACACTTTTAAATGAACTTACTCTTATGTGTCTAAATGTCGATGAACTGAACACAAAAGCTGCAATTTTATGTTACCTGTTCTGTTTGGAGTACCTGGGGAAAGCGCATGATTCTCATAAAGCTTAGTTCAATTATGTATTACAATCACTGTATAAGCTTTTAAGTCCTTGGTTTTGCCAAGGATACTATTTAGACAATGTTGAGCACTTTCTTCACATGGCCTAAAAGGTCAGAATTAATGCAGAATAAAAGAGAAACTGTCACCACTTAATGATAGAGCACATGCAATATTCCAGATAACAAACACCAATAACTGTAGGAGTAACTGCTAACGCCAACTCATTTGACCCATCGAAGTGACACTGGAAATATAAATGTACATTTTTCATATTGTCACAGTCAAAGCTTCTTCTTTAATCAAAAATGTTTATCTCATTTTTCTGATTATTTTTTCAAGCTTTGATAACCATGTTCCCTTTTATTTAACTTACACAAATAAAAGTTACAGAACTTGTTTTCTAGGCTATATATGGAGGGTTGTTGAAGAATGATCACAAAAATCTACTATACTACCCATGTACAATACATATTTTTTTTAAATAAATCACTTCATAAACCTTTTTAATAAAATACAGCTGCTTGCATCAAGTATGAGAACACAGCTAATAGATGGTTAAATTACCAAACAGCCTTGATTATTTCTAAGTACAAACACCTTCCTACTAAATATCTCATTCATTAGGTTAACAAATGTCAAAATGATAAACAGCAAATTTTAAGTGTTTAAGTTGTCTCCAGTGTTTCAGCGTCCCACGCCAGCACCCGGGTCCCGTTCAGTGCTTCAGCTTCCCACATCCTGTCCAGCGTGATGGCGGTCCTTGCCACTGACACCGCCCACGTCAAGCTTTGCTCCTCTTTCTGAGGGGGTCCTGAAATGGGAGGCTCCTTGTCCAGCTAGAGTCCAGGTTCCTGAAGGGGTTCCTGAAGGGGTCCCGGGATGCATCGGCGGCGCCAGGGAGGGGCTTGGGTGTGCTTCAGCTACCTCTGGGATTGTCAAAGCACCCTCATAGCACCCCCAAAAGAATTTCAATGATTTTAATTTTTATGTAACTTTATTTGCAGTTTTTTCATACACATTCAAAGTAATTTTTTAAATTAGAAAACATAAAAACTATTTATAAAAAATGTCGAAATATATTTGAGAATACGCATGTAACCTTTGACCCGATTCTTCCGTTATTGGCTAGAGTGGCATGTTTTGCTAGCTTGGTAGCTTAGTTAGTGGTAGTTTTGTTATGAAGACATCAACAGGTATGAGTGCGGTTTTTTGCGGCAGCAGTTTTGATTGCTGTAAATGTATTAGGTGAATATTGCATTTATTTTGAGTTCTTGTTTATATAGCCTATGGGCTTTATATTCTGAATGTGATATAGGAAGGTCTGTTGATTTCTAAGCTGCAGTGTTATTTAGGAGCAGATGTGGTGGATTTTAGTAACCAAAGCTGTAGTGTGTACGCGTAAAAAAATGCAGCGCTTTGGTGGCGTTGCCGCATCAGCTGTTGCTTATTTCTTCAGTATTGTACTAAGGGTAGATTAGATGAATTTTGCATTTTAATTTAGCAACTTTGAATCGTGCAAACTGTGTATTAAATACAAACGTGTGCGTTTGCATTAAAATTTTTGTGCATCATGGTTGTTGGTATTGCATTCGATCGTGATTAAAAGCATCGTCAACTGTCGGGTTAGCACCTAGTAGCACCTGCAAAAAAAATAGCCTGGCGCCGCCACTGCCGGGATGGGACGTTCCTTGTCCAGCTAGAGTCCATGTTCCCGAGGGGTTTCCGTAAAAGGATGCTCCTCCGTCTCCTGTGGTTCCTGCCTCCGAGGAGGTCGGTCCTTCTTCCGCCTCTGGTTCCTGCTCCCAAAGTGGTTGCTCTTCCTCTGCCCTTGGTTTCTGTTTCCGAGGGGGTCGCTCCTCATTCACCCTCCCTCGTAAGGCTGCACTTGGGTCACACATCTGTGCTTGCTGACATTTAAATAGTCTACAGACTTTGCCTAAAGCTGTTGTGGTAATGATCCAGAACCAGTGACTGACACCGGTTATCCTTCAACTTGGTGGAAACATCCAGCAAAACATACCTAAAGCGCAAGAAAGAGAGAGAAGAATTTATTTATCAGATGTATTACTGACAGGGGATAATGCTAAAGTATTAATCTTCCCATCTTCTGGTAGAATAAGAGTATTTCCCAAAAGCTCAACCTTTTCGCTTAATATTAACATACTCTGAGTGAAATGATATTTGGTCATTCCAATGTCCTTATGTACCATGGCTGTAAAGGGAAAATTACTCATTTTATTTCCAAAGAAACAAGTCTGGTGACACACAGCAACATTTAAAAAGAGCTGCAAATTACATAGATCATAAGATTAATCATAACAAAATGGTAAAAAAAAATAAAAAATAAATAAAAAATGTAATGGAGCAATACTAATGAGGAATTAGCTCACTTGCTCCAAAGATTCATGTTCATATTTATCTGCAGCAGAATTAAAGGGCAAATTTATTCTTGAATTATGAATATTTTTTACAAAACTGCAGCTATCCAACAAAATCAGCATCCCACTCAAATAGCACTTTACTATTTTAAAGCTTTATTAAAAGTTTAAAATTTAGCCCAAATGAAAGTATTAACAAATAATTGCACATAATGCTTCCAGCTAAAGAATTTCCATTTGGGAAATAATACTCATTCTGATTAAGCTAAAAGTTTCATCTAGAAACTTTAGCTCTAACAGTAAACAGAAAGGTTTAATGCATCCCAGTACTAGGCCTATTACCCCAGAGGCTTAGCTGTGTGGTGGGAAGTGGTGAATTATCTTGGAGTAAAGTGAGCCTCTGGCATTGATAGTTTTTCTGCCAAAGGTGATAGTGAGCCAAATAAACTGGAAACACTTGTGGATTTTTCTCAGCATGTGGGTTATGGATTATTTTTGTTACAAAATAAGAAAAATCTCATCTTCAGCTCATCACACAAAGTATTGATTTGTTGCATTTACAGTATGCTTGCTTTTCTCAATGTTGTGGTCTATGAAATAATATCAGTGAAGTTACAATAAAATCTTTTCACTATTTTCCTTTATAGAAGTCATCCTTCCATTGTCTCCTTGCACATAAAATACATTTAGCTTTCGCTCAGGTTGAGGGGATATTTTTAGATTAAGAAGAAAAACATCATTTGAAAACTATGTTCTCAATTTTCTTATTTTTCTAAATTGGCAAATATTAAAATATCCATAACAAAAAACAACCAGTGGCACTTCTAACTTCTTTTACACCCTAGGCGAAGACACATAAGCTATACCAAGCAACACTGCCCCCACAATTTCTTGTGGTGCTGCTGTTTGCGGTGTTTAGGACTGACAGAAGGCTCCATCTGTATGTGTATTTAATATTTAGCATAAATTAACCTTTAGGCTGTTTCTGTCTGGATTTGGGATTTTGTCAAGTATGGCAGTCACTTGTATTTGTTTTTTTCTGCTGTAATGGCAGCAGCAACCCTGGGGGGTGTCAGTACACTGCGAGTCTATCATCATCATCATCAGCATATTTTAAGGACCAGTGTACACTCATTCATCCTGTCTTTGTTTTCTGTGGAACTCCCTGAGAACCTTGTTTGTCCACCCCCCCGGTAAATCAGAAATATGGCAATACATGACACTCTTAGAGATGATAAATTTGTACAATTTTGTTCTGTTAGCCCTCTCTTCTGTCCTTCTTTCCTTCGGGTTCTTAACTGAGCACATAACTCAGTGTCAGGACCACATAACATAAAACCATTCACCTAGATGAACACCTTTGTATTTAATTATATATAGCAATTTCACATTAACTAAAAAATAAATAAATAAAAAAAAATTAAAAAAGTTTGTGAATTATTTTTATGCGACTAAAAGTGGATAACCATAATATTATGAATTAAAAACTTTATTAGGAAGCAGTTAGTCTTAATGGTGCATAGCTCCATTGCTCGATGCACTGCCCCATGTAAAGGTCAGTGCAGCTGGCCCAGGTTTGTGTCCCAGTCTGGGGCCCTTTGCTGCATGTAATTCCCTGCCCTCTGGCCCACTTTCCTGTCCAGTTACTGCTAAATAAAGGCTGACAAATGATCATGATAAATGGGCGATGCTTAATGAGGTGAGGCTGACACCTGTATAGTCCTTAAAATTGAGCTATTTATTTTATGATTATATTTAATCTGTAATGTGAACCATATAAACAAGTAAAATGTGACCACTTATTCTCCTTATTTAGGAAATTGAAATGTGCTTCCCTCTTTGTAATTTTTTGATTGTATTATTTTTGAAAAAATTATAACCACAACACATAATAAATATATATAAAATTCTTTGCAATAATAATCTAGTTTTAGCCTGTTTAGTACAAGTTTTTTTAGACTAATTATCAAGTTCATGTTACTTGCTTATTGTTTTATGCACATCGAGGGAACAGGAAACAATCAATGTCATTTCTAAAGACAACATACCTTTATTTCACATCCTAGATTTATTTGTTCTGCTAGAACTTTATGAATACGTATGTTTAAAAAACTGGAGCAATTTGGAACATAAAATGCTGTTTCTCCTGGGGAAATAAAGACTTTATTGTGTTGAAGCTATTCAGCAGGAAAAAGCAATTACTCTGCTGTAAGTGAAATAAAAAAATTGCCTCTTTGATGGACATGAATGATAATGATATTTTCTTCAAGAACATGCCTCTCATTAGTTTGTATTTATCTTGTCAGTATGTGGCACAGTGACCATGCATACATAGATATAAATAACTGCTCAAGGGAACATGCAGAGATTGGAATAAATTCTCAATTTTGCCAAAGATGGAGCGATTCATTCTGGTGCTAGGAACAGAAAATAAATTTCATAGAAAAATAAAAGTCAAGCGGGTTATTTCAATATACCCAGCTTAAGTACAGAGTCGCTTGTTGCTACTGCAATTAAGTGTGATTATGAAAAGCATTTTGATAATGCAATCACTCTACATTATATACTGAGTTCTGTCTGTCTTTGTGGGTACCAAATAAAACATTTTAAGACATAATTTTCATTGCAAAACAACTTAATTTACGGGTAAATCTTAAGCAGGAGACTTTGGTTCTTAATGTGATACCTTTTAACACTTAGGTATCCCCACACTAACTCAAATTGTAGCAGAAAAATAGCAAAAACATCAGCAATATAAATAAAAAAAAACAAACAAACAAAAAAACAAAAACTGGAGTTATTGGTGATTTAAATCCAAAGGACAACACTGTGACTGTATCAGCATGCAAGTTAGTGAATTTGGATGCAAAATATCAGGAATGACTGATGATCAGTGATGAGTGTGATCATGCAAGTATAACCAGGTCTTGAAAAGATTAGAGGCAGGAGGGCTGGTTGCAGCGACAACTACATATCCACCTAGAAGACGGCTGGTGGACGGCCACCCAACACAGATCAGCACCCACCCCAATGCAACAGCCAAGCGGCCCGTGGACCAGGGCACCACCAACCCCCCTGGCTCCCCAAAACCATACATGTGTGGTTGTGTGGGAGGGCTGGGTGGTTGTGCAGTTGATAACAGCCACAAACAGCCAGTACTCAAATAAGGATTCAGTATGCGTTATTGTTTCGTCATGGTGAGTTAAGGAGAGCAGGAAGGTCGCAAATGTAAATTAAAATTTAACCCAATAAAGATATTAATGGAAGTGGCAAATAAAAATATTGCTGAGCTCCAGCTAAAAAATCTAAATGTTACCAGAAGGACTACAATATTTAAAGTATTTAAAGGTAAAACAAGTAAAGCAAAAACAATTGTACAGAGGAGAGGGACAGAGGATTTGTCACTTTACGCTAAAGATCAGTGCTGTTACTAAATGCTGGTAGATGAAAGTGAGTACAGATTTTAAATTCCTTGGATCTTTTAATGCAGTCTTTTAAGCAGACCAATCAGCGGGCATTGCATGAGAAATTACTGTTTACAACTAAAAGTGACTTGCAACTTGACGTAGACTTGCAAAAAAAAAAAAAGAAAAAAGAAAGGCTTGTGAGCATTTCTGGTCATTAATCCCCTGGCGACAGGGATTGAAAATGGGATGCAGGTTGTGGTGAGGGCTCTTAACGCCAGCGGCCTCAGAACACAGTGGCTGGAGCCTGGAGAGGAGAAAGAGCACAGCACAGGAGAGACACGTGCTGGAGGAGAGGAGCACACTAATCCAAGTTAAAAATGTGACATTGACAAAAAGGGGAAGTGCTTGCCTTGAGTGGTTGGGTGGAAGGGGTGAAGGGGAAATGCATCATCACCTTAAAAATAGAAAATTAACCGTTATCACATTGACCAATACTGTGAGGATTGATTTTTACAAGACAAAAATCATGTTATTCACCTACCAAAGCCAGCCATGTCCATAATCAACATCTCTCAGCTTTGAAAAAATAACACTGTTCCTCAGGATGAAAGAAATGTGCACTGATCCTGGACATTTTGCCACGTTTTTTATAGCCCCTTTGAGTCGCACACAACTTGACATTTAAAAAGATTTTTTTATTATTATTATTATCCATATTTACAAAAGGGACCATGTACAATTTAAACATAAAGGATGCCATTTGAAGCATTGTACTACAGTCAGCCTTAGGCTAATTTATATCTGCAGTCCTTTGGAAGGGCACACTGTATGGTTTCCCAATCAAACCATACATGGTTAAATCCCCCCATCCCACCCAGACACAAACACACATTTATTCAGCACTAGACTGACATTTAGAGCAACATAAGTTGCAGGTTCCAGATTTGGGTTGTTTTTTAAAAAAGTTTCTGTTTTCCTATAAACAAGCTCTGTCTGAGGAGGGAGTTGCACATGGGTACAATCTGTCGCTCCAGCAACTCTTGGAAAGCCAGCAACCGCATAAAAGTCATGCTTTAGTTTAATTTTAAGTGTTACAAGTGTGTGGGAATTTAAATGTATCTGCCCATCTTGTGTAACATAGCATACATTTGTGAACAAATAGTTTGCATGCAGCCTCAGTTTATCTGGTTAGTAAATTAGTTAGTTAGTTAGTAAATTAACTGCAATTTTTGTGCTCGCTATCAAATTCACATGTTTTTACACATTTAGTAGATCAGACCCTATATGCCATGAAACAAAACCAGCATAATCAAATATTATTTATTTGAAAATTACATCTGATTTGTTTGAAAATAAATGTCAGTTATTTAATTGAGAAACCCTTTACCAGGAATGTCACTGCCATAATAGTTGCTGAATTCAGTCCTGCACAACCAAATCTATAATACTTGATTCTAGCCATGTGGGCATCTCCTGTACATCTGACTTTTATTTTAACTCAGGTCCTAGAATTGAAATTATAACGGTAGTGGCTAAACGCCTCCGCAGTTTGCCAGACTGCTAAGTATCTCACACACTTATCACACTCTACTTATGTTGGAATATGTGAGGTCACTGAAGAGTGAGTAAATTGTCTCCTTTTTCTTTTCTGCTATTCATGTGCCACTGAGTCATCTGCAGAATTGGTCCTTATAGATGATTGAGATGTATTTGCTTCAAGGACCCAAATGAAGACAAAAGGCATTCATTTTATTGAAATAAATCTATCTCCTTTGCTGAAATTGACCAAATAATGTTTAATTCTTGTCATGAAACCAAGAGAACTTTGTGTTACTTTTATCTTCATTGTCATTTATGTGTGAAATCTTGCTGTCTTGCTTTTGTTTTTCTTTGTCCAGGAACTGGAGATTTTGGTACATTTGCAGTAATGTTGATTAATGGACAATGTCCCTGCAAAGAAAAAATAAATAAATAAAATTACATTAAATTAAAAACAAAACAAAACCAGAAGAGCTTTTTGTGGAAAAAAAAAACAGTCAAAAGGTAAGTGGGGATTATTACTGAACTGCTAAAGGACTGAGGGAAACAAGGGAAATATCAACATAATTTGGACAGCACAGAACACTGAAACAAGCAAAACTGTTCATGTAAACAGCAGGTGGAGATACTGAG